>NC_139218.1:198211640-198951640 GCF_055691185.1 Crinia signifera
AGGAATCTTTCAAAATGACATATCCAAATGTAGATGATCCCCAAAGCAGTTAGTAAGAGCTACTATACTTGCTAAAGTGCTTGAAAATGGTACTAATGATTCAATGTAAGAGTATCTATATCTCATTCCATTTTCCCCAAAAAATGTAACAGTGTAATGTGGGCTAGGTGAAATGAGGGAGATTGGTAGACTAATCAGGGAGAGAGGGAGATTTCTGCTATTTCAGGGAGTCTCCTGCAGAATGCAGGAGGGAAGCCAACTATGTCCTAGCTAGAGCAAAATAAACTTGAAAATCACAATTTCAGTGATTTATAGTACAGTATGTATATATGACACGTTTGTCACATGGTTCAATGATATACCTGCACCCAGTGTATTTAAAAATAGTAATTTGTCTCTGTATATATAATCTAAACTGTATTTCAAATGCTGTTCACTAGTGTGGATGACCTCTTCATTCATTATTGATATAGGCCCAATCTATTTGATTATTATGTATTATAACATCTCATCGTACGACCTCCAGGAGAATATGGTAAAAAAGGATCATGTTAGCTAATATATTCATTGTGTAATAGCTCTAGATTTTAATTTATATATTTCTATCAATGAAAGTTAATAACTAAATAACGAGTATTGTTTATGATTCATGACTTCATCACAGGTAAAGCAAAGCTAACAGTGTAAAACAAATGCTTATATAAATTATTTTTATTACTTGTAACAGTTTACTTACAATTGAATATTTCAGTGATTTAGAGATAACAAATTAATTAAGAAAATAAGATATATAAGAAATAAATAGCTCTAGTTTAATAACCACAACGGATTATTTTCCTCTTATTTCCTATTTTCCAGACTGACCAATAGAGGGGGAAATGGCTCTGTGTATGACTGAGCAACCAGGGAGCACAGCACAGTATTTCTGATCATCGAGTGTTGGAAGAGAAGTGATGAGTCTTCTTTCTGTCATTAATCAAGTGAGGACGAGAAGCAGACAGGTAACAGTGGGGGGCACTTAATAAACCTAATGAATCAGCTCCAAGTAAACAGACGCTTGCGACAAGAGGGGGAAAAATAGCAGTGGAAATTAACACGTGCTAATTAAAATCTTTAAGTACAACGATGTATCTTAATAGATGATCTATTAAAGAACAGCTGTGTGCATTTAAATTGTGCATCACTTTGCATCACTTTGTTATGTATTTAGTTTCTTTTTATTCTGTTTTTCAACCAGATAATGCATTGTATTTTCAAGAGTTTCTGTAAAATGTATGGACTTGTATAGTTGTATTGCCCTATAACATTGTAGCACCCCACTATAAAAAGTCCTAATTTGCTGAATTAACCAATATAATACTGTAAAAATGATGGGTTGCAACAATATTATATACTGTACCTGCAGAGCTGTTCTCAATATGAAGACAGCTGGACTGTTTCCTTATTGCAGTCTGGGGACTTGTATGTCCATCAAGCAGTCTGTATGTATCATTTATAGTGTCCTCCTACGTTTTGAAATGCGTAAGCAGCAAATTATTTTAATGCACAAGCATCTTCTGCGGCTGACATGTTTGCAAGCAGCTGCCGGTGGGCTGACTTGAATGCATTGAGGATTAGATTGTGGCTCTATCTTTACAAGGTGGATAATTTAAGCAAATGGTTAGCTGGGTTTTTATGTGCCATTATTTTAAATCTTTATGTCAAATATATATTTGCTTTATAAAATACCAAGGTTATGAAATACATAATATAGAGCAAGTAACTAGCCTAGGAATAGAGACCTATTCATCATTGTTTGCCCTTCATCAGCTGTCCTTACCATCAGTAACACTGCTGTTCTAGTAACAGGGATACTTGCCAATCTTACTTGACGTCAGGCATGCACACCTCCAAAGGTTGTGTGTTGAGAAGGTGGGGCTCCAGGAACAAATGCCACCAGAACATGGCCTTTGTTTGCGCAATTAAAGTTTGCTGAATATTTCTCAGCCTTTAAAATATAAACCATGTGGAAACTAGCATTTCTGCATGTTCATTGGGCCATTCAATGATGTTGAATACAGTAGGTCCAAAAAATTAAATATAGCAGTACTATTATTTGAACAGGTTTAGTATATATAATAAATTGCCATCTTAACATGCCCAATAAATTATCAAAGTACATTAGGGAGGTCATCTAAATGCACAAATGCCCACCTCACCACCCCCCTTGCAAGCTGATTTCCCCGCATGCATGCAAATGGACATCTAGCATAAATATCCACTCGCAGCCTTGCGTGCATGGGTGAAATCAATTGATGGTCACCGATCATCGAATGATTTTGCAAGCGCTCGCAGATCTAAGTCAGCCTCTGTATGGGACATCAGCTGCCCATCCCACGCACCCATGTCACGGTCGCAATAGCATGGGAATGTCCCGCATTTTAATGGGGACACCCATGAAAGGTTGGACGCTCCCATGTGCGCTACCCCTTGCTGCCGCCCAATACCCCATCCCGCACTGCTAGGTGCGAACGGGCCGATGAATAAGCAATTTGCCACACCTATTGACATAAAGCAGCTGCACATGCAGGTGCGAACGCACAGGGGAACGCATGGATCAGAATGAGGGCCTATATTACAATCATTTTCAGTAACAAATAAAAAATGTAAAGTTTAGCATGGACAGCAAAATATAAGAATATCATACATCAAGAGCATACTGGATCACCGAAACATGGCAGGATCACACCTGTGCAGCCGCCATCTTTACTCCTTTACATCACAGTTCAATGGGAAAAGGTATATGCAGCCTTGAGCTTATGTCAAACGCTCTCCCCTAACAACGATCAGGCATGTCTAGCATTTTCTTAGGCACCCTGCGTTTTTCTTAGCACTCCCATTAAACGGCTAATATCTACCCCCACGCCTACTTCCTGTCAATCACCTTGCAAACGGTGTGCGTAAAGAAATAGTTGCAGGATTTCTTCACAGGATGGCCTCATACATGTGTACTGAGAACTGTACGCGTGCCCATAGTATCGATAGTTGTTCATTGTGCGAATTTGCAGCAGTGAAATTAGGTCTGAATCAGGATCAATGTCTGTTTTTGGGCCTAGAGATCCTGCCTGAACTAATGATGAAGTATGGAGCCAAGTTAGAGGACTCTTCCTGAGAGTTATCTTCATAAAGTACAGTATAGGCATGTGATCATCTGGGACCACAGTGGCGGTGCTGGCAGTAGGGTATTGGTATAGAATGATGCATGTAATGGATCTATCACAATCTCAGGTAAACTTAGCAACTAGCATCTGTAGCACTCAAGTAGGGCACAATCTATTACCACAATCAGTGGTCAAAGTGATCCTAGAGAGGTGGTGGAAACCACCTCTCTAGGAATGGACCATACCCCACCTACACATTCCTACCAAGCATATACAAATATTTGTGGTACTTATTTGTTAGCCGGGCTACACTACGCAAACTACGTAACGGGCACCCAAATAACATAAGTACCATATTTGTATAATGGATATAAGAATAGGGAGGCTATAAAAAAATATTGACCCTCACACTCACACACACACACACACACACACACACACACACACACACACACACACACACACATTACTACCCTGCATGTACCAATAATTGTATAATAGGTATAAGAAGTGGCTTTAAAATCCTATAATATATACTGTGGGGGAAATTTACTAAGAATACGAATCCAAAATTTTGTATTCGTATTCTTAATACGAATGACTACGACTGCATAATGCTGTTTCAGCCATATGCAAAGTCGGGTTCCGGAGGGGAATTTACAAATCAGTCAAATACGACTGCTTTGTAACCCTCCAATGGCGTAATGATTCGTATTAGCGCCCGTATATATGGCCGCTAATATGAATTCGTACAGGCAGTCTGCACGGATCAGTCAGATCCATGCAGGCTGCAGTGTGTAAAAAAAAATAGAAAAATAAATAAATAAATAAAAAAACAGCATGGGGTCCCCCCCACAGCCGTAACCAGCACTAGGCTGAAAGAGCCGGGGCTGGTATTAAAACATCAGGAAACCAACCAAATAGGGGTTCCCTGATTTTTTTAAACCAGCCCCAGGCTCCAGGTCCAGGGCTGTTTCCCAAAATATGGGTGACAAAATGAGTAGGGGTCCCCCGTATTTTAGGAACCAGCCCCAGGCCAAACCAGCCAGCAGGGTAATGCCACAGCCAAGGGGAGACTTTTTATACAAGTGCCCCTGGCCAAAGCATTCATCCCTACTGACCAGTCAGCCTGGCCAGGGGCCCTGGGGGAGTGGGGACCCCCCCAATAAAGGGGTCCCCCCTCCAGGACTTACCTGAGCAGGCTGAAGCCTGGTGCTGTCCTCGGTGGCCCTGGAGCGGTGGCCACCGGGCTGATTGAGTGTAAAAAAATAGAATAAACTACTGTTTAATACTGTGGAACTATGAGTCCCAGCAAGCCTCCACCGCAAGCTGGGACTTGGAGAACCATAAGTCCCAGCATGCGGGGCATTAAAGGGCCTGCTGGCACTTGTAGTTCCACAGTATGAAAAATAGTCAAATAAACACACTGACACACAAGAAAAATAAAGCTTTATTACATCCAAAGCCCACACATACTGATATTTACCTATCTTGATCCTGTCGGTAGGTCCCTGGGTCCGGTGCTCCTGGGTCCGGGGCTCCAGGGCTGTAGAATCCGGGATCCGGGGCCTTGGTCCTGGGTCCGGGGCTGGTCCGGGGCTCCAGGGCCGAAGAAATCCTAAAGGGTTACCTGTGGAAGGAAAACCAACTCACCAAGCTCCTCCTCTTCATTCCGAAATAGTCCAGGTCTTCAGAAAATAAGAGACTTTGGCTATTCTGGCAGGTACCCGAGACGGACTGAGGAGAGATGGAGAGATGTTTCATCTTCCATGCCTCTTCTCTGAATGATTCTATTTGCCAACTAGCGGGCAATCAGGAGCTGAGAAAGTTGGCTTAGTAAATTTCCCCCTGTATGTCTAGTGTCCGTGTGTCTAGGATAAAGTGCTTTGAGTGGGCTTACTAGCATAAATATATATATTTAGAGCACCTTTTGTTCCAGTTATGCAGTCAGCTGTCCTAATGAAGGAGCGTAAGCGGTGACTAGACGCAGGTCAGTATCTAGGCGGTTTAGGATGTGACTTTAGTAGAGGCATATTTTAGTATGTCGGGGCTCCGATCCTCTAGCAACGGAGGTATCTGAGCGCTATAAAGATTTTCAAATAGCTGTGCACAGCAACATTATTTATGTCAGTTAGGTTTTTTGATCTGCTGTTTTGTATATGTTGATACTGATTAATTTTATGTTCCGCTGATAATTTTTCACATGTATATTAATATAGTTATATGTTTATTTGGCACTGGTTGACACATTGTTGCGTGCACTTGCTGCGCGATCTCATTTTCAGCACTATCACATTTTTTTGTTTAATATACACTTTGTGAGTTGATATACTTTAACATTTATTTATTTGTTTATTTCACATCATTGTTTATATACAGAACTGTGTGTGCCCGCCCCATTCCCGCCCCTCCACCCGTCGGCTCCAGTGGCGGTGACGTCATCAGGTGGTGCCCTCCTGCCTGGCGCTCGGCGTGGACGGCGTGGGAACAAGGAAAGGTATATAAATCTTTGGATTCTGTATTCTTATTGTCTTCTGCACCTTGATAAAAAGGCTGCACTGGTCTAGAAACGTTGGTGATACATCCAAGCTCCTGGTGTTATTTGTCGCCGAGTGCAGGTCTTTGCACCTTTGTAGACTTGTGTCCGCCGGAAACAGAGTCAAAACATACGATTTAAACCGAGGATCGAGCACGGTGGCCAGAATATATTCCTCTGACTTTAACAGACTTACCACCCTCGTATCCTGGCAAAGCATATGGGGGGCTTCATCCACAAGAGCTACATGCTGTTGCAGAATCGCAATGCTTTAGCTCCTCCTTCACTTTCTCCAGCTGCTTCTGCAACAGCCTGATCAGGGGAATCACCTGACTGAAGCTGGCAGTGTCGGAACTGACTTCACATGTGGCAAGTTCAAAGGGCTGGAGAAACTTGCACAACATGGAAATCATCCTCCACTGCACTTGAGTCAGGTGCAGCCCAGCTCCTCTGCCTATGTTGTAGGTGGCTGTGTAGGCTTGAATGGCCTTTTGCAGCTCCTCCATCCTCTGCAGCATATAGAGGGAGTAATTCCAGCGCATCACCACCTCTTGTTTAAGCTGATGGCAGGGCAGGATGAGGAGTTTTGCTGCCGCTCCAGCCTTCGGCAGGCAGTGACAGAAGGCCACCGCAAGCATCTCCTGCATGCCTCTGTCACTTCTGATGAGATGCTGCACCACCAAATTTATTGTGTGGGCAAAACATGGCACGTGCTGGAAATTGCCCATGTGTAATGCCTGCACAATGTTACTGGCGTTGTCCGACACCACAGATCCCCAGGAAAGCCTAAGGGGGGTAAGCCACTGAGAGATGATTTTCCTCAGTTTCTCTAAGAGATTGTCGGTGTTGTGCCTCTTCCTGAAACCGGTGATACACATCGTAGCCTGCCTTGGAAGGAGCTGGCATGCAGGAGATGCTGCTGGTACTGCTGTTGCTGCGGAAGGCGATGCATCTAAACAGTGGGCTGTCACAGTCATATACAGTAGTCCTTAGTTTGCCCTGATCCACATGTCCACATGTCCGTAGTTAAGTGGACAGTGGGTACAGTCTCATTTTTCAGGGCACTGAGGACACTTTTTCTGATGTCCCTGTACGCCTGCCTAGTGAAGTGAAATCTAGATGGGATTTGGTACCGGGTACACAATACCTCTATCAACCATCTAAATCCCACTTCACTGAAGGCGGACATCAGATGCACGTCTAACAACAACAACATAGCTGTCAAGGCCGCAGTTATCTGCTTTGCCATAGGATGACTGCTGTTGTATTTCATCCTCATGTCAAACAAATGTTGGACTTTCAATTGCTTAGTGAAAGACATAGTGGTCTAACGACTCCCCCTCTGGGATGATGACCGACTCCCAGCAGCAGCAACAGCAGCAGTGGCAGTAGTAGGCGTAGCCCTGCAGGATCCTCCAGAGGAATCCCGGATAGAAGAGGAGTCAGTCATGCTGGTGACATGGCCTACAGGACTCCCCCCGATCCGGATCAAGGAGAAAATTGACGAGGGGTGAGTTGGTGGTGTGCTTTTGAGGTGCTTGGCTCCAACAGGAAGACCAAGGGATTTAGGTGTCCCTGGACTGCTAGCCAAAGTTCCTGAACTAAACTCTGATTTATGAAGGGTCTTCAGGTGACCTATAAGGGAGGATGTCCCTAGGTGGGCAAGATCCTTACCCCTGCTTATTGGAGCTTTACATAAGCTACATATGGCAATACATTTGTTGTCAGGTTTCAGATAAATACAATTCCAGACTGTAGTGGTGGGTTTATTGGTCCTCTGCCCATGCATTACAATGGGCTTTTTCATCCCATGGACAACAACTGTTTCCCCCTCTGGTGCCTCATTTAAGCAAACCACCTCAGCATCCTCCTTGTCAACTTCCTCCTCAGCGCCAGCTACATCAATATCCTCCTCTTGGTCTACAACATTGACACCTTCATTATCAAAATCAGGGACTGCACTGTGGGTGATCCTTCCAGCATATGCAGAGGGAGTGCTGAAAATGGTGGAAGGAGCCACCTCTTCCCGTACAGTGCTGGGAAGGTCAGGCATCGCAACCACCAACACCCTTGGGCTCTCCTTGGGTGTTTGTGATAAGATGTCTTCTTTAGTAGGCAGAGATGTTTGCTGTGTTTTTGATGAGAGCTGAAATCTCTAAAAAAATGTATAAAGGGGGGAGTAGGAGGGCTTGGATAGTCATGTGAACAATATGGCACATGCTGGAAATTGCCCATGTGTAATGCCTGCACAATGTTACTGGCGTCCATTGGCCATGGACGCCCGTGACAGCCCCGGGCTTCAGCCCTGGATAGGTGAAGCCAGGAGGGGGGACCTCTTTATTAGGGGGGTCCCCACTCATTCATGTACCCCGTCCAAGGCTGACCAGCCACGGTGTTCATGTTTTGGCCAGGGGACCTTACATAAAAAGTGTCCCCCAGCTGTGGCATGACACCGCAGGTTGTTGGAGCCCGGAGCACGTTTCAAAATACAGGGGACCCCAGATATTTTGTGCCCCGTATTTTTGGAACCAGGACCGGTCCAAGAGTCTTGCAGTGTTCTGGCCAATGTGCATATCAGAACCTGGTCTAAATGTTTGGCGATTTTTAGGCACATTTTCCCGAATTCGCATCTCATTAAATATGCACATTTTATACTTTTCAATAGAAAAACATCAGGATGCGAGTTCCAGCGCGAGTAAAATTTGCACTTTCAGAAAGTGCGATTTTGCGGAAAAATCAGCGGTTTTTGCAGGGTTTTTTTCGCATCTCGAAATAGGCGAATTCGGGAAAAAGTGTGATTTCGGCCGTTTTTGGCAAAAATATCGCAAAAGTCACATTTTCGCATCCTATTAAATGTCACCCATTATTTTTATATGGCAGTATATGCACCAGCAGAGAGATATTATTTTTATACGGCAGTACGGCAGTATATGCACCAGCAGAGATATTATTTATACGGCAGTATTTGCACCAGCAGAGAGATATTACATATACAGCAGTATATGCACCAGCAGAGAGATATTATTTTATACGGCATTATATGCACGAGCAGAGAGATATTATTTATACGGCAGTATATGCACCAGCAGAGATATTATTTTTATACAGCAGTATATGCACCAGCATAGAGATATTATTTTTATACAGCAGTATATGCACCAGCAGAGATATATTATTTATATGGCAGTATATGCACGAGCAGAGAGATATTATTTTTATACGGCAGTATATGCACCAGCAAGAAGGCTCAGCAGCGGCTATACTTCCTGAGACAACTCAAGAAATTCGACATTCCACAAGAGCAATGCGTATCTTTTACACGGCAATCATGGAATCCGTCCTATGCTCCTCTATCACAATCTGGTATGGAGGAGCACAGGAGTCCGACAAACGCAGACTGCAAAGGGTGGTGAGGACAGCAGAGAAGATCATTGGGGCTGGACTCCCCCCTATACAGGAACTGCACTCAGCTGGGGTAAAGAAGTGTGCGGAGAAGATCGCGGCAGACAAGCTCCACTCTGGACCAGTGGCGTAACTATTGTAAGGCAGCCCCAGCAGCCGCTTGGGGGAGCAAGCAGCAGCAGGGTCTGTGTGGGCGCCGGCACCCACTCGACGCACTGACATGCTGCTGCCTGCCGCTACCCACTGACTGAGCACTGGAGGCGAGTCAGCCGCAGCGCGGGTGGGGCTATGGCAGAGATGACAAATTCCCCCACTGATTCAATTGACTGTACACAGAGCCGGCTATTGGCTGCTGTGTACAGGATGGGCGGATGGATGGGCGTGCTAGGGCAGCCTGGGATGCATCGGAGCCAAGGGAAGCAGCAGTGTCTGCTGGTCTATCTTCCTGTCTCCTGCTTCAGTTTCTCGGTTATGCGTGTGGTGTCACATGCTGGAGAAACATGCTGGAGAGGAGCCTGGAGGGGGGGGGGGGGGGGGGGGCACACACTTTTTGGCAGGGGGGAGCAAAATTTATAGTTACGCCACTGCTCTGGACACTACCTATTTGACATTTTCCAATTGGGAAGACGCTTCAGGTCGATCCCTGCCAAGTCATCCAGAACCGTGAGAAGCTTCTTTCCGACAGCTATCCGCCAATTAAACAATGTATGACTAACTACTGCTAACCGAAACGTATAAATATGCTTGACTAACTATGCTTATCCTTATCCTGTAAAACTTGTATGTCCTCCCCCCCATTGTGTCCCCTTGCTTGTAGCTGCACCGTAATCCGCAAAAAATACCTAGTATATGCGAGTATACATGGCAAATAAAGTTGATTCTAATTCTGATATTATTTTTATATGCAGTGTATGCACCAGCAGAGAGATAATATTTATATGGCAGTATATGCACCAGCAGAGAGATATTATTTATACGGCTGTAGATGCACCAGACTGGTATACAAGTGGTTAATAAGTTTAACAACAGTGTACACTGTACAGTCATATACTATTACTGATTGAAGTGGCCAGGTACTGGCTGGGCTGGCAGCCACTGGCAGTGCAGAGCACACACCAGAGAGCAAAGCAGACAGTGGCACTAGTAGGCACTGGCAGTCGCCCCAGCAGCAAAAGAAAGACTGCTCCTAAGTTCTAACCTAACAAAGCTCCGCACACAGAGTCTAAATATCCTTTCCCTACTCAGTTTAACTCACGAGTGACAGATGCTCGCTGTATATATAGAGTTCCGGATCTCGCGAGAATCCGGCGCCGTTTTGCTCGCGCGCCCGGATCCGAGTCAGGTTGGGAAGCTCTGAGCGCCGCTCGGATCCGGGCTTGGATTAGTGACATTCTTGTGGAGTGCAGCTGGTCCTATCCCCTCACCTGCTGCTGTTGCTCGGGTCTGGCTCACTGTCTGGCCGCATTGCCCCAGCTTTCTGGTCGGTGTCTGTGGGAGAGAAGGACTATGACTCCAGATGCCGGACGGAGGGGAGCTTCTGCAGCCGGGCAGAGGGGGAACGGGAGCTGCTGGGAGCCCGCTGCCTCAATTGAAGTTTTCAAACACCTCAGGCATGCACATCTGTGTGGGCAGCAGTAGGGAGGAGAACGTAGCCTGTGAGCAGTCACTCACGAGCTCCGCAAAGGCCCATGCGAGGTGCTGTGTGCTGACACGCTTGTGTGGTAGCCCTCCTGCTGCGATTTTGGATTTCAGCGGATACTACCTATTGTTGTATGGTCCACGGCCTACCAAGCCCAGGGGGAGCGCGGAATGCCCAGTTTTAATGAGTTTTGGGCCAACCCACTGGGAAATGGCCCGGTTTCCCGGCGGGCCAATCCGACCCTGGGTAATGGACAGGATTTACTTCTGTTTATCCACTATTTGCCTATTATACTGCCCATAAATAAGGTTTATTTGACACGGTGCCATGTCACACATTTTGGGAACCACTGCCATAAGGTATTTGGCAGCTGAGCTCTAAACCAGGAAACAAGTACATGTTGATTTTAGCCATAATGTGTCAGCAGTTGCCAGGTTCTTAAGAGGTTGGGTCCCTTGGAAACGCATTGATCAATTCATGAACTAAACCGCATTTTTTATTTGAGTATTTGTGTATTAGGGTTACCTTATTATGGTGAGTGGTCGGAAGCACAGCATACTTATTTAGAATAATACAGTTGTGCTCATAAGTTTACATACCGTAGCAGAATTTGTGATTTTATGGCCATTTGTCAGAGAATATGAATGATGACTCACAAACTTTTCTTTCACTCATGGTTAGTGGTTGGGTGAAGCCATTTATTGTCAAACAACTGTGTTTACTCTTTTGAAATCATAATGACAACAGATACTACCCAAATGACCCTGATCAAAAGCATACCCTGGAGATTTTGGCCTGATAGCATTCACACAAGTTGACACAATCGGGTTTGAATGGCTACTAAAAGTAACCATCCTGACCTGTGATCTGTTTGTTTGTAATCAGTGTGTGTGTATAAAAGGTCAGTGAGTTTCTGGTGTCCTGGAAGACCCTTGTATCTTTCATCCAGTGCTGCACTGACGTGTCTGGATTCTGAGTCATGGGAAAAGCAAAATAATTGTCAAAGGATCTGCAGGAAAAGGTAATTGAACTGTATTAAACAGGAAAGGCATATACAAAGATATCCAAGCAATTTAGAATGCCAATCAGCAGTGTTCAAACTCTAAGTAAGAAGTGGAAAAAGAGGGATTCTGTGGAAACCAAATCACTGTCAGGTAGATGAACAAAAATGTCAGCCACAACTGCCAGGAAAATTGTTCGGGATGCAAAGAAAAATCCACAATTAACTTCAGCTGAAATACAGGACTCTCTGAAAAAAACAATTGGTGTGGTTGTTTCAAGATGCACAATAAGGAGGCATTTGAAGAAAAATGGGCTGCATGGGAGTCACCAGAAGAAAGCCATTACTACACAAATTTCACAAAGCTTCCCGCTTACAATGCTCCAAAAAGCACAGAGACAAGCCTTAAAACTTCTAAAACAAAGTCACTTAGAGTGATGAGACCAAAATTGAACTTTTTTTGCCACAACCATAAACATTACATTTGGAGAATAGTCAACAAGCCCTATGATAAAAGGTACACCATTAGTACTGTGAAACACGCAGGTGGATCACTGGTGTTTTGGGGGTGTGTGAGCTACAAAAGCACTGGAAAATTGGTCAAACTTGATGGCAAGATGAATGCAGCATTTTATCAGAAAATACTGAAGGAAAATTTGCACTCATCAGCACGGAAGCTGCACATGGGACGTTCCAACATAACAATGACCCAAAACACAAGGCCAAGTCGACCTGTCATTGGCTACAGCAGATAAAGTGAATGTAGTGGAGTGGCCATCTCAGTCTCCTGACCTCAATAACTCTGGGGAGATCTCAAACGTGCAGTTCATGCAAGACAGCCCAAGAATTTACAGGAACTGGAGGCTTTTTGCCAAGAAGAATGGGCAGCTTTACCATCTGAGAAAATAAAGAGCCTCATCCACAACTTCCACAAAATACTTCAAGCTGTCATTGATGTTAAAGGGGCCATACACGGTATTAAGTATTGGGGTATGTAAACGTTTGATCAGGGTAATTGGAGTAGTTTCTGTTGTCATTATGATTTAAAAAGAGTAAACACAGTTGTTTGACAATAGCTTCACCCAACCACTAACCATGAGTAAAAGAAAAGTTTGTGAGTTATCATTCATATTCCCTGACAAATGGCCAGAAATTCACAAATTCTGCTAGGGTATGTAAACTTATGAGCACAATTGACTTACTATATGTTGGGTGTCTGTAGCGTGAGAGGACCTGATCAAAGTTTGTATTTACTGTTCATAAAGAGTCCTGCTCCTTCCAGCTTAGTAAGTGGCACAGGTTTCTACCGAATGGACAAAGCTAGCAAGGGCAGCACAATGTCGCGCATCATGGTCCAGACCAGGTAACTCAGTAACTGTGGTAACCAGGAGGAGGACGCATGATCACTGCATGTCTTCTCTGGAGATTGGAGTGAGTGAGTGATCCACTCCACTCCAGAACACAACTCCACGCATGGGTCTTTATTCAGATCTGACCGCAGTACAAATTTGTTCTCAAAATGGGCAAAACCATGTGCACTGCAGGTAGGGCAGATGTAACATGTATAGAGAGAGTTACATTTGTGTGAGTTATTTTGTTTCTGTGCAGGGTAAATACTGGCTGCATTATTTTTACACACACCTCACCCAAATTTAACTTTCTCTGCATATGTTACATCTGCCCCACGTGCAGTGCACATGGTTGTGCCCATTTTGAGAACAAAACTGTACTGCGATCAGATCTGAATAAGTGCCATTGTTCAAAGATCCTCTTAACAAGGCCACAGCAGAGCTCAAGAGACAGATGCACAATTACATAAGTACACTATCTCATTCATACCACCGCTGCCATTGGAGTGGGCGGGCCTCCTTATTGACTCACTGTAGTGGCGCAGGTGCACATAGGGGCAGCCAGATAAAAAACTAGCTGGCTCCTTCATAATCAGGCAAAAGCAGCCTCAGCTTCCCTCAGTCTAACAGGCTGGCTGAATGAGCACCACCACCCACAGTTCCATCCTGTTCCGGCCCACTCTGCCCCTGACCACATTATAGCTGTTGATCATACTGGCAGGTTGTTGTAATTGGCCATGGTATCAAAACTCACCAGGGTATCCACACATATAGACTGACCAGGGAATAATTGAAACAACAGGGCTGACTCAGGTTGAATCGCATAGGTGATCCAATCTGCAGTTCCACCAATGGTGTGGTTCTGTGCATGTGCACAGAATCACAGAAAGGCATTCATGAGGGGGCGGGGGAGGTGGTCATTTCCAGAAATGGGGCCGTGTTGCCCACGTTTTTCTGGGAGTGGCCAGGCCAAGGGCTGTGCCACAAGGTGCATTTTACTTGGCCTCACAAGCCAGCCTGCACCATGACACCATGTCCAATGGTCGCAATATTCCCAGTTTGCTGTCATCGCAAATGCCTATGCAAATGGTATGCACCTCCTCCTGCATTTGTATTGCTTAAGGATCGCATATGCTAAGCTGCTGCAAGCAGCTAAATATATGCAATCCTCACTGAATGAAGGTCAATGTGATGATCTGTTGTACAGTGACTTTAATTTCTGCCTAGAAAAGGTCAACACATTCTTCACATCATGTTGAACTTGTGGTGGCAGCTTTCTTGTGGCCATGGATATTGTATTGAGAGTATTAAATGTAGATGTTGTGCAGATAAAAGAATAAACTCTATAGAACATTGCTTGAGAAGATGCTGATGATGGTCGATCAGACTGCTCATTCAGCCTGCCTGATAGACCTCGGGTAAGGTAACTGAGGCTGCGGATTTTATGGTATGGGTTTATGTCACATTCAGCTAGTGTACAAATCTTTTAAATTGTATGCTCACAAAGTGCATGGAATTGTCTCTGAACTGCTGGGTTATGCCATGTATAGAGAATCGTCTCAACATCATTATTGATTACAGCCATACCTGTAATATTGGCCAAATAGCCAAGCTCAAACCCCATCCAGAGTACGTGTTAGAAAACACAATGGTTGACCACAGCATAAGAAGCTTTTTGACCTGTTTGGATGCAAGGCACAGGAATCTGCAACATGTTCAATGTCAGTAGTAATAGCATCCATGGACCTGCACTTGTCAGCTTCCACATCAGGATGACCCTAATGCACTTGGAGGAGAGATATAAGGATTACGTAACACTGGCTTCTGTGAAACACACCATCATAAACCGGACACAGAATGGGTTTGGGACAAATTAGTGCGCTAGGGGCAGTTTGACCTGTACAGCAAGTGTGTCACCACACACACCATACATGGAACAGAGAAAAAAAATACCGACAGTTTTTCAAGCGCTCCTTATATATATATATATATATATATATATATATATATATATATATATATATATATATATTATATATATCTACAAGTAGTGGCCGGCATTTAGGTCCATGGAAATGAAGGCGCCGGGGTGCACAATGGGGTGATGTATTTGTAGCAGAAGGGGATGTCACTCAGGTCGTACCACTGTTGTTGGTGTATTTTTTTCAATCAGAGCCGAGTACCGCACCCTCCACGAACTGTACAAATTATCTTGGTGCAGGCACCGGCCACAGACAATTACCCTTATTGGGAGTGACGGACCTTGGGATACAATATATATATATATATATATATATATATATATATATATATATATATATATATATATATATATATATATATATATATATATATATCCAGTTGTCACTCCATCATATGTATCACTGATGGTTGCTCATGGGACATAGAAAGAGAAACAAAGTATAGTGTAATACCAACGGGTGACAGATGGTAACCAAGAAAGCTGTTTATGATGGGAATTGTACCCTGTGTAGTTGTCCACTTAATCCAAAGTAGACAATAATCGCTCAGGATTTAAGGGAGCAGTGGATCCTCAATAGTGTTCTCCGGTATTCTCCAACTTATTCCACATGCAGAAACATCAAAGAATATATCTCCAAATGGTGAAATACCATTTTAATGATTATAAAGACAATACATGACACAATGGGTGCAAACAATGGACTCTCACTGGAAATAAATGATGTCCACTATGCAAAGTAGACAAACACAGCAAATATGGTAAACCTCAGGCGTCCCTGGATGCTAGCTGTAGATGTTAAGTCCTGATGTTGTGTCCAGTGTTTGTATCATAAACTGTTAGTTCATTGCTTTTGGCAAAGGGATAGAGATCCTGGAACAACTCAATGGAGTAGTAGGACCACCAATATAATGCAATGTTGGATGAAAGACAGCAAAAGTCATGACTGAAGGTAAGATTACGAAGCTCATGTAGCTCATCGAACAACTGTAATTCTGGACTGCTGGTTCGTATGGGCTTCAGGTGGGCAATAATAACATCATATTGATTGGAATCCCAACACTAAAAATGATCCTGTGCAATAGGTGACTGTCACACTCTGTTCAAATTGTGTGAATTACTGGATCATTGTCACATGCCATGTTTTCTGCCTTCCCTGTGCGAAATCCCACTGACACCAAAGTAAAGAGTTGTTTACCTGAAGTTACAAGCTGTTCCTTGTTCCATGTGTGCAAGTGAATAATTCTGTTATCTGGCCCAGAATTACAGTTGCTATAATTCCCTGCCCTCCAGCTAAGTACTCCTCTGCAAGGATTCATCCTGCTGACATCCAGGGAGTAAAATACAAGATTTACCTAGTTAAACCTGCAAACTCCAGTGTTACCTGCTTCGACAGTAAACTGCAATCACCATCTGCACAGTACCTGGTGAGATTCACTCTCAATTTAGGCTCTGTTACCTGCTTGTTGGTTCCAAGCTCATACCAGGAGTCACCCAGTTGTGCATAGCATTATCAGTGTCCTTTGTCTCAGGGTCTCTCACCATTCCAGCATTCTTCCTGTGTGAAAACCCTTGTTTGCATTACATTTCTTGATATTGGTACTGACCTGGCTATTTCTGTGACAAGAACCTGCTTAATCCTTGTATTTATTCAGCCTCCTAATTACTGTTACCGACCCAGCTATCCTTGTGACCAGCATCTGCTAAAACCCTTGACTGCATTACGGCACCTTCCAGTGTTAACCAGCACCTGTAGAAGAAGCCTAAACAGAGGAACACAACCAATGTGTCATGCGCAGCGATGTTCATCAATGTGTGAACCATAATCACATTTTAAAGCTAATTCTTAGATTTGACACATACCATAAGATTGAATGCATTCAACAGGGTCCTGCACTGCTATATTAAACACATGTCTGCCCATGGTAACATTTTTAAAAGTGAGACAGAGCTCCTCAACCTTTGCTATCACCACCTCTCTGTCCTTCGTCTTTCTAAAAATACTGTATTCTATACAGATGGGGCAGGTCCCATCTTGGCAGGGGATGGCGACGCCAGCCGCCATCCCCCGCCAGCGCCATCTGCATAGCAAGAAGAGGACGCGCGCACACAAGAGGCGCGCGCATCCCCTTCCGACGACGCTTCCAGACGCTCCCCCGGGTCACCGCCGGCTTGTCGGCAGTAACCCGGGGTCCCCACCGCCTGCCCGCACCCCCTAGTAACCCTGTTCGTCTCCCTGAGGCGGAGAGTGACAGGGTTCCCGTCGCCCCGCCGACGGAGATTGAGACGTGTGTGTGCGTGAGACGCACGCGCGTCTCAGTCAGATGGTGAGGTAGGCTGCTGGCGGATCGCCAGCGCTGACGTTCTGGCAATTCGCCAGCAAGGAAGAGGCCTGCCCCATCTGTAGATTATAAGCTTGTGAGCAGGGCCCTCAAACCTTTGACTGTCTGTAAATACCTAGTTTGTTTTATTCTTGTCTCCTATTGTAAAGCGCAATGGAATATGCTGTGCTATATAAAAAACTGTTAATAATCATCATTTTCAACCACATCAGTACCAGCAAGAATCAGAAGCTTATAAGCATGTACCTTCTTGGACTTATCCATCAGTAACTTGAAACAGCACATGCAGTGCTGTAACTAGTGGTGTGTGGATGGTGCTGCTTGTAGGTGGCACCTCTGAAGCCCAATGATCAGCCTGGAGTGTCTTAAGGATGCTTCAGAAATCACACCACAAGAGTTACAGATATAATTCTCAGTGTTAGTGGACCCTCTGTGGTACCCTGCTCTTGGGGTACGCACTTCAGGGACTTGTGGCCTGTAACTGCAGCCTATGCTGCCCAAGAGACTGTCACAGTGTGCTGCAGGGGTTAACTTCTCACCTGGGTTGCCAAGCAACCAGCCCACTGGGCAGGGGCGGGCTGGGCCGGGGGGCAGGGTGCCATGTGCCCCCCGGGCCGCTTACCCAGCCACCTGCTGCGGGCCGCGCGGCGCACTTCCTCCAGCTCTCCTGCGCTGGCCGCGTCTTCCAGAACACGGCCGCGGCCACAGGAAAATGGCCGCCGGCCCCCTGCACTGAGGACATATCCTTTGTGCAGGAGGCCGGCGGCCATTTTCCTGTAGCCGCGGCCGTGTTCTGGATTCTGGAAGCAGCGGCCAGCGCAGGAGAGCTGGAGGAGGTGCGCGGCCTGCACCGGACTGGGGCTGCAGGGTGTGGGCAGGAGGGGCATGAACTGCGCTCTCCCCCGCCCCCCCTCCCCCAGCAGCAGCATCAGCAGCAGCAGATATAGTTGAAACAGCAACAATGGTGAGTTGCAAATTCTGGCACTGGGGTATATGTGTTTCTGGCACTGTGGGGGCATGTGTATATTTGGCACTGTGGGGGAATATCTGGCATTGTGGGGGCATATGTGTATCTGGCACTGTGGGGGCATATATGGCACTGTGGGGGCATATGTGTCTCTGGCACTGTGGGAGAATATCTGGCACTGTGGGGGCATATCTGGCACTGTGGGGGCATATCTGGCACTGTGGGGGCATATGTGTCTCTTGCACTGTGGGGGCATATGTGTCTCTGGCACTGTGGGGCATATCTGGTACTGTGGGGGCATATGTGTCTCTGGCACTGTGGGGGCATATGTGTCTCTGGCACTGTGGGGCATATCTGGTACTGTGGGGGCATATGTGTCTCTGGCACTGTGGGGGCATATCTGGCACTGTGGGGGCATATGTGTCTCTGGCACTGTGGGGGCATATGTGTCTCTGGCACTGTGGGGCATATCTGGTACTGTGGGGGCATATGTGTCTCTGGCACTGTGGGGGCATATCTGGCACTGTGGGGGCATATGTGTCTCTGGCAATGTGGGGGCATATGTGTATTTGGCACTGTGGCGGAATATCTGGCACTGTGGGGGCATGTGTATATTTGGCACTGTGGGGGAATATCTGGCATTGTGGGGGGCATATGTGTATCTGGCACTGTGGGGGCATATGTGTCTCTGGCACTGTGGGAGAATATCTGGCACTGTGGGGGCATATCTGGCACTGTGGGGGCATATGTGTCTCTGGCACTGTGGGGGCATATGTGTCTCTGGCACTGTTGGGGCATATCTGGTACTGTGGGGGCATATGTGTCTCTGGCACTGTGGGGGAATATCTGGCACTGTGGGGGCATATGTGTCTCTGGCACTGTGGGGGCATATGTGTCTCTGCCACTGTGGGGGCATATGTGTCTCTGGCACTGTGGGGGCATATCTGGCACTGTGGGGGCATATGTGTCTCTGGCACTGTGGGGGCATATGTGTATTTGGCACTGTGGCAGAATATCTGGCACTGTGGGGGCAAATCTGGCACTGTGGACATCACATTGTGCAGTGCAATGGGCATCATGTTATGGGGCGTAATGGGCATTACAGTGTGGGGATCATTGGGTAATTGCCATCACATTATAGAGTGTAATGGGCATCAAGGTGTGCGGCATAATGTGTAATTAGCATCACAATGTGCAATCTGCAGGTACACAATACAATCATGGAATAGGCCACGCCCCCTTATGTTAGGCCACAAGTCTAATTTTTCTGCGCGCCTCCGGCGCGCGCAAGCGTTCCGTCTTCCAGAAAGTTGGGGGGGGGCTATGGGCCAGTGCTCTGGACTTGCCCCCTAGGCTAAAAGTTGCCAGCCAGCCCCTGCCACTGGGTGCTGGAAAAGCAGGAAAGCCAGGATCCTGCAGGGATTGGTGAGCAGTGGGCGCCAAAGCTGAAGAGGAGGAGTCATGCTGGGTGGCAGGGTAGAGTGTGCCGTTGAGGAAAGGAGACCGCTCAGTAGCAGTGAGGAGGAGAGCAGCATGACTGAGAGTGGGGAGATCCGGAGTGCGACGGACCTGTAAGCTGCTGATGGTGCAGGAGAGAGAGCTGCGGCAGCTACCAGGAGGAGAGCAGTACTGGCGCTGTGAGAAGATGCTTGCCAGGAGAAACAAGTGCCATGCTGCAGTGGTGACTCTGGTGCCATTGACTCCAGAGATGCACAGCACAGGAGAGACTGCTGTGAGAGTGCGGCCCCCATTGGTGATTGGCGGTATAGGCGCAGGCTGAGAGGCAGACTGATCGGCAGCGGCTGCCTCTGATCTGGCAGCTGCGGGACACGACGGGAGAACTCGACACCTGCTACAGCACCAGACGCACAAATAGAGTGATGACTGTCCCGACAGAGGAGAGGCAGCTGACACAGTTGAACCTTTCCACACCAGACGTGGCAGTGTATGGCAGGTGGAGGACACAGGAACCATCCACACACACATCATAGGCGGATGGTGGTGAATACGCAGTCCAGGGGTTAGTGCGCAGAATACTGCACTTGGGGCCACAGAGAGACACAGGGGTGAACTATTTTCCCGAAAGCTAACAGCACAGTAGATGAACATTTATCTTATTAAAGCTAGTGCATGACTTATAAGACCAGCTCAATAGGATACAGTTTCAAAGACTCGCTCTAAGTAAGAACTGCTTATTAGTTAGTATTGCTAAGTAGATTTGCATTTCTGGAAAGATCCTTTTGTTGTAAAGACCTTTCTATTACCCTGGTTGATTTACTCACCCTCAGCAGTGAAGTTGATATCCACACGCAGCAATTATAAGGAGACCTTCTTGAGTGAGTTGCATTACGTGCTGGAAACGTGCCAAAAATCAGTTACTACCAACTAAAGTTACGGTGCACCTATCCATTAAAGGTACCTTATTCCAAAAAGCCAGGGTATAAAGTGGTCATGCAGAGGTGGGGGAACTCCTTTCTTTATGCCACCTAATTACACCCCATCCCCTCCCCCCATTAGGCAGAGACAGGGCCAGTGGTAGGGTTTTTGGCATCTCCCTGCAAACTAGAATCCCGTTCCCCCTCACTTTAACCCCTGCAAAAAGCTAAACTGTGCCGTTTAGGGACTGAACTGTTGCTTAAATGCATTTTACTGAGTTGTGTTATATTGCACTGCAATTTTACTGTATTGTATTTCATGCATTGTTGCCAAATCTTTGATATTTTTCTATTTTATACTGCATTGTCTTCATTTGGTAAAGTTTGTCGCTTACCATACCGTGCATTCTGCGGCTGGACCGTTGATATTTATCCCATTATGCACAATACTTTGCATTATTACAGTCATTCTTTATTCTTTTGTCATTTGTGCCATACGCCTTTGCCTAATCCAAAGTTGCTTTCAGCTGTGAACCGTGATCTTTGAAGCACAATAAAAATCCACTAATCACTGTCCTCACGTGTGGTGATAGTTTTGTCTGGTTCTGTTTGGGGTTCTGGGTTTCTTGGGGTTTCTTCCCTCTGCCCTCAGAGTTCAGGTGAGCGAAGAGGCGAGTTCTCGGATTGGCAACAGCAGGAAGATTTCAAGGGCCAGATGCACTAAGCTCCAAAAAGTGATAAAATGCAGAGTGATAAACAACCAACCAACCAGCACCTGTCTGACATTTTTCAAACACAAGAAAAAAGACTACCCTAGGGCGGTCAGAGGGCGCTGCCGTGGGATGTAAGTCAAGTGAAGCTGCTACTTGAAGGGACTGAGTAGGTCCCTAAATATAGAAAAAAATAGCGCTTACCAATGAGGAATTTTCAATGTAAAAAACATTTAATATGCATAAATGACCATAAAAATTACATAAACATAATAGACAATAAAAAAATGGTATAATAAAACTCTCATATATGGCCCTCTCTATGGGCTTTATTCTGGTTGGAGCGGCCGGTCCGTACGCGTACGTCCCGGGATTTTTTATGATCTGCGCATGCGTACATTCGCTAATGCGCAGGCGCGAACACTCCACAACGCTTACGGACGGGCCTCTACGTGCGAAAAAACCTATACGCGAGTGTACGGGCATTGGGGGCGGCATAGGGGCGTGAAGAGGGGAGCGGCCGAAATAATGAGGGAAAATGGGCGTAAATATGGGCGTACACGGGGGTGTGCACCAAAAATGAGCGGTGCTACTACCGCACGATCGACTAAGGCACCGTCCATTTCGGACACAAAACAGGCGGCCGCCAACCGCCATCTCAAACCACCCCTACAGATACCGCATGCCAGCGTGCGCCTGGGTTTGCTAATTTACGCTGATTACTACTCAAACACATACACCTGAATGTAATAAGCAATGCTGCAGTCTATTAAGTCCAAACCATGATTTCACTACCTGCAAGCCACACACAGCACTCAAACACATTGGAAGCTTATCTTTCTATACTTCTCCACATTTAAAGGTTTGTTTAATTTAAGGTAAGAATCTTTTTATACGCTAAGGTAGGTATTTGCTAAACAGACACATTCACTACCTGCTTTCATAGACTTTACACAGTAGCACACTCAATCTACACAAGTCGACATGTGTCAACGTGTTCACTCTAATACAAACATAGGTTTTGTATTTATGATACAATAACATAAACCACATCTAACACCTACAAAGGATGTTTCAGCAATGTTTTAAGCCCATGCCCACTATTTTGCACACAATCTTTGTATAGTACCCAAAATACAGAACTGTACCACTATCTGATCTGCTATGAATTGGATTTGACTACACTCTGGATGTAAGATGCCACCAATCACATTATTGCACTCACATCTCTCTAACAAAGGATTCCTACATCTGCTTATGACACTGTAAAATCATATATATTTAAAAACTTATACATGTTTGTTCACAAGCAATTTTATCATGTTTGGCCGATTCACACATCTTTTTTTAGGGAGGACACATATGCATTCCTACACAAATGTACCTTTTGACCCTTGTTTGTCTGCCTCACCCACTCCATGAGGAAAGCATTGTTCTGGACCTGCTTTTACCTACTACTGTAGGAGCTACCTCACCTGCACACAAACTGCTTTCTCACCTATTAAGTTGCTCTGCACATGTGCTGACACAAACTAATTAGCAGGGAAAAGTTGGATAGGAACATGGGAATGACCATGGAGAGGGTTACACATGGGAAACTTCGACCACACTTCAACAAATGTTCAAAAATACCCTGGTCAGTAAGTACACATAAATCTAGTATTTGTTTCACACAAGAAATTACACATACAACAATTTTGTTTTAATTGGTAAAATAAATTTATTTGCTGTTCAGCATCACAGCTTAGTAGACACTTTCATGTCATAAATCAAATAAACAAATAAAATAGACACAAAAATAAAAAAAACAGCCAGAACAAGAGGTTGCATATCTCCAAACATGTGTTACCCTGCAAATGCAATGGTGAAAGAAATGGGGACACCAGAATACGTACTGCAACAACCAGGGTGAATACTAAGCAAGATACACACCACCAAAAATGTATCCTGCATTTGTAGAGGTCAAAATAAGAACTTTAATGCCCATGGCATGAAAATGGATAGATGGCCAACTCAGGAAGTGGATGTCCAGTGCAATTTAAACATTTGGGGTCCAACCACAGAGGAAGTGAACCAGGTCTCATTATTTGGGCCCTTTTCTCCCCCTTTTAGATGGGGCCTTAGGGACAGGGGCCTTTGGGTCAGATGGCTTGCGGCGTCTTCCCCTAGTGGACACAGGAGGGTCAGCAGAGGTGGAAGGTTGGGGAGCAGCTTGGGGTGGGCCAGCAGATGGGGGATTGTCCCTTAGGGACCTGGCGGTGGGCAGCAGCTCCGCAAGAATGTCATTCAGGCGGCTGAGGTGTTGGCCAATGTTTTGCATGCCAGCCGCCAGAGTGTCATTAATGCGGTTGAAGGCCTCACCCTGCTGCCTGTTTGTGGCCTTCCAATCCTCCAAAAATTCCCCAATCTGCTGCTGACGGAGCGCAGCATCCACCCCTTGCTGCTCGATCCTCTCCAGCGTCACCATCATGCTCTCATCCCATGTCTCCTGTGGCTGGGGCTGGGGGTGTCTTCTTGGTGGAGGCTGGACCACTTGCTCCACCTGTGGCTCTGCAGAGGAAGATGCTGCCGGTACATCCTGGGTTTCTGCTTCTGCTAGGATAATAATTGAAAACAATGTCACCATCACATACGCACTTAAAAATCTCTTTCAAAATACAATGCATTACTGTGACTTACCATCAAAAGCAGCATCAAAGACCTCCGCCGGGAGCTCACTGTCCATATTGGAGATCCCCCTGACCTCGGCCACATCAATGACGTCCAAGGCGTCCTGCTCCAGGGGGGTATACTCCAAAGTATCGGGCATAGGACCTCTCCCGGTGGACATGCTGTGGTTGTACCGGTCAGTCATCTTCCTCTTCAGTGTACTTTTGAAGTCGGTCCACCTACAAGTTTAAAAATACAAATATCACCATGAGATATGTGCACCACTGTGCTAGTGAACATCATGACCACGTTACATTTCCTAGTGTGGGTGATCTTATGTTTTTTATCCATATGTGTCCCACACACACATTAATGTCTCCATTAGGAGGCATTTCAGTGTCTCATCTCATTCATTAGGCCACTAAATGCACATACATAGATCACTATGCAGAAATGACATCATCCCTGGCCAAATTAGGCACCTCCACCTGTTGTGAAACTACACATTCCACCATAGCTTGACAGTGTGGTTATTATGGAGTCATTTAACTATGGGATGGCATACTGGGATGTGTAGTTTCTCACCAGCTACATGTGCACAGTTTGCTCATTCTTGTTTCAGTTGCATCATATGGAACATGTAAAGGTGGCCATACACGTTACAATTATTGTATACAATATTGCATCTCATAGCATATCGGTTTTGCGATGAGATCAGATTAGATGAGATCTAGTACAAAAAGTATGTGCTGCACATACTTTTTGTACTCATCGCTAAACCGATATGCTATGAGATGCGATATTGTATACAATATTGTATACAATAATTGTAACGTGTATGGGCACCTTTACAACAACTCTTTCCAAAACACACTTTCTCTTGTCCCATCACATACTTCACATACTTCACATGAGCAGAACTGTGCCCATAACCTCACATCACACCAATGGTGCATGTTTCATATATCAATGTGGGTTATTAGACATGGTTGTGTTCACATGTGACATTGAAGTGTAGCACTATCTACAAACACACCTTTCTATTATTCTCAAAACATACATGTAACATATGTACACACATATGACATTATCAGGGGGACAAACACACTTGCCTTTTCTTCACCGATAGCCAATCTCTGACCACTGGTGACACCTGGTTCACTTCCTCTGTTATCTTGTCCCAAAGGTTTCTCCTTGCACTGGCACCCGGCTTCCTGATTGGCAATTCTATCCATTCACGTGCTCTGGGCACTAAAATTCTTAATTCTGCCTCTACAAATGCAGGGTTTCTCTTTTTGGAGGTGGTATCCTGCTCAGTCCTCACCCTAGATGTTGCAGCTCGTTTTCTGGTGGCCCCAGTTCTCTCACCATGCACCTGCTGGGTCACACCTGTTTGGAGAGATGCAACCTCTTGTTCTGGCTGGTTGCTTGGCCCTTGTGGAGCTGGTGGAGGTTGAACAGGGCCTGTTAGTGAGGGGCCCGCTTGGTCTGGCAGGCTAACTCTCTCTTGAGCCCTCCTTCTCCGCTCCTGTTCCCTCTTCTGTAACGCTTCAAGCAGGGATTCTGCTTGTGCTCTCTGCAGAGCGTCCTCAGCTGCGGAATCGTCTGAGTTAGACATGTTTGCAGCAATTCTGGCCTGCATCTGACTGAATATTTATATGTTAATCTCCCGCCATGAACAAGGGGGCGTATATTTTTCCCCGCAATGTACTTGCTAATTTACGCCGATATTTCCCGCCGATAATTGCCGCTTAAATTACGCAGGTCTCCACGCACCTGATCAATCACCTGTATATGCACATACACAGGTTGTGGAGCATTGTGTGCTACATCGTGAAATGTGTGCACCTGTCATTCCAATGATGAGTGTTGTCAGCTGGTATCTGTTTGAGTTCGTGTATGCTTTGTGAGTCACATTTCAAAACATCACGTTATAATGCTTTCCTTACATATGTAATGAGTCTGAAATTGTCATACACCAACATGTTGCATTGGGCCCCTTTTAGCAGCGTATTTATTAGTAGACGCTTGCGTGTATTCTTTTTCGCACACTGTATATACAGTTCCTCTCTATACATTGAATGCATGCTGTTGGTTATGGTGTGTGTATATCGGAACGGTCCGCGTAAGTTTCTATTCGCATCCAGTTTGTTCATGTAAGAAGGATTAATAAAGTTAATACTAAACAAACAATTTTTTACACCAATCAGCAAGCACCAAAAGTGATATATGTACCTGCAATTAATAAATGCGCCATTGCCACTATGACTTCAACCAGGGCTAGGGCGTTTTCTACCCAGGAGCTATTGGCCTTGGTTGAGGTCATGGACCGCCTGGGGCCCAGGGGCCCTTATGTGTCAAATCTTGACAAGCGGCGGGCATATAATGCTGCCCGCCGGCTAATTTTCGCCCGGACCGGCGTCAACAGAAACCTGGGCCAACTTGAGCGGCGCTGGTCTGACCTGCGCCGGCGGCAGCCAGTGTTGCTATGCTCACTTCGCCGCCATATTGCCCGATGTAAGTTTTTATTTACTAGTATGACTGCGTTTTTTTGCAATGTTTTCTGTACTTTTTAAAAATATGTTCCTGAGTATGGGGGTGTATATGGGTGTATATGGGGTGTATAGGGGGTGTATATGGGGTGTATATGGGTGTATAGGGGGTGTATATGGGGTGTATATGGGGTGTATATGGGTGTATAGGGGGTGTATAGGGGGTGTATAGGGGGTGTATATGGGGTGTATAGGGGGTGTATAGGCGGTGTATATGGGTGTATAGGGGGTGTATAGGGGGTGTATAGGGGGTGTATAGGGGGGGGTTAAGTAGTTGCTCAGTTTTTGGGTGTAGCATATCAATTAGTTTGCATGATAAATGTCTGAAATATAACAGCAATGATAATGTGGAAGGTTATGAGCATGACTAATGTGAATTTTTCTTTCCCCCTTTTTTATGAAACCCAATCTTCGATTTCTATGCCATCAACGAACATTTCAGCACGGGCAAGAGCCCGCATAGAAGCCCGGGAGCAGGCAGCCCGTGACCAGGCAGCCCAGGAGCAGCCGGAAGAGGAGGAGGAGGAAGAGGAGGAGGAAGAGGAGGAGGAAGAGGAGGAGGAGGAAGAGGAGGAGGAAGAGGAGGAGGAAGAGGAGGAGACAATGGGTCAAGCTGGGGCCCACCAAATGTCCCCATCCCCTTCCCCAACCCCCACCCCCTCCCCAACCCCCACCCCCAACCCCTCCCCAACCCCCACCCCACCCCCTCCCCAACCCCCACCCCCACACCCTCCCCAACCCCCACCCCACCCCCTCCCCAACCCCCACCCCATTTCCAACCCCCCTACACCTCTCCACCACCCACCCCCAAACCTCTCCAATCCCCACTCACACCCACTACCAGCATCCAAAGTCCAATCCCATCCCCCTTGCTCCTGACCCCCCCAACCACCGCACACCCAACCAGCGGCGACCAGGATGGCTCAAGTAGCCGTAAGTAAATAATGTGTCTAATGTTTACCTACACATTTCTACACATAAACAATCACAACAACCACATATGTGTATCCAACATCAACATTAGTTGCAACATATCACTGCAGGGCGACCATGAGGTGTGGCCTGTCCTTCTCCAGGAACAAGGGTCCCCTTGGTGGTTTTTTTGAGTGTGGCCATGCCTCACCCCTTGAATAATTGACATAACAGTACATCCAATGAGATATCCGACATTAGTGGTGTTGTAGTTATGTGGCTCCAGGTGTTGGGTAACTCCAGTTCCCAGCATGATGTGCAACATAAATTTATAGATTGTTTTGTTAATAGTGTGTGAGGCCATGCGGATGCATGCTTTACAAACATAGCTTTAGGCCTATAATTTGTACAGCAATGTCCTAAATTTCAAATAGTAAGGAGTGCTTAAGCCGCAACAATGTCATAACCCTTAAATAGCACAGCCTAATTGTGAGGTTAGAGGAGAGTCCCCCAAAACCAAACTACCAATTGGGATACAGCATACATTCATCCAAGAAGGAGTAATTTAATTAATGTTATTTACTATGTACAGTATGTGTGTGTTAACATATTATTTTTAAGTACTGTGTTTACAGCAGACCCATCTTCAATGTAGTTTAAAAATGTATGTGGCCTTCACACATAACTCACAACTTTTTATTATGTACAAATACAACAAACATTTGTGTATGTTATATATTAATTTTTTTTTTTTTTATCCCTTCACTACAGACACTGAACAGCACCAGGAGGAGGTGGCCAGAATCATGAGGGAAATGTTCCTGACCCTCCTCTATTTATTTATTCTTTTTGGGCAACTGGAGGCCCTCATTTAATTTATTTTTATCCCCCCCCCCCTTATTATGTTTGTTACAAATAAAAGTTTCAATTCTGTTAGAAATTGCCTGTGTTTTTAATAATAAATATGTTAGAGGGCTTGTAAGGGTAGGTACATACAGATGTGTAATGTAAGTTATATTTGTAATTTGAGGTGAGGGGTAATGATTGATGTGTGAATGTGTGTGTTTTTGAGTAAAATAACACATAGTGAAAATGCATGAATGTTTAATGTTGTTCGATTAAAACATCACACATAACATCAGGGTAGGTATACATGTTACACATTTTGGACAAACTAATTATGGACATAATTTAGTACATATACAGAAACACCAACATAACTTGATTTAAAAGTAACAGCAATATGGGGACACATAGATAGTGATTAAAATGCCACATTAGAACATAACAAATATACATGTAATGAGGGTTAAAATGTTGTTTTATTAGGGTCTTTATTAAGGTAGACAATTGAGTTAATAGAAAACAATAATTGAATAACAAATAGAATAATTAATTAATTGACAGAATTGTAGTTGAAAGGCAAGATTTGCAGGTCCATATATGTGAAGGGTATGCCAGCGTACACGGACGTACGCTCACTCTCACGAGCGGGGACATAAGCTGAGTTTTCCATTGAAAACAATAGCGACCCGTCCGTGCAAGCTGGCGTACGCTCAGATTTCCGCAAGAAGTCGGCGGGAAGACGGACGAGAGACGTCCGTAAACGGTGGCGTACGCTCAGTTGTACGCCAGATGTCGGAGTGTAAGGGCTGGCCTGTCCGTGTACGTTGGCGAACGCTCAATTGTACGCTACTCCCCTTTGACGTTGTTTCTGGCCGTACGTATGCGGCTGAGTTGTGGGTGGACTTAACCCCAACGGCCGCGTACGGATAGCGTACGTTGTTTTGGAACGTACGCACGTTTGGCCGCTACGATCAGAATAAGGCCCTATGTGCCACTGTGTAGATAGTATTGGTAGGATCCGCTCCTATTATGCCGCCTTAATAAAGTCCCAATTGGAACGATGCAGTTCTTAAGAGGGGGTACAGTTAGCTTTCCACTGGATTCAAAAGATGTAATTGGAGATTATTTACCACTGATTGTCCCCTTGGAATCTTGTATCCATTTAGGATTGCTGAATAAGCTGTGATCTCCGTTGGGAGGGGTAGGTGGAACTTTCTCCGCTTAAGGAATCACGATGTCTGTGGAGAGCGATGTAGATTGTCCCGAATGTGCAATTCTCCAAAAGAAAGGAGATAAAGACGGCTGTTGTATCCAAACGTACACAGGATAGGATCCTTGAAAAAGCTGCCCCTAGAGGCAGTGAAACGCGTTGGAAGCTGCTACTCTCAAGGCCCCTCACTGTCATCGCTACACTGTGTACGTTTGGATACAACCAGCCGTCTTTATCTCCTCACTTTTGGAGAATTGCACATTCGGGACAATCTACATCGCTCTCCACAGACATCGTGATTCCTTAAGCGGAGAAAGTTCCACCTACCCCTCCCAACGGAGATCACAGCTTATTCAGCAATTCTAAATGGATACAAGACTCCAAGGGGACAATCAGTGGTAAATATGCCTATCTCCAATTACGTCTTTTGAATCCAGTGGAAAGCTAACTGTACCCCCTCTGCATCGTTCCAATTGGGATTTTATTAAGGCGGCATAACAGGAGCGGATCCTACCAATACTATCTACACAGTGGCACATAGAGAGGGCCATATATGAGAGTTTTTATATACCATTTTTTATTGTCTATTATGTTTATGTAATTTTTATGGTCATATATGCATATTAAATGTTTTTTTACATTGAAAATTCCTCATTGGTAAGCGCTACTTTTTTTCTTTCTTATTTTTCAAACACAGGCTGTGACATGGCATGTAGTAGCTGATTGGCTGTTTTTTTATCACTCTCCATTTTATCACTTTTGAAGCTTAGTTCATCTGGCCCTCAGTGAGAAAGGTACGGACCTACTGTGTACAGTCTGACACCTTCACACCTCTACCTGCCTCATGACATAAGACCCTCCAGAGTCTTGACCAGCACAGAGTGCTGTGAATCTCGATTATGATGCAGCAGAACATTAACCATGCAATCATTGAAAACCTGTGTATCAATCTGGCAAAGACTCTGAGCCATCACATTGGTTCAACAAAGAATGATCTAGATCAGGGGTGGCCAACCAGTCAGAGGCAAAGAGCCAAAAAATATGGTATGGTAAGACTAAGAGCTGATTCCAGGCAAAAATGGGCGTGGCCTAGATACTGAAAGGCCACGCCCCATTTTTAAATGGATTGTGGCCTAGCTGGCACAAGGCCATGTTTCATTTTTGTGTTCACGCCTTTAGCAGGTTTGTAGGAGAATGACCTTGTGTGGCATTAGGTTTAGTAGTGATGACTTTTAAACACTTTTTAGATATTTTACAAGTTTAAATGACTACTTGCCAACAAAAAAAAATAAGTCCAAATAAATTAGTAGCATTGTTTTTTTTTACTTGAGGTTTGAAAGCCACTAAATTATTTGGACTTATTTTTTTGTTGGCAAGTAGTCATTTAAACGTGTAAGTGTACACAATGTCATACAGAGGGGAACAGAGTGTCTCACACATGGGTAGGGGGCTACAGGGGGGTCACACGCAGGAATGGGGTGCAGGGGGGTCACACAATGGGTATAAGGTGATAGGGGGAGAAGGTGTCTCACACACAGGGATGAGGGGGGGGGGGTCACACAGAGGAAGGATATGGGGAAGGTTTGACACAGGGGTTGTGGGGTACAGGGAGTCACACACACATGCACACATAAGGGTTACAGGGGATTAGGATGGTAGGGGGGTTACACACAGATGAAGAGGGTAGGGGTGATATAGTTACACACATATGCACACAAGGGGGTAGGTGGCTCTCTGGGCACTTACCAGAAGCTACAGCCTGAAGAGTGTCAGTACAATGGAGAAAAGCTGGTTACATCTGATGGCACAACGGAGTTGGCTCCAGATTACACACTTCACATGCCACAATGTGGATCTCTGCACAGAGCAAAGGGGAGGACAGCACAGAGTGGACAACTGCACTTCTGGATGGCGCTGGCTGAAAGCTCAGCTAACTCATCGCTGTGCGGGAGCAGGTGCAGCTTCCCTTCATAGTCGGTGCAGGCATGGTTGCTTAAGGAGGACGGTGTCTGCTCTGCTTGGCAGGGGAGAGGATGGCTTTCCCTCATGGTCAATGCAGGGCAGGCATGGCTGCTGGAGAAGGGAGGTTCCGGCTGGGCTGTGTGAGGGGAGAGGCAGGGGACTGACATTTCTGTGTGGAGGGTACTGTAGTTGTGCTACGGTGCTTGGGTAATAGCGGCTCCGGTGCTACTGCCTGGCAGGTAGATCTGGAGCAGGAGGCCAGGAGCCAGAGATGCCTTATCTATAAGGCAGCAGCAGTAGCCTGTAAATGGCAGCTCATGCGCCGGGGGCCGGCCGGTTCGCTTCATACAAGTGCAGCCGCGTCCCAGATACCGGCGCTGCTGCAATCACTGTGATTGCTGCCCGACAGCCCGAGCTGCACATCACGAAATGAAGAGCCGCGTGCAGCTCCCGAGCCACGGGTTGGCCACCCCTGGTCTAGATCTTCACAGTGCAGCGTGCAGCGTGCATCATTACTCTGGAGATGCTAACACTGCACTAACGGGTCACATTCCAGACAAAGGGTAAAATGACAGGCAAAGTTTTTGCCATCATCACACACATCTTCTACACAAAACTATTCCCAACACATTATCATATTTTAATAACCCGTATTGTGCAACACTTGGTCGGAAGTGGTAAGCTTTGTACCACAAGGTTCAGTGCTGGGGCCACTCCTTTTGAATATTTTTATTAATGACTCAGGAGATGTTCTAAGGAGCAAATTATCCATTTTTGCAGATGATACTAAACTGCGTAAGGTAATAAAATCAGACCAGAATGTGGCCTCTCTACAAAGTGACTTAAATATTGGGCAACAAAATGGAAAATGAGGTTTAATATTATAAATGTACGGTTATGCATTTTGGGACCAGAAACATGCATGCAACCTAATGGGTAAAATATAACAGAATCACTAATGGAGAAGGATTTGGGGGTGCTCATAGACAATAGACTCAGCTGCATTGCTCAATACCAAGTAGCAGAAGCAAAGGCCAAGAAGGTATTAGCTTGCCTAAAAAGGGACATGCAATCTAGAGAAGATAGTGTAATCATGGCACTGTATAATTTATTGGTACCAGTCTCATCTGGAATACACTGTACAGTTCTGGGCACAAGGTTCAGAGAAGAGCAACTAAATGAATTAAAGGTTTGGAGTCATAGGGTTTTGAGGAAAGGTTAGCCAATCTAGATACTGGTATGTTTAGGATAGAAAAGGGACATTTAAGAGGGGATATGATAAATATATAAAGGGTCAATTCAGAGATCTATCAGTGATCTGTTTATCAGGAGGACTGCACAAATGCTAGAGGAGAAGTATTTCATCCAGCAAAGAAAGGGTTTCTTTACAGTAAGGGCAGTTACAGTAACTTATGGAATCCTCTGCCAGAGATGGTAGTGATGGCAGACACATTGGATACGATAATACGTTGGCCATAGAACAACTTACAGTAGCATATGATAAGCCTCTGTAAGTCAATGCAACATACAGTGTAACTGGTAATGTAAAATGACTTAATACTGTACTGTATGTCATCTAATGCCGTACAATAGAAGAACACAATCCAATTGAATTTCAGCAAATACAAGTATATTGCAGAGTTAAACTCATTGATTTGATAGAATTTAGTCCCCAGCACGGCAGCAAAAAGTATTGTACTGTAATTTATTTCTCATTCTACAATGCTTAATACTCACTATGATCCCAGGCAGTGTTGTATCAAATTGAGTTCTTCTTCCAGTACTTCCATAACAGTAACAATCATATTTATAGCCATATAGAATAGTTGTGAATAAGCAATGCCTGTACTGTACAATTTTCCGAAGGCATTATATGTGTTAAACCAGGTTAGGATAGGCAAACAGGAGTTGCAGATTGTAATAACACTGTGTTTGGGACTTTGACCACCAACATTTAGAGAAATGGGAACAGCTGAAGATAGTGATGTAGAAACAGAGAGGTGAATGTAATAGGGTGCAAAAAGCCAGAGGTGCGGGATTATTTTATACAGTAATGTTAACATCTTGGCAAAGTCTTGCTTAGCACTGCCAACTTGCCGCCAACTTCATCAAAAACATGTAACAATACGAAACTGGTAACAGATCAATTTCTTCAAACAATGTATTTTGTTATCCAGATCGTTTCGTTTGTCCACCTTCTCTGCAATATGCGGCCAAAACTTCAGTTTTTTTTTTTTTTTCATCATTTCCTTTAGACCAAAGTGTCAAGATAAGTATCTAACTTCATTCAGTTGCAACCGTTACATATTGCAGTACCTCTGCCGTTTCTCTGAACTCTACTTTCTTGACTGATGACCTGTTAAATGCAGTGTAAACCTTTCTCAGAAGTGCGGTATCTCCTATTTAATGAAGCATGCATGCAGGCATTCTCAGCCCCCAAGTCAGAAACAGAAATCTTGTCACACATTACTCTTCCAGCAAATGTCAGACATCAGGAAGAAGTTGGCATTATGTAAACATAACCTTTTTTTATATCCAGCTCTTTGTCTGTTTAAAATATTTTAACTCCTTTACTGCAAATGATGGGACTCATGATCTATATAAACACTATGGCCCTTATTATGGTTCACTCGCAAAGGCAAATTCCTTCTCAAATGGACAAAACCATGTGCACTGCAAGGGGGGGGGGGGGGGGGCAGATGTAACATCTGCACATCATGCACATGGTTTTGTCCCTTTGAGAAGGAATTTGCCTTTGCGCCTGAACCAGAATAAGGGCCATATACTGCAGATGAAAAGGGTTCCACCAGCACAGAATAAAAAATGATCTTCCCCATTAGTCTGGACTTATTCCAGGAAGACAGGTTCTGGTCACTGACATTGATATAACTGCATGCAATTTACAGTTCTGTAATAATAAAATTATGAAACTATGGGCCAGATCCAATAAGCTTCAAAAAGTGATAAAATGGAGAATGATAAACAACCAGCCAATTGCTCCTGTCTGACATTTTTCAAACACAGCCTGTGACATAGCAGGCAGGAGCTGATTGGCTGGTAGTTTATCACTCTCCATTTTATCACTTTTGAAGCTTAGTGCATCTGGCCCTTTATCTTCCCAATCCTGACACCTGCACGGTTGCGAGACTTTTTATTTGAAACATTGGAGTTCCCTCTTTCCCAGATGACCCCATGACAGCTACTGTCTAAAGGCAAGAGTTACCCTGTCTTATAAGAAAATCATTTTCTTCAAGTTCTTTTCCCAACCTGGCATTCCAAAAACTCAGGGGCGTTAACATTTTAAAGAGGAAGGGTAGTCGTGCTTTCCAATGATTTAGCCCCCTGCTAGGTGATCACAGATGATCCTCAGATCATCTATTTATGGGGGGTGGGAATTATGGGCATACTGTGTGTATCAAAGCTTGGAGAGAGATACAGCAAAGTAGAGCTAAAAGTACCGGCCAGTTAGCTTCAAACAGGGTCTGTAACATGGCAATTAGGAGCTGATGTGTTGGTACTTCAACTCTCTCCACTATCTCTCTTTATGCAGTATATTAATACAGTTGTGCGCATAAGATTACATACCCTAGCAGAATTTGTGATGTTTTTGACTATTTGTCAGAGAATATGAATGATAACTCACAAAATTTATTTCACTCATGGTTAGTTGTTGGGTGAAGCCAATCAACTGTGTTCACTCTTTTTAAATCATAATGACAACAGAAATTACCTAAATGACCCTAATTAAAAGTTTACATACCCTTGAGATTTTGGCCTGATAACATATACACAAGTTGAAACAAACAGGTTTGAATGGCTACTAAATTAACCTTCCTCACCTGCAATCTGTTTGCTTGTAATCAGTGTGTATGTATAAAAGGTCAGTGAGTTTCTGGTCTCCTGAAATACCCTTGAATCTTTCATCCAGTGCTGCACTGACATGTCTGGATTCTGAGTCATAGGGAAAGCAAAATAATTGTCAAAAGATCTTCTGGAAAAGGAAATTGAACTGTATAAAACAGGAAAGAGATATAAAAATATACCCAAGCAATTGAAAATGGCAATCAGCAGTGTTAAAACTCTAATTAAGAAGTGGAAAATTAGAGATTCTGTGGAAACCAAATCAAGGTCACGTAGACCAACAAATATTTCATCCACAACTGCCAGGAAAATTGTTTGGGATAAAAAGAAAAATCCACACATAACTTCAGCTGAAATACAGGACACTCTAAAAAAAAGTGGTGTGGTTGTTTGAAGATGCACAATAAGGAGGCAGTATAACTGTGTGGACATAATATGGTTACAGGGGCATAATGTAATGTCAGGACCTAGGGTATTACTGTGGGAGCAAAACATGCCTGCTATACTCCCATATTACATCAGATGGGCCATCTGTGCATCTAGCAGATGCAACCTCCCTGTCACTCCCCAGGAATACCCAATACATTTTCAAGTGATTTCTGATACCATGCATCTCCTATGTGCTTCAATTGCAACTCTGACTCTGTATGCATGCAGGATGAATGAGCAATGCAGATATGATCCGTGTGCAGTTGTCTGACATTGCAGAGCACGCATCTCATAGCCAGGCCCAACAGCTGGTTGAAGCTTTCTATATTTTCATTTTTCTAGTGCTCATACATAACCACTTCATATTCATGAGAGTGGATCCCAATTGTACTATATAATAAATTATTGGATCTCAATCTGATAACAAAAAAGCAGAAGAACAATTCCCAGTGGCTATTCACTATTTTGGCAGGAGAAGATTGTGCATCAAAGCAAAAACTTTTCTGATTCTCTGTATTGAATTGCTGTGTTCTGCACACAACAAAAATAATATTCAATTATAATTGGTTGCAGAGTGAAAGATATTCTGTTTATTGCACATACATTATAGACATGAGGAAAGTAAATTGTTCTCTTTGGGAAATTGCTAATTTCTTGCTCACCAAATCCTGCTCTTTTTGGGTTGGGTGTGAAATCCCGACAGCAGCATTCTGATGGTTAAAATCCTGATGGATCCCAGCAAGCATTTTAAACCTATTCCTAATCCTAACCATCCCCTGCAGCCTAACCCTAAATTTCCTTTCCCCCTTGTCATAGGGATCCGCTGGGATTCTGAACTGTCAGAATTCCTCTTTTTACCACGGATCCAGTAACCAGGCACTTTCAATGAAATCAAAATGATTAGATTCTTTGCATGAGAAAGTGTGTACAAAGTATTGTATTAGATGGGGATGAGCATGCAAACTATGCAAGTGTGCAAAGTTTCCAATGCAAGTAGTTTTGACTTTTCACATGCATGCAATCAATCAGTCACCTACTGTCAATTTATAAACCAGTGTCCTAAATCCTCTATTACGCAGGTTCTCAAAGTCGGTCCTCAGGACCCCACACAGTGCATGTTTTGCAGGTCTCCTCACAGAATCAAGAAAAGTAATTAGCTCCACCTGTGGTTCTTTTAAGATGTGTCAGTCAGTAACGAGTGCACCTGTCGGGTGACCTGGAAAACGTGAACTGTGTGGGAGAAGCACTAATCTATTAAAATGAAAATGTTATAAGATGGATATTCTGTTTTTTTTATGTATCTGTTTTCTAGCTGTTGGTAGAGACTTCCAAACAGACTAAAATCTGTGTGCTCTTTGTGTTTCATTAGTCTACTTCTGAATTCAATAAACAAGTGGCTTCGTAAATATTTAATCGAAAATATAATGCAGTTTCCTACTTCTAAGCTAAGCTCCAGAAGTCTGTTGTCTGCTTGATGATTTTTCGGTCTCCCTTGGAACAGTCTTTCACTGAGGCCAATTAGTTACTATTAAAGTCATGCGATTTCGGTAACAATGTGGCCAGGATATGAAATGCCACCTCCCTCATATTTCTTAATGACCTTTCTAATGTCTACTCTTTTGTTGGTGGTATTTAAGGAGCTCCTCAGCCTCTCCTGGGAGAATTCTTATTCAGCAGCACTTCAGAAACCAGAATCTGAAAGGAAGGGTTGGGTGGGGGGAATACCAGAACGGATCTAACCTCTCATAACCTTCAGAGACACGTTAAATGTCACCTAGGAATTTCTCATCTCAGGAGGCAAATTAAACAGACATTTCTCTGAGAGGCATATTTGACACCTGTCAATCAAGCTTAAAAACTAAGGCTTTTATAAATTCTTTCGATCCACACGACTTCTGGAAATAAAACATTTTTCTGTTATAATTCTACCCTCTGATTTCATATATGCTGGAAAAGGCTACACTTAAGTAATGAAACAAACTGCCATATGCTACAATTAATATTTAATGTTAGTACTTAGGGAAAGAGCCAGAAGAAAAGACAGAATCCAGGGGAGAGTGGAATGTACTGCTCACGACATATCGCATTTGATCCAGGAGGAACATTTTGTCATTCTTCAGGATCAATCTGAGTTCATTTAGAGGCTTTCTGGCTTTGTTTCCTGTTCTCATCTAATTGTGATCAGAGGCAGTGTTTGTTCTTTTCATTTAATTACAGAGCAACATTAGAGAATTGTGTCAAGCAAAGACTCCTGTATTGGAATATTTAAACTATGGCCTTTATTGTCACCAGGGAACCCTGTAATGCTGGTTAACCATTATGATTGTGTAATACAAGGACATGTAAAAATGGGACGTCGCTCATTGAAATGTCAATGAACTATATAATTGCACAAAGCAAGTTCTGCATGTACAAAAGTGCAGTCACTATGGTTAGAATTACTCTCTGTATACAGCACTTTTCAGTTGGTTTAATCTTCCTTTTGAAAGCACCAGCAATAAATATTATAGTACAATACAAAATAATGAATTATATTACATAGCAGAACATGTATAAAAAATGGTATCCAGGATAGTGTGCCTTAATATGTCTAATATATTAAATAAACCTTGTTAAGAAACAAATTAGGAGATTGCTGAAACAATATATTATAAAAATAGGTGTTGCTGTGAAATAATTTCCAATGTTGGCAGGAACCGCTTCCTTAATAAATTAGGCTTTGGCTTTATGAACTGTATGCTACACTGAGCAAAGTAAAGATTGATATTTTCAGAGTATACACAGTAATTCAGGTGCAATTATTTTTTCCTTTCAGCCACATCAGCGTCTAAAATTAGCTTCATCTGAAAAGCACAGATAAAGAAGTGAACTCCAAAATTCTACTTTAACTTGTCCGTCCTTTTTCTTTCTTACTGCTATAAAAACTTTTGTACTCAGATTTTCTCTTTGTCAAACTAGGAAATTCAAAGGAGACTTCTGAAACCTGGCAGGTTAAAAATGCATGTATTGTGAATATATGTGGTAGAGCAGACAACCTTATATTATGCAGAAGAGGAGAGAGGTACAGGGCAGCAAGAGGGGGTGGAACTGAATCCATCAATGTGGTTTTCATCTACATTTAAAAAGACATGTTATTTGGTATGCTTAGGGCGAGTGGAGAAGAGAGATATATGAGTGCATAGATGGAGTTTAAAACAAGGGACTCCCGGGATAAGCTAGGAGTATGCTTGCAGCAGCTTAAAGATCAATGGTAAAAGAAATGTAAAAGCCTACTTGTCTACGGGAAACCATATAGAATATCAGTTTGCCAGGCAAAATATGCATCCCATGTACAGTTTACTTACTTCTGCTTTATTAGGGTATCTTGCAACATACACATTAGCAATTATCATAAAAAGAAATCTAAAACTAAATCTTCCTTATGGACTGGAGAGGCGCAGAGATTTTCATCTTCCGCGCCTCTCCTCAGAATGATTTCATTGGCCGCCTAGCGGCCAATCAGGAGCCGAGAAAGTCGGCTCCTGATTGGCCTCTAGGCGGCCAATAGAATCATCCGGAGGAAAAGCGCGGAAGATGAAAATCTCTGCGCCTCTCCAGTCCGTGTCACTGAGCGGGTACCACAGCAGCCGGGAGCAGCGCGTCTGGAGCTGAAGATGCCGGGGTCGTCGCCGGGGACCAGGTGAGTAGGATTTTCTTCCTCAGGTACCCCTGTGGACTACTTCGGATCCTGGACCCCGGATTCTTCATCCCAGTAGCCCCGGAACCACGGACCAGCCCCGGAACCAGGACCAAGGCCCTGGAACCGGACTCTTCTGCCCTGGAGCCCCGGAGCCCGGACCCAGGATCCAGGGACCGACCTACGGGCTCAAGGTAGGTAAGTATCAGTATGTGTGGGCTGTGTATGTATTAAACTTTTATTTTTCAGGGTGTCAGTGTGTTTTATTTAACTATTTTTTGTACTGTAGAACTACAAGTGCCAGCGGGCCCTTTAATGCCCCGCATGCTGGGACTTGTGGTTCTCCAAGTCCCAGCATGCGGGGTAGGCTTGCTGGGACTCATAGTTCTACAGTAGAAAACAATAGTTTATATTCTTTTTTTTACACTTTACATCAGCCCGATGCCCACCGCCCAGGGGCATCGGAGACAGCCCCGGACTTTCAGCATGGGCTGGTAAGTCCTGGAGGGGGGGGACCCCTTCTTTGGGGGGTCCCCACTTCCCCAGGACCCCTGCCCATGCTGACCAGCCAGGGGGTTAATGCTTTGGCCACGGGACCTTATATAATAAGTGTCCCCCGGCTGTGGCATTACCCTGCTGGCTGGTTGGGTCTGGTGCTGGTTCTTAAAATACGGGGGACCCCTAGTCATTTTGTCCCCCGTATTTTGGGAACCAGTGCCGGACCTTGAGCCTGGTGCTGGTTTTATAAAATCCAGGGAACCCCAACTTGATTGTTCCTTTGACTTTATTATACCAGCACCGGCTTTTTGAGCCCGGGGCTGGTTATGCTTAGGGGGGGGGGGACCGCACGCCGTTTTTTTTCTTTTTTTTTTTTTACAACACAGCGCACTGTACTGAAAATGTGCCGATTTTCATGACTGAAAATCGCACATTTTCAGGACTAAAAAAGCGCCCGAAATCGCACCATATCGCACTTTTTTGCCGCAAATTCGCATCTCATTACATATGCGAATTCGCGGCATAAAATGCGATTTTTAAAGGTGCGATTTACGAAGAAAAACGCACCCTATTACATTTCGCCCAGCGTCTCTCCACATACAGCGCAGGAGAAGTGAGCCAGAGAAGAGGGCAGCCTGCAGCTGAGGGCAGGACCTGCTGATACAACCGCAGGATGTCCCACACGGTGCAGGCGCACCACACGCACATGCCTCCTTACGGCTCTGCATATAAGCTTATTGAACAGGTGCCCAGGGTTCCACACTTGTAGTAGCATTTTAGATGTTATGGTTAGTAGTCACACAATCAGGCAGCAGTGTCTACCTGAAGGCAGTGTCTAACTGCCTTCCAGCCTGCAGCGAGAATGCAAATGGCTGTCAGCATGCTGATTGGTGGATTGCTGGCACCACAAATCAGAGTTTTGACAGCCATTCATTATATGGAAGCATATGGTGACATGGCACAGGACTGTAGGATGGGAACGTTTTGATTTTTTGAAACTGGGTCCCATGAATGGGTGTGAAGCGGCCCCAGCGCATTGCTTTGCCCAGGGCCTACAATGCTGTTAAGATGGCTCTGGGAACAGGGCTGAGATGTCTGGGCAAATAAATATAATAGGTATAATTCTGCACTGGTGCCTTAAGGCCATTTAAAAAAAAGAAAATAACCCAATCCCAAGAAGCACCACTGCAAATTATGACTATAATGTACACAGATATACAGCATACAACATTACATGGCAAATAAAAACACTGAATAGTATTTTAATGATGGTTTACCAATGATTACCTTTTCTATATAAGTGTTTGCTGGAGACACTGTTATAACATGTCCCTGAATAAGAATAATTATACTCACATACTGTATTATAGGACATAACAGATTCGACTTATACAGATTACAATACTTTCCACAAAGGATCAAAATGAGACAGGAAGAAAATGAGTAGCTGGAAGTAGCTCCGTTGGAAATATACATTCATTTTAATCCACAAATCTATTCTACAAAATCCTGGCTTTTCACCTGATCCGATAAAGGCAGTTGGATTGATTTTAAAACCAATTTACACAAGTCTAATTATCACCCCACTGATCTACAGTTGCAGATATAAGTTTTTTTTCTGCTTTCAGAACATAATCTTCTGATTCCTGATTCGAAGGCAGAATCCAATCAAAAATAGGGCATACTTTTCAGCAAAGTTTATAGTGATAACCTGCTATAGACTTCATTTAATCACAAAAATCTCCAGCATCTGTGCGGAACAGGCACACTCCAGATATTAAACAGTTGTATTGAAACTGAAACACAATGCAGGAATACATTCCCTTGCAGACATGTTTGGGAACATGCTGCTATCCCAGACTTACATAGTAATATTTTTCCATTCAAAAGCTAGAACTGGAAGGTCTCAGATCTAGCTAATTCAAATAATATGAATCATTTTTAAGTTTAAAAGAAAAAAACACAACTTATAAAATTTTTATACGTATTCTGTTGATAATGGATGTGCTATGCCTAAGGCACATCCTAGAAACCTTCATTGGGGCCCCACACAGGCAGAAAAGAGTACTATAACTTGAATATATAGCTGTTTAGCCTAACGTGCTACTTATCTGCAGTTTCCGTTGACACTTTTCTCAGAACAATTCACAAAGCAATTGAGGTCCAATTAAAAATTTAAATCTTTCAGGGATAATTAGTATTTTGTCTAATTTGTAAAGAACGCTACATTGCGTTGCTTTAAAACTCTTCCAGAGTTGACAGTTGTGCCTAATGTATAATAAATGTTGTTTTCAACTATTCCGTTTCTCTGCTACACATGGTTTTATATTGCATTGTCTGCAGAGTACTTTTATAATTGTCTAAGCAGCCGTTTGGAGAAGTGGATGTTTTTTTTTAATAGTTATGACCATAATTGGGGAAAATCAGATTTAACGGGGGCAATCATTTCATTGCAAAGTAGTATTCACTACTAAAGAAAAAAATTCCCATAATAAATGTTCCAGTAATGCATATGTCACTTTGAACTTATTTCCATTTACAGAGTACCCTTTTCTACTTGATGATCTCTCCACGGTTTCTAGATCCTCTTTTATATTTCTATTCTACACCGAAATAGGCTACTTGTTTGTAAAATTTTCTGTGAAATTGAAGAATTACAATCCTGATTATCTTATGTAATGTGATCTTATCTTAAATAGTGTCAAATAGTAAGGATTCAAGAAAATGAGTAAAATGAAATAGAACTGTTGAGCCAATTAATGTATGTATTATATAGCAGTAGCCTCCTTTTCCATAATCATCCTACACATATAGTATACATATGTTGTTAGCATTCTCAGAATAAACAATATTTCTCATTACTTAACAAGGATTTTAGCATTTTTCATCGTTTCTGGCTTTCAGTGGACCACTGATTTCTACATACTGTAGTATTTACAAATCAAAGTGCACTATAGATATGACCATGTATATTTTATCACGGAGCTATTTAAACTTTTGGCATGATATATTTCCTGTTACTAGGTCTGGCAAAAGTGCCATTCACTCCTAGCCATCTTCAATGTCAATGTAACAAAATGAAGTGCAAGCAGCAGCTAGGACTCAGGTTGGAGTTATGGGAGGGCTTAGAGGAGAAGCGGGAAGGTTTAGTGAGGTGGGGAGGAGTTGGGCTTGGGGGGCGGGCTGCTAGGGTGTACCTGTAATATACAGTTGAAGAGTCTTGTAGCTATTATTAGTGTTACTATTCACAGGGGTAAAGTGCATGTGTGTGTGAAGGGGGGCACAGTAATTCCAATGAAAAGCCCACCTCATCACCCACATCCATAAATGGTGTCGGTGGCCCTAGTGACAAGATGCTGTCACCTCCGCCTTCCTCATGTAATTTCAGCTTAATAGTCTTCCTCCCCCTGCAGCACGCAGATGTTGTAGTACATCATTTTAGGAAAGCATTTTAAAAATATGAATTTATTGTCATTAGCAAAAAAAAAAAAAAGTTTTCACAGACAAAATGACATTGTAAAAAACAAGTACAATAACAATAAAAAATGTTTTTCATTAATTATTATCTTTGTAATTGGCACAAAATATCACAAACGTGAACAGCAATATTTAAGTGGGCTAAATGTATCTGGTAATGTTTGGGATGTGTTGGTCTTTATAAGGACAGGGACATAAAACATATTTTTGGACAGGCTTGTCCAAACTGTGGCCCTCCAGCTGTTGTGAAACTACCCATCCCAGCATGCCTTGCCATAGTTTCAGCATTCCTAATAGCAAAACTGTGTTAAGGAAGGATGGGACTTGTAGTTTCACAACGCACGAGGGCTATAGTTTGGACGTGTCTGATGTTTAATAACATGGCTTAAATTGTGAAAATGAATTGCATAGTTATTAAGGTGCGTATTGAATTATAATGATTGGTCCTTAACCATACTTGCCTACTTTTGAAATCTAGTTTCAGGGAGATTATAGTTGGTAGTAGAATTTTTCATGGCGCCTCATTGAGGGGGTGTGTCATTCTCCACCCAAAGGGTGTGTCTATTCCATATATGGAGATTGTGAAAAAAGATTGTGAACGTGGCACCTAGAAGCGTGGGTGTGTACTGCTACATCTGAGAGGAATCTTTTTAAATGACTTATATCCAAATGTAGATAGGCCCAAAGTAGTTAGTAAGAGTTACTGTACTTGGTAAACTGCTGGAAAATGGTGCTGATGATTCAATATAAATGTATCTATCTTTCATTCCTTTTTTCCCAAAAATGTAACAGTTTAATGTGGGTTAGGTGAAATGAGGGAGATTGCTAGACTAATGAGGGAGAGAGGGAGATTGCTGCTATTTCAAGGAATCTCCTGCAGAATGCAGGAGGGTAGGCAGCTATGCCCTTAACCTTTAACTTAACTCTATATTACCTAGAAATAACTCACACGGACACTCTTATTCTAAAAATAATGACACAGACAACAACTGTATAAGTTAAACGGTCATATATATTTTGAGAACAGACCATTGTTTCGCACCACAGAATAAATAATTGTTATGTCTAGGCTGCCTGACTTACAGAATCCCTTTTAAATAGGGGAAAGGAAGGATATGGATAGCAATTGTAAGATGGCACCCTTTTTAGTAACCTTTGTAATTAGATCAGTGAAGCCTTGTAATAGTTATAAAACAAGCAAAGTAAAGTCCATAAATTTCAAACATTTATTAAAAGTCTCTTTCTCCACACAATATCAGTGGCTGTTCCAGACAGTTATAAGGTTCAGATACTTCAAAATAGAAAACTTGAATTAATTGAATTTATTTAAGTGGTATGACCCTATTTATAAAGGGATGGCAAATAAAGTGCCTGAGACCAGCTCCAGTCAAGGGTGCTAATCATGGTGGCAGCTGAAATGCACCAAACAGGGCCGGTGCAAGACACCGGAGCGTCCCAGGCGAGTCGGGGTGATGGCGCCCCGGTGCCCGGGGGGTGGGTGGTACCTGTATTATAAAACTGGCGTCGTTGGCATCCCTGCAGTGCTGGAGCGGGCTGGGGTGTCCGTGCCGCGGGGTTACCTGCGGCGCTGTCACTGTGTATAAAGCTGCTGTCGTCGTCGGCGGCGGGGTCCCTGCAGTGAATAGAGAATAACTAGCACTATGCGGCGGCGCGGGAAGCGTGCGGCAAGTGTTTTCAAACCCAGAAGCGCTTCCTGCGCTGCCGCATAGCACTAGTTATTCTCTATTCACTGCAGGGACCCCGCCGCCACTGCCGCCACCAGCAGCAGCTTTATACACAGTGACAGCGTCGCAGGTACCCCCTGCCCCCTCCAGCACTGCAGGGACGCCGACGCCACCAGCTATATGCACATGCTGGGGGTGAGGGGCGGACTGCCGCCATCCAGGTGCCGGAGCCCTAGGCAAATGCCCAGAGCTGCCTAGTGGTGGCGCCGGCCCTGGCACCAAATCATAACACCCCCTATCGTAAGGTACAGCCTGCACTGTGACGGACTCACTGCCCCTTCTATGGCATGGTGAGGACACTTCCATGAACACCCCCTGCGGAAGCAGGACTCACCAGCAGTCCTGGCAAAAGAGGCCAATACTGCACAGCGATCACCTGACAACTTACCTGACTGCAGGTCGAGAGCGCCTTCTCGACAATTTTAATTTATTTATTCGAGCCGAATTAGGTGACCACCGCAAAGGCCAGGTAGCAAGCAGACAGAAAGGGATTAGGGAGGGTGGGGTTCCAGACTCAAAGAGGAAGTAGCTTCCCAAGACTTCTCTTAATATACCCAGGGGCGGATTGGGGACCAAAAGTGGCCCTGGAAAATCTCAGGAAGCGGCCTCATGTGGGCGGCACCAAAACAAAATGGGCGGGGCCAGCATAGCAGTAGGCGGGGTTACTACATCAGTATAGCTGCCAAACTTGAAGCTGAAAGATGCATGCTTTTCCACCTAGGCTTCATGGGGAAGGGGCATGGCAACATAACAGTACCAATAACACCGTAATGCCCATTACACATTATGACACACACGGTAATGCCACACAGTACTGCCTATTTCACATTATGACACACATTGTGATGCGCTTACACATTATGCCACACACCGTAATTCCCCTTACACAATATTTTGCACACTTTAATGCCCATATGACATTATGCTATGCGTAATGCCTCAAGTACTCCTGCTTATACACACAATGCCCAGAGAAGTGCCTTTTGCAGTATGCCTTCAGTATTGCTCACTGTGTAATCCAGTCCTGTTGCGTCCTGAGCCCAGCAGAGGCACTGAATTGATTTTCAAATAGGGCACCAGCTTTTGAGCCATTCAGAGCTCTCGGTCTGACAGCCAATCAATAACTGCAGCTGCTGGAGCACATGATGTACCCACAGTGCAAATAAGCAAGGCACTACTGGCACACACCTAGTCTATTCTAAACACCTCACAATATTGTTTTTAGGCCAAAAGGTTGCACCGAAGTAGCTGGATGACTATGATAAGCGACACAAGTGGGCGGCACAAACACTGGACTGATACAGTACACTTACCTTCACCCCTGGACTGATACGGCACACTTAGCATCACCCCTGGACTGATACGGCACACAGCATCACCCCTGGACTGATACGGCACACTTAGCATCACCCCTGGACTGATACGGCACACTTAGCATCACCCCTGGACTGATACGGCACACAGCATCACCCCTGGACTGATACGGCACACTTAGCATCACCCCTGGACTGATACGGCACACTTAGCATCACCCCTGGACTGATACGGCACACGGCAGACTTAGCAGCACCCCATGAATTATACAGCACACTTGGCTTACCCCTGGACTGATATGGCACACTTAGCATCACCCCTGGACTGATACGGCACACAGCAGCACCCCTGGACTGATATGGCACACTTGGCAGCACCCCATGAATTATACGTCAGATTTGGCTCACCCCTGGAATTATACAACACACATGCAGGCACCCCTGGACTGATACGACACACTTAGCAGCACCCCATGAATTATACAACCGACTTGGCAGCAACCCATGAATTATATGACACACTTTGCTCACCCCAGGAATTATGTGTCACACATGCGAGCACCCCTGATCTGATAGAGCACACTTGGAATTATACGGCACAGATGGACTGGACTAATACAGCACACTTAGCATCACCCCTGGACTGATACGGCACACAGCATCACTCCTGGACTGATACGGCACACAGCATCACCCCTGGACTAATACGGCACACAGCATCACCCCTGGACTGATACAGCACACTTGGCAGCAGTAGCACCCCAGGAATTATTTGGCAGACTTGGCTTACCCTAGGAATTATACAGCAGAGATGGTGGCACCCCTGACCTGATACAGCACACATGGAATTATACGGCACAGATGGCGGAATCCCTGGACTGATACGGCACACATGGAATTATACGGCACACATGGTGACACTCCTGCATTAAAAAGAAAAAAAAAACACCTTTTTTTTTTATTTTAATAAACAAATGGCAGCACCTCTGGATTGATATGGCAGATTTAGCAGCACCCCATGAATTATACAGCAGACTTGGTTCACCCCTGGAATTATAAGGCACACATGCAGGCATACCTGAACTGATACGACACACATAGCATCATCCCTGGACTGATACGGCACACTTAGCACCACCCCTGGACTGATATCGCACACTTAGCATCACCCCTGGACTAATACAGCACACTTGGCAGCACCGTATGAATTATACGGCAGACTTGCCTTATCCCAGGAATAATATGGCACAGATGGTGGCACCCCTGGACTAATACAGCACAATTGGCAGCACGCATGGTATTATACAGCACAGATGGCGGAACCCGTGAACTGATACAGCACACATGGAATTATACGGCACACATGGTGACACTCCTGCAGTAAAAAGAAAAAAATGGTTTTATTATTTTAATGAAAAATGGCAGCACCCCTAGATTGAAACGGCAGACTTAGCAGCACCCCATGAATTATACAGCACACTTGGCTTACCCCTGGACTGATATGGCACACTTGGCAGCACCCCATGAATTATACGTCAGACTTTGCTCACCCCAGGAATTATGCGTCACACATGCGAGCACCCCTGATCTGATACAGCACACTTGGAATTATACGGCACAGATGGCGGCACCCCTGGACTGATAAGGCACACATAGCGGCAGACATGGAATTATACAGCACACATGCGGGCAACCCTGGACTGATACGGGACACATGGGGGCATCCATGGAATTATACGGCACACATGCAGGCACCCGATGACTAATACGGGACACATGGGGGCACCCATGGAATTATACGTCACACATGTGGGCACCCCTAATACAGGACACTGGGCAGCACAGCTGGACTGATATGGGACACTTAACACCCCTTGCAGGTAAAAAAAACCCACCTTTTTTATTTACTTTTAAAAAATGGGGACACTGGGGACACTGGGCGGCACCCCTGGACTGATATGGGACACTGGGTAGCACAGCTGGACTGATATGGTAAACTGGGCAGCACAGCTGGACTGATATGGGACACTGGGCAGGACAGCTGGACTGATACCGGGCAGCCCTGCAGTAAAAATATATATATTTTTTAGTTTGTTCCCCATTACAGTTACTTTGTCCCCCATAGTTTTATCCTCCTTGCAGACAGCCACGGACACATCCGTGTTGTCTGACTTTCATATGCCAAATGAAGAATGGCGCTGGTGCCGGGACTTATATAGAGATCTGGATCTAGCGAGAATCCTGACTCCGGGTGATGACGTTTTGCCCATGTGCCCGGATCCGAGGCAGGCGGTAAACTCCGAACGCCACTTGGATCCCCGGCATTCGTGCGGGCTCGGATCTGGGCAATCCGAGCCCGCACATACGTAACGCCCACACCAGTTGCCAAAAGTCTTAGCACTGATTATACATGCACCACACCAGTTGCTGACAGTAGGAGTGCTGCTTATACCTAATGCCCACACCAGTTGCTGACAGTAGTAGTGCTACCTATACGTAATGCCAACAGTAGTAGCGCTGCCTATATGTTATACCCACACCAGTTGCTGACAGTAGTAGCACTGCCTATATGTTATGCCCACACCAGTTGCCGATAGAAGTAGTGATGCATAACACCCACACCAGTTGCCGACAGTAGTAGTGCTGCCTATACAGATGGAGCGGGTCTCTTCTTTGCAGGGGATGGCGACGCCAGCCGCCATCCCCCGCCACCCGCCATTGTCGGCGGTCACCCGGGGTCCTCACCGCCTCCCCGCACTAACCCTGTCCGTCTCCCTGAAGCGGAGACGGACAGGGTTCCCGTCGCCCAGCCGCCCGGAAGCTGAGACGCGCGTGCGCGTAAGACGCACGCGCGTCTCAGTCAGATGGACGCTGGGCTGCTGGCGGATCGCCAGTGGTGACGTTCTGGCGATTCGCCAGCAAGAGGGAGCCCGGCTCCATCTGTATGTAGTGCCCACACCAGTTGCCGACAGTAGTAGTGCTGCCTATATGTTATGCCCACAACAGTTGATGACAGTAGTAGCGCTGCCTATACGTAAGGCCCACACCAGTTGCCGACAGTACTACGCTACTTTTACAGATGGAGCCAGCCTCATTGTTGCTGCTGGCGCGCCAGATGCTCCAAGAATGCAGGTGGCCCACCAGCATACATGGACACGCCAGCGTCTCGGACCCTCGGAGACGCACAATCCTCAGCGCACCGTGGCGATTGGCACGCTGGGGACAGGTACAATGAGAATGGCTTCTTCTGGACACAATGCCCACACCATTATGACAGTACACTCTCTCACAAACTTTTTTTTACCTTGCAATCTGTGTGGCAGCCAGGCAGCTCACCCTCTCCTTTCATCAGCCCTGCTGGTGTCCTCCTGTGTAGCCCCGCCCCCTCGTCCGTGTAACCACGCCCACTCGCGCCCCGTGTAGCTCCGCCCCCTGTCCAGTCTTTGCTGACTTTGACACTGATGTAGGTGAGGGGGGTTGGAACTTGGGAGCTGGGAATTAGCTCTCAGCTCAGCCTCTGCTGTCTGCTCTGCTTGATGCTGCTGCCTGTACTGTGACAGACAGCGGCAGCCACAGAGTGCAGCAGCAGGGGGAAAGGCAAGGGGGTCCTGTGTGTCACGGGGGGGGGGGGGGCTCCTTTGATACTTGCCCAATCCCCCTGTGGCATCCCCGCTGTCTTCCCAGCAGCAGCTCCACTACCTGATGAGCTGCTGCTGGTGTTCGTTCTGGCTGGCCTCCTCCTGCTCACGCTGTGCATATGCGTGAAGCAGGAAGAGGGGCATGACGTCACCTGCAGTACAGCTTTCGGCCTCAGGGGCGGCCGGCCTCCCGGGAAACCTCCCGGTGACTTTAATGGCCAATCCGCCCCTGAATATACCCCTCTCTAAACTAATGCCCCTAAGCTACCTGATGCTTTGGCCTCGGTGGCTCGCTGCGCTCGCCACACTATATAAAATCAACTCCACCCTGACGTGGATAGTGGGGGTATGAAAAGGTCGGGAGGACGCGTTCCGCCACCGCTCGCCACGCTTCGGGGTGACGTGGATAATGAATCTCATTGCAACTCATAGAAGTGCATAGTAAAGTAAATGGCATTGCACCCTGTAAAATCGCATGCAATTTAGCATGCAGTGCGATTGCGTGCAATGTGATATCGCATCGCACCGCTTGCGGGCAGAGAGCAGTGAATAAATGACATAGGGAAATCAAATTGCATGCAAAAAAAAAAATGCATGCGATGCGATTTCCCTTCGGTGCCGTACGCATGCAAATAAGGCGCCATGCTAATGCACAAGTACCCAATCACTAAATTCACAGGCTTTTAAATTCACTTGTGCATATGCAGCCCTCGTTCTATCATAATGTTTTTTATTACAGCCATTTTATATCATGAGGAAGTGATGGTGTGGTGATTACTTGTATATAGTGTACTGTGGAATTCACCTGTAATAAAATAGTGCTAATGCATGTCAAATTCTAGGATGAGACTACAATCCGGAGAACTCTCATTTCCTGTAGAATCTGATATGCTGCAATGTTACTAGAGCATGAAATACATTTTCCTGTTTCACACTAACACTGCAGTTGCTCTGAGAACACTTTAATGCATATTATGGCTAATGCAGGGCAATATATTTAATGCGGTAGCAATTTTTAAATACAATTCTAAAAATGCAGATTATTCCTTTTTGTGTTGAACCCTTTGCTTTTTCTCAAATTTCAATTTTGAGGTTACCTTCTATTACTTCAAACAACAGGATCCATTTTACTTGGTACATAATGGTCTGCTTCTGTTCTTTATAGATATACAAATACAAGAACAAACAGTACAAACTCTTCTCTACCACATGAATTTAGATTAGAAGAGAATATTTGGTGTGCAGTTTGAGGTAATGGACTCTCTAGTTTTAAATATGCCATAAGAAACAAAGTTGAATAAGGCTAAGATGACTGAAATCACTAACTGCAATTCTGTTAAAAATACTCATAATTGGGAGAACAGAGACATAACAAGTTACAGTTAAGTTTTGCATGCCGAATCCTTATCTGAATTTGTGGCAAAACAATTTTTGGAGTTATAAAAACAACTCCTTCCTCGTAGAACTGATATTTCTCAATGGGAAGAATCTGCTTGACTAGGTGCAGTTGAGAAGTTAGGTACAGAGAAGGATAGACATACTGAGAGAGCACAGAGCAGAAGATAGCCTGGCTGGGCACAGGTACTTTTGAAAGGGTGTGGCCTATCCACAGGAGGCATGGCCATGCACCCTTAGAATAAAATAGAGAAATAGCAATCCCCTGGCCAAACTGGAGCCCAGCACACAGCAGCATATGCTGGGTTGAGAAAAGATGTGAGGTAACAGGAGCCCCACTGGGCTGCTCCATTTGACCTGGGCCCGGGTAATTAGTATCCCACTCTCAGCACCACTGAGAGAGCGTGAGACAAGTGGGATAGAGCTTATATACTGTATACTGTGTCAGACTGGGGCGTGACGGGCATTGGCGTAACTAGATCTTTAAGAAAGAAAATACAGACAGTATCCTTAGGCGCTGATCCTGAATATATTCTCATGGGATGAGTACCCAAAAAACAAAAAGATAATACCACAATGGTGTAATACCATTTTAAGAGATATAGAAATACAATTTAAACACTCTCATATAAATGTAGTGGACTCGTACTCTATAATTTGATCTACTTTTTATGGTAGACCAAAACAGCCTGGGGGGGAGCGGTCTCGTCACCGTCAGAACACCCAAATATTCAGTTCCACTTGCACATACGAAAGAAAAGAAAGCTGGAATGGTGTAATACCACTTTATTTACACAACATTTAAAACACAAGCAAGGAGGTCTTAAAACAGCAGACTCTCACCGAGTTCAAATGTCTACAAAACATATGCAGACAAACAGGCAGATACCAGGCGTCCCTGCAGCCTCTTCCGGTGAAAGTCCAGTGTAGTCACCCCTCTACTCCACGCTCAACGCGTTTTCAGACCACAATGGTCTCTTTTTCAAGGCATGTGGAGTGTAGAATATATTCACATTTATTATACCCCCTTTCGGGGGCACCTAATTCCAGACACAGATCATCTAGCATCTAATTTCCACTTTTACCCGACTCCCAACTCCGGAATTACCGTCCATATTTTCTATTGTGTCAGTTTCCCAGGAAGTGCTGCGGTCTTGCGTTCCACTGTAATATGGGGATAAGTCCTCGTATTCTCAGCATATCAACGCTCATTTCTTATTGCCTCCAATTGTAACTCCATTAATATGAGCGCGATCTCCGATGTATTCATGGTATTTTATGTAAATATGGAAAAATACGAATTAGATCACTCGGAGATACATAGTGAGAATAATCTTATTCAAAGGTGACAGTGCTTATTGACATGGTACATTAATAAAAAATTGACTTATTACTCAATATACATTTTTTTTAAATGGATTACATAAAATTCATAAAAATAACAGTAAATAATCTTAAAAATCCCTTTACATGAACCATTTTAATTTGAAGTCTTTGTTAAGACCACCTGGGATAAGGGTTTGATAGTTACAAATAAGGGTAATTTCACTCTTGGCAAGTGTGGTGGCAATGTCACCTCCTCTGCTGTTCCCTTCAATTTATTTTTATAATATAAAAATTCTTAACTCAGGATTGGACTGATGCTGTGTCTTAAAGTGCATAGATAGTACATGTGTCTCAAGTCCTTTATGGATGTTGCGAAGATGCTTGCTCATCCTGACTTTAAAGGGCCTGCCAGTCCTTCCTATATAAAATTTGCCACATGTGCATTCAACCGCATACACCACATTAACAGAGTGACATGTTACATGGAGATGTTTTTACCCATTGATGATAAGCTCAGTAATTTTTGTTACAAAATAATTTTTTACTGCTTTGCAACCCATACAAGCACCACATCTATAGAACCCCGTTGATGTGATCACTGTTTTCTTAGGTGATGTGGGGCATAAACTTTTCACCAATTTCGATTTTAAGTTGGGTGCTCTTCTAAATATACACACAGGTTTTGACGGGATCTCAGACCCTATAATCGGGTCTTTCTTAAGAAGACCCCAATGTTTTTGTATGATTTTTTTTATTTCTTGGTGCTGTGAGGAGTAATTAGTTGTAAAAGACCATTTGAATCTGTCAGTCTGATCTGATGTTCTCTCCCTTGATGTGAATAAAGCATCCCTTCCTAATTATTGCGCTTGTATGAGGGAACTCTCTACTCTCTCAGGGTCATTACCACTCTCTAGAAATAGTTTCTTCATTTCTTGTGCTTGTTCCTGAAACACTTCTGCGTCTGTATAATTTCTCTTTAACCTTTTAAACTGCCTGATGGGAATTGACTCAAGCCATCTGTCTTGATGACAGCTATTGCGATTAATATAGGCTTAAGAATCAGTGGGTTTAGTATAGTTGTTTTGTCTTAAACATGTTGTTCTCCACATAGATAATGACATCAAGGAAACTAACTTGGTCCTAACTGATATTAAATGTCAGTTTGATCCCTTTATTGTTCTGGTTCAAATAGTCACAGACATTTTCCAGGCTCACTCTGTCTCCTCTCCAAACAAAGAGGATGTCGTCTATATAACGATGCCAGGGCACCAGGTTTTCCCCATATGGGTGGAGGGGCCAGATGGAGTTACAATTGGAGGCAATAAGAATGAGCGTTGATCCCCATATTACAGTGGAACGCAGGACTGGGGCACTTTCTGTGAATAAATGTAGTTGGAATGCAAGGACGTCATCCACATTCAGCGGAAGAGGGCAATCGGCACTTCCATACATGATGAAAGCCGGGGTGATGGCCGCGAGTGTGTGGAACGCAAATGCGTTATCCATACCCGGCGGAAGAGGGTGAGCGTCACTTCCGATGACAGCGGGAGCCGGAGTCTGGCCACAATTGTAGTCAGCTGTGGACAGCTGACAAAATAGCATAATAATTCCGGAGTTGGGAGTTGGGTAAAAGGGGAAATTAGATGCTAGATGATCTGTGTCTGGAATTAGGTCCATATAAATATGTGAATATATTCTACACTCCACATGCCTTGAAAAAGAGACCATTGTGGTCTGAAAACGCGTTGGGCGTGGAGTAGAGGGGTGACTACACAGGACTTTTACCGGAAGAGGCTGCAGGGACGCCTGGTATACACCATCTGCCTGTTTGTCTGCATATGTTTTGTAGACATTTGAACTCGGTGAGAGTCTGCTGTTTTAAGATCTCCTTGCTTGTGTTTTAAATGTTGTGTGAATAAAGCGGTATTACACCATACCAGCTTTCTTTTCTTCCATATGTGCAAGTGGAACTGAATATTTGGGTGTTCTGATGGTGACGAGACCGCTCCCCCCCAGGCTGTTTTGGTCCACCATAAAAAGTAGATCAAATTATAGGGTACGAGTCCACTGCATTTATATAAGAGTGGTTAAATTGTATTTCTATATCTCTTAAAAAGGTATTACACCATTGTGGTATAATCTTTTTGCTTTTTGGGTACTCATCCCAAGAGAATATATTCAGGATCAGCGCCTAAGGATACTGTTGGTATTTTCTTTCTTGTATATCTGTTTCTGTATGTAAGGTGAACCATAAAATCCATCAGAAACCTAGGGCAGCGATTAAGCATCGGGTTAATCCATAAAAAAAACTCTTTTCTCTTTTGTAACTAGATATTTGTTGGCCCCACAGCAAAAGTTTGTAAGGGCCCATATGTACCACTGTACCACCCAGTGGTAAAAAAATTGATATAGCACATGTTACTTTGGCAGTCATATATGGTAGTTACGGCCTTGATGATGGGCCTTTCAGGGGAAAGCAGTCGTAAACTTAAGGGTGTTTGCAAGCTACCAGAGAGGCTTGGTTAACAATTATCTGAGCCCCTTGATAAATAAATATAAGCGTGGGCCCTAAGGTATTTGGGGCCCTGAGGGTTTACCTCTGTGGCTGAAGAAGACATTGTGCATTCATGGAATCCATGAGCATTACTTGAGTTTTATATTGTAGATTTTGATACTGTATTACAGTATTCTCCCTCCACAAGTGCTTAAACATTTGGAAATGTGAAGATGAAAGGAATGATGTTTACACGTGGAAACTGAGAATGCTGCTTTGGTACTGTTTAATAGGATGAGAGGGTGATTATGGGAGTGACTTGTGAAGATAAGTTATCGGTTGTAGTTTAAAAATCTAAGGAGGAGGATGTTTATTGTGTTGATGCAAGCAGCCACAAATTCAGCAGGAAATATGGTGGTATATACTGTAACTTTTAACAAATGAGAGGTCCGTTCAGGAATTGCTGTCTGGGAGCTGTAAAATGTCTGAGGATTTTGGGGGATTCTGTGACAACTTGCAGAACATTGCACCTTCTGCAAAACATTTGCTATAACATCAGCAGAAGCAAGAGGCAGGGAAGAACTGGAAGCAGTGGAAACAAGGGGCAGTGAAGAACTGGAGGCAGTGAAAACAAGGGGCAGTGAAGAACTGGAGGCAATGGAAACAAGAGGCAGCGAAGAACTGCGGTGTGACAGCATCGAGCCTTATATCCTGGGTCGATTAACCCAGCAATTCAACCTGTAATATAAGAAGGGTAAAACTGGGTCTCCTTGTGTATAATAGGTGGCCTGGGTTTAAGGGACCCCCAATATACAGAGAAGCCTTGACGTGGCTTCGGGGCATATCATACACCTGCGCAGGTATATGTAACCAATATCTCTGAATTCTATTATCATTTAGTCCAGGTTCCAAGGATATCCTTGTTCACAGATGGTAATCAACTACCTGAGGTATACATTAAGTCACCTTAAATTGCTAATGCATGAACTAGTAAGCCTGCTTGAAGCAAATGCTCTGAAAGCTAGTCTGCTACCTTGTGATTGCCTCTGTTATTGTGCATATGTGAGAGAGAAAGAGATGTAGTTTCACTCGCTGCCAACAGATGGCAGTGTTTCGGAGACACACAAACAGACACTAGATATCTCTATATATATCTCTATATATATCTATATATATATATATCTATATATATATATATATATATATATATATCTATATATATATATATATATATATATCTATCTATATATATATATATCTATATCTATATCTATATCTATATATATATATATATATATATGAGGAAAACAAGATACCCAGTGCAAAAGTCCTCAGAGGGAAATATGTCCACAGTATCAGTCAATGTGTGCAATCTTCTTCCAAAGGATCGAACCAAGATCCGAGTAGTACACTTGCAAAAAACCAGAGAAGAGACGCAACCATGAGCATATAATTCAAGACAAAATTTACTGCACAATAAGGCTCACGTACATTGAAAGTTAAAATGAATATGCTTGCCAGCCTAGTAGAAGCCTAATCTCGGTGGACCTCCTCGGATTGTGCCAAAGCACCGCCACTCAGCCGCAGACCCAGGGATCTTTGAACCAAGCCTCAGGAACTTCGCCGCACACGATCGGGAGCACCGGGACCACAGGTGGAAGACAGGACGTCACTCCATCAGCAGGAATAAGCCACGCCCAACGCGTTTCGACTACGGTCTTCGTAGTCGAAACGCGTTGGGCGTGGCTTATTCCTGCTGACGGAGTGACGTCCTGTCTTCCACCTGTGGTCCCGGTGCTCCCGATCGTGTGCGGCGAAGTTCCTGAGGCTTGGTTCAAAGATCCCTGGGTCTGCGGCTGAGTGGCGGTGCTTTGGCACAATCCGAGGAGGTCCACCGAGATTAGGCTTCTACTAGGCTGGCAAGAATATTCATTTTAACTTTCAATGTACGTGAGCCTTATTGTGCAGTAAATTTTGTCTTGAATTATATGCTCATGGTTGCGTCTCTTCTCTGGTTTTTTGTATATATATATATATATATATATATATATATATATATATATATATATATATATATATATATATATATATATATATATATATATATATATATATTATATTTAAAACCTGCACTGTAAGGGCTAAATTTACTAAGATGAGAGTTCTATTGAAGATAGGATGTTGCTATGGGCAACCAATCATGCAGTATTCTATATTTATTATTCTAGCTATTATCTTCTAGAAGGTGCTAAATAAATAAGAAGTTGAATCTGTTTGGCTCCTTTTAAGCACAACTGGTAACACTGTAAAAGATCATTCTAGAAGACAAAAATATGTGGAAAAACTAGTATTTAGCATAAGAAACTGTGGATTGTATGAGTACAGGTTGAGTATCCCGTATCCGAATATCCGTTATACGAATTATTCCGAAAACCATACATTCCAGAAAGTGAATTTTTTTTTTGGCTACAAACTCACTGGGGAGATTTGTAACAGCACTATTGAGGACATGATATGTAACTCGTACTATATATGTACAAGAAAATGATTACTTGGCATTCAAATTCAATATCTGAATCAAAATACACAAATTTTGTTTCATGTTTTGAAACCTTGTTTTTTGAACAAATGAAATATATTTGTGTGCATTTTATGTGGTTGATGTGTTTATACAGCATAAATGCAAGACACTTCTTAATACATCATTGAAATATTAAAATATTCCTAAATACGGAATAATCCGTTATCCAAAATTCTCCTGGTCCCAAGCATTTTGGATAAGGGATACTCAACCTGAATACCATTGCCAGAAATTACAACAGGGATTATGTCGTTTATATAGTCAGCATTACACTGCTGATTCAACAGAGTGCCTGCTATTAGACAGACACACCAAATGATTTATGCTGTACTGAGAACTTGAAAATGATACAGTACATTAACCATATGCATTACAGCATCAGATTAACGCTACATAGTTGTTCACTGCAAGATTGGAAATGCTACTGTACTAAACTAAATTGAATTAATAAAAAATGAACTGTTGTGTACATACAGTATATTATTTCAAATGTTTTGAAATGTACAGTATTATTTTTGACACACTGAAACATTCAGTCACTTTTTGTTTCCATATACAGTAGGTTTTTTTTTTTTATTGCCAGAATTAGAATGATCGCTACAAATAATTAGGGAAGATGTAAAAATATTTTTTAAATCAATCATTTTTATTTGGATATCAGATGTTTGGCTTTACAAACAAACATAAACATACAGTAATTATAACAGTTTAATATCACATATAATAATAACAAATTGTACTATGTAGTTTCATTTTGGGTACTCTTTACTTAGAAGGGCGCCCATCATGGCCATCTCGGGCATTGAATGCACTAAAAAATCGGGTGCGATGCGACCGACGAGATGCCCGAGATTTCCCCTAGGGAACAATGTTAAATGTCTCAATTGACCCGATTTTCCTGTTCAATGCCTCAATTGACCCAATTTTTCCATAGGAAACAATGTTAAATGGGCCACAGAGGCCAAATAGGCACCCTGAAGTGTATAAAAGCCACCCGAATTGTTAACGCCACCCCACGATCAACGTCAACCCGAAGCGTGGCGAGCGCAGCGAGCCCGCGAGGGGCGGCGGTACGCGTCCTACGACCTTTTCATACCCCCACTATCCACGTCGGCGTGGAGTTGAGAATAGAAAGTGTGGCGAGCGCAGCGAGCCACCGTGCCCGAAGCATGGCGAGCGCAGCGAGCCCCGCAAGGGGACGCAGATACCTTCACAGGTATCCGCGTCCCCTCACAGGCTTCACAGCTGTCCGCGTCCCCTCGCGGGGCGCGCTGCGCTCGCCACGCTTCGGGCTCGGTGGCTCGCTGCGCTCGCCACACTTTCTATTCTCAACTCCATGCCGACGTGGATAGTGGGGGTATGAAAAGTTCGTAGGACGCGTACCGCTGCCCCTCGCGGGCTCGCTGCGCTCGCTGCGCTCGCCACGCTTCGGGTTGACGTTGATCGTGGGGTGGCGTTAACAATTCGGGTGGCCATTATACACTTCAGGATGCCTATTTGGCCTCTGTGGCCCATTTAACATTGTTTCCTATGGAAAAATCGGGTCAATTGAGGCATTGAACAGGAAAATTGGGTCAATTGAGACATTTAACATTGTTCTCTATGGGAAATCGCGGGCATCTCGTCGGTCGCATCGCACCCGATTTTTTAGTGCATTCAATGCCCGAGATTTTTTACTAACGATGCCCACGATCAAAATCGTGGGCGCCGTTCTAAGTAAAGAGTACCTCATTTTGCAAGGTGAAGTCCAGAAAATACGGGTGCCGGACAGGGTCCTGACAGTCGGGATTCCGACAGTCATTTACCCGACGTCGGGATCCCGACTGTTAAAACACAGACAGCTGGGTTCCTGACGCCCATTGGCTATTCTCCACTCGTGGGGGTCCACGATCCCATAGAGGGAGAATACAATAGGTGGCGAGCGTAGCGTGATGAGTGCAGCGAGCCTACAAGGGGCTTTGTTGCGCTCGCCATGCTGTCTGAGTCCGTCCAGTCGGGATCCCGACGTCGGCCTAGTGACTGTTGTGATCCCGACTGTCGGAACCATATTATACTACACCCGAAAATACTGTATGTTAATGATATTTTATAGAATTTAGTATCCCTTTCCTAAGTACATAAGAGTATTATTTACCCTATGGTGACAAGACAATTATAACTGGATAATATTCTTGAGTCACCAAGACTGGTAGATAAATTATAAATCAACCAGTTTTAATGTCAACATTCTAAACAGTTAATACATAAGATACGAGGAGATACATACACCTAAAAGGGGTGCAATAAATCTTATTTACTCCCATTTTCAAAATGGTCCAAGAAAAGACTTGAGCTATGTAATCACATATATTTACAATTTATGATAGCAGCAGATATATTCATAGCCAGTGGCGTAACTACTGTAAGGCAACCCCAGCTGCCGCTTGGGGGAGCAAGCGGCAGCGGGGTCTGTGTGGGCACTGGCACCCGCTTGACGCACTGACATGCTGCTGCCTCCTGCTGCCTACTGGCTTAGCACCGGAGGTGAGTCAACCGCAGCGCGGGTGTGACCATGGCAGAGACGACAAATCTCCCCACTGATTCAATTGACTGTACACAGAGATGGCTATTGGCTACTGTGTACAAGATGGGCGCGGATTGGCGTGCTGGGGTGGCCTGGGATGCGTCGGAGCCAAGGGAAGCAGCAGTGTCTTCTGGTCTCTCTTCCTCTATCCTGCTTCAGCTTCTCCGTTATGCGTGTGACGTCATCACGTCACATGCTGGGGAAATACGCTGGAGAGGAGCCTGAGGGAGGGCGCCAAAAACTTTTTAGCAGGGGTGAGCAAAATGTATAGTTATGCCACTGTTCCTAGCGGTTCAAAAATCCTAGTTACTCCAGTATCTAGTACACAGATCAATAAGACGCTATTTCATACTGAATTGTTTTTTATTGAATGATTATCATACTACAGTATACTGTATGTATTAGTTATGGCAGTTTAATTGTATATACACACACAGAGTAAAATTTAATGACTATCACTAAATACTTTACACAGAGTACAGATATTTATAACAGTCATATATGTTATTTGGAAAGGTTTTGAGAGATTTGGGCGCTTTTAGGTGCAGCCTAGACAAAGAGACAACGCAAGTCTCGAAACATGAATTCTCAGAGCTGGCCCTAGGCATAGGCAAACTAGGCAAATGCCTAGGGCATTTGGCATGCATACCTAGACTAGGGCTGGCTCAGCTTGAAAGCAGCAGGACTTTTGAGCTGACGGCGGTGCTGCTGTGGCTACACTAATATTAGGGCCAGATTCTAAGTAAAGCTGAGCGGAAGGGGAGTACCTGCGAGTCGATGAGGGGGTTATGGCCAGTGGCACTGCTACTGTCGGTGCACAGGAAGTGACTGCTAAGGGCACAGGCCACTATCCTCCATGACTTGCCTCATCCCCTGCACCTAGGCATGCACATGCCATAGGGGGTGGTCTGTATGTGTGCCGGACTACCATTAGCCAGATCGTCGATCCGCTATAACCAGCAAACCAATTTACCCTATGGAATGGCAGGAAAAAGAACAACTGCCATTAGAATACCAAGTGGTTCTCCCTCCCATGCTAAATGAAAACCCGGCTTCTGTATGCACACAACGTGGTTATGCCCATGAAAAGCTGGGCATTACCATGGACAACACTTCCCGCTCCTATGCATTATTATATGGCATATGGGGTACTATTGTAAGACCGCAAAATGTGGAGGTGGGAACACTAGAGCCCTGGCAAAGGGCAGAGTATGGGTACGTATTGATTGAAGCCCACTAAAAGATACCTCTATATGTTTTTATCCCCTTACCTAATCATAAGTAAGGGTATGCATCCCCTTCCCTTAAAGTTAAAGAAACCATTACGTTTTACGCCACTTTTTGTTGCATAAGTTGGGGTCTGCATCCCAACCAACCCTCACATCCAAAGTCAGACTTTTGGTGATAACAGTACGACACATTGTTTTGCTTTAATCCTTTTTTCGCATATCTTTACTGGAATATATGAACATTGCCCCACACCACCAAGATCCTGCATTATAAGAACATTACAAAAAAGCATTAACCAAGACAGGAAAATAATACCCCTTCCCTTTCTCCACCCACTTTCCCCTCCCTTCCCAGTCCTACTCAGGTGCACCCAAGGACTTCTATCCACACACCAAACAATTCCATATGTTTTATTAGGACCATACTGTACATCATTTTTTACACAATAACATGTATTATCCTAATAAGTAACTTAATCAGAACCACACAATACATTTAAGAACATAGAGGAAAATTTACTAAAGATTCTAAATATAAAAATAGGTGATGTTTCCCATAGCAACCAATCAGATTTTGAATATAATTTTTCAATTGGATCCTAAAAATTGATAGAAAGAATCTAATTGGTTGCTATGAGCATCATCACCTCTTTTTATTTTAGAAGCTATAGTAAATGTACCCCATAACCAACGCTCCACCCCACAGAACGGGATTTTACGTGTTTATCAGCGGCACACTCCACACTTTCAAGAATCGACTACACACTTATATCTCAACAATGACTCCCTCTAGTTAGTGACGCACATATTGACCCTATATCAATTTCAGATCATGCCCTTATCTCTGTCACCATTCAGATCTCACAAAATACAGCCAAAACTAAAACATGGAAATTTCCATCTTAATTAGCAGGGTCCTTGAAATTCCACAGGAAACTAGAATTAGCCTGGGATGAATATTGCTTAGATAATAAGCTACATGGAGATTCAAACCCCACATTGTTTTGGATGACAACCAAGGCAGTAATTAGGGGCAAAATACTTTCCTATGTTTCTGCTTCTAACAAGAAATATGGGGCAACATATATAGATTTACAGTCCAAACTGACTCAATCTTTTCAAGATTATAAAATAAACCCATCCACTCCCAACAAGCAATTGTACATAACTGCCAAAGCGAATTTTGATAACTATCTTCAGCTAGAAGGCAATAGATACCTATTCTCGACTAACTATAGATTCCACAAAATGGGCAACAAAACGGGGAAACTATTGTCCAACCTGCTACAAGGAACAAAACCCCCATCAATGGTACATCCTTTAAAAACAACCCAGGGACATCTAACCAAAAATGACCAGGAAATAGCCTCAATTTTACAATCCTTTTATTCAGATCTATACTCAGGCCCACCCCCCTTGTGCGCCTCCCCACCTAATCTTCCTCTCTTGCAGGAAAACTTTTGGTCCTCTCTACCTTGCCCCACTATCACCCAAGCCCATTCCCAATCATTAACTGTACCTGTCACACAAGAAGAAGTATAGGGAGCTATCAAAAAGCTGAAATGTGACAAAGCTCTGGGCCCCGACGGATACAGTGGACATTTCTTTATGATATTAGGTACACGCATAATACCAACACTAACCTCCTTTTTTAATGAACTAATGATGTCTACAACACCACCGCTACACTATAATTTTGCCATTCTGCATGTATTGCCCAAGCCGGGAAGGGATTGGGCACTGCTGGGCTCATATCACCCAATTTCCTTGCTTAATTTAGATTATAAGCTGTTCACCAAAATATTGGCCGAAAGGTTGAAACCTATACTCTCTACTATTATACATCCCGATCAGATGGGATTTATAAGCAGTCGTCGTTCTGAATTGAATGTAAGGAAGGTTCTTAGCGCCATCTGTGCCTCCACGGACGGGTCTCATACTTCTCAAACTTCAACCCCGATGATCCTGTCTTTGGACGCATTTGACCTAGTAGAATGGCCACATTTATACGCAACATTATCCAAATTCGGATTCCCCGAAGCCTTCATTTCCATCTTACGGCTTATCAACCATAACCCCAACACGCAAATTAAATGTAATGGCCTCCTTTCTGAACCCTTTGCTATTCAAAAAGGCACGAGACAGGTTTGCCCCATGTCTCCCCTATTATTCGCCATCGCTTTGGAACCCCTAGCAATTGCCCTAAGAACCTCCACACTATTTACAAGAATTAACGTAGGCCCCGTTGAACTGAAGCTGTCATTATTTGCAGATGATATGCTTTTGTTCATATCCGACCCATCCCGCTCCATCCCCGAAATAATTAGAATAATAGACTCATTTGGCTCACAGTCCGGATATAAAGTAAATTACTCTAAGTCAGAACTTCTCCCTCTTGTCACGATGGACCCTGATACCACACGACTAGTCTCCTCCTTTCCCTTCACAGTATCAAAATCTCATATCAAATATCTCGGAATATTAACCCCCAGACAGTTATCATCCACCTACTCCATAAACTATGACCCTCTTTTGTCTAAGATCACCACCACTCTTACTAGTTGGAAGCTTCTGCCCCATCTTTACTTGGGCGAGTAGCAGCCCTCCAAAGTGTGATATTTCCAAGACTGTTCTATTTACTTCAGATGATCCCACTCTTGGTGACCAAAGTAGATTTACAGAAATTGAGGAAAATCATGACGACGTTCCTGTGGAGTGACAAGAGACCTAGGATAGCCTTCTCTAAAATGGAGGCTCCTAAGAGCTGTGGAGGAATTGGAGTCCCAGATTTTGAGACATATAATATTGTCACTTTAGTGAGATGTGCTTCTGACTGGATCAATGGCACTAACTCCTTTACCAATACAGCACTAGACACGGCACTCTTATAACCTTTTCCCCCCAGTGCATTATTACACTCCAAGGCTACTAACATCCCACACTATATACTAAATAACTTAACTTAACTTACAACCGGCTGTCTCCGATGCAGCTAACAGCTTCTGTCGCGTTGTCCCAGCGCGACACAGGCTGAGAGCGTGAATGGGCGATGCGTCTCCATGGAGACGCATAGCTCAACCCTGATTGGCTGAGCTATGCGTCTCCATGGAGACGCATAAGCTGAAGACGCTCTCAGCCTCTATTGCGCTGGGACAACGCGACAGAAGCTGTTAGCTGCATCGGAGACAGCCGGTTGTCCCCGCTGTCAGTGCGGGGGTAGCCGGCTCTGCAGCAGAAGGGATACCAGCGCTGGATCCTGGATCGGTGAGTATGTGGTTGTAAAAGTGAGGTGTGTGGATGTGTATGTAATAAAGTTTTACTTCTCTGTGTGTGTTTTCTTTTAACATTCTTTTTACAGGTGGACTACAAGTCCCAGCGGGCCCATTAATGCCCCGCATGCTGGGACTTGTGTTCTCCAAGTCCCAGCCTGCGGGGGAGGTCTGCTGGGACTTGTAGTTCTCCTGTATAAAGCAATGTTAGAATTGAAAGATTTTACACCATCAGGCCGGCGTCCACTGGCCAGGGACACTGGTGACAGCCCCGGGCTTCAGCCCTGGACGGGTGAAGCCTTGGGGGGGGACCCCTTTATTGGGGGGGTCCCCACTCCTCCAGGTACCCCATCCAAGGCTGACCAGCCAAGGTGCTCATGGTACGGCCGGGGGACCTTATGTAAAAAGTGTCCCCCGGCTGTGGCATGACAATGCGGGCTGTTGGAGCCCGGTGCTGGTTTCAAAATACGGGGGACCCCAGATTTTTTGTCCCCCGTATTTTTGGAACCAGGACCGGTCCAAGAGTCCGGGGCTGGTTTCAGAAATACGGTGGACCCCTACACTTTTTGGCCCCCGTATTTTTGGAACCAGGTCCGGCTCAATGAGCCCGGGGCTGGTTATGCTCAGGAGGGGGGACCCCACGCAATTTTTTTTTTAATACAAACCCAAAATCACACATAAGCTCAAATTCGCACATTTTCATGCCTAAAAATCGCACATTTTCATGCCTAAAAATCGCACATTTTCATGCCGAAAAATCTCACATTATCGCACTCAATCGCACTTTTTAGCCTCTAATGCGCATCCCATTAAATATGCGAATTATGACTAAAAAATGTGAATTCTGAAAGTGCGAAGAGCGGCGATGTGGAGTGCGAAAAATATATGCGCTTTTCTCTCAGCCCATAGAATGTCACCCTAGGTGTCACTCAAAGAGACTAGCATTGCTAGAAGCAACTATATCCTACTGATACTAATAGGATTCGCAATATAAATATTACTGAAGAGAGTGTCAAGCTAACCTATGCGGTTGTTCTTTTTCTGCAGTACACTTCTAAGCTTGCTTCCAGGATCTCTGATAACTTCACTCGTGTCTAGATTCACCTGGTTTAAACTTTTTCTCTTGCATTGCATTTTGAAATTTTCTCTCAGGGCTCATACTGTTCTCAGATTTGCAGTGATTTTTTGTGTAAATTACAGTTAAAAATTTCTTAAAGTACTGTATGTGCAGCAGTACACATTGTGGGGATTTGGTTGGGAGTAAAGTTTAGTGTGCATACTAAACACACAAGTTTAGTATGCATAGCTCACACACAAGTTTAAATTACTATGGGTTTGCATGCTATTGCTGCCAGTGTTATAAAATTTCTCAAAATGGTTGCAGGGTTCTCAGCCCTGGAAGAAAATACGCATAGTTCTGTGGTCTCCAGGTTCCCAGTGGTCTCCCCTCCATTGTTATACTGGGAAGGAGGCTGCTGGGAGGTTCTGGAGCTGCTGGGATAGATGTAGTTCTCCAAGAGGATGGCAATACATGGGTGGTCATACACTTCATACACAATCACACACCTCACCTCATATAATTAACCGTTTGCACAAGACCAGGCTTCCGATGCTGAATGCAGAAGTCACAGCTTTATAAAGTAAGTACAGTTGTGCTCAATAGCTAAAAACACAGATGAGTGAAGAATAATTATGCACATCCAGCTGCAGGACAGTCAAGTATTCCTAATAGGTTCCTCAATAAACCCTTCACCAAACACCAACACACAAAAGATGGAATATGACTTAGCCAGCGCTTGGATTCTCAGTCAGTACCAGAGTTCCTCCCATGTGGCGTGTATAGGAATGAGAAATAAATGGTACATAAAATAGCGAAGTACTGTACGTTTTTTTTTTTTTTTTAAACACATCACACTTTATTGTTTAAAACAAACACAATTTTCTAAAATGACACAATGCGTGTAGCAAGTAGCACTATGCAAAGTGCATACGTTTTAAAACCAAATCCTTAGATGAGTCCTTAAATAAATGGAGAATTGTAATTACCAGATCCTTATGGAACTAGCAGTGAAGTAGTTCCACAATCACATGAGATATCCCACATCAAGGTCAATGCTGCTGGGCACTCCTGTGTGGATCTCCTCCGTTCCTCCAGATCATTCACGTGGCTTCTATGTAGGTCACCAACGCGTTTCTTCCTTTGTAGGACTTTTTCAAGGTGTCCTTATCCGTGCATTGAAGCTGCTTAAATACCGTCCTGATTCCCGCGCCGCAGCCTGACTTCTAATTAGAGCACCAGACTACAAGTCCCATAGTCCTCTGCTGCGGCGCGGGCTTCCTGTCTACCCGTTCTTCCGGGCGTCCAGGGTATCCTAGGCAACGCCAGCCTCTGACGCAGCAGAGCGCTGGGTGCCGTTACCTCATATCCGGTTTCTGTGTCCTCCTAGCATAACTCAGTGTGGGATTTTCAGCTTTGTTGTTTGTGCCGGGTTCTAATGCCGATACGTCATTTCCGGCTTTTGATAGTGTGGGAGCAAAGTTCTCGGTCTCTCCCACGTAATCCCACACTCCTTCCTGGTTGTATTGTTTGTGTATCCAGGTTGCTAGGAGACGTATTTTCGGATTCCACAGCCAAAATAAATAAATCTAAGCAGAAGAATAGTGTACATAGGTTATCAGAGCAGAAAATAGAACAGGTCCTAGACAAATAACAGTGATATATAAAAGTAACTTATAAAAACCATTTAATTTCAAAATCGGAGTTGAGTCCATTGGGGATGAGGGTGTTCAAATCATATATTGTTTGCATTTCTGCTTTTGCCAATTTCTAGGCCAAACCCCGTTGTCTCCAACTCTCCTTTATTTGTCTTAGACCACAAAACCTAACGATCCCTGAGGTACAGCTGCCATGTTTAACTCTGAAGTGCTCTGAAAGTGCATGAGTGGTCACCCCTTTTTTATGTTTCTCAGATGTTCACTGATCCTGGTTTTAAGTGGTCTTGAGGTACGTCCCACATACCAAAGATCACATTTGCACCTTACAGCATAGATGACATTGCTGCTATTACAGGTGACAAAGTCTCTGATTTTGAAGACTTTTTTTTATTGATGATGACTTCATTGATTTTGGAGGAATCTCCAGGGATCCCTTTGCATCCCAGGCATACCCCACACCTAAAGAAACCCTTTGATTTTATGGTTGTCATAGATTTTTCTGAAGGGGGGGCGGCACTCCTTACCAAGCTGGTTCTGATGGTCGGTGCCCTTCTATATATGCACTTCGGTTTTTCTGGTAGTAGATTGCCTATGACCGGGTCCTTTTGTTGGACTCCCCAGTGTTTTCTCAATGACTTCTCCAAAAATTTATACTGGCTACTGTAGGTAGTCACGAACGCCCATTCAAACTTGTTTTTATCTTCTGTCTGAGCTCTTTCACTGGGTTTCAATAGTCTTTCTCTATCTTTATCTGCTACTTTGGTATTCACCTTTCTTAAATTGTCTTCCTCATATCCCGAGGATAAAAACTTCTTTTCCATTACTTCTGCTTGATTTTTATACAGATCTAAAGTGCTGCAATTCCGTCTTATACGTCTAAACTGTACTTCAGGAATAGATTTTAGCCAATCCGGATGGTGGCAGCTGGTGGCGTGGATATAGACGCTAGAATCCGTCGGTTTGCTGTAATTCATAGTGCACAGAGTATTTCCCTCCACATATACGGATATATCCAAGAAATTAACAGTGGTTCCAGGTGACTTCCTCCTCCCACTGTCCCATGAAGATGTTTGCATAACAATTGCCCTCTAGTAATTGTCTTATGCAAACATCTTCATGGGACAGTGGGAGGAGGAAGTCATCTGGAACCACTGTCCTTTTGGGGCGAACCTGGTGCTATATAAAAGATACAAAGATGATGTCATTTTTATATGGAAGGGGGGGGGAAGAGCTTTTAAAGATGTTTTTTACTTATCTTAATACGGATCCATTAAATATTGAGTTCTCATTCGAAAGTAATAAATCAAGAATGAATTTCTTGGATATATCCGTATATGTGGAGGGAAATACACTGTGTACTATGAATTTCAGCAAACTGACGGATTCTAGCGCCTATATCCAAGCCACCAGCTGCCACCATCCGGATTGGCTAAAATCTATTCCTAAAGGCCAGTTTAGACGTATAAGACGGAATTGCAGCACTTTAGATCTGTATAAAAATCAAGCGGAAGTAATGGAAAATAATTTTTTATCCTCGGGGTATGAGGAAGACAATTTAAGAAAGGTGAATACCAAAGTAGCAGATATAGATAGAGAAAGACTATAGAAACCCAGTGAAAGAGCCCAGACAGAAGATAAAAACAAGTTTGAATGGGCATTTGTGACTACCTACAGTAGCCAGTATAAAATTTTGGAGAAGTCATTGAGGAAACACTGGGGAGTCCTACAAAAGGACCCGGTCATAGGCAATCTACTACCAGAAAAACCGAAGTTCATATATAGAAGGGCACCGACCATCAGAACCAGCTTGGTAAGGAGTGCCGCCCCCCCAGGAAAATCTATGACAACCATAAAATCAAAGGGTTTCTTTAGGTGTGTGGTATGCCTGGGATGCAGAGGGATCCCTGGAGATTCCTCCAAAATCAATGAAGTCACCATCAATAAAAAAGTCTTCAAAATCAGAGACTTTGTCACCTGTAATAGCAGCAATGTCATCTATGCTGTAAGGTGCAAATGTGATCTTTGGTATGTGGGACGTACCTCAAGACCACTTAAAACCAGGATCAGTGAACATCTGAGAAACATAAAAAAAGGGGTGACCACTCATGCACTTTCAGAGCACTTCAGAGTTAAACATGGCAGCTGTACCTCAGGGATCGTTAGGTTTTGTGGTCTAAGACAAATAAAGGAGAGTTGGAGACAGCTGGGTTTGGCCAAGAAATTGGCAAAAGCAGAAATGCAAACAATATATGATTTGAACACCCTCATCTCCAATGGACTCAACTCCGATTTTGAAATGAAATGGTTTTTATAAGTTACTTTTATATATCACTGTTATTTGTCTAGGACCTGCTCTATTTTCTGCTCTGATAACCTATGTACACTATTCTTCTGCTTAGATTTATTTATTTTGGCTGTGGAATCCGAAAATACGTCTCCTAGCAACCTGGATACACAAACAATGCAACCAGGAAGGAGTGTGGGATCACGTGGGAGAGACCGAGAACTCTGCTCCCACACTATCAAAAGCCGGAAATGACGTATCGGCATTAGAACCCGGCACAAACAACAAAGCTGGAAATCCCACACTGAGATATGCTAGGAGGACACAGAAACTGGATATGAGGTAACGGCACCCAGCGCTCTGCTGCGTCAGAGGCTGGCATTGCCTGGGATACCCTGGACGCCCGGAAGAACGGGTAGACAGGAAGCCCGCGCCGCAGCAGAGGACTATGGGACTTGTAGTCTGGTGCTCTAATTAGAAGTCCGGCTGCGGCGTGGGAATCAGGACGTTATTTAAGCAGCTTCAATGCACGGATAAGGACACCTTGAAAAAGTCCTACAAAGGAAGAAACACGTTGGTGACCTACATAGAAGCCACTTAAATGATCTGGAGGACCGGAGGAGATCCACACAGGAGTGCCCAGCAGCATTGACCTTGATGTGGGATATCTCATGTGATTGTGGAACTACTTCACTGCTAGTTACATAAGGATCTGGTAATTACAATTCTCCATTTATTTAAGGACTTATCTAAGGATTTGGTTTTAAAACATATGCACTTTGCATAGTGCTACTTGCTACACGCATTGTGTCATTTTAGAAAAATGTGTTTGTTTAAAACATTAAAGTGTGATGTGTTTTTGAAAAAAAAAAAACGTACTTCACTATTTTATGTACCATTTCCTATACACTCCATATGGGAGGAACTCTGGTACTGACTGAGAATCCAAGCGCTGGCTAAGTCATATTCCATCTTTTGTGTGTTGGAGTTGTGCTCAATAGTTTGTGCCAACTTGTGTGCATATCAGGCCAAAATCTCCAGGGTATGTAAACTTATGATCAGGGTCATTTGGGTAGTTTCTGTTGTCATTTTATTTTTAAAAGGAATAAACACAGCTGTTATAAATGGCTTCACTCAACCACTAACCATAAGTGAAATAAAAGTTTGTGAGTTATCATTCATATTCTCTGACAAATGGCCAGAAAATCACAAATTCTGCTAGGGAATGTAAACTTATGAGCACACCAGTAATTACAGACTAATCTCGCGCGATGCATCATTTGGGAATGAGATCCTCCACAGCCAAAATTGTGGGACGGTTGGTGACAAAGTGCGCCTGCCCACCTCATTACACTGACACCACCCGAATATGGTGCACCATGCGAGACAATGCTCTCCATGCACCGCCTTCATCCTGCAATAAATTTCTGAAGCATGCCCGCATTCTGTGTGAAGAAATTAAAAAAAAAAGCTATTTGCGCTTATCTGAAGGAATCCATCATGCATCCGACCACGCAAAATAACTTTCCAGGAATGAACCAACTGAGACGAAACCGATCAATACACATGCACAACTGTTAAAAATGCCATCTATTGGAAAACACATTAACCCACCGTGATTGGATACAACGCTGCTACAGCAAAAGCCTCCTTTTCATTTGGGTACACCTTATAGTATTAACGGGGAGTGTAACTGAGGTGCAAGAACAATCCTATAGATTGTAATCTTTCTAGCATGGCCTTCCTACATTTTAGACTATCTATAAATACCAAGTTTGTTGTATCACTGTCTCTAATTGTAAAGCACAACAAATAATGCTGCTCTATATAAGAAATAGTTAATAAATAAATAAATCTCTGGTCATTTTTGTTGCATTAACGATTTTAAGAAGAATCAGACTTTCTCTGGATTTATGCACATGGGCAAACTAACATCGGGGACAGGGCTGAATTGGGCCAATTCCAAAGGGATTTGAACCGGCCCCAGAGTACAAAGTCTCTGTGGAAGACACCATTGCTACCCCATACAGTGGCATAGATTGTGTAAGGCAGCCCCCACTGCCGCTTGGGGGAGCGTGCGGCAGCGGAATCTGTGTGGGCGCCCAGCATCGGCAGCCGCCCGGCGCACAGACAATCATCTGACTCATAGGCGTGTGCACAAGGGTGCTGGGGGTGCACAGAGCAGCACCTCCAGTGACCGGCATCTGCAGCACCCGCCCATGGCGTCAATTTCCTATTGATGACACTCCCCCCGCAGCTGCTGCACCTGTGTCACATAGTATTACAGGCAGCAGCATCGACAGCACAGAGGCTTCCTCCCTGCTCCTAAGCATTCTGGTCAGCGCCGCTGCAGGGACCGAAAAATGGGTATGTCTAATGACCAGAGGGGGCGGAGCTACACGAATGGAGGGAGCTACAAGGAAGGAAGACTGTCAAATGGAAAAAGAAGGAGAGCTGCCAGCCTGAAGTGCCCAGAACTAGTTGAGTAAAATGTGAGTGTACTGGTGTGGGCATATGTAGAGGTAGCGCTACTAGTGTCAGCAACTTGTGTGGGCATATGTACAATCAGCACTACTAGTGTCGGCAACTGGTGTGGACTTATGTACAGGCAGCGCTACTACTGTCGGCAACTGGTGTGGTATATGTATAATCAGTGCTATTAGTGTTGGCAATTGGTGTGGACATATGTACAGGCAGTGCTACTATTGTCGGCAACTGATGTGGGCATATTTATAATCAGCGCTACTAGTGTCGGCAACTGGTGTGGACATATGTACAGGCAGCGCTACTAGTGTTGGCAACTGGTGTGGGCATATGTATAATCAGCGCTACTTGTGCCGGAAACTGGTGTGGACATATGTACAGGCAATGCTACTATTGTCGGCAACTGATGTGGGCATATGCATAATCAGCGCTACTAGTGTTGGCAACTGGTGTGAACATATGTACAGGCAGCACTACTAGTGTCGGCAACTGGTGTGGGCATATGCATAATCATCAATACTAGTGTTGGCAACTGGTGTGAACATATGTACAGGCAGCGCTACTAGTGTCGGCAACTGGTGTGGGCATATGTATAATCAGCACTACTTGTGTCAGCAACTGGTGTGGACATATGTACAGACAGCGCTACTAGTGTTGGCAACTGGTGTGGGCATATGTATAATCAGCGCTACTAGTGTCGGCAACTGGTGTGGGCATATGTATAATCAGCGATACTAGTGTCAGCAACTGTTGTGGACATATGTACTACAGGCAGCGCTACTAGTCTTGGCAACTGGTGTGGACATATGTACAGGCATCGCTACTAGTGTTGGCAACTGGTGTGGGCATATGTTTAATCAGCTCTACTAGTGTTGGCAACTGGTGTGGGCATATGTACAGGCAGCGCTACTAGTGTCGGCAACTGGTGTGGGCATATGTATAATCAGCGCTACTAGTGTCGGCAACTGGTGTGGACATATGTACAGGTAGAACAAAGAAGAAGAAGACTGTGAATGGGGGAGGGTTCTAACTGAAGTCCCCCCCTGTTCACAGATCCTGGCGCTAGTGGTAGGAAGCAATAGGTGTAGCTTCACAAGTAACTTGTATAATACAAGTATTTTGTTTGTTTTTTTAGATTTACCAGCTGCAGCAGATGTAAATAAGACTGCTGGTGTCTCACAAGGGTTGCAAGATTGTTTTTTTTTACACTTGCGCTGCTGGGTCTAATAGAGTAACCTGTGAACCATGCTGAACAAAAGGACACCTAGACACACTTGAGATATACATATAATAAAACACAATAAAAGAATTTGTACATATAGATAAACCAAAAATTATTATAAAAGCAGATGTATTTCAACATACATTTAGAACAAGATAAATTCAGGAAAATATAATGAGTAACCCACTCCAATGAGGTCACAAGCTGGAAATAATTGGTTAAAATAGATGCATCCAAGAGCGGGATAAGCTCAATGATAAAGCGGCCAGTTTGTTAGTAGCAGAAGCCAGGTAGTTAACTGGTGGGGAATAGGGGGGAAGATGGGGGGCGTATGTAATACCCGTGCGTTCATGTATATAGTAGGTAGAGGCACAGAAGGACATATGTTGGGTGCCTCATAGAAGCAAAGTAAATGTGAGCTGGACATGTGTAAAGATAAAGGCTTTCACAGAGAAATACTAAAAGACATTTATTATTAATACATTGGACTACAACCCCTCTCTAGTCTATGAGGACATTCCCCATAGGACTTCCAATGCGGCCTCACCCATTGCCCCGGATTGAAGGGAGCACGAGAATGGGTGCCGGTTAGCCAATAATAAGTGTCCTAATAAAGTTATGCAGCTCGCGCGGTGAGCGGGCCGTTCTGTTCAGCGCGAGGAAAAAGCTGATATAAGTTCCCCCCCGTAACGGCTGTGGCGCAGTTCTTTCTGGAGGTGTCAAGACTGTGCAGAGCTACGCAGCATAGGGGCAACGGAGAGCGTGACTGAGAGGGACAAGGAGACTTACCGGAGGCGTGATCCCGGAGTCTGTGTTCCCCGATAAGGCGAGTGTTCAGTGGCGCTGAGGAGAGACGTAAGCAGCAGCAGTAGCCAGCGACTTGATCCCGGCGAGGAGGTCCGCCGACCGCGTCATCGTGGGCGGTAGTGGAGGCGGAGACGCCGGAGAGGCCTGTCAGGTACGACGTCAGCGGCAGCCGCCAGTGGCTTGATCCCGGCGAGGAGGTCCGCCGATCACGTCATCGTGGGCGGCAGTGGAGGCGGGGACGCAGGAGAGGCCTGTCAACGATACCATAGGAGGTGTGGTGAGTGACACATCAGCCCCATCGCAGTGCACCCCTCCCATAACGACTAACAAGCACAGCCTGAGTTTTACCCCCACGCAGACCCTGCATATAGCCTGTCCTTTGAACAGACACCCTGGCAGTAAATGTCAGATATAAACTACTAAGTACATCTTCATTTGGGAGAGACAGTCTCACATCAGTATTTCCTTCTCCGCAGTAATAGACTTCATCAGTGGAGGCAGGAGCCCACTGACAGTGGCAGTTATAGCGCCTAGTGAATACCAGGATCAGGGGTGTTAAACCCGGCTCAGCAGCCAGGGGACACATCCCTGAGGCAGACCTACCCAGAGGGTCACGGTATTACCAAACTATAACAACATTCAGTTAAAATCGGAGAAGGGTACTAGCCAAACCCGGCTACTTTGGCCTGGGGAAGCTATAGAGAAAAGTGAGAATACTAGTCACCTTAAAACCCGAGGTTGCCAGTTTGAGCGAATACTACAGGGATATATACAAAGAGTCAGCAATTAGACGCCGGAGCCACGGCAACCCAAGCGCCATAGCAGTTCAAGGAGATCCCCCTCTTCTGCCACTGGGTTTACTAGGTCGGGACAGATTGTGTTAGTCATAGCTGGTGGCGAGTGGAAACCTAAGTCAGGATATATCGTGAGGAACTAGGGGCTGCTGTATAAGGATCTGAAAGAGTACATTGGGCTAAACCCGGCTCCAGCCAGGGGACGCCCCACAGGACCTCCTGTGACTACCGCAGCTTTGTACCTACAGTACAGGGGAACATAACCAGCTCATCATCCTTCTACTGAATTACTTACCAGAGAGACTACAGCCTAACACAGGGACCTCATTGCAGATAGACGTTTGGGACTTAGTGTAGGAGGTGATCACCTAAAAGAAAGAAAAGCGCTTGAGAAACTTATATTTAGTACGTTGTTAGGAATAAATAGAGTTAATATTATTATTTCGCAATAATAAGGTGGCAATTAGTTTCGCATGCTTAGGTAAGGTGCACTGCAAAGAAAAAGCCTGAGAGGAGTTAATTTAAATGTTCGAGTGTATTAACCCTGTTTATTGTCACTTAAAAGTTTGTGATAATTATATTTATTAGTGGCAGTTGATAAGGTAAGGTGTTGAAGGAGTGTATCAACGGAGACTCTTGAGGAAGGAGAACCCGGGGAATTGAATGCCGGTTCCAGTTCAATAAAAAACTATCGGTGTATTGTATTACTTACCTACTGCCATACCTTGTTCTTTAATGTAGTGATTGCTATGAAATGTTATGTATTCAAATGTACAAGAAGCTAACTCTTGTGAATAATAAAGAAAAGTTGTAAACCGTCTGTGATCTCCTGTGAAAAATAAAGAAAGCAAGAAAACCTACTTACCTACTGGGAGTCCGAACCTATCGTCGGTGAGAGGTAAAGAATCCTAAGGTTTACATTTGGCGTCATCGAACAGGATACGATCAAGAAAAATGGCGGACGAAGTGATAGATAATGAAAATGCATCAGGAAGTCAAGTACAACCGGAGCAGTCAGTCGTGGCCAGCTCAGCATCTGGCCCTTTACCCGGTCAAAGTGGTGTAACGGGTGGAAGTGTGATTACCATGCCATATTACTTTGGCACCCCTTGGTTGCCGACGTTTTCGGGAGAGTACCCAAGGAAGGAAACCACCACGTTTACGGATTTCCAGAAGAAGATGCGGTCGACATTTAAGATTTATCCTCTAACAGTTGAGCAACAAATAGAGATCCTGATTGGTCAGCTAAAAGGATCGGCATTACGAGAAGTACTATCATGGCCTGATACAGAAAAAGAAACCGTAGAACACATCTTCAAAAGGTTAGGCACTACTTTCGACGTTACTACGCTGTCAGAATTAAAGTCCAGATTCTATGCCAGGAAGCAGCGGCCTCACGAGACCTTGAGAGACTTTGCTCTAAGTATCTTGGAGTCCTATCAAGATATTAAAGCGATTAGTAGCACAGAAATTGTGGATGTTGAGAACACCTTGATCAGCCGACTCATCGAGGGAGTCCACTGTGGTAACATCAAATCGCAACTGAAATTGCTGAGACTGCAAAAGACCAGAGTCTCCTTTTTAGACTTCAAAGAGGCGGCAATTAAGTTGTTCGGATCTTTACAAAAGACAGAGACAGAGGTGTCGTTCCCAGAATTGCCTGGATACCAAGAACAGGACTCAGCGGGGGAAGGAGAGTATATGGGGGCCGTGGGAGTCTCCAGGAATTTGCCTACTGTGACTCAACATGTGCAAGCACCCACCCCAGACCTCCCATCCTTATTGAAGGGACAGATGGAGGAACTATCGTCCGAAATGGCCAACATGAGGAGAGATCTGCAAAGATTAGTGAATCAGGGGCCGTCGGGAAGACAAGAAGGTGGATGGCGCTCTGGGCCTCGCAGGTCCAGAAACGAATGGCAAAATCGGGCCCAAGGACAGGGGCGAAGAGCCTCCGACCAGTTTGACTCTCAGGGTCGACCTATCTGTCGAGGATGTGGACGGGCTGGACATATCGAGCGATTCTGTCGCGAGGAGGAGCCTTTAAACCTGAGAGCCCCGAGGACCGAGACCGACCCTCGGGGGCCATCACCCCAATAGGTCACGAACCCGACGGCTGGTGTGGGAAATATGTTGGACCATGCCCCATCATACCAGTAAAAATCGGGGAAATCGAATTCTTCGCTACATTGGATACTGGCTCCCAGGTGTCAACTATTCAACGCAACATCTATCAACAGTGCTGGGGTACGAGTCACCCCTCTCCACTTCCCCCAACTTGGATGAGACTCCTAGCCGCCAACGGTCTCGATATCCAGTGCACAGGGTATTGTGAATTTGACTTTCAAGTGGGATCGGCTACCTTCGCCAAACAGGGTTTTATCATTACAGAGGTCAGTGATGTGTCAGTCCCAGCCATCATCATTGGCATGAACATCTTAGCCCATTGTCCCGAAGCCCTGATTGAAGCCTTGACCTTTGAGGTCCGGCAAGCGGCCCCTGTGCTAAAACAACCGCTACAAAAGGTCATCCGCGTCCTGCAAGCTCAACAGTGCTTTCAAAATCGGGATGGAGAAGTTGGGAGAATCAAGACAACCGAGCGAAAGGCTATCCTGTTACAGCCTAACACCGAAACTATAGTCTGGGGAAAGACCAGATGTGGACCCGCCGGGAGACCTTACGAGGCCATTGTAGAACCCTGTCCTGTCTCCAGCAGAACCGATGTGATTGTGGCCCGGGCCTTAGTGACCGTACATGATGGCAGATTTCCCGTCAGAATCCTAAACCCGCACGACTATGTGGTGCGACTACACCGAAACTATGTCCTGGCCAAGCTGTCGTGGGTCACATTTCAAGACATCTACGACTCATTGACCCTGAGAATAATTCAAGCTGAACAGACCTCGTCTGGAAAGTCCACAGAGCAACAATGGTGGGACGAAATTCACATTGGAGATGAACGAACCCCGGTAGAACTCAAAGAAGGCATCCTGAAGGTTGTGAAAGAGAATGCCAGTACGTTCAGCCAGCACGCGACTGACTTTGGGAAGGTCGAGACGGTGCGTCATCACATACCTACCGGAGATGCTCCCCCCATCAAAGAACGGTATCGTCCCATAGCGCCCACTATGTATCAGCCTGTTCGGAAGTTGCTGGAAGAGATGAAGGCCGCGGGTGTGGTGCGTGAGAGTCATAGTCCATAGGCCGCGCCAATTGTAATAGTAAAAAAGAAAGACGGGAATTTGAGATTCTGCGTGGACTACCGCAAATTAAATCAAATTACCTATAAGGACGCATATCCGTTACCCCGTATTGAGGAGGCCCTTACAGCCCTGAAGGCAGCCACTTATTTCTCAACATTGGACCTTACGTCAGGTTACTGGCAAATACAAATGGCAGAGGGCGACAGAGAAAAGACAGCTTTCACTACGCCCATGGGGCTATACGAATTTGATAGGATGCCCTTTGGCTTATGTAATGCCCCGGGGACATTTCAGAGAGCAATGGAACATTGCCTGGGGTACCGAAATTTCGATATGGTCTTACTTTATCTGGACGATATCATCGTTTTTTCAGGGACATATCACGAACACTTGGCCCATCTCGACGAAGTCTTTAAACGTCTCGCCACCTACGGATTGAAAGTTAAACCCTCCAAGTGCCATTTATTGAAGGAGAGCGTAAAGTACTTAGGGCATGTCGTGAGTGCTACCGGAGTTGTCCCAGACCCAGAGAAAATTGAGGCCATTCAAAATTGGCCGGTGCCCACCAACGTGAAGGAAGTCCGTAGTTTCCTGGGGTTTGTGGGCTACTATCGTAGATTCGTACAGAACTTTGCCCAGGTAGTAAACCCCATTCACGAGCTGCTGCGTGGAGTCAGCAAGAAAGTTAGTGGCAAGAACTCCTCGATACAGTGGACCGAACGCCAACAGAAGGCATTCGAAGCCTTAAAAAAGCTCATGACCGAAACCCCAGTGCTAGCCTATCCCGACTTTAGTCAGCCATTTCAATTATACACTGACGCCAGCTATTTGGGATTAGGGGCTGTGTTGTCGCAACGACAGCATGGACAAGAACGAATCATTGCCTGTGCGAGTAGGAGCTTGAAAAAGACAGAAAGAAATGATGCTAATTATAGCGCTTTTAAATTAGAACTGTTGGCGCTAGTGTGGGCCGTTACCGAGAAATTCAAACATTACCTCGCCTCAACACCCTTTGTGGCCTACACTGACAATAATCCTGTCGCACACTTGTCCACCGCACAGCTTGGGGCATTAGAGCAGCGCTGGTGCTCCCGGCTAGCTAATTATGACTTTGCCATTAAATACTGCAGTGGGAGGAGCAATAGCAATGCCGATGCCTTGTCCCGACTCCCTGAGAGACAGGGCCCATCGGAAAGAGAGGAAAACCTCTGGGAGGATCTAGAAATGCCAGCCTTCTATACCTTACTCACCTGTCGTCGCGATCCACGGCCTTGCCGACAGTTGACTTGCTCTAAAAACCAAACCCCTGGTGATGCACCCGGTTCAGAGACTAAGTGGGAACAAATTCAGCATGGTAGTCCTGTGCTAAGAGAACTACAGACACTACTATCCTCTCCACAGGGCTGGGGCAAAGAGGAACGCCAGAAGGCCGAGCCTGAACTAACCAAGTTGTGGCGACAACGTGATAAACTCCGGTACCAAAAGGGACTGCTCGTCCGTGCCACCATAAACGCAAAAACCCATCTACCCGTACTACAAATTGTCATACCTCGTCAGGAAAGGGGTGATCTGCTTCGGGCGTACCACGATTGTTCCGGGCATTTCGGTACTGACAAACTGGAAGCCATGATCCGTCGACGGTTCTATTGGGTCGGCATGAGACAAGACATAGGGGAATGGTGTCTGCAATGTCCTACCTGTGCCATAAAGAAGCAACCCTCGGGGATGCAGAAGGCCCCCCTTCATTCGATCCACAGTGGTCAGCCACTGGAACTGGTTTCAATTGACCACGTTAAACTGGAGCCTAGCCCAAGCGGTTACCAATATGCTGTGACAATTATCGATCATTTCACTAAGTATGCGGTAGCCTTGCCCGTAAAGAACTTGTCCGCTGAAACTACAGCAGAGATTGTTTGGAGAGCCTTTGTCCGGCCTTATGGTTACCCACAACGGATCCTGACGGACCAAGGACCCGCCTTTGAGTCCAGACTCTTCCAGGAGCTATGCAGGCTGTACGGATGCAAAAAAGTACGCACTACGGCCTATCATCCGCAGGGAAATGGGGCCTGCGAGAGGATGAACCGATCCTTAGTTAGCCTCCTGAGGGCTCTACCCGATGTGGAAAGGAAGAATTGGCCCACCCTGCTGCCGGAAATAACCTTTATTTATAATAACACCGAACATAGCACCACTGGGTTCACCCCATACTACCTACTTTTCGGGCGAGAGGGAAAATTGCCTGCCGATCTTCAGTTGGATGTCCCTTGCGAATCTGATTCCGAAAAACTGCCAAGGAGTGATTGGGTGCTGGAACATCGGAAGAGGTTACAAGCTGCCTATAAAATCGTGGAACAGTCGACTAGACAGTCCCAACACCAACAGACCAAGTACTATAATGAGACCGCCAAAGCCGAACCGCTGAAGACAGGTGACTTCGTATGGAGAAGGAATAATCGACGCAACAGCAAGCTGGACTCCTTCTGGGAGAAAACTCCATACCAAATCATAGACAGTTCAAAAGCTGTAGTGGACGTCTATCGAGTACTCCGAGTGGGCGACACTGCGGCTAGCAATGTTCATCGAAACCAACTAAAGAAGTGCTACCAGTTTGATGCCGATGTACCAAGAAGCTCGCCAGGAGTGGGCGAGAGTTCGGCGCCCCCCAAAGCAAATGAAAGTCAACAATTCTTCCATGAAATGCTGAAAATGTTCTGGCCTATCAATGGGAACTTGCTCGTAACCTATCCCGGGGCTAGTTCAAAGGCTGTGGTTGAAGTATTTGATGTAAATACATGCAAAGAAGCTGTTGCACCCCTGAATGAGTCCGCTGTCTTGTCTTCCGGACCTGAAGCAGATCAAATGAGGGGACCGGAGGATGAGACAGTCGACGAACCCGTTGAATTGAGAAGGTCCAGCCGGACCACCAAGGGGGTTCTGCCACGCCGGTACTGTGATTAAGCATACAGTATATATGTGTGTATATAATAGACTGTATATGTGACATTTGTAAATAAGGTTGTAAGACTAGTGGTGGGCACAAGTGTGCTGGAGGACCAGCAAACCTCAGCGGGGGAATGTGTAATACCCGTGCGTTCATGTATATAGTAGGTAGAGGCACAGAAGGACATATGTTGGGTGCCTCATAGAAGCAAAGTAAATGTGAGCTGGACATGTGTAAAGATAAAGGCTTTCACAGAGAAATACTAAAAGACATTTATTATTAATACATTGGACTACAACCCCTCTCCGAGGGAAATGGACTAGTCTATGAGGACATTCCCCATAGGACTTCCAATGCGGCCTCACCCATTGCCCCGGATTGAAGGGAGCACGAGAATGGGTGCCGGTTAGCCACTAATAAGTGTCCTAATAAAGTTATGCAGCTCGCGCGGTGAGCGGGCCGTTCTGTTCAGCGCGAGGAAAAAGCTGATATAAGTTCCCCCCCGTAACGGCTGTGGCGCAGTTCTTTCTGGAGGTGTCAAGACTGTGCAGAGCTACGCAGCATAGGGGCAACGGAGAGCGTGACTGAGAGGGACAAGGAGACTTACCGGAGGCGTGATCCCGGAGTCTGTGTTCCCCGATAAGGCGAGTGTTCAGTGGCGCTGAGGAGAGACGTAAGCAGCAGCAGTAGCCAGCGACTTGATCCCGGCGAGGAGGTCCGCCGACCGCGTCATCGTAGGCGGTAGTGGAGGCGGAGACGCCGGAGAGGCCTGTCAGGTACGACATCAGCGGCAGCCGCCAGTGGCTTGATCCCGGCGAGGAGGTCCGCCGATCGCGTCATCGTGGGCGGCAGTGGAGGCGGGGACGCAGGAGAGGCCTGTCAACGATACCATAGGAGGTGTGGTGAGTGACACATCAGCCCCATCGCAGTGCACCCCTCCCATAACGACTAACAAGCACAGCCTGAGTTTTACCCCCACGCAGACCCTGCATATAGCCTGTCCTTTGAACAGACACCCTGGCAGTAAATGTCAGATATAAACTACTAAGTACATCTTCATTTGGGAGAGACAGTCTCACATCAGTATTTCCTTCTCCGCAGTAATAGACTTCATCAGTGGAGGCAGGAGCCCACTGACAGTGGCAGTTATAGCGCCTAGTGAATACCAGGATCAGGGGTGTTAAACCCGGCTCAGCAGCCAGGGGACACATCCCTGAGGCAGACCTACCCAGAGGGTCACGGTATTACCAAACTATAACAACATTCAGTTAAAATCGGAGAAGGGTACTAGCCAAACCCGGCTACTTTGGCCTGGGGAAGCTATAGAGAAAAGTGAGAATACTAGTCACCTTAAAACCCGAGGTTGCCAGTTTGAGCGAATACTACAGGGATATATACAAAGAGTCAGCAATTAGACGCCGGAGCCACGGCAACCCAAGCGCCATAGCAGTTCAAGGAGATCCCCCTCTTCTGCCACTGGGTTTACTAGGTCGGGACAGATTGTGTTAGTCATAGCTGGTGGTGAGTGGAAACCTAAGTCAGGATATATCGTGAGGAACTAGGGGCTGCTGTATAAGGATCTGAAAGAGTACATTGGGCTAAACCCGGCTCCAGCCAGGGGACGCCCCACAGGACCTCCTGTGACTACCGCAGCTTTGTACCTACAGTACAGGGGAACATAACCAGCTCATCATCCTTCTACTGAATTACTTACCAGAGAGACTACAGCCTAACACAGGGACCTCATTGCAGATAGACGTTTGGGACTTAGTGTAGGAGGTGATCACCTAAAAGAAAGAAAAGCGCTTGAGAAACTTATATTTAGTACGTTGTTAGGAATAAATAGAGTTAATATTATTATTGCGCAATAATAAGGTGGCAATTAGTTTCGCATGCTTAGGTAAGGTGCACTGCAAAGAAAAAGCCTGAGAGGAGTTAATTTAAATGTTCGAGTGTATTAACCCTGTTTATTGTCACTTAAAAGTTTGTGATAATTATATTTATTAGTGGCAGTTGATAAGGTAAGGTGTTGAAGGAGTGTATCAACGGAGACTCTTGAGGAAGGAGAACCCGGGGAATTGAATGCCGGTTCCAGTTCAATAAAAAACTATCGGTGTATTGTATTACTTACCTACTGCCATACCTTGTTCTTTAATGTAGTGATTGCTATGAAATGTTATGTATTCAAATGTACAAGAAGCTAACTCTTGTGAATAATAAAGAAAAGTTGTAAACCGTCTGTGATCTCCTGTGAAAAATAAAGAAAGCAAGAAAACCTACTTACCTACTGGGAGTCCGAACCTATCGTCGGTGAGAGGTAAAGAATCCTAAGGTTTACACGTAGGTCAAAGCAGGTGAATATGAGCAATGGACAAGCTGCGTGAGGCCTGTTAGCGCATACAACGCCAAAAGATGACAGTCAGGGGACACACTCAGTCCGTTTGTAATATGCTCACCCTCCTTGTAGGAAGTAGCTGGAGGGCACGGGGAGCCCGATGGTAGGGGGGGCTCAACCCAATGCACGTGGTGGTGCTGCGTCCGCAGACGGGTATCCTGCTGTAATGACCGTGGCGGGGAGCCTGGATGTGCTGCGGCTCAACCCGAAGTAGATGGTGGTGAGGTTGCCCCGAATGGGGATTCCTGTTTGTGGCTGCAAGTCCGGGTCAGCGTTTGTGTTGGAAACGCTAGAGGTAGCTGCTGCTTATGAGTACTGAGCGTACGTCAGCTCTGGGTTGGAGATCTCGGGAGTGGGAGGGCTCAAAGCGGAAGTGCGTCAACGTGTTTCGTTCCCTAGGAAACCAGGAACTTTCTCAAGACAAAGTTTACACGTCTACCTCTGTGTTATTTAAGGTGTCTGCTTAATTGGTAATCGTTTAGTGCATGATTACATAATTACACAATAAAACTTTCAAGTGTGTCTGGTGTCAGATAATATACAAAAAGCAATGGATATACTGATTATTAAAAATAAATATAAATAAAAAAATGGATGAACATTAATGGTATTAATATACCTAAATTTTTATTAGCACTGCTGATTAATCAATTGGATTCAGTTTTATAGTCAAAGAGGTTAGATCAGTAATCAAAGGATCTAGAATTGATTGGATTGTGGGACATAGAAAATACATTACAGCTTCGCAATGAATAGGCATAGAGAGAGGAAAATCACAAGTAAAGCAACAGGGTAACGGCAGTTATTGCTTAGTTTTTACTTAATTTTTATAACAAAATATTCCTAAGGGCAATGATGGTAATATCCAGAGTTTTATAAGCTTACATATAGATCGATTAAATGTCTATAATCCTATTAGTCTGGTAGGGAGTAGCATAAAAAAAATATATATATAGTGGTAAAAAATATGGAGAACCTTTGTATAAATAAATATATAGAAATAAAACTTAAAAATTCCAAATAAATCCTCATATTAATAATAATAATAATAATAAAAATAATAATAATAATAATAATAATAATAATAATAATAATAATAATAATAATAATATTATTCTTAGTAGTTCTGTGTTCAGAAATAGAAGGAAATCTAATATTAGGTTATGCATGTAGAGAGACATAAGATCATGAATAAATGTAAATAGGTGTAGCTGGGTCCTAGGGTTTAACTAGCCAATATGGTCCTATAGTGGAACACAAAATGTGGATCTTCCAATAGCCGAAAAGAGAATTCTAAGAGCTTCTGCATCAAGTGGCAGTAAGGGTTTTTTCATGTCCCTGGGGTATATTTGTATGGGGTGCGGAAAGCGGGGACTGCAAACCCCAGGCATCATGGTATAACCACGTGTCTGGGGTAGACCCTGGTCTCCCCAGCCCATACAGTGTGGCCCCAGGTCTTTGTTATTATATCTGTTGTTTTTATTTTTATTTTTAAGATGGTTAAATGAGGGAGGGGGAAGGGGGAGGGGGGAGGGGGAGAGGAGTAGGGGTAAGGGATTTAGGAAGAGTAGGTGAATAATTGATCCTGGTCCTGAACAGAACTAGACAGAACTACAGGTAATGGAGAGTTGGTCTAGGAAAATCCTCAAATAAAGGTCCAAGCGAGTTGTTTTTTACACAACACGAATTTATAAGTGAAAACCCTCTAGCGCTTCAAACATAGACAATAGTACTTCCCTTTGTCAGTTGGATACTCCTATTTAGGCAGGTGTGTGGAATAAATTGTCCTTGTAGTCAATTCTCATAGGTGTTTTAGTCCATGCAAAAAAATGAAAACAGGGACATCATATATTTATCCACACTGTAAGGTCAGTTCTACACCCATGCAAGTAGATGGGGACCGTGCAGCTGTTTCTTCCACCAAACAGGAGGGACAGACAGATGTAATCTGTAAGGATGGCTTGCGTACCCAGACTCACATAAAGATGTGACTGGTTACACACATCAGGGTATCTTATAATCTTTAGTGTGTACCCAACTCACAGTTAAGGAGTGTAGTATTCTCATATAAAGGTATCTTTTAACAAAACGAAATAGAATTTGCCAAGGGTATGAATGCTGTGGTAACCACATCAAGGTATCTTTCAGGCCACTCAGTAGATTAACCAAAAAGTGCTTTAATGACTTCCACATCCAGAAGTACACAACATATAGAATAAAATCAAACAAAGTAATCACTGTGACTGCCGCATACAATAGAGCAATGGTGAAAGCGTGGAGTCTACAACCTGGGAGGTCTTCCGGATGATCCAGTCATCGAGAGGGTCAATCCAAGTTCAAAGTTGCAGCAGTCATCAAGGGATCACCTTCCTCTAATCAATACACACAACGCGTTTCGATCCGCTCTGGGATCTTTTTAAAGTGTATAGAGGATGGAATTGAATGGGTTTATATACCCATATACAGGAAGTGACAGGACTTCCTGTTTCCTGTGGTTCGCAAAATTAACATATGCAAAAAGAGGTACATTACACGTATTAAAAAATACACAATACCTAAAAAACACCTCATGTGATAAGCACATAGTCAACTATCCTGTATATAGAAGGCGTAGTGTAGGGCTAATATCACTAAAAAGAACGGAGCCGCGATACCGGAAGTGCGGTGCGTTCCACTGCACCCACTTCCGCGTATAACACAGCCGGAAGTCTGTATGCCGCGCTCACAGAGCCGGCGAATGGGAGGCGCACGCAGTGGTAATGCGCGGCGCTTCCTGATGACATGTGCGTTCCAGCATATCAGGAAACAGACTAAGTTTGCGTTCCAGCGAATACAGGAACTCCGGCTTTCACCTAATAAAACATATTTCTTTAGGAACTTTAAAAATTAAAAAAATGATATACTCCTTTAGGAGAAGTGACTGTGGGCTGTACAAAGATCCAATACAATTACAATCACAATAAAAAAATACAATAATATGATATATAATATGTTGGTGTTATTCATTTGTTTCTTCCAGATAGCTCAGGTGGTATACTATGGAAAGAAGAAGACATGCTTCAGAACAATAAAAAAATATTTTAAAAGCATTTGATTACACTTAAAAGAATACTCATAAAAACCATTTTAATTCAAAGTCACTATTGTGGCCACCTGGAGACAGGGTATTGAATTTAAAAATGCATTCCATCTCTGCCTTTGCCAGTTTGCTTGCCACATCTGTTTCTCTTAAATCTGCAGTGACAGTCTTTAACCCAAAAAAACCTGATATATATGCGGGGGAGCAATTGTGTACAGTTTTAAAATGGGCGGACAGTGCATGTGTTTCAACTCCTTTTTTTATATTGCGCGCATGTTCCGCGGCCGATGTAAAACTTGTTACATGTACATCTAATAGCATATACTACATTTTGACTATTACAGGTAATGAAATCACAAATTTTTGCCTCCTTCCCATTTATCGAAATCTCAGTGATTTTGTTTTTTTCCCCTTTTATGTGTCTACATGGTAAGCATAGGCCGCATCTATAGAAGCCCATTGACCTAATCCTACCAGACCGAGCTGGAGGTTTTAATTGGCTAGATGTCAATTTATTTCTCAAATTTGGTGCTTTTCTGTAGATGCAAACTGGTTTTTCTGGAATCAGATTTTTCAATACAGGGCCCTTATGTAGTACTGGCCAGTGTTTTTTGATGGATTTTTCAATTTCCCTATGTCTAGGGTTAAACCCTGTTACAAATGCAAATTCGAATTTATTATCTTTTGTCGTCTGGGCCTTAGTTTTGACCGTCATAAGTAGAGACAGGATTATATGCAACATAAAAAGCTTGAAATATGCATGCAAATATGCCTGAAAAATACTTAAAATATGCATGAAAAGTGTTAAAATATGCTACATTAAATAATAAAAAAAAGTAATTTTTAACTTATTTATTAAAAAATCAGCATAAAATTAGTTGCAAATAAACCTCAAAAATAGGCCCACAGCATCTGCAGATGTCTAGTGCTGTACACAGGATTTTTTTTCTTCCTGGCTGCTACAGCAGACTAGGCTCTTCTTGCATCAACTACACGGACCCTCATCTCCAGTGCCGATGAATCAAATGTCAGCATAGCGTGTGAGGGCGGTGCAGTGGAAGGCTTCTTCCCTGCGCCGCATACTCACTGTGACACAGCATTTTCTCCACGTCGCGTGATGTCACAACCCTTCTGCCCGCCTCCTCTGCTGCAGAAGTCTGTCTCTTGGTAAAGTCCCAGGCCAGGGGAAGGCAAAAATTCAGGAGCTTCATAATGGCATCCGCCCGACTGACTTTTATCAACATGGATTGGCAGCCTAGAGCAGTGTCAGACATAGCGTACATCCAAGGTTCCCCACACTGCGCACATATTGCCCCAGCCTGCACACTCTACCACTACCTGGCCAGCAGCAGCAGGGCAAAGCAGTGCTGTGACTCGCGGGTGGAAAGGGAGCGGGGCCTAAAATATGCACCATCACTAGGTTTTAGGTAAAATATGCAATAACCTGTGAGAATGGGCAAAATATGCAAATGCATATGCAAATATGCAAATGCATATAATCCTGTCTCTAGTCATAAGGGTGTTCCGATCTATGTCTTTAACATTTTGGATTGTGGTTTCCAATACATTTGGTTCATATCCACAGGCTAAAAACCTATCTTGCATTTCTCTCGTTTGTGCATCTAGGATCTCTGGTTCTGCACAATTTCTTTTCAGCCTCTTAAACTGGCCGCTTGGTATGGATTTTAACCAGTTGTTATGATGGCAAAAGACTCCACACAATGATACTGAGCGCTGATTGTATATTCGGTACTGCTGCTGAACCTGTAGGGGGATTACCAAAACCCCTTTTTTATGCACAGAACCAGAAAAAGAAAGATAGGAACAGCGCTGTACTGAATATATGAAATATTTAATAAAATGTACACATTTTAAAATACAATGTTATGGCCAATATAGACAAACAAGACACACAAACATATAACAAGAACTCCCCCCTTGGTGTTAGAACTGGTTAGTTTTGCTATGCATGCAATTGCAGACTTTCATTGCTCATTAGCAGAGCCAGTTAGTAGGTTTAGACAGGTCAGAGTTCAAGTCCCCACAAAATGTGCACATTAGTATTGTGGTAATACTTATTGTAATCCAGGGGTATCAGTGGCTTGTAATATCAGCAACGAATTTCTCCGACCGCCCACACTGCAGTCATATCCGAGACCAATCCGGTTGCTGGATAGAATATCAGCCTGAAATTCCCCTCTCAACGCGTTTCTCCGCCTACGTCCCTCAGCGGCTTCCTCAGGAGAAGTATGTGGCTATCCTGCATTTCCGCCTTTTATGGCGGTGATTTTCACTCTGCGCATGCGCCCGCGTCATGCGGGTCAAGCCTCACTCTGGTACTACATTCATAGCTCAATCTTACTGCGGCCGTGTCATGTGGGTCCCGCCTCGTTCTCAAGCAGCGTCTATTGCTGTGCTGCGTATTCATGTGTCGTTCTGCTGGACAGGATACTTCCTGTTTGCGTTCCAAGACCAAGCCTCCTTTTGGAGATCTCTCTTTTAGTACCTTTTGTGGCTTTATTGTTGGAAGAAAAAAATTTTTTTTTTGTATTTTAAAATGTGTACATTTTATTAAATATTTCATATATTTAGTACAGCGCTGTTCCTATCTTTCTTTTTCTTGTTATGATGGCAGCTGGTTGCCTGTATATAAGAACCTGAGTCTGTATGTTTTATGAAGTTCTTAGTGTAGATACAGTTTTGCTTAATATATATCGTAATGTCTAGGAAGTTTATAGTCTCTTGACTTTTTTCAAAGCATAAATTGATATTTTTGTCGTTACTATTTAGTGACAAGCAGAAAAGGTCCAAATCGACGTCAATTCCACGCCAAATGAAAAAGATGTCGTCTATGTATCTGACATAGGACACAAGGTTCGCTCCCCAGCATGTATTTGCCCAGATGGTGTTGGCCTCCCAATCCCCCATGAAGAGGTTGGCGTAGCTGGGGGCGAACCTTGTGCCCATCGCCGTCCCTGTATTTTGAACATAGAACTCATCTTTAAAGAGAAAAAAATATATTTTTTAGGATGAAGGAAATACCTTCTACAATAAACTCTTGTAATGCAGAACTTAAATCGGACTCTGATAAGGCTTTTGTCACTGCCTCAATGCCATGACTGTGATCTAGGATGGTATATAGAGATGACACGTCAGCAGTCACCAACGTGTCACCCTCTTGCCATTGTATCCCATCAAGTGTCCTAAGGAAACCGCCTGTATCCTTCAGGTGTGACTGGTTTTTGATCACCAGTGGCTGCAAATGGTGATCAATAAATTGTGAAAGATTTGCCGTCAGGGAGCCCACCCCTGATATAATTGGTCTCCCCGGCGGTTTATCTAGGCTTTTATGTACCTTTGGAAGCACATATATCACTGGAGTGATGGGATTCTCTGGAATGAGAAATTTACTTTGTGTCTCAGTGATGGTTTGATTACTACAGAATCTTTCTATTAAGTTTTTCAATTTTATAACTGTAGTTTCTGTGGGATCCTTTTTTAACTTACTATAGACTTTGGCATCTCTTAATGTCTATATACTTCTCCTTCGTAGTCCTCCAAATTCATGAGTACTACCCCCCCTTTATCTGCTGGCTTCACGATTAGATTGTTGTCCTCCTTTAAATTTTTAAGGGCCTTCCTTTCTTTAGCAGTAAGATTGTTATTATATTTTTTACCATTTTTTGACAGATTTTCAATGTCGTCTTGCACTAATGTGCAAAAAGTTTCTATAAATGGGCCCTTGAGATGTTTGGGGGAAAAAAATGACTTAGGTTTAAATTGACTATTTGTTGTGGTTGGGTCAACATTAGAATTTTCTTTATCAGCGAAAAATTTCTTAATAGTTAGTTTCCTAACAAAACGCTGTATGTCTAAAAAGGTCTCAAAGGGTTGGATGTCATTTGTAGGAGCAAACTTCAAACCTTTTCCTAACAAGGAAGATTTTGGTCATCTTGATTGACCTTTTTTTGGCCTTTTTCTGTTATTATGTTTACATCTGCTTTCTCTATTTTTAGAGTGTTTGTTCCCCCCCCCCCTTTTTCCTCGTTTAGTCCTACTAATTACTAATTCCGTTGGATCTTCCAGCCGCCTCTGTCTAAAAAAGGGGTTCTGGGTGTTTGGTCTAATTCTGTGAAGCGATTACGCCATTGGGGATTTGAGTTGCCATTCCTCATGCTTCTTCTAATAAACAGGTCATTATGGTTCTGTTCTTGCCCATATGAGTTATCCTCAGTCTGAGTTCTATTATAGGAGTATCCATTATTTTTCCACCTAGTTTTTCCTAATCTACGTGGTGGATTGTTGAGATTACTCCTCCATTGGTTCCTCTCTGGTCTAATAATCTCTCTATTATGGACAGGTGGTCTATAATGACTCATATTATAATTGCCATTGATTTCTCTGGCATGAGTAGGATTAGCATAATGGCCATTATTCTCATTCCGTCTTTTATCTTTTTTGTTGTTAATTCTTGGATTTCTAGGTCTAATTTATTGTGGGGTAGGAGGTTCCTCTATTGCATTAATTTGAGCTTTTTTTATGTCATTATCCCGATGGAATTTCTTTAATTTTTTTGTTGCTAGCATCTTTTCCGTTTTGTTAGTACTAGAAATGATCCTGTTCTCATACTGTTTATATTCTGGTGATGTATTAAACGGTATCACTGTATTTTAATCCATACAGGTGAGGTCCAAAGCTTCATTTAGACCTAGGGGGCTCAGAGTGTCCATTTTAAAAATCCAGGAGGATTCTGCTATGCACAGTCTTCTAAAGCGATCGCCCCCTCTCTTGGTATTAACAATGTGGTCTATTCCCGTGACTATAAGACCAGTTGGGTCCGCATTATGATGGTTCAAGAAGTGACGTGGGATACTGTGGTTCAGGGATTTCTTCAGAATGTTATTACGATGCTCCCTAAACCTAGTCTTTATGCTGCGGGTTGTTCTACCGACATGTTGTAGTCGACACGGACATTCCAGGATGTACACACAATAGTCCGTGTCGCAATTCATAAAATATTTTATGTCAAAAGTCTTATTGTTTGAGGAGGATGTTATTTGATTAGCCTTATTGTGCATATGTTTGCACGTAAGGCATATCTTTTTATTGCATCTAAAATTCCTGTTGGGGAGCCAGGATGGTTGGGAGATGGTGGGAAGGGAGGGTAGGAGGCTAGGGCAAATAAGGTCTTTGATGTTCCTGTTTTTTCTAAATACAACCCTAGGTTTAATACAAGTTGTTGAAAGAATTTTATAATATTTTAGAATATGTGAGTTTTTTAAGATAATCTTTTTAATGTCTGTGGATTGATTATTAAACTTGGATATGAATAGGGGAGGGTTTTGGTTTGAGTTTATGGTCTCATTATCTTTTAATTTGGGTTTTAGTAGATTATTCCTAGGTGTTGACTCGGCTATATTGGATGCTTCTTGTAAAAGTAGTTCAGGATATACTCGTCTTCTAAAATGACCAAGCATGGAGTCAGATTGTGATTTAAAATCGCTATCTAGTGTGCAGTTCCTTCGGATCCTTAACAGTTGGTTCTTAGGGATATTAGTAATCCATGGTCTGTAATGACCGCTCTCAAAATGTAAATAATTATTTGTTCCAACCGGTTTAATATAATTATAAGAAATCAGTATTTGGTTATGTATCGAGAAGGCAATATCCAGGAAGGTCACCGATGTGAAACTAAAGTGGTGAGTGAAAGTGAGATTGAAATTACTGGAATTAAGAAAATGAACGAAGTGCCAAATCGTGCCCCCCTCTCCAAATTATAAAGAGATCGTCAATGAAACGGCCATAGAGGACCAGATTCTCTCTATATGGACCGCCACATATCAGTTGTTCTTCTAAGCGGCCCATATAGAGGTTCGCGAAACGCGGCGCAAATCTGGTCCCCATGGCCGTCCCAAAATTTTTTTTAACTTTTTTTAAAAAAATGGTTGTTTCGGTTTAGGATCAGTAGCCAAATCGATGTTAAATAACATTGGTTGCTTAGTTTTCTCGTAAAAGAGATTTGTCATTTTTATCTAATATAATGGGGACACAATCATTAGTAGGGTCTAGTCATTTTAAATGTTTGGCTGCAAAATAGCGCCTTCTACATAAGTCTCTTGTGTATTTATTGAGATCTACGAATAGGTCGAATATATTGGGGTCCTGTTGGGTGGCAAAATTATGGCCCTTACAAAGTAGAGTTTTTTGGGCGTCTGTTAATTCATGCTTAGTCAGATTAAAGAGGCCTGAAGTGTCTATTTGAGTCTGGGTTTACTGTGATCCCTTTCCACCTCCTCTTCTCCCTCTCCTTCTCATGATCTTTTTGGGGTAAAGTTGGTCAGGTTGTCGTAGGGGTTGTAATCTTGCCAGGTTCTTGTTTGAAAAACCTGGTCTCTGTTGTTTCTATAATTAGGGGTACTCTCGGAGGCTGACTGTGAGATTGGTCTATTGGGCGGATGAGTTTGGTGATATCTGCGGGCAGGGTTATTCTGATATGTCCTGTCGTGGTAGTTTGTTTGTCTCTCTCGCTGATTATAGTTAGAATTGGAAAGTTTTCTATATCTATAGTTCGGGCGTAGTGGCTGAGGTCTATTTGTACCTCTAATGTGATCATTGGCAGAGGGGTCCTTGTGATAGGTTCTCACCTGATCTTTTTGATAGTTGTTTTGGTCCCTATTCCATTTACGTTTTTGGTACTTGTGTATTTTGGCGGCGCCCATCGCATCGCATACCATAACATTTGTTATGTATTTGTTATTGTACATGGCATACAATGCCATACGATGCGATGCGATTTAACATTGTATGAGCACCCTAATGGTTTTCTCAATTTTTATTATAGTCTTATTTACTGTTTCCTCTCTGTACTGTATTAATATTCTCATAAGGGTAAATGAGCAGCTGTCCAATGCTTCGTTCCATTTTTTAAGTAGCTCAGGGTTGTCATTAATTGAGAGATGCTTAAATATCCTGAGTCCAGGGCCGGCGCTAGCCGCTCAGCAAGGTATGCAAAGCAGGGAGGCGCCAGGCTGGATAGGCGCACGCTCCCTGCTCTGTACCTTGCTTGTGGTGTTGCTGCCGGCCGCCGCTGTGCCTGTCATATTGTATGACAGGCCGCAGCACTGGCAGCGTAAAGCAGGACTCCCTGGGGAATGATGGGGGAATCTGCACTGAGAAGTGAGCAGCATCATCATTCATTGCGCCGAATAAACGTGCGGCGGGGGGGGGGGGGCGCTAAATAGTTAGTTAAGCCCCTGGGAGGCAGAACCTGGTAAGCGTGTTAAACGTGACGGGGGTGCACCAAGCCAGAGAGGGAGGTGCTCACTCCACTAGCTAGCACCTGTTGGATCCCCGGCGACTGGAGAAAAACAGGAGCCAGGATAAGGGAGCAGGGGGCTCTGTGCCTCTGTCCGCGAACACACAGAGACCCTGTACCCCTCCAAAAATGGGCATCATGTTAGAGGAGACAGGAGCATCTGTCAGGGCACCCAGCGCTATCTGGAAGTGCAGATTCCAGGAGCACTGGGGCACTGTGCGTCTGCAGCCCCAGGCAAGGAGAATGTAACTCCTGGCAATGAGCATGTAGGTAAGCGGACCTTACATGGTATAATTTGTAATAGGCATTAAGATGTTTGACATATGTGTAATAGGTATTATTGTGTGTGGTTTAATATGCAAGGGGTATTATGGTGTGTGGCATAATGTGTAATGGGCATTACAGTGTGTGACGATATGTAATTGGCAATATGGTGTGAATAATACTGGTGCAGTGTATCCAAGTGGCTAAGTGACTTTTCCTGGCATAGTGTTTCTAAGGGGCTCTTCTTGGTGCAGTGTGTCAAAGGGGCTTTACCTGGCGTAATGTGTACAAGTGGTACTGTGTGGTGTAATGTGAATAACATACTACTGTGCAGCGTGATTTGAATTGGTACTATTATGTGGCCCTGCCCCTCCCGCACAAAGTCACTTTGGCGATCACTCTCACAGTGTTTTCGTGTGTGTGTGTGGGGGGGGGGGGGGGGGGGGGGCTGGGGCACAATCCCTTTTCTGCCACAGGTCCATCAAATTGTCTAGTCATGGTACTGCTGCTACTTGGCATATTATGAGTGTATGAGGCACTACTACTATGGACATTATACACCCTTTTTTGAAGCATGCGCCTTCTGCACCTGCTGTCTTTCTGTAAAGTATGGGAGGCGCAAATTTACAGTTTGCAGGAGGGCGCTGAACACCCTAGCCCCGGCCCTGCCTGAGTCCTCTAGGGATGATTTTAGCGTCAAGGTATTTTTGTAGGGATATACTGTCCCACCAGTTGCGCATCTCATCCTTTAGTAAATCTTCTAGACTAAAGAATAATTTGTTCATATCTGGATTAGCATTGGAGGGCTGCTCATCACTCCTGGGGTTACCATTGAATGAGGAGAGATAGCACTCCCTTCTAGTTTTACGGTCGTTATAACATTTGAAATCTGACATTGTGGCTTTTGCTCAGCAAATGGTTTTCACAGGTAAATATTCATCAATAATGAGAGTTTCCCAAAAGAAGGGGATAGATTAAATAAGCTGCACAGGATTTAGCAATTTGGAAGAACAAAAAAGAAGAAGACTGTGAATGGGGGAGGGTTCTAACGGAAGTCCCCCCCTGTTCACAGATCCTGGCGCTAGTGGTAGGAAGCAATAGGTGTAGCTTCACAAGTAACTTGTATAATACAAGTATTTTGTTTGTTTTTTAGATTTACCAGCTGCAGCAAATGTAAATGAGACTGCTGGTGTCTCACAAGGGTTGCAAGATGGGTTTTTTTTACACTTGCGCTGCTGGGTCTAATAGAGTAACCTGTGAACCATGCTGAACAAAAGGACACCTAGACCCACTTGAGATATACATATAATAAAACACAATAAAAGAATTTGTACATATAGATAAACCAAAAATTATTATAAAAGCAGATGTATTTCAACATACAGTTAGAACAAGATAAATTCAGGAATATATAATGAGTAACCCACTCCAATGAGGTCACAAGCTGGAAATAATTGGTTAAAATAGATGCATCCAAGAGCGGGATAAGCTCAATGATAAAGCGGCCAGTTTGTTAGTAGCAGAAGCCAGGTAGTTAACTGGTGGGGAATAGGGGGGAAGATGGGGGGCGTAGGTCAAAGCAGGTGAATATGAGCAATGGACAAGCTGCGTGAGGCCTGTTAGCGCATACAACGCCAAAAGATGACAGTCAGGGGACACACTCAGTCTGTTTGTAATATGCTCACCCTCCTTGTAGGAAGTAGCTGGAGGGCACGGGGAGCCCGATGGTAGGGGGGGCTCAACCCAATGTACGTGGTGGTGCCGCGTCCGCAGACGGGTATCCTGCTGTAATGACCGTGGCGGGGATCCTGGATGTGCTGCGGCTCAACCCGAAGTAGAAGGTGGTGAGGTTGCCCCGAATGGGGATTCCTGTTTGTGGCTGCAAGTCCGGGTCAGCGTTTGTGTTGGAAACGCTGGAGGTAGCTGCTGCTTATGAGTACAGAGCGTACGTCAGCTCTGGGTTGGAGATCGTGACCTCGGGAGTGGGAGGGCTCAAAGCGGAAGAGCGTCAACACGTTTCGTTCCCTAGGAAACCGGGAACTTTCTCAAGACAAAGTTTACACGTCCACCTCTGTGTTGTTTAAGGTGTCTGCTTAATTGGTAATCGTTTAGTGCATGATTACATAATTACACAATAAAACTTTCAAGTGTGTCTGGTGTCAGATAATATACAAAAAGCAATGGATATACTGATTATTAAAAATAAATAAAAAAGGGATGAACATTAATGGTATTAATATACCTAAATTTTTATTAGCACTGCTGATTAATCAATTGGATTGAGTTTTATAGTCAAAGAGGTTAGATCAGTAATCAAAGGATCTAGAATTGATTGGATTGAGGGACATAGAAAATACATTACAGCTTCGCAATGAATAGGCATAGAGAGAGGAAAATCACAAGTAAAGCAACAGGGTAACGGCAGTTATTGCTTAGTTTTTACTTAATTTTTATAACAAAATATTCCTAGGGGCAATGATGGTAATATCCAGAGTTTTATAAGCTTACATATAGATCGATTAAATGTCTATAATCCTACTAGTCTGGTAGGGAGTAGCATAAAAAATATATATAAAGTGGTAAAAAAATATGGGTATTAACAGAAATATGGAGAATCTTTGTATAAATAAATATATAGAAATAAAACTTAAAAATTCCAAATAAATCCTCATATTAATAATAATAATAATAATAATAATATTATTGTTAGTAGTTCTGTGTTCAGAAATAGAAGGAAATCTAATATTAGGTTATGCATGTAGAGAGACATGAGATCATGAATAAATGTAAATAGGTGTAGCTGGGTCCTAGGGTTTAACTAGCCAATATGGTCCTATAGTGGAACACTATGGGTGACATTCTATGGGTTGAGATAATTAGACTTTTGCGATTTTTTTCGCAAAAACGGCCGAAATCGCATTTTTTTCCATTTTCGCATATTTAATGAGCTGCGAAAATGTAAAAAAAGTGCGATTTTTGCCAACAAGTTGGACACACTGGAAATGCGATGGCTGCCTTTCGCAGCACATCGCATCCAGATGTTTTCACATGAAAAAGTATACAAATCGCATATTTAATGGTATGCGATTTGTATAAAGTGTGTCTATAATTCGCCCAAAAATGAGACCAGGTTCTGATGGGCGAATTAGCCAGAACCCTGCACAGATCGCAATGTTCTGTGCAGGGTTCTGGTGCAAAAAAAAAATTTAAACAGTTAAAATAAAATAAAAAACCAGCGCGGGGTCTCCCGCCAGAGTATAACCAGCCCCGGGCTCATTGAGCCGGTGCTGGTGACATAAAATCAGGGTCCCCGACAAATAGGGGTCCCCTTGATTTAATGAAACCAGCACCAGGCTCAAGGTCCGGCGCTGGTTCCCAAAATACGGGGGACAAAATGACTAGGGGTCCCCCGTATTTTAAAAACCAGCACCAGACCCAACCAGCCAGCAGGGTAATGCCACAGCCGGGGGACACTTATTATATAAGGTCCCGCGGCCAAAGCATTAACCCCCTGGCTGGTCAGCATGGGCAGGGGTACTGGGGAAGTGGGGACCCCCCCAAAGAAGGGGTCCCCTCCCTCCAGGACTTACCAGCCCATGCTGAAAGTCCGGGGCTGTCCCCGATGCCCCTGGGCGGTGGGCATCGGGCTGATGTAAAGTGTAAAAAAAAGAATATAAACTATTGTTTTCTACTGTAGAACTATGAGTCCCAGCAAGCCTACCCCACATGCTGGGACTTGGAGAACCACAAGTCCCAGCATGCGGGGCATTAAAGGGCCCGCTGGCACTTGTAGTTCTACAGTACAAAAAATAGTTAAATAAAACACACTGACACCCTGAAAAATAAAAGTTTAATACATCCATAACACACACATACTGATACTTACCTACCTTGAGCCCGTAGGTCGGTCCCTGGATCCTGGGTCCGGGGCTCCTGAACAGAAGAGTCCGGTTCCGGGGCCTTGGTCCTGGTTCCGGGGCTGGTCCGGGGTTCCGGGGCTCATGGGCTGAAGAATCCGGAGTCCAGGATCCGAAGTAGTCCACATGGGTACCTGAGGAAGGAAATCCTACTCACCTGGTCCCCGGCGACGACATCGGCATCCTCTCCGGCAGACGCGCTGCTCCCGGCTGGTACCCGCTCTCGGACTGAAGAGGCGCAGAGATTTTCATCTTCCGCGCCTTTCCTCCGGATGATTCTTTTGGCCGCCTAGCGGCCAATCAGGAGCCGACTTTCTCGGCTCCTGATTGGCCGCTAGGTGGCCAATGGAATCATTCTGAGAAGAGGCGCGGAAGATTAAACATCTCTGCGCCTCTTCAGTCCGAGAGCGGGTACCAGCCGGGAGCAGCGCGTCTGCCGGAGAGGATGCCGATGTCGTCGCCGGGGAACAGATGAGTAGGATTTCCTTCCTCAGGTACCCCTGTGGACTACTTCAGATCCTGGACCCCGGATTCTTCAGCCCAGGAACCCCGGAACCCCGGACAAGCCCCGGAACCAGGACCAAGGCCCCGGAACCAGACTCTTCTGTCCAGGAGCCCCGGAGCCCGGACCCAGGATCCAGGGACCGACCTACGGGCTCAAGGTAGGTAAGTATCAGTATGTGTGTGTTATAAATGTATTAAACTTTTATTTTTCAGGATGACAGTGTGTTTTATTTAACTATTTTTTGTACTGTAGAACTACAAGTGCCAGCGGGCCCTTTAATGCCCCGCATGCTGGGACTTGTGGTTCTCCAAGTCCCAGCATGCGGGGTAGGCTTGCTGGGACTCATAGTTCTACAGTAGAAAACAATAGTTTATATTCTTTTTTTACACTTTACATCAGCCCGATGCCCACCGCCCAGGGGCATCGGGGACAGCCCCGGACTTTCAGCATGGGCTGGTAAGTCCTGGAGGGGGGGGACCCCTTCTTTGGGGGGGTCCCCACTTCCCCCGGACCCCTGCCCATGCTGACCAGCCAGGGGGTTAATGCTTTGGCCGTGGGACCTTATATAATAAGTGTCCCCCGGCTGTGGCTTTACCCTGCTGGCTGGTTGGGTCTGGTGCTGGTTCTTAAAATACGGGGGACCCCTAGTCATTTTGTCCCCCGTATTTTGGGAACCAGCGCCGGACCTTGAGCCTGGTGCTGGTTTCATTAAATCAAGGGGACCCCTATTTGTCGGGGATCCTGATTTTATGTCACCAGCACCGGCTCAATGAGCCCGGGGATGGTTACGCTCTGGCGGGGGACCCCGCGCTGGTTTTTTTTTTATTTTAATTTGTGCTTTCCTGCAAACGTGCGATTTTCAGACATGAAAATCGCACATTTTCAAGACTAAAGACATCGCACTAACTCGCACCTATTCGCACTATTTGGGCCGTTTTTCGCATCTCATTAAATATGCGAAAAACGGGCCAATCTTGCGATTTTAAAAAGGGCGAAGTGGTGCAATAAAAAAAATGCGCATTTATGACAATCCATAGAATGTCACCCAAAATGTGGATCTGCCAATAGCCGAAAAGAGAATTCTCAGAGCTTCTGCATCTAGTGGCAGTAAGGGTTCTTTCATGTCAATGGGGTATATTTGTATGGGGTGCGGAAAGCGGGGACTGCAAACCCCAGGCATCATGGTATAACCACGTGTCTGGGGTAGACCCCGGTCTCCCCAGGTCTTTGCTATTATATCTATTGTTTTTTATTTTTATTTTTAAGATGGTTAAATGAGGGAGGGGGAGAGGAGTAGGGGGTAAGGGATTTAGGAAGAGTAGGTGATTTATTTTAACCAATTATTTCCAGATTGTGACCTCATTGCAGTGGGTTACTCATTATATATTCCTGAATTTATCTTGTTCTAACTGTATGTTGAAATACATCTGCTTTTATTATAATTTTTGGTTTATCTATATGAACAAATTCTTTTATTGTGTTTTATTATATGTATAAAAAATTTTTTTTGCGACAATTATCTCAAGTGTGTCTAGGTGTCCTTTTGTTCTTATGTACAGGTAGCACTACTAGTGTCGGCAACTGGTGTGGGTATATGTATAATCAGTGCTTCTAGTGTCGGCAACTGGTGTGGACTTATGTACAGGCAGCGCTACTACTGTCGGCAACTGGTGTGGCATATGTATAATCAGCGCTATTAGTGTTGAAAACTGGTGTGGACATATGTACAGGGAGCGCTACTAGTGTCAGCAACTGGTGTGGGCATATGTATAATCAGCACTACTAGTGTCGGCAACTGATGTGGACATATGTACAGTTAGCGCTACAAGTGTCGGCGACTGGTGTGGGCATATGTATTATCAGCGCTACTGGTGTCGGCAACTGGTGTGGACATATGTACAGGCAGCACTACTAGCCATAGGTGCCGGTTCGGTGGGTGCTCCGGGTCCTGAGCACCCACCAAAAATGTTACAGGCTGCCAAACCCCGCCCAGCCATGTCAGCACTCCCAAGCGTATATTTTGCTGTCACATGCTTGGAGGAGGCGCAAGGCTGAGGAGAAAGAGGGAGCCACGTTATATATACACTACCTAGCTACAGTGCTAAGTGCAAATCAAGCATTGGGCATTAACAGTAATCATTGATGAGGGGGTCTCACTAAATAAATCTAATATATGTAGTGGGATTATTTTGTAGCCACGCTCCTTCCCCATGAAGCCACTCCCCTATATTGTTTGCTTGAGCACCCACCAGCAAAAACATAAATCGGCACCTATGCTACTAGCGTTGGCAAATGGTGTGGACATACTGTATGTACAGGCAGCACTACAAGCATCGGCAACTGGTGTGGGCATATGTACAAGCAGCGCTACTAGTGTGGGCATATGTATAGGAAGCGCTACTACTGTTGGCAACTGGTGTGGGCATATGTATTGTTATGGTTTTCGCCCTGGGCTCTGGGTGATACGACAGCTGGCAGGAGGAAAAGGTCAGGCGTGAGCCCGCAGCTGGGACCGCTGTTTAGAACGGCCACAGCGAAACCTACACTGACTCTGTTGAGTCCCCCGGGCAGATGGAATACCCCTGCAAGTGCTAGGCTTCGCCTGTAGCCGCCGCGTTCGACAGAGCCAGTTAGGCCGGCTCTGACCGCGATGCAGCCAGGTGTTAGGTAAAGACAAGGGGTGAGCGATCGCCAGGGGGTATCTCAAAAGGACCGTCTAACTACAGGGCCTAGCTGGGAAGAGACCCCTAACTACCGGCACCTGGCCAAGAACAGGGAACGGCGACCCAGTCGCAGACACAAACAAGGAAATAGGGAATCTCGGAACAGGGACACCCCGAGACTGCGATTCCCCAAAACAAGGAGTAGCTAGAAGGGAAATACCCCTGCCTACCCAACGCTAAGGTGACAGACAATAACCAAAGAGGAAGGACAACAGAAATGATACTGCAAAGTAACAGCGGACCCACGGAGGGGTACAGCCACGGCGGGCCAAAGATGGTATAAGGAATAACCAGCAGGCTCCAACAGAGCACTTACGTGACCCACAGGCAGATAGGTAACGGGGACAGGTGCAGGCTCTGGCCCAGGACAGGATGATGATCCAAGCAGGCTGGGAGACAAGAGAGCAGGAGTATACACCAGGACACTTCAAAGACTGGAGCAACAATGCTCCGGGGACCGGGTAATCAGGCTTATGCTATTACTAGCAAGGAGCTGAGCTGCAGAGGATATATCCTGGGATCCAAACAGGAGACTGGAACAAGGGACCAGGAAACGTGGCTAGGAGCAAACAGAAGTTCCCTGCAAATGCAGCAGGAACTTAAACAGAAAGCTATCACTGGCAGAATACTGCAGGTGAGCCTGCCCTATAAAGGGCTCAGGTGATTAATTACACCTGAAGATTCAGGGAGCTCCCAGGCTAGTGCTTGATTAGCTTAATATCTCACAGCCTAGTGAATAAACTAAGCTCCCAGAACACAAAGCTGTAATGGCAACAGACCTGCCACTGGAGGTCACCAGTGAGTCAAAATGCCAAACAGAAACTGACAGAAAACAAAACAGACTGGTTCCTGACATGTATAGACAGCACTACTGCTGTCGACAACTGGTGTGGGTGTTATGTATAGGCAGCACTAATATAGTCGGCAACTGGTGTGGGCATATGTGTAGTGTATAGGCAGCACTACTCGTGTTGGCAACTGGTGTGGGCATATGTATAGGCAGCACTACTCGTGCCGGCAAATGGTGTGGGCAAATGTGTAGGCAGCGCTACTTCTGTTGGCAACTGGTGTGGGTGTTACGTATAAGCAGCGCTACTACTGTCGGAACCTGGTGTGGGCATTATGTATAAGCAGCGCTACTACTGTCTGCAACTGGTGTGGGCATTATGTATAAGCAGCGCTACTACTGTCTGCAACTGGTGTGGGCAATATGTATAAGCAGCGCTACTACTGTCTACAACTGGTGTGGACATTATGTATAAGTTGTGATACTACTACTTTTGTCTGCAACTGGTGTGGGCATTGTGTACAGAGTAAGTTGCACTGGTACTGTCGGTAACTATGTACGTTTTATATATATATATATATATATAGAATCCACAGAGGTGTCGCACTCCAGCCCGTTTCAAAAAAGCTTCTTTATTGCAAACAACGATGACACAGCAACGTTTCAATACACTTAAGTATTATCGTCAGGCTCATTGAACTTACAAACAGACACTGTTTAAATAATGAACACCGCGCCACTCAGCCAGGGTACAAACGCCCAGCCAGGCGGCGCTATCAGATGACATCATCAAACGTTACTAAGTTGCAATGTCTAAACAATATATCAAAATACTAAAATAACCAAAACCACCTATAAAGTAAACACAAACACCATGTAACATATAAGTCCATCGTGAATGAACAATAACCGCAATACTGATTAGGACAGAAACCGTCCCTTATTTAGCATAATGAGTAAGGCGTGATATTTAAATAGACATAGCAAAAATCACAAAGTAACCAAAACCACTTATAACAAAATTACAAACAACATATAACATATAGCGGACAGTCTCAATAATGGGTCAGCATAACTTCAGTGAGACTCAAAGGCAAAAAACTGAGAACATCGATTAAAAATATCGAAATGTAAAAACATCGAACTAATCAATGGAATCATTGCAGTAAAACGTTAAGGCCCATATTTTCGTTAAGCCCCTTAGGAGCAACTGTATCTAATCTTATGATCCATCTAGATTCACATTGCAACAATCGGAGACCACGATCACCCCCCCGTAGAGAGGGTGCCACGTGGTCTATCATACGATATTTTAAAGACGCAATGCTATGTCCAGCTGTTAGAAAGTGGCGAGCCACTGGCTGTTCACTTTTACCAGTCTTAAGGGCTTTAGAAATCGAAGACCGATGTCCAGCCATTCGATCCTTAAAGCTACATTTGGTTTTTCCGATGTAGCTTAAGCCACAAGGACACAAAATCTGATAAACCACATATCGGGAATTACACGAAAGTGTATGTCTGATAGTAAGTACCTTTCCGGTATGTGGGTGATAAAATGTTGGACCGGGAATCATAAATCTACAAGTAGTGCAGGGACATCGCACACAACCCAATTTCTTTGATCGATCCATATCGGTTGGTGTGTATGTCCTTACTAGATGATCACGTAGATTAGGAGGGCGTTTATAGCATGACATCAGACGGGCATTGTTAAACTTGAGTTCAGGGTCACTCTGCACTATTGGCCATAGTTTTTTGGCTGCAGAATTAATTTTAGTGCTACCAGACGTGGTGGAGAAGGCAAAAGGCAAAGGCAGAGGTCGGGCGGCGAAGCCACCGATACAGTAAAGGTAAAGGACATTGTGATCAATTTATCGTCCTATGAGCTCTCTACAGATGAACAGAGGGTCTTATCCAAGGGCCTGTCCTTTTGTCCTTCATCAAACTTTTCCAAATTAGATTGGACTATCGACCAACATCGTTTACATCGTGGCCTTAAACTTAAGGAATACTTCGCTAAAAATACTAGTGTACCTTCTTGCCCACAGCCTGAAGCAACTCAAGAAATTATTACCCAAGTCAAATTTTGAACCCCAGTCATTTAACCCTTCAGTGAAGACTTTTATGCGCCTCCTAAATGAACAGGTGGATGAGATGATTCCCACCAACTCCTCAGCAATTAGGAGTAATTTTAACAAAGCAGACAGACTGGCCTTGCAAGCTCTTTGTGACAACCAGTCCCTTATATTCAGATCTGCCGATAAGGGGGGTGCCCTGGTTATCCAGGATGCAGATAAATATCATGTACAGGTGATGCTACATCTCAATGATGTTAAGACATACAGTGCGTTACCAAGGGATCCGACTGAGGATTACAAAAAGACTCTTATTCAAGTTTTGCAAAAAGGAGTTGATCGGAATGACATTCCAAAGAAATTGATGGACAGCCTTGTCCCCAAATTAACTATTGTACCGGTGTTCTATTGCATCCCAAAGGTGCACAAGTCACTTGTCGACCCCCCGGGTAGACCCATAGTGTCTGCCCGGGGTTCCTTATTCCAACTTGTGTCTGTGTATGTTGACAGTGTACTTCAACCCAGTATTAGATCACACCCACATTACCTGCTGGACACTTCTATGTTGTTGCGCAAATTGTCTTTGGTTCCTAATTGGGGCACCGATACATGGCTGTTCACTATCGATGTTTGCAGCTTGTATACGGCTATACCCCATAAAGAAGGGCTCTTAGCCCTAAAAAAAATTTTGACTGACAATAATGACTATGATGGTCCTAATGTCAATCTTGTGGTTGAATTGCTTGAATTGATATTGACAAAGAACTTTTTCCTCTATAAGGACAATTTTTTTGTTCAAAACGTGGGATGTGCGATGGGAGCCGCGGTATCGCCATCCTTCGCGAACATTTTTATGTTCGATATTGAGAATAAATTATTTTTTTCTGATCCGTTAGTAGAGGAAAGAGTTCTGTTCTATACACGGTTTATCGATGACCTCTTGGTGTTTTGGAAAGGTCCCCCTGAGGACTTGGTGGCAATCCTAGACACCCACAATCTAAGTGAAAGTCCTATTAAATTCACTTTCACTATGAGTGCAAATCGCATACATTTTTTGGACGTGTGTATCACTTTAAACGAAGGAATTGTTGAGACTTCTTTGTTTACAAAAGAAACTGACCGCAATAATTTATTGTTGCCGTCTAGTTGTCATCCGAAGGGATTGATACAAGGTCTCCCATATTCTCAGCTCCTTCGTGTAAAACGTATCAATTCTAACGATATAACATCGATAGTTCAGCTTGATGAAATGGTGGACAAATTTGCAGCTAGGGGCTACAGGGATACTTTAGAGGCCACTAAACAACGAGTGGTTAATCTAGATAGAAACCTGTTGCTCCATAATGTGCCCACTAGAAATAATAACACCGTAATGTTTCCCTGGGTCAATACATTCAATACCTGTAGCACTAAAATTAATTCTGCAGCCAAAAAACTATGGCCAATAGTGCAGAGTGACCCTGAACTCAAGTTTAACAATGCCCGTCTGATGTCATGCTATAAACGCCCTACTAATCTACGTAATCATCTAGTAAGGACATACACACCAACCGATATGGATCGATCAAAGAAATTGGGTTGTGTGCGATGTCCCTGCACTACTTGTAGATTTATGATTCCCGGTCCAACATTTTATCACCCACATACTGGAAAGGTACTTACTATCAGACATACACTTTCGTGTAATTCCCGATATGTGGTTTATCAGATTTTGTGTCCTTGTGGCTTAAGCTACATCGGAAAAACCGAATGTAGCTTTAAGGATCGAATGGCTGGACATCGGTCTTCGATTTCTAAAGCCCTTAAGACTGGTAAAAGTGAACAGCCAGTGGCTCGCCACTTTCTAACAGCTGGACATAGCATTGCGTCTTTAAAATATCGTATGATAGACCACGTGGCACCCTCTCTACGGGGGGGTGATCGTGGTCTCCGATTGTTGCAATGTGAATCTAGATGGATCATAAGATTAGATACAGTTGCTCCTAAGGGGCTTAACGAAAATATGGGCCTTAACGTTTTACTGCAATGATTCCATTGATTAGTTCGATGTTTTTACATTTCGATATTTTTAATCGATGTTCTCAGTTTTTTGCCTTTGAGTCTCACTGATGTTATGCTGACCCATTATTGAGACTGTCCGCTATATGTTATATGTTGTTTGTAATTTTGTTATAAGTGGTTTTGGTTACTTTGTGATTTTTGCTATGTCTATTTATATATCACGCCTTACTCATTATGCTAAATAAGGGACGGTTTCTGTCCTGATCAGTATTGCGGTTATTGTTCATTCACGATGGACTTACAGTAGGAGCAAGTTTCATCTTTGCTCCTTTGGTCATGGCTAGCCATGGCTATTCTATTGTTCTCAGCTGCAATACAATACGTATTGCAGCTGAGAACAATAGAATAGCCATGGCTAGCCATGGCCAAAGGAGCAAAGATGAAACTTGCTCCTACTGTATATGTTACATGGTGTTTGTGTTTACTTTATAGGTGGTTTTGGTTATTTTAGTATTTTGATATATTGTTTAGACATTGCAACTTAGTAACGTTTGATGATGTCATCTGATAGCGCCGCCTGGCTGGGCGTGTACCCTGGCTGAGTGGCGCGGTGTTCATTATTTAAACAGTGTCTGTTTGTAAGTTCAATGAGCCTGACGATAATACTTAAGTGTATTGAAACGTTGCTGTGTCATCGTTGTTTGCAATAAAGAAGCTTTTTTGAAACGGGCTGGAGTGCGACACCTCTGTGGATTCTAATTAGCGTGCTTGCTGTGTGGGCACCCGCCGGAGCTGAACTTATAAGTGGTTGTGCCGGATCTCCTGTCGATTATATATATATATATATCTATATATATATATATATATATATATATATATATATATATATATATATATATATATGTAAGTCCAATTTCTGGCACTCACTTCCTGAGAGGAAATAATTGCTCCGGTGCCTCCTATAAGCTGAAGATCAACTTTAAATATGCATCCAAATAAGTAGCACTCAGGAGACTTGTTCTGCAGGTAAAAGCAAATGTTGTTTATTCCAACATGTTTCGAGCGGGTCTGCTCATCATCAGGATGATGACGAGCAGACCCGCTCGAAACATGTTGGAATAAACAACATTTGCTTTTACCTGCAGAACAAGTCTCCTGAGTGCTACTTATTTGGATGCATATATATATATATATATATATATATATATATATATATATATGCAAAGAGGATATAGAGTGCGCCTTCTATTGTATCACCACCACTACCTTAAAATTCAGATGGAGATAAACACTTTCATAAAACAGTTGTACAATTTATTATAAAATCAACATGACATTATCCAATGTTGTTCTGTATGGAGTCTAGATTTTTTTCCAGTCACGATAACCCGACGCGTTTCGTCACACTGACTTCATCAGGGGTGTAACATACATGATTCAAATAGGCATAATCTCTCAATGAAATCGACTAGGATGGTTCCTCACTTAGTTCTTGAACCGACTAGAACAGTTTCTCAATTTCAATATGGAATGGGGCAAATGGGAGATATGGAGAGGTTTTTGTCCATCAATCCTCTCAGGTTCCCTCGAATATACATATATATATATATATATATATATATATATATATATATATATACAATACTCCAAATGGACAAAGGCACTCAGAGGCTTAATGCTGGTGAAGAAACTGGAGGAATTTTTATTCCATAGCCTTTCTACGTTTCGGGGGTCAAGCCCCCGTCGTCAGGACACAAAGGCACAAGTAACTTGTGCCTTTGTGTCCTGACGACGGGGGCTTGACCCCCGAAACGTAGACAGGCTATGGAATAAAAATTCCTCCAGTTTCTTCACCAGCATTAAGCCTCTGAGTGCCTTTGTCCATTTGGAGTATTGTGTATGGATGTCTGTGTGTCGACACAGGTCATCGACTCATGGCAACAGAGCAAGCCACACGGAAACGCAGCTTATTTCAGTCCTGAGTGACAGGTCCTTCTCTTGGTATATATATATATATATATATCGATGTAAGGTGTGGAGGCACTCAGGAGATTCCCATAGTACTGCACGGCGGCAGTCAAACACAGTAAAAAACTGGAGACAACACGGTCTATGTGCCCATAGACCGTGTTGTCTCCAGTTTTTTACTGTGTTTGACTGCCGCCGTGCAGTACTATGGGAATCTCCTGAGTGCCTCCACACCTTACATCGATACTTATCCCCTTGTGGGACGGAAAGGCACCTGAGTATCTGTTGTGTCTGCGAGTGCCGGGAACTTCCTTATCTTATATATATATATATATATATAAACAGCGCTACTACTGACGGTAACTCTGGGCATTATGTAGTCATATGTTGGTGTACTTTGTACTTGGGGCATTGAGTGGAGTATAATGTGTGTCGTAATATTATATGGGCATTATGGTGTGTGGCATATTGTGTAAAGGGCATTACGTGGTGTGGCATAATACATAATGGGCATTACGATGTTATTAGTACTTTTATATGGCCACACCCCTTCCCCATGAAGCATCACTCCTGCATTTTGCCGTGCGCCTTCGCCGTGCACTCTTCTATTTTGAGGGTGGTGGTGGGGCACTCACCAATTCCCTTTCTGACACAGGGTACCAAAATTGCTAGTTACGCCACTGGTTCTGTTATGCTACTCTGTGGTGTAATTTGGAATGGGATCATAGGTGCCGATTTATCTTTTTGCTGGTGGGTGCTCAAGCCAAAAATATAGAGGAGTGGCTTCACGGAGAAGGGATGTGGCCACAAAATAATACCAATTTATATTACGGAGCACAGTTGTCTCCAATATTTAAATTAAAGCAACAGAGTTCCACATACATAAATGCCCCCACAGTGCAGGTACATAAATGCCCCCACAGTGCAGGTGCTCCGCGGACAGAATACACTCTTCCCGGCATACTGTTTCCCAGGTGGCAGGTCCGGCAATGTGGGTGCTGCAGCCGCAAATTAGTTAATATGGTGGCCCAGCAGCGGGACTCGGGCCTGTGGGTGCTCATCAATTTCTGTGGGTGCTTGGGCCCTTGAGCACCCATTGAATCGGCACCTATGAATGGGATTACTATTGTGTGACCATGCCCATTCTTTGTGAGATGACATGTCTTTCTTTCGGAGTGCACTGTATTTTTTATATGGGGGGGCCCACAAAATTTTATGGCAGAGGGGAGCAAAATTTATAGTTACACCACTGACCCCATGGCCCTTGCTTCTGGTTAGCATGGTGTCTTTAATGGCTTTCTGGAGCACCACCAGGGCATCTTTTGGACACTCCTGGCAGTCATCTTGATGATCAGACCATTTGCAGAACACCCAGAAAGAAGCATTCCACATACCGGTGCTACCAGCCCAGCCGCCTCTGGCCAACTTCATGATGCCACGCACTCAGGGAATGGGGCCGGCCCAGGTTTATTTGTGCCATATTACAGCTTTGCATTTAAACTGTCCTGATGACACCTTTACAACCCTAGTAATAGAACACTGTCCCAACTTTCTATTACTATATGTAGAAAGGAAAGTCAGCAACCTCAGTTGTTACTGGGCCTAAGCTAGTATCAGAGTGGGGTATGAAAGGCTGAGTGGATGTAGTGGATGTAGTTTTATGGGCCCATATTTAGGGGTGTGTCCAGTCTCTATAGGGGGTCTTGTCAGCTGTATCTCTCGGGGGCCATTCTTTCAGACTATACATTCACTCAGGGGGTTCACGGTCCTAGGATTTGCGTTGATGCTAAAAATGTGTACGTGGCTGCTAAGATCCCCGGTGGGCATCTCTATTCATTTCTGGATGGCTGATTCAATTGCATAAATAAGAATAAAAATTGCAGCTGCTTAAGTTTAGCTTACACATTGGTATCAAAACACAGTACTTCTACTTTAAAGAGAAAAATGTTCAGTAAAATAGACAGTTTAGTATTATTATTTTTTCTAATAATAACATGTCACTGTTTCAAGATTCCTGACATTTCAAAGGTTTGAATCCAGCAGCGATTGTTACAATATTATTCTCCATTTTGCAAAAAAGACATTATAAATATGGCTCTGAAGCAGTTATTGAAGTACAAGTTTGATGGGTGTGTCCAATTGTTATTTTAGCTGTGCTGAACTAAACCAGCAAAGCCAAAATTGTTATTAATGTTATTTTAGAGGTGCAATAACAAAGCCCCCCAAAATTCTGAGTATGATTATAATGTAATAAAACAGAATAGATAAAAATGTGTGCAGCCTGAAGCAGTGAGCAGATATAATGCATTTAGCCATATCCCTCCCTATGCCAACCTCTAATGAATATCTCTACTTTGCAATGATTATAATTACTTGAAAGCCCTTACACCAAACCAGCCCAATCAATGGCTTGCTAAAGGTAAAATTACAACCCTCTAGATGGCCACTTATGCTTGCGAAATGGTCTGTTTTTTTAGATTTGCATTTTATTCCAGTCTAGGTAGCGTCTGGCTCTCAGAATCCATAATCAGCCTGGTTTCTAGCCATAAACGAGAAATCATTAACTAGGAGAAAATCCCAATGGGGAAAAAAACTAAAAATGATGGGACATGAATTAATCATTCTCTAGCCTGAAGGGTCTTCCACTTTTTGCAGAATTAAAATGGACAGAGCTCACATCGACGGCCCTTAGCGGAGATGCAGTGTTTTCACTGTGGATTTACAATTGAGCAGATATTGCATTCATGAGTTTGTCTTTGATTTGTGCCAGTGCCAGCAATGAACAGAAAACGGTGATGAATGCTCTACGGCCCGACATTAATCTCTGCTTTAGCAGACAGTCCTGTTAAAGATGTGCTCACTCAAGCTGCACAAACATATGTTTAAAAAATCAATTCTTCCCTCTTCATAACAATGTTATGTAATTTCCTTCATCCAATACCAATATTTCATGCACACGGTCTGCGGTGCTTTAGAAGGGGTTAAAGATATAAAAGATTGGTTCCTGTCATTCTCTTCTGCTAACAGCTGGGCTTATTTATTTAAAATAACTGACAACCATTTTGGAGCTGCAGTGTTCACAACATACTATGGTCCATTGAGTTTCTTTTTCACCGCAGGGACATAGAAAATACAATCATCAGTTTTGTGATGATAAATAGGGAATAAAGAACACCACTAAACTTTTAATATCCAGTCTTGGATTTGTGCTAAAGGTTCCAATGGAACAGATTGTAATTTTCACACATTTATAAAGCAATAAGCATATGGGATAAGTGTGGCGATATGGGAAAAGGGGGATAAACAGAAGTAAAATGAGATTGTTAAATAAAAAGAGGATTACCCTTTAAAATGGTTTGATGAAGTGCCATAAGGCGTAAAAGACACTTGTTTTATAGATGAACACCATGAGCCATTGCCCTACCCCCATAAGGCAAACAATTTTATGCCAATCCTTTTCTTGTCATTCACGGAACTTCAGTAATTGTTCCCACTTTAATGGGTTTCTTCTACAGATGTGTGTGGACTTTGGTGTTCCTACTTTTGTATTTGCAGCACTAACATTTAATTTATATAATTTGTCTAGTGACATCACATGTTTTTATGTCCCTCTTGGCAATGTATAAGTTGTCAATCTTCAGTTTTGTTTAGATTTTAAAAAAGTAAAGCAGGTGTGACCCCAGTTTACGAATATGCAGAGGAACATTCTCCTTGGTGACCTCCAAGATGCAGACAAAGCTGGTAGACAGAGCTGGAAAAGCTGATGATGAAGCAAAGGACTTCAAATACATTTGATCAACATACCTGCTTTGTCTGCATTTACTTATTTCCAAATGCCACCCTCTATGATGTGTGTGTCTGTGTGTGTGTGTGTGTATGTATGTGTGTGTGTGTATATATATATATATATATATAGGTAGGTCGAGAAGGTCTGGCACTCCTATAGAACAGCGATGATGTTGCAGCCGGTGCCCTCACAGAAATCATACATACAGAGGCTGGAGGTGCGGCACTCGTAGCTTCGTTATAGGCGAATCAATAAACACACCGTGACACGGTAGCTGGGTGATCAACGTTTCAAATAACTTTGTATTTTTCTTCAGGATAAAGGTCATAAAAAACACACATACCTTTATAGGTGAGTACAAACAAGTGCAAACACAATGTGCCAGTGAAGGGAGGCCCGCCCTGCCACAGGAGGGGGGGGGTTTGTGACATCATCATAGGGCATCCGTTAGACGCTACGTGGTTATCATGGTGACTTAATTGGAATCTGCACGGGCCAAAATTAACATTTGTTAGTCTCAAAAATGGGTGCAACAATCATCGTAAGTATATTACTTTAAAACATATAATAAGGTGCGGCTACAAGTCGTTACTGAGTAGTCATGGAGACGGTATAAACTTTTGAGCACACCAAGGCATATTAGAACGTGCGTCTGCGAGGCGCTACAAGGTTACCGTGGAGACGGTCTAAGCTGTTGCGCACACAATGCGAGACATACGCTATATTCTGGATGGATAAGGAGATATTGGTAAGCAAATATAAGCAAGATGATATAAACACAATGAGATAAACAAAATGTTAAAATAATATAAACACAATGAGATAAACAAAATAAGAATGTTGGCACATAACTTCACAAGGTCAGATATCCCGCTGGTAGTCAGAAATATTCAAACATGTATATAATACAAGGCATCAGGTGTTAGCAGAAATATGGATGTTATTTAAAAACTGCAAATTAAATATTTTCATTGAGGCCGTGGGGTGCAATGACGTTGAGTCTGTGAATCCAACGTGACTCGCATTGTAAGAGTTTTTTGGATATATTACCATCTCTGATGGAAGGCTTCACACAATCAATCATGCGGTATCTGAGGGTGTTTAAAGCATGTTTATTCTCTAGGAAGTGGCGTGCCACTGGTTGGTCACTGTGGCCACTACTAAGGGCTTTTTTGATAGCGGTGCGCTCCCATTCTCTCCTTGAACTTGCGTTCTGTTTTGCCGATGTAGCATAAGCTACATGGGCATATCATTTGGTAGACTGTATATTTTGATTCACAGGTGAAGTGATGGCGTATGGAATATTGCTTCGCACTATGAGGGTGAGAGAATGTGTCACCTATCAACAAGTACTGACATGTAACGCAGGAACATTTAAAGCAGCCATTTTTGGGGGGTTTCAAGAAGCCTGCGTACACACTAGGCGATTCTTTGAATGATACTTCGGATTTCACTAGCAGATCTCGTAAGTTACGTCCCCTAGAGTAACATGGCATGATACTTTTTGTTGTAAAGGGTAATGTTGTATCAGAGTTTACAATTGGCCAGTGTTTTTTGATTGTGGAGATTACCATAGGGGAAGCTGAATTATATCTGTTGACCCAAGGGATGCGGGTCTCAGTGGTGGTGGCTATGGCACTGTCAGCAGTTTTATTTATAAGGGCTGCTCTATCCATTTGCAGCACTTTATTCATACATTCTTGTAGGTAATGCATAGAGTAACCTCGTTTGACAAATTTGATAATGAGATCATCTATTTGTTTAACACATGTATTACTGTCATTATTGATGCGGAAGACCCGTATCATCTGGGAGTAAGGCAGTCCCTGGATCAAACTTTTTGGGTGACAGCTTTATGGCTTTAGCAAGGTGTTTCTATCCGTTTGTTTAGTATAAACAGAGGTTTGCAAGGTATGGTTATTAATTTCAATGTCTACGTCCAGGTAATGGACATGTTTTTGGCTCACTTCATAAGTGAATTTGACTGGGTTATCCATGGCATTATAGTTGTTGATAATTTCCATGAGATCTATGTCAGTACCCGTCCAGATGACCAAGAGGTCATCTATATAGCGTTTGAATAAGGTCACCTGTGAAGTGAATTGTTAGTTAGAAAAAAATGCGTCAAATTCTACAGATAACATAAAGATATTCGCGTAAGCAGGTGCGACCGAAGAACCCATCGCACACCCCTTGATTTGCATAAAGAATTCTTTGTTATAAATAAAAAAGTTATTGGTTAATATAAGTTCCAACAGCATGAGAATGAACTGTATTTTCGAAGCAGAGAAATCACTTTTGTTAGTAAGAAACCGTTGTACTGATGACAAGCCAAGTTCATGTGGGATGACAGTATATAAGTTTACCACATCAATGGTTGCTAACCAGCATTGGTCAGGAAGCAAGGTTAAGGAGTTGAGTTCACGTAGTAAAGAGGTGCTGTCCAACAAAAAGGTAGATTGTGATTGGATCAATGGTTGTAACATAGAGTCGATAAGTGTCGCTGATGGCTGTAGTAAGGATCCGTTTGCCGACACAATCGGGCGACCTGGTGGTGGGTCCAACTTTTTGTGGATTTTAGGAACTGTGTACAGGGTGGGTACGATCGGGAATTCGGGGACCAGGATCTGTGCCGTCTTTTCCGTGATGATTTTCATGTCGACTCCCATTTGTAATATCTCCTTGAGTTTAGTGGTACATTCTTTAGTAGGATTAATGGATACTTTGCGATAAGTAGTAGAGTCTGATAATTGGCGGATTATCTCAGCATGATAGTCTTACAGATCTTGTAGAACAATTCCACCTCCTTTATCTGCCGGTCGTATAATTAATTGGTCGTTTTTCGAGAGTGTTTGTATGGCATGTCTTTCTTGTATGGAAAGATAAGGGTGGATAGGTTTTGCACTTTTGATTCGATTAGTCACATCTTGGTCTACCAAACGTGCAAACGTTTTTATGCTGGCATTTAAAGTCTGTGGATCGAATGTGGATGGCGGACTGAATTTTTTGATGGCATGACGGATGGTTTCCTGTATTGTTGTATTGGTTACAGGTCTATTATGAAAAAATTCTTTCAGTTTTAAATTGCGAATCAGGTCATTTTTTTCTATTTGCCATTGTAAGTCTTCAAATTGCACTGTAGAAACGAAACTAAGTCCCTTTGCTAGGAGGCTGGTTTCACTAGCCGATAGCTCGTATGAAGAGAGATTAAATATTAATATTTCTTGTTCGTCGGCAGACGATTTGCTCGCCCTCTGCCTCTGCCTTTGGCATTGTCCACCTCGTCGAGTAAAACATCTCCGCTTGCTTCCCTGGCTCCCCGGGTGCGTACTCCTAAAGGGCCAGTAGCCGTGCGGGTTTTGTCCGTATCGCTGTTGGAGCTTCCCTGTTCTTGTGAGGAGTCAGTGTCCAGGGTGCTTTTAAATCTTCCCGTGTTGCGTTTGTTGCGTCTAAAAAACGGGGTTTTCTTACTGCCGGTGTTAGAGGGGTTTCCTGACAGCCAACGATAGACTGTGTGTCGTTCATAGTCTCCTTCCACCTTGATTAATTTTTCTTTTTTGAAGGCTAGAAGATCTTTTTTGTATGTGGCTACCTGCGCATTCAGGCGGTTCAGCCAATCCACTTCTTTATCCGCTACAAGAGTCGGAAGGTGGTCTTTCTCAAAGTTAGTGATTTTTTGTTTAATGTTGACAAGCTCTTTGCTGGACTGTTCTACAACCAGAACCATAAGGTCCAGCGAGCACTTGTTTAATTTAGCGACCCAGCGTTTACAGAAGGCTTGGTCGAAACGTCCTATAGTAGGGCAATTGCGTACTCTGAAGCCCCTAGGTATTTTTTTGGACTTACAATAGTCACTTAGGGAGAGAGCATGCAAATAAAAATCAATTTCTTTTTTCTTCATGTGTAGAAGGTCTCTGTAAATAATGTCGGGGGCAGAGGATTCAACCTCATCTTTCAATCCTTTTTCCAATAAGATCACTGTGATTTCTGCCTCCGAGAGGCTAAGCAGATCTCCGGTGGGGAAGTTGAATAATTCAGCGTTGTAGTCTGTGCCTCCGGCTGCCATGGTGAGACGAATGGTAATTAGTGGTATCCGTTACAAGGTATCAGGGGTCGGTGCCGTGAAGTGATGGGGTCAGTGGGGGGGATGCTTCCTCAGAAGACGTTGTCCTGGACTTGCAAGCGAATTTGCTGGGTGCCCAGACAAGAGCAAAGCTGCTCTCAATAATATAGGTTGAGAAGGTCTGGCACTCCTATAGAACAGCGATGATGCTGCAGCCGGTACCCTCACAGAAATCATACATACAGAGGCTGGAGGTGCGGCACTCGTAGCTTCGTTATAGGCGAATCAATAAACACACCGTGACACGGTAGCTGGGTGATCAACGTTTCAAATAACTTTGTATTTTTCTTCAGGATAAAGGTCATAAAAAACACACATACCTTTATAGGTGAGTACAAACAAGTGCAAACACAACGTGCCAGTGAAGGGAGGCCCGCCCTGCCACAGGAGGGTTTTTTTTTGTGACATCATCATAGGGCGTCCGTTAGACGCTACATGGTTACCATGGTGACTTAATTGGAATCTGCACGGGTCAAAATTAACATTTGTTAGTCTCAAAAATGGGTGCAACAATCATCGTAAGTATATTACTTTAAAACATATAATAAGGTGTGGCTACAAGTCGTTACTGAGTAGTCATGGAGACGGTATAAACTTTTGAGCACACCAAGGCATATTAGAACGTGCGTCTGCGAGGCGCTACAAGGTTACCGTGGAGACGGTCTAAGCTGTTGCGCACACAATGCGAGACATACGCTATATTCTGGATGGATAAGGAGATATTGGTAAGCAAATATAAGCAAGATGATATAAACACAATGAGATAAACAAAATGTTAAAATAATATAAACACAATGAGATAAACAAAATGATAAGAATGTTGGCACATAACTTCACAAGGTCAGATATCCCGCTGGTAGTCAGAAATATTCAAACATGTATATAATACGAGGCATCAGGTGTTAGCAGAAATATGGATGTTATTTAAAAACTGCAAATGAAATATTTTCATTGAGGCCGCGGGGTGCAATGACGTTGAGTCTGTGAATCCAACGTGACTCGCATTGTAAGAGTTTTTTGGATATATTACCACCTCTGATATGGAGGGCTTCACACAATCAATCATGCGGTATCTGAGGGTGTTTAAAGCATGTTTATTCTCTAGGAAGTGGCGTGCCACTGGTTGGTCACTGTGGCCACTACTAAGGGCTTTTTTGATAGCGCTGCGGTGCGCTCCCATTCTCTCCTTAAACTTGCGTTCTGTTTTGCCGATGTAGCATAAGCTACATGGGCATATCATTTGGTAGACTGTATATTTTGATTCACAGGTGAAGTGATGGCGTATGGAATATTGCTTCCCACTACGAGGGTGAGAGAATGTGTCACCTGTCAACAAGTACTGACATGTAACGCAGGAACATTTAAAGCAACCATTTTTGGGGGGTTTCAAGAAGCCTGCGTACACACTAGGCGATTCTTTGAATGATACTTCGGATTTCACTAGCAGATCTCGTAAGTTACGTCCCCTAGAGTAACATGGCATGATACTTTTTGTTGTAAAGGGTAATGTTGTATCAGAGTTTACAATCGCCTAGTGTGTACGCAGGCTTCTTGAAACCCCCCAAAAATGGCTGCTTTAAATGTTCCTGCGTTACATGTCAGTCCTTGTTGACAGGTGACACATTCTCTCACCCTCATAGTGGGAAGCAATATTCCATACGCCATCACTTCACCTGTGAATCAAAATATACAGTCTACCAAATGATATGCCCATGTAGCTTATGCTACATCGGCAAAACAGAACGCAAGTTCAAGGAGAGAATGGGAGCGCACCGCAGCGCTATCAAAAAAGCCCTTAGTAGTGGCCACAGTGACCAACCAGTGGCACGCCACTTCCTAGAGAATAAACATGCTTTAAACACCCTCAGATACCGCAAGATTGATTGTGTGAAGCCCTCCATCAGAGGTGGTAATATATCCAAAAAACTCTTACAATGCGAGTCACGTTGGATTCACAGACTTAACGTCATTGCACCCCGCGGCCTCAATGAAAATATTTCATTTGCAGTTTTTAAATAACATCCATATTTCTGCTAACACCTGATGCCTTGTATTATATACATGTTTGAATATTTCTGACTACCAGCGGTATATCTGACCTTGTGAAGTTATGTGCCAACATTCTTATCATTTTGTTTATCTCATTGTGTTTATATTATTTTAACATTTTGTTTATCTCATTGTGTTTATATCATCTTGCTTATATTTGCTTACCAATATCTCCTTATCCATCCAGAATATAGCGTATGTCTCGCATTGTGTGCGCAACAGCTTAGACCGTCTCCATGGTAACCTTGTAGCGCCTCGCAGACGCACGTTCTAATATGCCTTGGTGTGCTCAAAAGTTTATACCGTCTCCATGACTACTCAGTAACGACTTGTAGCCGCACCTTATTATATGTTTTAAAGTAATATACTTACGATGATTGTTGCACCCATTTTTGAGACTAACAAATGTTAATTTTGGCCCGTGCAGATTCCAATTAAGTCACCATGGTAACCACGTAGCGTCTAACGGACGCCCTATGATGATGTCACAAAAAAAACCCCTCCTGTGGCAGGGCGGGCCTCCCTTCATTGGCACGTTGTGTTTGCACTTGTTTGTACTCACCTATAAAGGTATGTGTGTTTTTTATGACCTTTATCCTGAAGAAAAATACAAAGTTATTTGAAACGTTGATCACCCAGCTACCGTGTCACGGTGTGTTTATTGATTCACCTATAACGAAGCTACGAGTGCCGCACCTCCAGCCTCTGTATGTATGATTTCTGTGAGGGCACCGGCTGCAGCATCATCGCTGTTCTATAGGAGTGCCAGACCTTCTCGACCTATATTATTGAGAGCAGCTTTGCTCTTGTCTGGGCACCCAGCAAATTCACTTGCAAGTCCAGGACAACGTCTTCTGAGGAAGCATCCCCCCCACTGACCCCATCACTTCACGGCACTGACCCTGATACCTTGTAACGGATACCACTAATTACCATTCGTCTCACCATGGCAGCCGGAGGCGCAGACTACAACGCTGAATTATTCAACTTCCCCACCGGAGATCTGCTTAGCCTCTCGGAGGCAGAAATCACAGCGATCTTATTGGAAAAAGGATTGAAAGATGAGGTTGAATCCTCTGCCCCCGACATTATTTACAGAGACCTTCTACGCATGAAGAAAAAAGAAATTGATTTAAATTTGCATGCTCTCTCCCTAAGTGACTATTGTAAGTCCAAAAAAATACCTAGGGGCTTCAAAGTACGCAATTGCCCTACTATAGGAAGTTTCGACCCAGCCTTCTGTAAACGCTGGGTCGCTATATTAAACAAGTGCTCGCTGGACCTTATGGTTCTGGTTGTAGAACAGTCCAGCAAAGAGCTTGTCAACATTAAACAAAAAATCACTAACTTTAAGAAAGACCACCTTCCGACTCTTGTAGCGGATAAAGAAGTGGATTGGCTGAACCGCCTGAATGCGCAGGTAGCCACATACAAAAAAGATCTTCTAGCCTTCAAAAAAGAAAAATTAATCAAGGTGGAAGGAGACTATGAACGACACACAGTCTATCGTTGGCTGTCAGGAAAGCCCTCTAACTTGAACTTGGCTTGTCATCAGTACAACGGTTTCTTACTAACAAAAGTGATTTCTCTGCTTCGAAAATACAGTTCATTCTCATGCTGTTGGAACTTATATTAACCAATAACTTTTTTATTTATAACAAAGAATTCTTTATGCAAATCAAGGGGTGTGCGATGGGTTCTTCGGTCGCACCTGCTTACGCGAATATCTTTATGTTATCTGTAGAATTTGACGCATTTTTTTCTAACCAACAATTCACTTCACAGGTGACCTTATTCAAACGCTATATAGATGACCTCTTGGTCATCTGGACGGGTACTGACATAGATCTCATGGAAATTATCAACAACTATAATGCCATGGATAACCCAGTCAAATTCACTTATGAAGTGAGCCAAAAACATGTCCATTACCTGGACGTAGACATTGAAATTAATAACCATACCTTGCAAACCTCTGTTTATACTAAACAAACGGATAAAAACACCTTGCTAAAGCCACAAAGCTGTCACCCAAAAAGTTTGATCCAGGGACTGCCTTACTCCCAGATGATACGGGTCTTCCGCATCAATAATGACAGTAATACATGTGTTAAACAAATAGATGATCTCATTATCAAATTTGTCAAACGAGGTTACTCTATGCATTACCTACAAGAATGTAAGAATAAAGTGCTGCAAATGGATAGAGCAGCCCTTATAAATAAAACTGCTGACAGTGCCATAGCCACCACCACTGAGACCCGCATCCCTTGGGTCAACAGATATAATTCAGCTTCCCCTATGGTAATCTCCACAATCAAAAAACACTGGCCAATTGTAAACTCTGATACAACATTACCCTTTACAACAAAAAGTATCATGCCATGTTACTCTAGGGGACGTAACTTACGAGATCTGCTAGTGAAATCCGAAGTATCATTCAAAGAATCGCCTAGTGTGTACGCAGGCTTCTTGAAACCCCCCAAAAATGGCTGCTTTAAATGTTCCTGCGTTACATGTCAGTTGACAGGTGACACATTCTCTCACCCTCATAGTGGGAAGCAATATTCCATACGCCATCACTTCACCTGTGAATCAAAATAAACAGTCTACCAAATGATATGCCCATGTAGCTTATGCTACATCGGCAAAACAGAACGCAAGTTCAAGGAGAGAATGGGAGCACACCGCAGCGCTATCAAAAAAGCCCTTAGTAGTGGCCACAGTGACCAACCAGTGGCACGCCACTTCCTAGAGAATAAACATGCTTTAAACACCCTCAGATACCGCATGATTCATTGTGTGAAGCCCTCCATCAGAGGTGGTAATATATCCAAAAAACTCTTACAATGCGAGTCACGTTGGATTCACAGACTCAACGTCATTGCACCCCGCGGCCTCAATGAAAATATTTCATTTGCAGTTTTTAAATAACATCCATATTTCTGCTAACACCTGATGCCTTGTATTATATACATGTTTGAATATTTCTGTTATATTATTTTAACATTTTGTTTATCTCATTGTGTTTATATCATCTTGCTTATATTTGCTTACCAATATCTCCTTATCCATCCAGAATATAGCGTATGTCTCGCATTGTGTGCGCAACAGCTTAGACCGTCTCCACGGTAACCTTGTAGCGCCTCGCAGACGCACGTTCTAATATGCCTTGGTGTGCTCAAAAGTTTATACCGTCTCCATGACTACTCAGTAACGACTTGTAGCCGCACCTTATTATATGTTTTAAAGTAATATACTTACGATGATTGTTGCACCCATTTTTGAGACTAACAAATGTTCATTTTGGCCTGTGCAGATTCCAATTAAGTCACCATGGTAACCACGTAGCGTCTAACGGACGCCCTATGATGATGTCACAAAAAATAACCCTCCTGTGGCAGGGCGGGCCTCCCTTCACTGGCACGTTGTGTTTGCACTTGTACTCACCTATAAAGGTATGTGTGTTTTTTATGACCTTTATCCTGAAGAAAAATACAAAGTTATTTGAAACGTTGATCACCCAGCTACCGTGTCACGGTGTGTTTATTGATTCGCCTATAACGAAGCTACGAGTGCCGCACCTCCAGCCTCTGTATATATATAGGTATAGAGATAATAGCGGCACTTACAAGTCTTTTTCTAGTTGCAAATATAAAAGACTTTAATCCAACAATTTTGGGGGATGAATCCCCGAAACATGTTGGATTAAAGTCTTTTACCTATATGTGGAACACCTTGCCCATCGAGGGCACCCAAGCAACTTTAATATAAAGATCATTTGGACAAAAGCAGGAGTGCCGGAGTGTATATATATATATATATATATATATATATATATATATATATATATATATATATATATATATGGAAAGAATGGAAATGGAGTGCGCCACTATTAACAAATCTACACCACCAAAGATTACTGTAATTATACAGTTTTGACAATTTAATACAATCACATGTAAAAACAATATTTAAAACATTCTTGAAATTTGTCGATTTCGTTTGACCAAAGTATCGCCCTTTTTGCTTTTACAAGACAGAAAACACCCAACGCGTTTCGTCAACAAGTGACTTCCTCAGGGGTAACAAATTCTAGGTGGTGAGAACAAAAAGATGGAGGAGACAATATTAATCACTATACATTGGCCGCCTTGGGATGCATACAGTTGTTACAATTATACATACCAATCTTTAGTTGATATACTGGATGCACGCATTGCATGTAATAGTGTCCAATGTATGGCGACAAATATGGGATCTTCTATGGATCCTGATGGTATGTGCAAATGCACAGCATCTAAAAGAAGTGGTATATACTAATGTAAGGAGGAGAGCATAGGAGGATCATGGACATGAGGTCTATTATGGACAAGTGTCACATACCCGTTTTGGTAAAATAGTTTAAAACCAGAAAATTCGGCAGGCGGACAGGAGGTAATTTTTTTTCCAAATGCCTATGAATTGGAAAATGTGAGGGGACTTTAGTGTATACTCTAAACACATACATTGTTTGGTTAATACCTTCAAAAAGATAACATTAGTCCACATGCAATGTGGTTCCAACCAGTGGTTAATAAACCCAATTAGGTAATTTTGTCATAATGAGTCATATATACAGGTAGTTTAAGGTCTATATAAAGGTCTCCCAATTGACCTTATACAGATATTGTTACAAAAAAGGAACATAATACACAATGGATAATTATGTCACAATGAGTCATATATACAGGTAGTTTAAGGTCTATATAAAGGTCCCCCAATTGACCTGATACAAATATTGTTGCAAAGAAGGAACATAATAAACCATGGATTATTGAAACATGTACTATCACATCAAAAATTAGGCTAAAATCTCAAATCATTTGTCGATTTACAAGCCAAAAAAACATGAAGAAAGTTCCAAGAATCAAGTACCTTCTGTGAAGTGTATGGAGCACCAGTCTGTCATCCACTGCCGATAGCAGCCATGACAGTCTGACTCAGTTTATATGGAGGTGACTCCCTTATGTCACTTCCTGTGGGTGTGTGTAAAGTGTAAAAACGTGCAGATACTATTAAACATGATTCTGTGAAAATTAGCCTACTAAAATATGGGGCGCTATGTCGGTTGGGGAGTAATAAATCTCCCAGGTAAATTTCATGCTGTTAGGCTAAATATAGGGGCTAGAAAGCACTTGATTGAACCGAGTGCGGTTCACACTGCGGTTCACTGACGTGAACTTCCTGTTCCGGTGGAATAGAGAGTGTGGAACGCAATCTGCGTTCCACCTCTATGTGACGCGGCTTCCGGGTGAGAATCCCGAATGATGCTGAGAGGTTGGAGCGCAATCTGCGTTCCACCTCCCATTCATGCAAGTTCCGGCGGAATCCCTAGGTGTAACTGGGACTTCCGGTTACGAGTGATATTGGTGAGTGGAACGCAATCTGCGTTCCACCTCGCTGGTGCGGTGGCTTCCTATGAAAAAAAGAGAGAGATCGGGATATGTAGCTGTCATTTTACTTTGGCTAAGGTGTGAAATTTCCCGAATGCTGCTATGAGGTTGGAGCGCAATCCGCGTTCCACCTCTAAAACATGCAAGTTCCAGGGAGAATCCCTGGAGTTAATGTAACTTCCGGGTACGTGCAATGATTCGGGGTTGGAACGCAATTTGCGTTCCACCTCGATAGTGTAGATGCTTCCTGTATGTTGAGACTAGGATTGTGACTAATCTTTCACTAACTGAAGCTATGGTGTTGGGGCGCTACGTACTGCGTGCGATCCACTAGCATATTATGAAGTTGGAAAACATTCCTGACATTGATAAAGGCATATTCTAATTAGATGTTACATTAGTTGGACAATTTTCTAATATTAGTGGGTATGAAGTGATACTAATTATCTAAAGTGCTGTGAATATATACTTAAATTATGAACATTGGCATACTTAGGCCAATTGTTGGTGTTAAAACTATAATTAATAATATACGGACCTGTTGGGGTCCGGATAGTGTGATTAAATTAGTGAACCAAATTTTCAAGATACTGAGGTATTCTTGGAACTTTTTCATTTACAAAGAGTATACATCGTATCATATAAATTTTACACTCAATATTAACCATTTTTTACAATTGATACCGATTTTAAGACAGAATGATATGTTACAATCATAGCGCCACATAGGTAGAAAGACAGAATAAAGGAAAAAAGGTGCTTAAAGAATAATATTCATGGTGACGTGCTGGTGTGCGCTTGTCTAACCTAAAAATGATACAATATCTACACTTTCGTTGAGGCCTACAGGGATTAAAGAATTGAGTGAATACTGTATATCCAAAAGGTCTCTCTTTTGGATAGGGTAAGGTCCCTGTCGCCTCCTCTCGGATCAGTGAAGATTTGTTCCAATACTGTGAATGAGAAATTATGCGTGTCTACTGTGGAGTTATGTTTATCTAGAAAATGTCTTGATAGACTGTGTATTGGTAACTTGTGTTTAATGTTTCGAATGTGCTCTTGTATTCTGATTTTCAACTGTCTCTTTGTCTTCCCTATGTAAGTTTTTCCACAGCCACAGGTGATTCTGTATACCACATAAGTGGAATTGCAAGTTGTGACTGAGTTTGCAGTACGTTCTTTTTTGTCAATAGTACATTTGAACGTATTTTTTTCTACAAACTTGCAGCAGATGCACTTGCTGCAGGGATTGCATCTGTTAATCTTTTCCAGAAAGTTGTTATTTTCTTTATTTCTTGGGGCTGTTTTTAGCTTGCTTGGTGCAATGAGGCTCTTGAGGTTGTTAGCTCTTCTAAAGACTATATTTGGCTTAGGTGGAAGATGTGGGCCTAAAATATGGTCTTTTCGCAGAATGTCCCAATGTTTAGTTAATATTTTTTTGATTTGATTACTTTCTCTATTGAATTGGGTGATAAACGTTTCTTTGAATACTTGTATAGCCATTCCTTGCGGTTCCACGGGGTCCAAGAACAAATCTTCTCTTCTTTTCATAGTAACCCGTTGTCGAGCTTCCTCAACTTTGGGTGGGTCATAACCTTTTTCCACAAAACGGTTTGAAAGTATAAGAGATTGTTCATTGTAGTCATCCTGATTGCTGCAATTCCTTTTAATTCGAGTAAACTGCGAATAAGGTACATCATTCTTCCACCGTGGGTGGTGGCAACTGCTGTATGGGATAAAGCTATTGGTATCCACTTTTTTTAAAAAAAAGTTTTAGTTTGGATGGTTTCACCAATGATGCCTGTTAGCACCAGGTCTAGATATTCAATACTGCTTTCATTTGCTGAATGTGTAAATTTCAAATTGAAATCATTTTGTTGTAGGTATATCATGAAGGTTTCAATGCTTCTCAAGTCTCCACTCCAGACAAATATCAGATCGTCGATGTATCGTTGATAGAATTTAATGTGAGGTTGGAATTCAGATTCATAGACAAACTGTTCCTCCCACACTCCCATCAGGAGATTGGCGAACGATGGGGCAAACTTTGTCCCCATCGCCGTTCCGGTGGTTTGCAGGTGGAATTTGCCATTGAATTCAAAATAATTGTGGCTGAGAATATACTGCATACTCTCAAGCACAAATTTGATCTCCTCTGGGGTATGGTCTGTGTATTTGGATATGATTATGTTTACCGCTTCAATGCCCTTGTCATGGGGTATAGACGAATAGAGGGCTTGTACATCGATTGTAAGCCACATGAAGCCTTCTTCCCATTTGAAGTTGCTTAATTTCTTTAAAAGTGTGGTGGAGTCTTTTAGATGTGATTTGTTTCTCAAGACATATGGTTGAAGAAGTATATCGATGAAATGTGATAAATTGCTGCTTAAAGATTGGATACCTGCAACGATTGGACGTCCCGGTGGAGTTTTATTGTTTTTATGAATCTTCGGGATATGGTAAAACACTGGAATTCTTGGGTGTTTAACGTACAAATAGTCGAACTCTGCTTTGCTGATCAAGGATTTAGTTTTCGCTTTCATCAAGAGTTCGTACAGATTCTCTTGAAAAGTTAGTGTCGGGTTGTTTGGTAGTTCAACATAGGTGCAACCATCATATAACAGTTTCTTGGCTTCTAGAAGATATGCCTCCTTAGACTGTATCACAACTGTGCCGCCTTTATCGGCATTCCTAATGATGACACTGTCGTCCTTTTTTAGTGCCTGTAGTGCTTTCTTTTCTTGGGGATTTAGATTACTTCTATACCTCGTATTGGATGGTTTGATTTTTTTGAAGTCATCATTGACTAAGTTATAGAAGATGTCCAAACTGCTCCCTTTGGACTCGATATATATATATATATATATATATATATATATATATATATATATATATATAGTAGATTTGCGGTGGGGCACTCGTGGCTATTCTTCCATAAACTAGACAAGCCAGCTAGTATGCAGCAACGTTTCAATTTATTTCTCAAATTGTCGTCAGGTTACAAAGAATAAGGAAAAAAGACATACCTTTATAGCAGCATAGACCAAGGAAGTGAGGCTGAGACGCCGAGAGGTAAGGGAGCCGCCCACAGGGCACAACATGATGATGTCACACGCTGAACGAGTGTGCAGCGTGTGGGAAGCTTGGTTGCCATGGATACCGCAATCCAGCTTTCTCAGACACTGTGAGGAAAATTACACCAAAAATGATTAAAAAGTGACAAGAAAGAACTGCGTCTAGAACCAAGAGGCAACAATGTTAAAAAATGGGAATAGAAAAAATGTATAAGCCTGCGTCTCAATCTCACTTCATAGGTGATAAAAAACAGCAATTAGCCTGAGACAAATAAATAACTAATCAATGAGAAATAGCATATTAAACAGGACAATACATAATGCAATGAAATAAACACCAAAAAAACATAATTGCACATAATACAGCACAATAGGGCAAAAGATAAAATAAAAATACACCCACAGTATTGTAAACTCAGCGGAATACAGCAAAGGAGATTTGCTCGTTTAGACCTTTAGGGGCAATAGTGCCCAAACGGTGTATCCACCGGGCTTCACATTGTAATAGACGGGTACCACGGTCACCGCCGCGAATATTGGGGGGCACCCAGTCAATCATCCGATATCTTAGGCTGTTGAGAGGATGATGATTATCAACAAAATGCCTAGCAACAGGATGCTCACTACTGCCAGATGCCAAAGCCTGGCGGATAGTGCTCCTGTGCATTGTCATCCTTTCCTTAAATTTCCTAATAGTTTTACCTATGTAGGATAAACTACATGGACATACAAGCTGATAAACAACATAAGAAGAATTACAAGTAAAGTTGTGGCGGATTTTAAATGTGTGGCCAGTATGTGGGTGACTAAAAGAATCGCCTGGTAAGAGAAATTGACAGGTGGTGCATGCGCACCTGAAACAACCTTTTTTCTTTTGGACAACTAACCATGTCACGGTAGGTGGTTCTGGATTAATGGATATACAGTATTGGTTTTGACCAAAATATCTTTAAGACTGCGTCCCTTGGAGTAGCACGGCATGACCCGGTGCTCACCAAGGGGTAAAGTTGTGTCGCTTTTGATTAGAGACCAGTTGTTTTTAACCAAAGCAGTGGTTTCATTAGAAACAACATTGTATCTGTTGACCCAAGGCATAATCTTGGCCATGCTGGTATCTTTATTTTTGTGTCTAAGAAGTGACTCGCGGTCTAATTCTAACACCTTACGTTTGCAAGCAACAAGCTCATGGCGTTTAAAGCCACGTTTCAAGAATTTTTCAATGAGTACATCAAGTTGCTGCTCACAATCAGCTCTATCGCTATTAATGCGGTAGTAGCGTAGCATTTGGGAGTAAGGCAAAGATGAGACAAGACTGCGGGGATGACAACTGGATGGAGACAACAGGGTGTTGCGATCCGTGCTTTTGGTATAAACACTGGTAGTGATGACACCCGCTTTGAGAGAAACTTTAACGTCCAGAAAGTGGACCTCACTACTGGATGTTTCAAATGTAAATTTGATGGCATTATTAGTGTCATTGTGTTTAACAATGACATCATGAAGCAGGTCGACATCACCGTGCCAGATGGCAAACAGGTCATCTATATATCTCTTAAAAATAATAAAATGATCAACAATGCATGGGTCAGAAAGAAAAATGTCAAACTCAACAGAAAACATGAAAATATTGGCATATGAAGGAGCCACTGAACTGCCCATAGCGCAGCCCCGTAGCTGTAAATAAAAAGTATTATTGTAAATAAAAAAATTATTATACAAAATCAAATCCATAAGTTCGATGAGGAAATCAATTTTAATAGGATCAAAATCACTGTGAGTATTGAGGAATCGTCTCAGAGCAGACAGGCCCAAGGCGTGGGGAATCATAGTGTAAAGGTTTACCACATCAATGGTGGCCAAATGACAGTTGTCTGCTAATCTGGGAAGCTGATGGAGATTTTGTAAAAAAGTGGTGGTGTCCAACAAAAAAGTGGGTTGAGATTTAATAAGCGGTTGCAGTAAATCATCCAAATAAGTTGCAGTAGGTTGCAGCAGCGACCCGCATGCCGACACAATAGGGCGACCGGGGGGGGGGACAAGCCCTTGTGAATTTTTGGAAGTGTATATAAACAAGGAGTGATTGGAAAATCCGGAACCAGGACAGCTTGAACATCTTGAGTAATAATTTTAGCATCAACTCCCATTTGTAAGATGTTGATCAATTTCTGTCGACATTGAACAGTGGGGTTGACTGTCAACTGGCGATAGGTGTCGACATCTGAGAGTTGTTTCATTATTTCGGCGTGATAGTCAGAGAGATCTTGTAGGACTATCGCCCCGCCTTTATCAGCTTGTCGAATAACAAGATTTTTATTTTCACTCAGATTTTTTAAAGCCAAACGCTCCGCTGGCATAAGATTAGGGTGAACAGACGAGGAGTGCTCAACGATGGCAGGAAGTCCTGTATCGAGCATCCTAGCAAAAGATTTGATGCTGGCATTATTTGAATATGGCTCAAAAGAGGAGGCAGGGGCAAACTGTTTCAAAACTGTAGGCAAGGGTGGTTTGGCAATATTATTAGACGGGGGTTGATTGGTAAAGAACTCCTGTAATTTGATTTTTCTAATGAGTTCATGCTTCTCAATTTGCCACTGTAAATCACTGAACGGCACGGAAGGCACGAAAGAGAGTCCATGATTCAGGAGTTTCAGCTCACTTTGAGACAGGTCATGGGACGAGAGATTAAAGATTATATTCTCGTGTTCGTTGGTGGGCGACCCGGACGGCCACCTCCTCTTCCACTGTTGCCCTCTTCGAGTGTAACGCCTCTTGCGTGGGACTTGGGGCCGCCACGACCCCTCTGGGGGAGTCCACCTAAAGGGCCTGCTTTGGCACCTCTGGCTTTGCGTTGGTCAGCCTCGCTGTTAGAGCTGGTATTATCGGCCGATGTTTCAGTATCGAATTGATCGATAGTTCTTTGTGGACGCCGTTTGTTGCGGCGAAAGAAAGGTTTTTTAACATCTTCTCCCGAATTGCCTGCCAACCATCTGTAGACAGTGTGTCTGTCGTAATCAGTTTGCACCTTGAATAATTTTTCCTTTTTAAAAAGAATAAGCTCTCTTTTATATGATGATAATTGGCTCTTGAGCCGTTCCATCCAATCCGTCTCTTTTTCTGCCACTAAAGTGGCCAAGTGCACGGTTTCAAATTTAGAGATTTTATCTTTGATCACTGCAAGTTCCTTGGATGATTGCTCCACCACAAGGACCATAAGGTCAAAGGAGCACTTGTTAAGGGTCCCAATCCAGCGTTTACAGAACTGGGGGTCGTAACGCCCGATGGTCGGGCAGTTCCTGACGCGGAAACCGCGGGGGATCATTTTTGACTTGTAGTAGTCACTTAAAGAGAGTGCATGAAGGTGGAAATCGATTTCCTTCTTTTTTAAACGTAAGAGGTCTCTGTAGATAATATCAGTGGCCAGGGATTCCTCTTCATCGTTGATGCCACCTGGGAGAATAATAGCTTGAATCTCAACCTCAGAGAGGGAGTGAATGTCACCAATGGGAAAGTTAAATTGTCCAATATTATCATCGTCTGCCATATTGGATGGTCTGTATGGTACAATGAGCCAGATTGGTTGCAATGTGTGACACAGCACACAATTATGAATTGCGATATTGGTTCTGAGATAAAACAGTCCTGGTGAACAAAAGCACCACAAAGGGAAAAGGGCAAAGCACAGGGGTATCCCAAACAAACGGTGTACAGGTACCTCGCTGATCCACAGCAGCAACAAATGAATGAAACAAACGGCTTCCACAAAGAACTATCGATCAATTCGATACTGAAACATCGGCCGATAATACCAGCTCTAACAGCCAGGCTGACCAACGCAAAGCCAGAGGTGCCAAAGCAGGCCCTTTAGGTGGACTCCCCCAGAGGGGTCGTGGCGGCCCCAAGTCCCACGCAAGAGGCGTTACACTCGAAGAGGGCAACAGTGGAAGAGGAGGTGGCCGTCCGGGTCGCCCACCAACGAACACGAGAATATAATCTTTAATCTCTCGTCCCATGACCTGTCTCAAAGTGAGCTGAAACTCCTGAATCATGGACTCTCTTTCGTGCCTTCCGTGCCGTTCAGTGATTTACAGTGGCAAATTGAGAAGCATGAACTCATTAGAAAAATCAAATTACAGGAGTTCTTTGCCAATCAACCCCCATCTAATAATACTGCCAAACCACCCTTGCCTACAGTTTTGAAACAGTTTGCCCCTGCCTCCTCTTTTGAGCCATATTCAAATAATGCCAGCATCAAATCTTTTGCTAGGATGCTCGATACAGGACTTCCTGCCATCGTTGAGCACTCCTCGTCTGTTCACCCTAATCTTATGCCAGCGGAGCGTTTGGCTTTAAAAAATCTGAGTGAAAATAAAAATCTTGTTATTCGACAAGCTGATAAAGGCGGGGCGATAGTCCTACAAGATCTCTCTGACTATCACGCCGAAATAATGAAACAACTCTCGGATGTCGACACCTATCGCCAGTTGACAGTCAACCCCACTGTTCAATGTCGACAGAAATTGATCAACATCTTACAAATGGGAGTTGATGCTAAAATTATTACTCAAGATGTTCAAGCTGTCCTGGTTCCAGATTTTCCAATCACTCCTTGTTTATATACACTTCCGAAAATTCACAAGGGCTTGTCCCCCCCCCCGGGTCGCCCTATTGTGTCGGCATGCGGGTCGCTGCTGCAACCTACTGCAACTTATTTGGATGATTTACTGCAACCGCTTATTAAATCTCAACCCACTTTTTTGTTGGACACCACCACTTTTTTACAAAATCTCCATCAGCTTCCCAGATTAGCAGACAACTGTCATTTGGCCACCATTGATGTAGTAAACCTTTACACTATGATTCCCCACGCCTTGGGCCTGTCTGCTCTGAGACGATTCCTCAATACTCACAGTGATTTTGATCCTATTAAAATTGATTTCCTCATCGAACTTATGGATTTGATTTTGTATAATAATTTTTTTATTTACAATAATACTTTTTATTTACAGCTACGGGGCTGCGCTATGGGCAGTTCAGTGGCTCCTTCATATGCCAATATTTTCATGTTTTCTGTTGAGTTTGACATTTTTCTTTCTGACCCATGCATTGTTGATCATTTTATTATTTTTAAGAGATATATAGATGACCTGTTTGCCATCTGGCACGGTGATGTCGACCTGCTTCATGATGTCATTGTTAAACACAATGACACTAATAATGCCATCAAATTTACATTTGAAACATCCAGTAGTGAGGTCCACTTTCTGGACGTTAAAGTTTCTCTCAAAGCGGGTGTCATCACTACCAGTGTTTATACCAAAAGCACGGATCGCAACACCCTGTTGTCTCCATCCAGTTGTCATCCCCGCAGTCTTGTCTCATCTTTGCCTTACTCCCAAATGCTACGCTACTACCGCATTAATAGCGATAGAGCTGATTGTGAGCAGCAACTTGATGTACTCATTGAAAAATTCTTGAAACGTGGCTTTAAACGCCATGAGCTTGTTGCTTGCAAACGTAAGGTGTTAGAATTAGACCGCGAGTCACTTCTTAGACACAAAAATAAAGATACCAGCATGGCCAAGATTATGCCTTGGGTCAACAGATACAATGTTGTTTCTAATGAAACCACTGCTTTGGTTAAAAACAACTGGTCTCTAATCAAAAGCGACACAACTTTACCCCTTGGTGAGCACCGGGTCATGCCGTGCTACTCCAAGGGACGCAGTCTTAAAGATATTTTGGTCAAAACCAATATATCCATTAATCCAGAACCACCTACCGTGACATGGTTGGGTGTCCAAAAGAAAAAAGGTTGTTTCAGGTGCGCATGCACCACCTGTCAATTTCTCTTACCAGGCGATTCTTTTAGTCACCCACATACTGGCCACACATTTAAAATCCGCCACAACTTTACTTGTAATTCTTCTTATGTTGTTTATCAGCTTGTATGTCCATGTAGTTTATCCTACATAGGTAAAACTATTAGGAAATTTAAGGAAAGGATGACAATGCACAGGAGCACTATCCGCCAGGCTTTGGCATCTGGCAGTAGTGAGCATCCTGTTGCTAGGCATTTTGTTGATAATCATCATCCTCTCAACAGCCTAAGATATCGGATGATTGACTGGGTGCCCCCCAATATTCGCGGCGGTGACCGTGGTACCCGTCTATTACAATGTGAAGCCCGGTGGATACACCGTTTGGGCACTATTGCCCCTAAAGGTCTAAACGAGCAAATCTCCTTTGCTGTATTCCGCTGAGTTTACAATACTGTGGGTGTATTTTTATTTTATCTTTTGCCCTATTGCGCTGTATTATGTGCAATTATGCTTTTTTGGTGTTTATTTCATTGCATTATGTATTGTCCTGTTTAATATGCTATTTCTCATTGATTAGTTATTTATTTGTCTCAGGCTAATTTCTGTTTTTTATCACCTATGAAGTGAGATTGAGACGCAGGCTTATACATTTTTTCTATTCCCATTTTTTAACATTGTTGCCTCTTGGTTCTAGACGCAGTTCTTTCTTGTCACTTTTTAATCATTTTTGGTGTAATTTTCCTCACAGTGTCTGAGAAAGCTGGATTGCGGTATCCATGGCAACCAAGCTTCCCACACGCTGCACACTCGTTCAGCGTGTGACATCATCATGTTGTGCCCTGTGGGCGGCTCCCTTACCTCTCGGCGTCTCAGCCTCACTTCCTTGGTCTATGCTGCTATAAAGGTATGTCTTTTTTCCTTATTCTTTGTAACCTGACGACAATTTGAGAAATAAATTGAAACGTTGCTGCATACTAGCTGGCTTGTCTAGTTTATGGAAGAATAGCCACGAGTGCCCCACCGCAAATCTACTACATTTTTCTAAGTGCTGGCACCGGCGCTACTGCATTTGGTTATAGTGAGTGCCAAACCCGAGTTGGATATATATATATATATATATGCAAAAAAGAATGAGGTGAAGCGCACCAATCAGTGATAGGATAAACACAATTTTACTTATAATATACTGACATACATTGGGGTATAAAAAGCACAGCTTGCCATGGAAGGGAGTCGGGCAGCACTGCAGGAAGCACCGATGAAACAGCCGTAGACGTGGTGATCAATCGCCGGCAAGACACAAGCCCAGCAGCCGCTTACTCGAGACCTCTCCTCCAAATCGACACAGACCAAGGGGACGTCACTACGTCGGGATCACGGGAAGCCACGTGTTTCGTCACAGGTTCGGACTTCGTCAGGGGGTGTGATATATATATATAAATAAAAAGTGCTTTGGCCACCAACAGTTTCAACACCGCAAGGCTCCTTTATCAAGGTGCTTTAGAGAACTCTAAAGCACCTTGATAAAGGAGCCTAGAGGCTTTGAAACTGTTGGTGGTAAACCTGCCTGCGTGTCTTTTCTTTCTGAGTGCCACCGCATCCCCCAGACTGTATTAGGAATGTGCACCGGCCACTTTTTGTGTTTTGGGTTTTGGATTTTGGGTTCTGATTACCTTCATGTTTTAGGTTCTAATGGGTTTTGCCAAAACATCCCCTAAAGGTTTTGGGTTTTGGTTTCTGATTTTTTTTTTTTTTTTCCATCAATAAATTTTTATTGATACAAATTTTATATATGGGGTACAGAAAAGAAAAAAGGGAGGGAGACAGTGGGGAGGGAGGGGGGGGGGGGATGGACTGCCGTCGGGGGAGAATACACACAATATAAAACAATAATAATTTACATACAAAGAATTACATATGACCATAGCATACATGTAGGAACGCTACGCAGAGCGAACTGAGGACAGACACACAGATACAAAATTGGTATAACGTTAAAATTAGTCTAGGGTGCAGGAACCCAGTTGGACCTAGATGAGGGGTGGGGTGGGACTCGAATCCGAATCAGGGGGTTCATTCAGGCTGAAGAGGGTGGTTTGTCCCGACAGGGTTGAGGCGGAAAGTCTTGCGCTCTCTCTTGCAGACATATAGGTGAGCCAAGGGGCCCATTTGGAGTGAGGCGAGGAGGGGTTAGGGGAGTGGGGCTGGAAGCCTGTTTCCATGAGGAAATGGTGGTTTATTTTTAGTATAACCTGGATAAAAGGGGGGGGCGCGGGCTGCTTCCAGTGTTGTGCTAGGTTTGCTCTCGCAGCTATGAGGATGTGTCCGAGGACATAGGTTTTCTCGCTCGGAAGTTCCTGCGGGTATACTTGGAATAGAGCTAGGAGTGGGTCAGGGACGAGAGTTAGTTGTAATACTACCGAAATGAGTCCAAAAACTTCACTCCAGTATGTCTTGAGTTTATGGCAGGACCAGAAAATGTGGTAGATGGAGCCTATATTTCCGCATTGTCGCCAACACATATTAGAGCACGATGGCCAGAAAGTGTGTAGGCGATCCGGGGTTAAGTAGAGGCGATTTATCAGTTTGATATGCATCTCCGTGTGATTAAGGCAGCGAGACATTGTATAAGAAGATAGGAATATCTTCCGCCATTGAGGTCCAGATAGCTGAATGCCTAGGTCAGATTCCCATTTTTTATGGGCCGGAGATTTGGTAAACTCAGCAGGGGTTATCAGGGAGTTATACCAGAAAGAAATGTCCCCTCTGGATAGTGTCTGGGAGGGGCGGGATAGGATCATCTGGTGGCGGGGGTCTGTAGTGGGAGAATTAGCAATATGTGAATTCCACCAGTGTGCCACCTGGAGGTAGTGGAGGTATTCATGTGGGGGGAGGGAGTATACTTCTTGAAGGTAGGGAAACGGTCGGATTGAGTTGGCGTTGACTATATCTCCTAGGGCCGTAATTCCCCTTTGTTTCCAAAGGGTAAGGTTGAGGTTGGGGACTAGTTTCGCCACAGTTGTAATGGGGAGGGTATTGATAAGGGAGGTGGAGGCACGCAAGGTGGCCAGTAGTTGGTCCCATGCGAACAAAGTAGCAGACGTTGTAGGGAAAAGGGAAGGTAGAGGGGGCCTGGTGTGTTTTGGGATCTTGAGGAGGTCACGGAGGGGGATATCGGGGGAGTGGTGTTGTTCAATGTCTACACATGCCCTATGTGTAGGAGTTTCAGAATAGTGCTTGGAGGGGGCAAGAAGGCAGGCTAATTGGTATTGGAATAGGTCTGGGAGGCCCAGCCCTCCAAACGCTCTCGGGAGTGTAATTTTGGAGCGGGCCAGAGTAGGGGGCTTGGCCGCCCAGACATACTTTGTCAAAATAGAGGTCGCTTGTTGGAGGGCTTTTTTAGGAAAAACATAGGGGATAGTGCGAAATAGATACATTAGTTTGGGCAGAAGGGACATTTTAAATGCCTCCATCCTGCCCATCCAAGAGATTTCATAGGCCGACCAGGATCTGGATAATAATGTAATGGAGGCAAGGAGGGGGGTAAGGTTAACGTCAAATACTGATGACATATTGGGTGGGATGTGGATACCTAGGTACTTTATGGAGGTGGTTTGCCAGTTATAGGTGTAGGTAGATTTCAATTGGGGGAGCTGGTCTGTGAGGTTGATTGGCAATGCATCAGTCTTGGAAGTATTGAGTTTATAGTAGGATGCGGCGCTGTATGCGGTAAGTGTCTCGTGGACGTGTGGGAGCGTGTGGATGGGGTCTGTCACGAATAATAGCACGTCGTCCGCGAAGAGGCTTAATTTATGCTTGTTGGGGCCCACCTGGAGGCCGGGGATATTGGGGTTATTGCGGATGGCCGTGGCCAAAGGTTCGATAGAAAGGACAAATATTAGGGGTGAAAGTGGGCAACCCTGCCTTGTGCCGTTGGAGATACGGAAGGGGAGGAGAGAAAGCCATTACTGAACACCCGGGCCGAGGGGGAACTATATAGTGACATAATTGATGATAGTATACGATCCTTGAAGCCGAAGCGAAACAAGACTTCCTGCATATACCGCCAGTTAAGGCGGTCAAATGCCTTTTCGGCATCTAATGAGACTAGGAGAAGATCCTGATTGGCTGACAGGGAGTCTATTAGATTAAAGACTCTCCGGGTATTGTCCGGGGCCTGGCGTCCCGGGACAAACCCCGTCTGGTCCGGGTGTATTAGCAAGGGTAGGTAGAGGTTAATTCGGGATGCCATTAATTTGGCGAAGATCTTGATATCACTGTTCAAGAGGGCTATTGGGCGATAATTTTGGCACATGGCAGGGTTCTTACCGGGTTTTGGGATAGTGATAATTCTGGCTTCTAGGAGTTCAGGGGGTGCGCGTCCAAGCGAGGATAGTTCATTAAACAAATCAGTAAGGTAGGGGGAGAGCAAATCGCTGAATGTTTTATAGAATTCTGTGATGAACCCGTCCGGCCCTGGGGCTTTATTGCTAGGGAGTGTCTTTATAATTGACTGGACCTCCAAACGGGACCAGGGGGCATTTAAGGCGTCTAGTTGGTCCTGGGAGAGGGTGGGTAGGTGTAGGCTCTCAAGAAAACTGTGGATAGAGGCAGGGGTGGGCTGCGGCGTGGAGGGGTCGTTGGAAAGGTTGTAAAGGTTAGAATAGTAGTCTGCGAACTGGTTGGCTATGTCTTTGGGGTTTAGTATTTTCTCTTTGTTGGGGGCTGTGATATATTTAATGCGGTTTCTGGCATGTTGGGCGCGTAGCTTCCGAGCTAACATTCTTCCCGATCTGTTGCTGGCTAGATAGAACCTATGCCTTATTCTATTTAGGGCCGCTTGGGTGCGGGTGAGGAGTAGTTTCTGTAATTGGCTCCGAACTGAGGCCAACTCTATTTTCAGGGAGTTAGATGGGGTGGTTTTGTTTTTGGCATCTAATTCCGCTAATTTATCTTCTAGGGCCTTTTGGGTTGCGGCAGCATTTCTCTTCAGGGTTGCCCCTGCCTGAATTGCAGCCCCTCTTGTGACCGCTTTAAAAGCGCACCAGTGGTTAATTACTGAGGTGTCTGATATTTTATTGTTGGACATGTATAGATCCATAGATTTTTGGATAATGCTTTTAGCAGCTGGGTTAGAGAGTAGGTGGGGGAACAATCGCCAGGGTCTGGGGGGGATTCTAGAGGGGTGGAAGTTCCATTGCCATACTACTGGGGCGTGATCAGACCACGTGATTGGGAGAATGTCAACTCCTACGGAGTGCTGGAGGGACCACTTATCGCAGAGGATATAATCGATTCTCGAGTAGGTGTTGTGTACTTGGGAGTGAAAGGTATATTCACGTCCTGTGGGATATGTTGTTCTCCATGTATCGTATAAGTCGAACTCAGAGAGAAGATTACGGAAGGCTGTCGATTGATTATCTGTGTAGGATTGGTGGCTAGATGGAAGTTGGGATTTATCTAGGCGAGGGTCTAACGTTAAATTGAAGTCCCCCAGTATTATTAAGGCGCCCTTTGTGATTTTTTGTAACAAAGTGAAAAGTTTACGTAGGAAGGCCACTTGATTCGTATTGGGTGCATAGATGCACACTATTGTCACAGGTCTATCCTCCAAAGAGCCGGTCAGAATCAGGTATCTACCGTTCTTATCGGCGGTCTGGGAGCTACAGATAAAGGGGGTATTTCTATTGAACAAAATAGCTACGCCGTTACGTTTAAAGGGTCCATTGGCATAGAAGGCAGTCGGGTAGTTGGAATCCTTGAATATGGGAGGTCGGGGGGAGGCAAAGTGAGTCTCCTGGAGGGCTACAATATCGGCCTTCTGTTTGTGAAAATATGTCAATGCCATTCTGCGCTTGTGGGGGGAGTTCAGCCCCTTAACATTCAATGACAGCAGCTTAGGCATGACATGGAGTTAAGTGGTGCGGAGATGTAGCTTCTGTATCTATACCGGTACAGCGCAGTGAGGGAGGGGGTAGGTGGGGATAGCGCAGTCCATGGGAGGGGGGGGAGGGGCTTGAGAGGAGTAGTGTATTGATAGGGGGGGGGAGCAGGGATAGGAAAAAACAAAAGGGTCCAGTACCTAGGACCCGCACAACTACTGCAGGGGAAAAGAAAGACATTTTCATGCAGTAGTATATGGAGAGGTTGGGGGTGGCGGCCTGGCAACTCTGATTATAGAGCTGGGGGAAATATTGGCCGCCCCTCTAGGAACGACATAATTAACTAAGCAAACATTTGATATATATTTTTAAACATAGTACATAAGTATAACATTCCACCTGAAAAGGAAAACAAAGCTCAGGGGAAACAACATACTATAGCGGGGGTTGAATCCCGTCGAAGCTACTTAAAGTAATGGAGTAACAGGACCCCAGCCAGTGGGGTACAATGACCTATATAGAAAAACGAAGTCTTGAACAGACTAACAAACTAACATTTGGCTGCTACAACTGTAAGCAGCAAAGTCCCAGTGCACAAAAACCCGCACCATTAGTAAATAGATGAAAAAAATAATACTTAGCAATGAAGCCTCGACCCGCAGTGGGGAGGTGGTGGAGGTCCTCTGGCACGGGAAGTCCATCATTAGGAAAGGAAGTAATAAACGACAGCTAGATCTCAAGTATCTGTCCAATCCTTGCGAAGTGGTTGTGGGCGCTTCTGCCCCTGCTGGGTGGTGATGGAGATATCCCATTCCAGTAGGAGTTTCACACCCGCGTCTAGGGATGATATGGTGTAGGTGGTGTCTTCATGCATGATGATTAACTTCACCGGGAACCCCCACCTGTACCGAATCTCATGGTTTCGGAGTGCCGTGGTAATTGGGGCGAACGACCGTCTGCTGGCCAGAGTTGCGGGGGAGAGGTCCTGGAACACCTGGAGGCCCCCTAGCGTGTCTGAGAGCTTTGCGTCTCGTGCCGCCTTGAGTATACGTTCTTTAACTGTATAAAAGTGCACTCTGAGCAGAGTGTCCTTGGGTAGGTCGGTAGAGATCGTTTTGGGTCTGGGCAGGCGGTGTATTCGATCTATGAGGAGATCTTTGGGGTCGACTGAGGGGAGGAGCCTACGGAACAGTGCTATGGCATAACCTTCAAGTTCAGCGTTGGTCACCGATTCAGGGATGCCTCTGATTTTAATATTGTTCCTTCTGGATCTGTCTTCCAGATCTGCTAGTTTAGCTTTGTACTGATCCATCTCAAGTTGCTGGCGATCATAGGATGATACGAGAGCATTGTGAGAAGTAACCAGTTCCTCCATCTTCCTTTCCAGATGATCTGTTCTATCACCTATTGCCACCAATTCGGTTTTAACCTCCCGAATGGCCAGTTTGAGGTCTCTGGCCAGTTCGGCCTGGAATGCTGAGAAGACTTGGCAAAGTGACTTCACCGTCACTGGTTCGTCTGATTCCGCGTCTATTCCAGCTAATCCAGGAGGGGGGCTGGGCTCTGATGGGGCATTTGGGTGATTATATACTTGTTTCAGAGGACTTGGTTGGAGTTGGGGGGTTTGTGGGGATTTTCTAGCAGGCATGTTGATCTTGGTGGGTGCTACTTCTCTGGGCCTCTTTGGAGGCATAGCGGTAGCTGGCACTGTTTGAATGTATGGGGGAAGTAGAGATCGGGCACTGTGGGGGTCCCTATGGCAGGTGTGTTTTCACATAGGAGTCGCCTTGTCGAAGTCGTCACAGAGGGGCCGCCATGCGGTCAGTGTGGTCACATTAAGCTCTGGTGGGTGATTTGGCAGGGGGGGGGAGACCAAAGATAGGGGGTGGGCGCAAGGTAAACTTTGTAGAGTCTGGTCCCAGGAGAGATCTAGTAGCCGTGGTGTATGGTAGGTCTAATGCCTTTGGTGATGGCAGACCTATATAGGAGAATCGGTCGGCCCCCTGTCTGTGGGGGAGGCAGGGTGTATTGGGGCACAGATTGAGGCCTGTTTGTCTGGGCCCTGGGGAGGGAGAAGGTCTAAGTGCCCCCACCTGTGAGAGACCCAGGTTAATAATAGGGATCTGAGGGGGAAGATGGCGGGCACCACGTGGGCGGCTGTGCTGATTGGGGCAGGTAGCTGGTGCCTCCGATTTGTGGACTGGAGGGGAGAGTGTGACCCCTGGTATATGTACCCTTAGGGTGGTGGGGGTGCAGCGCTTTCGTCTGAGACTCACCGCGGGGGGGATGACGTGCTGATGGCGTCGCGAGGGCCGCCTCCGTCCCTGGCTCCGTCGCCCAGGTAAGCTGCATGTGGGGAGGATGCGGCTATCGGGGCTGGGCTCAAGCGTGCCGCAGGTAGAGGCGTCAGTGGTCGGTAAGGGGGGAGAGCGGGGTTCTGCTGTGTCCGCGTCTCCGTTCGCGCCGACGCGCCGCCTCCGGCTCCAAACTCGAGGCCCCGGCTTCAGTTCCCGGATCAGGCCGCAACCCGCGACAGTCCTTAAAAGGGCTGCCCGGCTCCGCTGCCGTGGACCGGGGGTTGCGGTGGGTGCCTCCCGCACTGGAGAAGTCGGTGGGAGATTCAGGGGGGCTGTAATGAAGCTGGGCAGGCTATAAGGCTTCAGGTGCTGCAGGAGCTCACAATGGCCGCGTCCTCTCGGCTTGCGTGCCAGGCCACGCCCCCCGGTTTCTGATTTTTTTTAAATAAAGCATTAAAGCTGCTAAAATCACAGAATTATTGTGTTTTTTTTTACTCCTACGCTATTATAAACCTTAATAGCATTAATTTCCACTCATTTCCAGTCTATTCTGAACACCTCACGCCTCACAATATTGTTTTTAGGGCAAAAGGTTGCACCGAGGTAGCTGGATAACTATGGCTCATCTAGGAGTAGCACTGCAGCGGCAAAACACTAGGCCCCAAAAAGACTCCTATCTGGCTTGATTGTGTTTACCACCAGCCGAGGAACAGTGGGCAGTTGGTGAAGCAATGCAGTAGCTGTAAAGGGGTGGAACCTTCTGACCACAGCTGGTGACCAGCCAAGCAGCAGTGGGCAATTGGTGAAGCACTCAGTTGGTCTGCGAGTGTGCTGTGCTGTGTATCTGTTTTTATCAGTTTAATATCCAATAAGACCACTATCTGGCTGTTTACCACCAGCCGCGGAGCAGTGGGTGATTTGGCAGCCTTCCGCTGTCAGTGGCAGAAACGCTCCTGTCACTTAGGCCATCTTCTGAAGGCATCTGGTTATGTGATGCAGGGTGAGAGCGGCAGCTCTGCATTACAGTCTATGAATGTGACAGTCATGTACGTGTTATCTGTGCTTAAGGTACAGTGCCTACATTAAGGACACTGCAGAATGGCTTCCTGGAGACACCTGTAACACCATATCTAAGGCAGTAGATGCACCAGCTGAGAGGTATTATATGTACAGCAGTAGAATGGAATAGAACCTACTGACCAGACATAACCCGGCGATGACCAGCCAAGGAGCAGTGGGCAGTTCGTGCAGCAATCAATGACTCTCAGCAGTGGGATTGGTCAGCTCTGTGATTATTACCACTTGAGCGCAAACAGTTGTATGAGATTAAAGACGAGTCCACTTATCTCACATATCAATGACTCTCAGCAGTGGGATTAATGAATGGTGATGCAAGATGGAATTGTCTTTGGGTTCTCCCACCCTTATGTTGCGAAAATAGGACATGCACACTTTAACAAACCAAACATTTCAGCGACAGGGCCTACAAAACTGTGGCTGAAATGATTGGTTTGTTTGAGTCCACACACAAAACAACAATTCATATCTCTCTGTATAAAACTGGCTCTACAGAGACAAAATGTCATCGTCACTCGTCACCCTCCTCCTCTGATTCCTCGCCCCCTTCAGTGTCTACTTCCTCATCCTCACAGATTATCAATTCGTCCCCACTGGACTCCGCAATTACAGGTCCCGTTATAATCTCTGGAGGCAATTCCTGGTCTTGAATAATTGATCATTCTTTTTATAAACATCATCTTCTCCTTATTTTGTGTCAGCAACCTCCTTCATCGCTCACTGACCAGGTTCCCCGCTGCACTAAAAACTCTTTTGGAGTACACACTGGAGGGGGGACAACTCAGGTTAAATAGAGCCAGTTTTTACAGGGGCTTCAAAAATGCCTTTTTTTCCTGCCAGTACAGGTAAGGACTGTCTGACATGTCTACTTGGATGCTGTCACCAAAGTAATCTTCCTCCATTTTTTCAATGGTGACAGTATCCAATGCAGCGACAGCAATGTTTGGCAGGTCCTTTAGTCTGGACCAGATGTCCAAACTCCCTCCTGCCTGCCCTGCATCCCCTCCAGCGGGTTGTGTGGGAAATCACAGCTGTTTCCTCGCAGACACCGGTGTGAGAGAAAATGAAGAAGGAGCTGGGGCCGTATCATGACCCCCTTCAGATGACAATCTCCTGACCAGCAGGTCTTTGCACCATTTTGTAGACTTGTGTCCACCGAAAACAGAGACACAACATACGTTTTAGACCGAGGATCAAGCACAGTGGCAATAATGTATTCCTCTGACTTTAACAGACTGACCACCCTTGTATACTGGCAAAGCATATGGAGGGCTTCATCCACAAGAGCGACGCTTTGTGAAATCACAATGCTTTAGCTCCTCCTTCACTTTCTCCAGCTGCTTCTAAAACAGCCTTATCAGGGGAATCACCTGACTAATGCTGGCAGTGTCGGAACTGACTTCACATGTGGCTAGTTCAAACGGCTGGAGAACCTTGCACAATATGGAAATCAACCTCCACTGCGCTTCAGTCAGGTGCAGCCCTGCTCATCTGCCTATGTCATAGATGGCCGTGTAGGCTTGAATGGCCTTTTGCTTCTCCTCCATCCCCCCGCTCTCACACACATTACAAGTAAAGAGAATCCTCCAAAAACTTTTTGGAAATGAAAGTTTAAAGCGGGAAGGCAGATTCTGGAACCGCCCCAGTGATACTCATCCCCCCCCCCCCAGAGGGCTGCACCTGGGAGTAGAGGCACTGGGGCAGGGTGATGATGGTGAAGAGAGTAGTGCAGATACCGCTGCAACAAGGATATCAACCACATGGACTGCCTGGTGTTCTGTAGGTGAGAGGGGGCTGATGGTAAATACTGCGGTGTGTAGTGAGGGGCACCCAGACCCACCCCCGTGTAAGACGACGCTGCTGCCCAGTTATGTGCCCGACTGTGTTCTGACTGCTCCCCATTCATGGCAGTAGGGGAGGAGGGCCGCCCCCCTGATGCCGACCCTTCCCTAACCCACACTCTATGACCTGCCTGTGTATCGTGCCCACAGGCGTGGGTCCATGTCCCCAGCATCCTCACACGCATCAGTCATTGTCCTGCCCTGTCTGCAGCCACCCCCCACATCCCGGGCCACACTGACTGCTGCGACCCCACGGGCAAATGCAGCATGTCAGCCCCTATTGTGTCCCATCAGGCGTCTGCACCTTGGAATGCAGTGTGCATGTACCATACGTTCTTGTCCCCCCCCCCCCACACTACCCAATCTCTGATGTTTCTCCCACAAAGGAAACATTTATATAGTGGATTGCTAAAACTTTTTTTAGGGCATGCTGGGACATGTAGTTCCACTTTTACCAGTGGAACTACATAACCCAGCAGCATTCCCTGTCACAGTTTTAGCAATCTAGCTGCATAATATTAATTGGTATTATTTTGTGACCACGCCCCTTCCCCATGAAGCCACTCCCCTATAGTTTTGGCTTGAGCACCCACAAGCAAAAACATAAATCGGCACCTATGCCTTGGACTCTCATTGGGGGTTTGTGGGTATAGACGCAGTGACCTCATTAAGATCAAAGAGAGGGTTTTACAGACACCCAGGGAAGTTACTTTAAACTCTCAGGATAAGTCTAACCAGGACCAACAGAGGATCCCTTGGGTTAATCAGTTTGCTAGTGATAGTCAAATAGTCACCAAGAAGGTTAAACAACATTGGCCCCTTATCACCACTGATAAAGATCTACATGGCCTTAATAAGCTCCGCATCATGCCGGCTTATAAAAGGGGCAGAAATCTAAGTGATCTACTAGTTAAAGTTGACATCAGTAATCTTACTAAAAAATCTGTTCCCACCCATTTTCTGTTACGACCTATGGGCTGTTACAGATGTGTGGGTTGTACTACCTGTAGGTCATTACTGACAGGCAGTTACATTAGTCATCCCCACACAGGACGTAGAATACCCATTAGGTTTGCTGTCACTTGCTGTACCCGTTACATTGTATATGTTCTGTCTTGCCCATGTGGTCTTTACTTCGTGGGCAAGACAGAATGTCAGTTTAAAGAAAGAATGGCAAACCATCGCTATGCGATACGGCAGGCGCTCTCCAGTGGTACTAGTGATCAGCCGATGGCTCGGCATTGTGTCGCTTATGGTCATAGTATTGCCAGTCTACATTAAAAAATTATGGACCATGTGCCTCCCCCCCCCACTCAGGGGCGGCAACAGGGGTAAAATGCTGTTACAAGCGGAGGCAAGGTGGATCCATGTATTGGACACCATTGCCCCCAGAGGGCTTAATGAGCAACATGGTTTACAAAGTTTCTTATAGCACATAATGGCCTGTATCACAGGCACATTTAAGTATAATGGTACAAAAAAAATATATATATAAAGAATACTCACCTTCTAGCAGATGTTAAGCGCAATAAGTAGATGTACAGGAATTGGACTACTTGTTAGTAGCTTTAATGTTGTTATAATGATGCATATTATATAGCGCTTCTTTCATGAAATAGCTGGTTTCTCTCTTTTTAATTATTTAATTATTCACTATTTATATCTGTGCATTTATATATTTTTGCTTCTATATGTATATGAATTCTTTTTCACTTATTTTTGTGCAGTTTTTCGTATTTATTATTATATGCCTTTATTTACTATCATATACATATATCGTACATATAGGACTCTCCCTGGGAGGTGTAGGCGGTGCGTGTCAAGGGGCGGAAGTCGTGCATTCTCTGATGCCATCCAGCGTTTCACAGGCCGGGGCGCATCTTTGATGACGCAATCAGGAAGTGAGCGGAGGATAGGAGATGCACTGATTAGACGCTGGAGACGCCGCGCTGACACCTGCTCCAGGTGAGTAATCCTATTGATTAACATGTGGGGAGTGACTTTTAGAGTATATAACATGGTGTGTGTGCATTTATGAGTTGTACCCTGAGGACGAGCTTGCGGCTCGAAACGCTGGTGTTGGTTATCACCTTTTGCTTAATAAAGCATTGAAGTTTTGCAAACTAGTCTCCGAGTGACGCCTTTGCTACACTGTATTTCTGGACCCTGATGTCTGAGGAAGGCACCGGAGCAAGGAACCAGCATTATAACCAGTGGAGTGCCGGACCCTGCATTTCTTATATATATATATATATATATATATATATATATATATATATATATATATATATACATATGTATATATACAGTTCAGTCGTACCGGCACTCCTCAAATCATTCACCAATTATTGTGCTCAGGTGCCTTCTTAGAACATAGAGTTCAATATAGCAGATGAAGAATGAAGCGGCACTCACGAGACTTGTCTTTAGGTGAAAAAACAACAGCTTTATTCCGACATGTTTCGAGATGTCCTCTCGTCGTCAGGGAACAAACATACTGAATGCACAAGTGGTTTATAAAAGACATAAGACACACCTTCACCAATTAACAAAGCACCTGGGCATTAACCCTATCACGTCAGCTCACCTGTGTAACACAGGCAAGCAGGCGCTTCCAAGGGTAGCTGCATGAGAGTGCATGACGATGTACTTAGTACAATTAATCAGTGCAAAAACATTATCATTGTATACAAAGTGAACAGTAATTTAGAAAAAATATAACAAATTCATAAAACACATACATTTTTATAAGAAGTTTTTTAAGAAGTTTTCTTTAAAAAGGTATACACCTGCAGGATAGGGGACCGATACATAGAAATCAACCATCAATGTTTATATCAATACAACAATAGCGCAGAATGTAAGTTTAATTTAATGGTACCACTAGGTTAGGAACTTTGGACATTTATCCAACCCATGACCGTTCTATAATAATGCCTGAGGTTTGTAAAGTTTATCTCAACCCGATACAATTTACAAAAAACAATGTAGACTCAATTTTTCGTTGAGCCCCTTTGGAGACAATGTCTCCAATTTAGCGATCCATCTACATTCAAGTTGTAGAAGTTTTTTTCCCCTGTTACCACCTCTAATTAGTGGTGGCACATGGTCGATTAACTTGGTACGTAAACTGGCTACTGAGTGGCCAGCCATAGCACAATGCCGCGCCACCGGCTGGTCACTGGTGCCAGTTTGGATGGCAGACCTTATTGCCTTCCTGTGGTTTGCCATTCTTTCCCTCAGTGTAGTCTCAGTTTTTCCTACATAAAGGAATCCACAGGGGCAAAAAATTACATATATAACGAACTTAGTCGTACAGGTTATAACATGTCTAATGGGTAGTTTTTTACCACTATAAGGGTGTACAATGTGGTCACCTATCAACAGGGAGTTACAAGTGGTACAGCTTAAACAGCGGTAGCATCCATTTGGCTTAGTAAGAAAATTAGCAGGCATAACAGGTTTTAACAAATCTGTCACATCAAGTTTCACTAGTGAATCCCTAAGGTTACGCCCTCTGGAATAAGCTGGCATCAAGCGAGTACCTAGCAAACCTGGTAGATTTTTATCCGTGTTGACCACTGGCCACATTTTTTTGACATGTTTGTTGATGGAAGTACTTGAGGTATTAAACCTATTAATCCATGGAATGATTTTTCCACTTTTTTTAGAAGCTGATTTCCCTGCTAGACATGTTTCTCTGGACATGTTCATTATTCGGTTTTTGGCCAGTTTTAGATCTTTGAGGTTATAACCTCGTTGTACAAAGCGTATATTACTGTTCACTTTGTATACAATGATAATGTTTTTGCACTGATTAATTGTACTAAGTACATCGTCATGCACTCTCATGCAGCTACCCTTGGAAGCGCCTGCTTGCCTGTGTTACACAGGTGAGCTGACGTGATAGGGTTAATGCCCAGGTGCTTTGTTAATTGGTGAAGGTGTGTCTTACTGTATGTCTTTTATAAACCACTTGTGCATTCAGTATGTTTGTTCCCTGACGACGAGAAGACATCTCGAAACATGTCGGAATAAAGCTGTTGTTTTTTCACCTAAAGACAAGTCTCGTGAGTGCCGCTTCATTCTTCATCTGCTATATTGAACTCTATGTTCTAAGAAGGCACCTGAGCACAATAATTGGTGATTGATTTGAGGAGTGCCGGTATGACTGAACTGTGTATATATCATGCTGTCTGCTGATAGTGTGATTTACAAGGCACCCGCCCTCACTTTACTACAGTCGACAGAGGGACACGCTTTTACCTGGTTACCCTGCTGGACTGGCAACATCGGGTAAGGACTGACCTAGTTCTCACCATGGCGGAGGGCACAGATCCAGAGTTTTCGTTTACCAACCTGGACTCATGTGACTGTTTTAGCTACTCCGATGTTGAAGCAGAAAATGTACGCTTCACTAGGTCGTGATGACCAATTCAACCCTGAGAGTGGCGACCTGTTTAAGGAATGGCTGCACTTGAGAAAACGTGAAACCGATTATTTATATCACGGTATTACCCTATCTGACTACCATAGGGACAAACATATCCCACGAGGGTTCCGTGTACGGAACACGCCCACGATTGGACGCCATAGTGCTCCATTTTGCAAGAAATGGATTGGAATATTAAATAAATGTTCCATGGACTTGTTAATCCTTGTAATCAAGGAGTCGGCAAGGGAATTGGCTATAGTGCGCTCAAAGCTTGAAGTATTTGTGAAGGATAAAAAACCCATGCTCATAAGTGACACCACTACCAACTGGATTGATAAAATTGAAAAAGACATTGAGCAGTACACCAAAGAATTAATCAAGTTCAAAAAAGAGAAACAACTCAAGGTGCAGCTTGATTACAATAACAACATGGTGTATCAGTGGTTAAATCCTCACCGCCCAAAGGAGTTTGATCCACGCCAACGTTTTCGCCGAGGGGGTCACCGCAGACACAATGACTCCAACACCTCAGCAAGCGAAACTGACTCCCATCCATCAACTACTGGCGGTGAGAACATCCCTTTAGCAGTGCGCACCCGGAGCACAGCTACCCCCCTGGTACCCCCAGCCGCCCCAAAAGGACGAGGCGCGGCGGGCAAAACCAGAGGCAGCGGGCGCACTTATTCAAGGAAGAAAAAGAGTGCCTAGTCTTTAACCTTTCGGAGGTTCCCCTTACTGCTACGGAACTAAGTGTATTATCCAAGGGACTTACGTTTGTGCCATCTTTACATCATGACCCGTTCCAGTGGCAAGTAGATGCCCACCGTTTCAACCGATCCTTGCGTTTAAAGGACTTTTTTTGTAACCGTGATTTACCAGACAATGGGACTGCCATACCACCGGCGTTACGTAAGTTGGCTTCTGCCTCTACCTTTGATCCCCCAACAAACTCCCCCACGTTAAAGACATTTTCTAGATTGTTATTGTCTGCTCCTGAAATTGTGCAATCTGATATGTTTAATCATTCCAATTTGTCTGTTGATGAGAAAACTGCATTAAAATCATTACAAGCTCGTAAAGATGTAGTAGTGCGCTCGGCAGACAAAGGAGGAGCTATTGTTGTACAACCTGTGGATGCATATGTAAAAGAATGTTACAGACAACTCAATGACACCAAAGTCTATGCCCCTCTTGGTAATGATCCTACTAAGGATTACAAGAAGGAGCTTGACACATTGTTGGCTAATGCTGTTCAACAGGGGGATATCCACAAGGATTTGTTATGATATCTGATGGTGGATTATCCCATTGTGCCACTATTTTACACGCTGCCCAAGGTGCACAAACGGCTGGAGGACCCTCCTGGCAGACCCATCATCTCTGCCAGGGGGTCCCTGTTCCAGCCTATTTCTGTGTACCTGGACAGCGTGTTAAATCCTTGTGTGCAAGCTATTCCATCATATATACAAGATACCAATGATTTGCTAAAAAAATTATCCAACATCGGCCCCGTGGATGATAGTATAATTTTGTGCAGTGCTGATGTCACCAGCTTGTATACCTGTATTCCCCACGAGTTAGGTATGCAGGCGGTGGCAAAAATGATTGTAGACAACCCTTTATAAATCGGTCCACCCACTAAACTGTTCCTTGCATTACTTAATTTAGTGTTGACTAAAAACTACTTCTATTTTAATGCACAGTTCTTCCTGCAGGTATCGGGGTGTGCGATGGGTTCCTCAGTGGCCCCATCGCACGCCAATACCTTTATGTGGTTTGTAGAGACCCAATTGTTTGATTCCATAATTCACGATCCAGATTTAAAAATCTATGTACGATTTATCGATGACCTTCTAATTATTTGGTCAGGGCCTGAATCTGCTTTGACAGATATTTTTGATAAACACAATGCCTCTAATCATGTGGTCAAATTCACTACCAATCTAAGTCACTCCACAATTCATTTTTTAGATGTCAGCCTTAATATTGTGGACAGGTCCCTGGTGATGAGAATTTACATCAAAGAGACTGACCGTAATTCCATCTTAACACATGATTGTTGTCACCCGCTGCCTTTAAGACGCGGTCTTCCCTTTTCTCAGATGATCCGAGTGAGGAGAATCACAAGTGATCCGGTAGACACACTAAAAGCTCTAGACGACATGATTATACGCTTTGTACAACGAGGTTATAACCTCAAAGATCTAAAACTGGCCAAAAACCGAATAATGAACATGTCCAGAGAAACATGTCTAGCAGGGAAATCAACTTCTAAAAAAAGTGGAAAAATCATTCCATGGATTAATAGGTTTAATACCTCAAGTACTTCCATCAACAAACATGTAAAAAAAATGTGGCCAGTGGTCAACACGGATAAAAATCTACAAGGTTTGCTAGGTACTCGCTTGATGCCAGCTTATTCCAGAGGGCGTAACCTTAGGGATTCACTAGTGAAACTTGATGTGACAGATTTGTTAAAACCTGTTATGCCTGCTAATTTTCTTACCAAGCCAAATGGATGCTACCGCTGTTTAAGCTGTACCACTTGTAACTCCCTGTTGATAGGTGACCACATTGTACACCCTTATAGTGGTAAAAAACTACCCATTAGACATGTTATAACCTGTTCGACTAAGTTCGTTATATATGTAATTTTTTGCCCCTGTGGATTCCTTTATGTAGGAAAAACTGAGACTACACTGAGGGAAAGAATGGCAAACCACAGGAAGGCAATAAGGTCTGCCATCCAAACTGGCACCAGTGACCAGCCGGTGGCGCGGCATTGTGCTACGGCTGGCCACTCAGTAGCCAGTTTACGTACCAAGTTAATCGACCATGTGCCCCCACTAATTAGAGGGGGTAACAGGGGAAAAAAACTTCTACAACTTGAATGTAGATGGATCGCTAAATTGGAGACATTGTCTCCAAAGGGGCTCAACGAAAAATTGAGTCTACATTGTTTTTTGTAAATTGTATCGGGTTGAGATAAACTTTACAAACCTCAGGCATTATTATAGAACGGTCATGGGTTGGATAAATGTCCAAAGTTCCTAACCTAGTGGTACCATTAAATTAAACTTACATTCTGCGCTATTGTTGTATTGATATAAACATCGATGGTTGATTTCTATGTATCGGTCCCCTATCCTGCAGGTGTATACCTTTTTAAAGAAAACTTCTTAAAAAACTTCTTATAAAAATTTATGTGTTTTATGAATTTGTTATATTTTTTCTAAATTACTGTTCACTTTGTATACAATGATAATGTTTTTGCACTGATTAATTATACTAAGTACATCGTCATGCACTCTCATGCAGCTACCCTTGGAAGCGCCTGCTTGCCTGTGTTACACAGGTGAGCTGACGTGATAGGGTTAATGCCCAGGTGCTTTGTTAATTGGTGAAGGTGTGTCTTATGTCTTTTATAAACCACTTGTGCATTCAGTATGTTTGTTCCCTGACGACGAGAGGACATCTCGAAACATGTCGGAATAAAGCTGTTGTTTTTTCACCTAAAGACAAGTCTCGTGAGTGCCGCTTCATTCTTCATCTGCCATATATATATATATATATATATATATGTGTGTAGAAGAAGGAGGCGGCACTCACGGAGTTAAGGTGCAAAAAAATACTTGTATTGACAAAATCAAACAGTGGTCATCAGTTGCCCCACTGTTTGATTTTGTCAATACAAGTATATTTTTGCACCTTAACTCCGTGAGTGCCGCCTCCTTCTTCTGCATATATCTATTACAAACCTTTGGAATGCACAACGGCAACTCGCTCCAGCAAGCAAGAGTGACGACTGTACCTCACACACACACACATTTCCAACATTAATTTATTAGTCTTCACAGGATTATCAGGGTAAAATCGCATGTAGACAAATCCCAACACGTTTCGTCTCATAGAGACTTCATCTGGGAATACAATAATCTACAAGCATAAAGATTGTATCAATGTACATTACATGGTAAAAACTTTTTCTTTAGACATCCGAGAAATTATATTAAAATTAACAGAGAGTCAATGAAGGAGAACAAGAATAAGAACAGGATGGTGGATCGGTGGTGAACAAGGAAAAAAAGGGGGGGGGGAGAGTGAATTATTTATATAAGTGATAATTAATCTGTTTAATATTTCTTTCAGATTGTGAATAAAGCAATTGAATAAAGTTGACAACTTCTTTTTGTTTGGTGACATTTGCAATATCTCTTTTTGCTCGGGATGTGATAAGTCCTTAAAAATTTAGGGATTTATTCAATAAATCATTCTTAGATTAATTATAATAGTGATATTATCCAGTAGTACATACCTATGTATCTAATATATCTATTTCATATCATGTATTTAATATGGAATAGCAGTGTACTGCCTGTGGGGAAAAAATATTTTATTCTCTATTATCCATTAATATCCTTATAGTGACTATAATAAACCTTAGTGAATTTTAGTGAGCTACATACCTAAAATATTAGTAGGTCAAATATTCCGGTTGGCCTCCTCTATTATAGAATTAATAACTATACCTAAATTTATTAAAAATATAATTAGCTCAATTAGCTTAATTTATCCTGTAGATATAATATTAAAAAAGTATATATAAAAAAATAATAAAATTTATTTTACATTTTTATTATATTACATACCTATAATGTGGATAAAGGTCATTCATCTGGTGTTAAAAATATAGACTCTATATAGATTAAAATATATACCAGTTAGTATCCTTTACCTGTTGGAATTTCTGACTTCATGATGCAAAATCACTATTAGTGATTCTTACCTCCAATGGTACTTCTGGTCTCTCCAGAGAAGGCCAGCAGAATGAAGGCTATTTAGGCCTATTCCATATTTATAGGGGATGAGGAGTGACATCATTCACTCCTTAATTTCATTGGCTTCTCCCTATATTTCATTTTTACCATATTTTTATTATGCTGTCCACATTGTTTTTTCTTCACTAATATGGTCTTTTATATGTGTTAATATTAGTATGCTAAATAGGGCCATTAAATAAAATTTAAATCTGTTTTTAAGGCTATTGCGGGTCTACCCATAATTTAAAGGGTTTACCCACAATGCATCTTATTACCTTGTTTATATAATTAGTTGTTTACGATAAAGGGATGAGTTTTAAAATCTTATAACTTATATACTTTGAGTCATTGGTGGTAGTGGAATTGCTGGCCACCTTCTGATTGTGGCCAGCACGTCCAGATCCTTAGTTCACCAGACATGTTGTCTCCTCTGCTTGTCCGGGACTATTAGTCACTATTAGGATATTAACGGTTAATAGAGAATAAAATATTTTTTCCCCACAGGCAGTACACTGCTATTCCATATTACATGATATGAAATGGATATATTAGATACATAGGTATGTATTACTGGATAATATCACAATTATAATTAATCTAAGAATGATTTATTGAATAAATCCCTAAATTTTAAAGGACTTATCACGTCCCAAGCAAAAAGAGATATTGGAAACATAATTAAACAAAAATAAGTTGTCAACTTTATTCAATTGCTTTAATCACAATCTGAAAGGTATATTAAACAGATTAATTATCACTTATATAAATAATTCACTCACCCCCCCCCCTTTTTTCTTGTTCGCCACCATCCACCATCCTGTTCTTATTCTTGTTCTCCTTCTTTGACTCTCTGTTAATTTTAATATAATTTCTCAGATGTCTAGAGAAAAAGTTTTTACCATGTAATGTACATTGATACAATCTTTATGCTTGTAGATTATTGTATTCCCTTATGAAGTCGCTATGAGACGAAACGTGTTGGAATTTGTCTAAATGCGATTTTACCCTGATAATCCTGTGAAGACTAATAAATAATTGTTGGAAGATATCTCCCATTTGCTTCATTGGATGTGGATCATATCTATTGTATTTGGACATTTATATTCTGATTGTAGGCGCCATACCACTATTGGGTAATATATATATATATATATATATATATATATATATATATATATATATATATATATATATATTTGTAAAAACAGAATGGAGCAGTGCAGACTTAGTATATCATAAGAACAGTACTTTACTGTAACAATATGTTCACATACATCAAGGTTTGCAGTATCACATATGAATACATCAAGTCACTGGTTGAAGTCTGGATATATCTCACAATCAGCTCCAAATGGCCGGACACAGAGATCACTCTCACACTGACATAAAGCAGGACAGCACACAGTGGTCAGGAAGCCACGCCATGCGATAAGGTGCAATATTTAGTCAGGGAAATGTGCGATTTTGTGGACATGTGCGATTTGGGAGACATAGTTATGTGCGTGTTTGTTTTAAGGAAAAAAAACACGTGGGGTTTCCCCTTCTGAGCATAATCAGCCACGTGCTCGTTGAGCCGGACCTGGTTCCAAATATAATGTGGACAAATTGAGTAGGGGTCTCCCGTATTTCTGAAACCAGCCCCGGACTCTTGGACTGGTCCAAAAATACGGAGGCCAAAAAACTGGGGGGCCAGCTCACAGATGCCAGGGATATCCCCGGGCTTCAGCACTGGATGGGTGAAGCCTGGGAGGGACCCATTTATAGGGGGGGTCCCCACTCCCTCAGGTACCCCTTCTAGGGTTGACCAGCCATGGTGAGCATGATTCGGCCAGGGGACCTTATGTAAAAATTGTCTACGGGCTGTGGCATGATACCATGGGCTGTTGGAGCCCAGTGCTGGTTCCAAAATATGGGGGACCTCCAGTTTTTTTGTCCCCCATATTTTTGGAAGCAGGACCGGTCCAAGAGTCCGGGCTGGTTTCAGAAATATGGGGGACGCCTACGCTTTTTGCCCCCTGTATTTTGGAACCAGGTCCGGCTCAATGATCCCGGGGCTGGTTATGCTCAGGAGGTGGGACCCCATACCATTTTATTTATTTTAACTTTTACACATATTTTAACACAGAACCATGCACAGATCTCAATGATCTTTGCCTGGTTCTGTCAAATTTCCCTGTCAGAACCTGGTCTACTGTATTTGTTTGGCAATTTTTAGTAACGTTTACCAAAAATCGCATCCCATTAAATTTGCGAGTTGTATACTTTATAATGTGAAAACATCTGGATGCGAATTGAAGTGTGACTAAAAATCGACAGGACAGAATGTACAAATTTGCGGCAAAAAGTGTGATTTTTGTTCTCCGCAATCCGCATCCTGTAAAACGTGCCATTTTCAGAAAAAGTGCAAAAATGCCCATTTTGGCTACAATATCGCAAAAGTCACAAAATCAGAACTCATTAAATCTCACCTGATATATGCCTAAATTGGAGTTTGAAAAAATGAAGAATTCATTTCAGCCAATAATTCCTATCTATTAAATGAAAATTGGTATTTTAGACTATAAATATTACAATAATTAATACTGCAGCATAGAGTAGAGCATTAACAGGGATATCCTATTATTCATGATCACTGATTGCGGGTATCTCCAGGAGATATCTAATTAGCCCCGAAAAGCCTGCCACGCTGCAGCTTATCAGGGATATTAGTTCACCTACGTCAGGCAGATGAAACAAAATTATTGAGAACAACTCAGTTTTCCACAAAAACAGGGCTTCGGCATCCCAAAACACTTGCAGAGAACCTGTTGGATTTCATGAGAACTCATCCTTTTTATCAGGGGATTATTATTGGATAGCCCAATAAAAAAACACCCCAAAAACAGGAAAAGAGGGTGAAAAACTGATGTTTTACACACTCAATATTTTATCAGGCCAAATAGAATATCCCTATAACTGTATTCTGGCCTTTTGGAATAGGATGGGTCGCTGGGGTCAGGACCAGTGTTCTCAGTGGAGAACACTGGCCCTGACAGATTGCTCAGCACAAAGTTTGCAAATCACTGTGCAGCACTGTGCGCTGAACGATCTTGCTGAGCTTTCTGAATTATCAAGCATTGCTCAGAATGCTCAGGAGTGTCGCTATGTGTGTAGGTCACATAAGTCTTATACCTATTGGGTAACTTCCAATTAAAACATGAGAAGTCATAGGGGAATATGCCTCTCTGCAAAATTATAAATTAAAGTTGAACAATTGCTGGAGGAGGATCCATGGCAAGGGTCACCACAAACACTATTATTTGTTACCTTATACCTCCATTAGATACAGCATGGCTTTGAGTCTTTTTGTGTGGACATTTATTGGGTCCAAACAACATTTCTCCACTGCCCTATTCCCCTTTGAATCTCCTTGGGCATTGGCTTATTGGGCAATGAAACCAATCTTTACAGGTTGAAATTCACCTTCCACAAGTTCTTAAATTTCAGATATTGTCTTAAAATTTCTGACCCAATTGCATTATACTGTATAATTCTCTGATGTTTAGAGAACTGCTCATGTGCAGATGTCCTTCGTCGCGATCACACATGTTCCCCAAAGTTACAGTATGTCACCCAAGCACACCTCTGTTCTTTTATTCAACGTCTGTCATTTTACAGACTGTGAAATAAATAACACTTAAGCTGTGTACACACGATGCAATATATTGCTCAGTGTCTCCTTTTCATCCGTGACCAGAGATGGTCAGATGAACAGGAGACTCTGCTGGGGGACCTGCAGAGGGAAACAGCTGATCATTAGGAGGCTGAACACGGGAGCGTGCACCCGGCGATTTATCGCTGCAGCACACACAAATTACTGTCAATATGGTCGCTCAGTGACCATATTGCACCGTGTGTACACAGCTTTAGAAGCTGTTTGGCAGCTATTGGCAAATTCTCCAATGTATCATTCTTGATGGTTATACTGTATATATCTCCCCTTTTAAATAAAGCTGGTTCATATGCTACCATTGCAGACCTGGATGCATCTTGAAATGCATTCTGCTCTTCAAGCTATAAAAAATTTACCTTTGTTTGACTCATTTGTACACTCATTTTATGCCTTTGTTTTCTGTGTAAACTGAATCAAACTCTACAAGATCCACATAATGTACAATGCACTCACATTTGTGTTGTGAAACGTAGGAAACATTATTTGGGAATCACAAAGATGGATTCCTTCTTTAAAGGTAAAACTACATTGGATTGGAGAATATACCTTAACGGGCAGCACGGAGCGTGTAATGGTTAGCATTACTGCCTCACAGCGCTATGATCATGGGTTTAATTCCCACCAAGGCCCTAACTGAGATTGTATATTCTCCTCGTGCTTGCGTGGGTTTACTCAGGGTACTCTGGTTTCCTCCCACACTACAAAAATATACTGGTAGGTTAATTAGATCCCACCAAAACTAATCCTAGAATATCTGTGTGTGTGCATGTACATGTGATAGGGAATATAGATTGTAAGCTCCACTGGGTCAGGGACTGTTTCTCTGCAAAGCACTGCAGAACATGTGTGCGCAATATAAATAACTGTTAATTAATATATAATCTATATAATAAGTTGAAGAATGTGTGTGCGTGTGCATGTCTGTTACATTGCGGGCACACCGTGGCACTCAGAGCCGCCAAATTTGGCAAAAGGGTACCTCTGGACCTGGTGGTGTGCACTTCAAAGCCGTTTTTGCGAAATTTCACTTAGAGATGTAAAACACAAAGGTTTAATATTCCTTAATTAATGATCTGGAAAAAAGATGGACGACCTGGGAAACCGAAAACAAAGGAACAACACCACACCTGCTTTCATTGGTGGCATTAAGTATGACTGACACATTCTAACATTATGGTGGAGGCTTTCAACAAATGGGAATAATTGGGGAAATACATAGATCACACATCACACTCACACGTACACATTGTACACACACACACACACACACACCTACACACATCACACACAAAGTACACCATAAACGCACCCACAGCACACTACACACACATATATACGTAGCACACCGCAAACAATTACACATTGGACAGATGCACACAACACACACACATACACGTACATAACACACCACAAGCAGTACAACACACACCCATATACACTACAACACACCCAAAAACAGTAGAGCACACACACCAAAAAAATTTTACACCAAAAATCCCGGTTCCGACATTGGATTTGGAACACGGAACCAAGCCAGGTCGGTTTACACTTTGGTGCCTATCTGCAGTGTAGACGGAAGTGGCGCTTGAGGATGACATCATCTCCAAGCGCTGGGACCTCGATCACCCCTGCCGATCATTGCCCTGGGGGCAGGCCCAGCACCAAAGTAAGCTGCTTTGCTGCCCCCAGCCCCTGTGCATCCCCCGTCTGCGAGGTGAATGGATGCCGCACACAGACATCCATTCACCTCCTCCCTGACTCTGCTGCTGTCTGCAGAGTACAGCAGACAGCAGCGGAGCCAGTGTGTGACCCCCATACAACCTCCATACTGACCACAGGATGCTGCAGTCCATAGGTTGGGCTTCCCCCATTGATGTAAACAGGAGCTGGGTCAGATGAATGTGACAGGTAACAGATGGGATGAATGTGACATGTAGTGTGACATAGAGGTGCATGACCCTGCGTCACCCCACCATCTATGTCCCTTTGTTGCCCCATAATCTCTGTCCCTGTATCACCCCGCCATCTCTGTCCCTGCATCACCCCGCCATCTATGTCCCTGCATCACTCCACCATCTCTGTCCCTGCATCACCCCACTATCTCTGTCCCTGCATCACCCCGACATCTCTGTCCCTGCATCACCCCGCCATCTCTGCCCCTGTATCACCCTACCGTCTCCATGCGTCACCCCACCATGTGGCATAATGTGAAGTTTAGCTCAATCCAGGTGGCATCATGTGAATTTTGGCTCAATCCGGGTGGCATAATGTGAATTTTTGCTCAATCCGTGTGGCACAAAGTGAATTTTGGCACTTTCTTTGTGGCATAATGTGAATTTGGGCTTCTTCCAGGTGGCATGATGTGAATTTTGCAACAATCCATGTTGCATAATTGTGGCTCAATTTATGTATCATAATGGGAATTTTGGCTCTTCCAGTTTGGCATAACATGAATTTTGGCTCAATCCGGGTGGTATAATATGGTATAATATGAATTGTTTTTGCTCATTCTGTGTCGCAGAAGGGGAAATTTGTCTCTTTCCGCATGGCATAATAATTAAGGGGCAAGTGTAAGGGGTTCTACTACTGTTTTTCACAATGTGTATAAGGGGCACACAGCATGGTACACTATACTCAAGGACATGCCCCCTTTTGAGTGGTGCCACCCTCTTTTTCTGGAGTGTGCACATAACTTCAGCCTACAATTTCCCATACCCCCACTTCAAAATTTCCACTTCGACCATTGCACACACATATTTATAGGTAGCGCACCTCACACACTTACACATTGGACAGATACAAAACAACACACCACACACAGTACACACACCCACATACACTACAACACACACAAAAACAGTACAACGCAAACAAACATACAGAAATAAAGGCATCATAGGTGCTAAATCTCAGGAGTGGATGTGGAATTCATCAACACACACAAGCTATCAAGTCAGGAGTGGTGCATTTCAAACAACAACACCACACCTGATTTCATTTCTGGCATTGAGTATCATTGCAAACACATTCTTAAATTATGGTGGAAGTTTTAATAAATTACAATCTTGAGCCTTTAACACAGCATAAGATGACATTTTACAGCAATATTGGAAATAAAAAAAATAAAAAAGATTTCCCGGGCAACACCGGTGTTAGGCACAAGGTGCCAGGAATCCAAAGTGGAGGTATCGAGACGGCTCAGACGTACTAGGAGACCCGGTAACTGTGAAGCTAAATGGGTCCTAGCTGGTAATCATCACCGGTCGACATGGGCCACAGAGGAATCAACAGGGTAACGAAGGGCGATAGCCCTGGAGGCCCACTGGGTAGTAGCGAGGGTAGGTGACTGACCCGGAGGTGGAGATGGTCAGCACTGGTAGGGAGGAAACTGTCTCGGCCCCTAACTCCGTTGTCACCCAGTACGTCCCACGGTAGGTGCGGAGGCCCTAAATCTTCTCGCACGGCAGCCACGTTTGAAGCACGGGTTAAGCCTGTACAACTCCGGTGCCCTCCAAAGCGTCTTAGGTGGTGGCCACAACCTACCGTTGGAGGAACGAGGTGGACAAGGGGAGAGCTAACTGAATGACCCCGGTGGCCGAGACAGATGGCAGGGAGATGGACACGGGAATGGACGGGAGTCCTAGTAACCCCTGCACACTGAACCTAGCACTGATAACAATACATAAAATAATAAACCACGGTACAGCAGGAATAAATGGGAATAAGGAGTGTGTAATGATACCACTCCAGGGCACAAGGCAGAAGACAGGAATATCTCCAAGGAGACTGCAGGAAGCCGGAAGCCAGGAAAAAGTCTGCACGGATCCTCTGAGCTGCAGGATCCACCGACAACAGGCAGGGAAGAAATCCGGGTATGGCAGCTGGAGAGACCACGAGTATAAGGCAGGGAATGAACTGCGGTGTGGGCTGAAGAAAACGAGAAAGACACCCCAGGGTGCCTATGCAATCTTATAACCAGCGGTTTGCTGGACTGAGCAATCTCCATTTATAGGAGAAGTGTGCGTGCAGCACACTGAGCGGGGCGCGTCGTGATGACGCGGCGGGGAAGGACGCCGGGCAGCAGGACGTGGTTGCTAGGCAACGCCCCGATGCTCGGGCGCCGGGCGTGACGTCACCGACGCTCGGGACGTTGCTGACGCTCGGGGCGTTGCTGAGCAACGTCCTGATCGTCAGAGGACCGCCCGCCGTGCACCCCGGAGGACGGGGAGGCGACTGCACGGCGGCGGCGTCTGACAGTACCCCCCCCTCGAGGAGAGGTCAACCGACCTCTGAAACCGGGCCTGTCCGGAAACGACTGAAAAAACCTCCTCTTGAGTGAAGGAGCATGGAGATCTTGATCAGCGACCCACGACCTCTCTTCCGGTCCAAAACCTTTCCAATGTACTAAAAAGAAGATCCTCCCTCTGGAAGTCTTGGAATCCAGGATGGAATCAACCACATACTCCTTTTGGCCCTGACGTAAGATGGGCACTGGCCTGCGGACAACCGGCTGAAGAGCAGGTTTGAAAAGAGAGCAATGGAAAGTGTTGTAGATCCTGAGAGAGCGGGGCAGCCCTAATCTAAAAGCGACCGGGTTAACCTTTTTGATAATCCTGTAGGGACCGATGAAACGTGGACCCAATTTGCGTGAGAATTGCCGGAGCTTGATATTCTTGGTCGAAAGCCAGACCCAGTCCCCAACCTTGAACTGGCACGGTCTCCTGTGGCGGTCAGAGAAGTGTTTGGCTGACCTGGCAGCAGAGAGGAGCGCTCCCCGAACCATGCGCCAAACCTTTCTCTTCGACGCCACCCACCTAGAATTACCCACTTTGGCATCCGTGGGAAAGAAAGAATTTGCTCTAGGGTGGAAACCGTAATTGCAGAAAAACGGGGACATCCTGGTAGCGGCATGCCAAGCATTATTATAAGAAAACTCCGCGAAAGGCAGATTCTCCACCCAGTCCCTTTGGGTCTTGGAAACGTAACACCGTAGGAATTGTTCCAAGGATTGGTTAACCCGTTCCGTCTGACCATTCGACTGTGGGTGAAAGGCCGTCGATGGACTAAGTTTAACCTGCAGGGCTACACACACTGCTTTCCAAAAACTGGCAACGAACTGGACACCTCTGTCCGAAACAATGTCAGAGGGCAGGCCATGAGCCCGAAAGATATGGGTGATGAATAAGGAGGCTAACGTTTTAGCCGAGGGTAAGCCTTTGAGGGGTACAAAATGTGCCATTTTACTAAATCTGTCGACCACAACCCAAATGGTATTAAAACCCAATGATGGTGGAAAGTCCGTAACAAAATCCATGGAGATGTGTGTCCAAGGTTGATCAGGCACCGGTAACGGCACCAGCTGCCCTATGGGGGAAAGACGAGAAGATTTGTTCTGAGCACATGCGTTACATCTGGACACTAACTGCTCAACTTCTGTCCTCATGTTTGGCCACCAGACCGCACGCGACATTAAGGAAAGTGTCTTGGAAACCCCCGGATGGCCGGCGGATTTACATGAATGGAATTCAGAAAAGACCTTTTCCCGGAGCTTCTGGGGAATAAATAATTTACCCTCGGGAGTGGTGGCAGGAGCCGAACTTTGGGCCAGCAGCACCGAATCCAGTAGCCCTTGCGTGAGTCCGGCCAGAATGCATGAAGGTGGAATAATGGGATCGGGACGAGAAACTGGATCTTGCATGGCCGCAAAACTCCTGGACAAGGCGTCTGCTAAAACATTTTTTGCCCCAGGTCGATAAGTAATTAAGAAATTAAACCTGGCAAAAAACAGAGCCCACCTCGCCTGCCGCGAGTTCAATCTCTTGGCTGAACGTAAATATGCCAAATTTTTATGATCGGTAAAGATCGTGACCTGATGTTTGGCCCCTTCCAACCAATGCCTCCATTCTTCTAAGGCACATTTAATGGCCAGCAACTCCCTATTACCGACATCGTAGTTGCATTCGGCCTCCGAGAATTTCCTGGAGTAGAAAGCACAAGGATGTAGCAAGCCATCCAGTTTGTCCATTTGAGAAAGCACCGCACCTACGCCAATCTCTGATGCGTCTACCTCGAGGATAAAAGGGAATTCGGGATCGGGGTGTCGAAGAATGGGCGCAGAAGAAAATGCCCGTTTGAGCTCTTTAAAAGCCTCAATGGCAGAACCCGGCCAGGATGCAGGATCGGCTCCCTTCCTGGTGAGGGCCACAATGGGGGAGACAATATCTGAGAAGTGGGAAATAAACCTCCTGTAGTAGTTCGCGAAGCCCAAAAATCTTTGAACCGCCTTCAAATTCGAAGGTTGCACCCACTCCCGAATGGCCTTAAGCTTGACAGGATCCATGGCGAAACCCTTGGGAGAGATAATGTAACCAAGGAACGAAATGGAATCTACCTCGAACTCACATTTCTCGAGCTTGGCAAAAAGATTATTCTCCCTAAGCTTCTGAAGCACAGCCCTGACATGCTGGCGATGAAGATCCAAAGAAGAAGAATAAATTAAAATGTCGTCAAGATACACCACAACAAAGATACCTAAAAACTCCCTGAGAACATCATTGATGAGGTCCTGGAACACAGCGGGTGCGTTGGCAAGGCCGAACGGCATGACTAAGTACTCATAATGGCCCGAGTGAGTGTTGAACGCCGTCTTCCACTCATCTCCCGCCTTAATGCGGATGAGGTTATACGCTCCGCGTAAATCAATCTTAGAAAAAACCACAGCTGCACGCAACTGATCAAAAAGAACAGAGATCAACGGCAAAGGATAAGAATTTTTTACCGTGATGTCATTTAACTGACGAAAATCAATGCAGGGCCGTAAGGTCCCGTCTTTTTTTTTAACAAAAAAAAAACCTGCTCCAACTGGAGATTTCGAGGCTCTGATGAAGCCTTTTTTTAGGCTCTCCTCCACGTACTCCTGCATTGCCTTCTCTTCAGGCAAAGACAAAGAGTACAATCTACCCTTGGGCAATTTAGAGTCCGGTAACAAATTAATGGCGCAGTCATACGGGCGATGCGGAGGAAGAGAGTCCGCCTCTTTTTTAGAAAAAACATCAGCGAATTCCGCATACTGGGCTGGCAACCCGGCAGGAATGGAAGTGGTGAGAAGAGCTGGAAAACTGATACACTGCTCAAAACACTCCTTGCCCCACCGTATCAATTCCCCAGACCGCCAATCAAAGACCGGGTTATGTCTCTTAAGCCAGGGAAGGCCAAGCACAATGGGTGTAATGGGACACTGGAGAACAAAAAACTTTATGCTCTCCGAATGGGAAAGTCCAACTCGAAAATCAAATAACTCCACAAAATGAGTGATGGCTCCACCGAGCAGGGTATTACCGTCTAATCCGCAAACCGTGAGCTGGGATGTCAACGATTGCAGCGGTAATCCCAAATCAATGACAATTTTACTGTCCAAAAAATTGGCTGCGGCGCCAGAATCCACTAACGCCTTACCCTCCCAGGAACTGAAACTAACTGGGATAAACAACGAATCAGATGGGGAAAACAATGAAAGGCCCGAGAAGATACTCCCCCTTACTTCTGGGCTCTGCCGTTTCCCTGTAACAGGGGACATTTGTTCAGGATATGATCCTTAGATCCACAGTACATACATAGCCCCAGGGAGCGTCGTCGGGCCTTCTCCTTGGGAGTGAGCCTAGAAAATAACCTGGTAGCCCCAAGCTGCATGGGTTCACCCAGGTCTGGGGAAGTCTCCTCTGGTAGCTCAAAACTGGGTAATGCTTGAGCCTCTCTTTCGCACCGCCTCTCCCTAATCCTCCGATCGATACGTATGGCTAGAAGGATTAATTTATCCAAAGAAGGAGGAGAGGGATATTGCACCAAACCATCCTTAACGTTATCCGCCAGACCTAGGCGAAACTGACTCCGTAGGGCTGGATCATTCCACCCAGAGTCGGCGGCATAACGTCTAAACTTGGCGCTGTACTCCTCGGCAGAAAGATGACCCTGTTTCAGGGCTCTAAGATAAGCCTCCGCGGAGGCTGATCTGTCAGGATCGTCATAAAGGACTCCTAATGCCTGAAAAAAGGCATCTACCGAGCGGAGAGCAGGATCGTCAGGAGCCAGACTAAAGGCCCAAGACTGGGGGTCCCCCTGGAGAAGGGAAATCACAAGGCCCACTCTCTGTTGCTCAGAACCTGAGGAGTGTGGTTTTAACTGAAAAAACAACCTACAACTCTCTCTAAAATTCATGAAATGGGGCCTATGACCTGAAAACCTATCAGGGAAGTTAACTTTGGGTTCCTGGTGAGAACCTGCTGGTGGCTGAGCTGAGAATCTGGTCTCTACCTTAATAGACAAATCCTGTAACTGTTTGGTCAGGAGCGAAACCTGATTGGCCAAAGCTTGGGCCGCGTTGGGATCCATGATGACCGAGCAATATCCAATGAAAAAATAGTGGTAAGGGGATATGGACCGTTCCCTGCGGGGGTGAATGGCCCACAGAACTGTTGGCTGGTTATACTGTTAGGCACAAGGTGCCAGGAATCCAAAGTGGAGGTATCGAGACGGCTCAGACGTACTAGGAGACCCGGTAACTGTGAAGCTAAATGGGTCCTAGCTGGTAATCATCACCGGTCGACATGGGCCACAGAGGAATCAACAGGGTAACGAAGGGCGATAGCCCTGGAGGCCCACTGGGTAGTAGCGAGGGTAGGTGACTGACCCGGAGGTGGAGATGGTCAGCACTGGTAGGGAGGAAACTGTCTCGGCCCCTAACTCCGTTGTCACCCAGTACGTCCCACGGTAGGTGCGGAGGCCCTAAATCTTCTCGCACGGCAGCCACGTTTGAAGCACGGGTTAAGCCTGTACAACTCCGGTGCCCTCCAAAGCGTCTTAGGTGGTGGCCACAACCTACCGTTGGAGGAACGAGGTGGACAAGGGGAGAGCTAACTGAATGACCCCGGTGGCCGAGACAGATGGCAGGGAGATGGACACGGGAATGGACGGGAGTCCTAGTAACCCCTGCACACTGAACCTAGCACTGATAACAATACATAAAATAATAAACCACGGTACAGCAGGAATAAATGGGAATAAGGAGTGTGTAACGATACCACTCCAGGGCACAAGGCAGAAGACAGGAATATCTCCAAGGAGACTGCAGGAAGCCGGAAGCCAGGAAAAAGTCTGCACGGATCCTCTGAGCTGCAGGATCCACCGACAACAGGCAGGGAAGAAATCCGGGTATGGCAGCTGGAGAGACCACGAGTATAAGGCAGGGAATGAACTGCGGTGTGGGCTGAAGAAAACGAGAAAGACACCCCAGGGCGCCTATGCAATCTTATAACCAGCGGTTTGCTGGACTGAGCAATCTCCATTTATAGGAGAAGTGTGCGTGCAGCACACTGAGCGGGGCGCGTCGTGATGACGCGGCGGGGAAGGACGCCGGGCAGCAGGACGTGGTTGCTAGGCAACGCCCCGATGCTCGGGCGCCGGGCGTGACGTCACCGACGCTCGGGACGTTGCTGATGCTCGGGGCGTTGCTGAGCAACGTCCTGATCGTCAGAGGACCGCCCGCCGTGCACCCCGGAGGACGGGGAGGCGACTGCACGGCGGCGGCGTCTGACAACCGGGCAGGTCAGCTAGTAAATAAATAAAATAAGTATTGTCCATCAGGAACATGAACAACATCACTAACAGCCGACATGCTTGTACTGCTTCAGAAACCAGGTTATTGTCACTACTTTACAGCAAAAGAAGACATCCTTCGTGAGTCATCCTTCAGTCTCTTTCCAAGGTCACACCCTACAAATATACCAAGATATTGCCCCTACTACTCTGCTCAAAAGGAAGGACTTTAGACCTATCACAGCTATATTGCGAGTGAACAACATTCGCTATAGATGGGGCTTTCCCTTCGGCATCTTAGTCTGGCACCAGAACCGCTTCCATGCAGCCAAAAATCTAGAAGAAGACCATCATCTACTGTACTGGACACTCTAGGCCTGAAAGCACCTGCTACTCCTGGAGAATCTGTCTCTAGAACCCACGAGTCCTCCAACCAAGACCAGCTAATGACTCCACGACGTACCTTGAATCTAGATTGGTCTAAGGTCCCCTCCACTAGAAGAACGGCCTCAACCAACCCTCCACCCTGAGGCTCCTTTGAAGTAGTAACTTGGCACTACCCCTCATATTTTAGGTGATGTGTGGACTTACTTATCTACCTAATGTTTCTGAATTATAACTATTTCCACTTAATCTCACCAATGCATATCATTGTTCTCTTAGAGTTTTCATGCTGACTGTATTTTAATCTTCTCTATTCTTAAAGTTCTATCAGTAACTAATTTGAGATCTTCAACCGTCTCTCCCCTTGCTCTCCCTTATTTGAGGGGCGCGGGGAGATGCACCTTTGCATAATATTTTCTAACAGAGTTCTATGTTATTGTAAATGCTTATTTCATACAAGTTCGGTTGTTTCACGCTACCTTTCTCCTAAAACTAGCAGGAAGTAACTCTTTCACTTCCTTCTTTACATGTTTATTATATATACTTAGACGTGGCTCCCCTCGTGGACTGGGACTATCTCCTCATAGTCTTATGTCTGCCCCTGGCCTAGACGTGCTCCCTATTTTGGGTCTTATACCCAAGCCCAGTCACAGTCACTTTGTGACATTCCCCTGTCCTCCCTTGACCGCCAATTTCGACCAGACCTAATCATCTCTGGTCTCCAACTCCCCTGTCCCCTCACTCTTCTCCTATCGTTTCTCAAATAGTCTTCATTTTTCCCTTCCCTACAAGGTCGATGCCTACTTGTTAAAAGCCATTAGTAACATGCTACAGCTCTCCTGGAGGGTCCCTCTGGGAGGTCCATGGGGCGTACCTTCAATTTTTTCCCATGGCTCTTAGATTATACTCTCAGATTGTCAGGGGACTGAACAGCCCCACAAAGCGTACTAAACTTTACCTCACACTTAAGCAATCCCAAAGTGATATAGTCTTCCTCCAGGAAACTCACTTTAAAAAACCCTCCCACCCCAGGTTAAAATCGAAGGCCTACCCTCATTCTTTCCACGCATGCGACCTTAAACAAAAAAACGTGGAGTAGCTATATTATTAGCTTCACACCTGACATTTGATCTTTTAAATTCACACATGGATATGTTAAAGTCGAATTACATTCACGCCATTTTAGAATAGTATGGCCGCCATTTTGGTTCGTAGAGTTGCGCAAATAAAGTATTATACACAGGTTCTGTGTAGCGAAGCAAACCTTAAGAACCGCCATACTAATACACATAAATTCATATCCCACATTAACACGGAAATAAAGTATATTTAATTAAAGGTTTAGTGCACTACACATAGTTTAACCAACAATACGCAATTATTTCTGTTCATGTTTAGTATCGTTATGTTCCGTTTCTCATGCGCAGCACTCCGGTCGTAGCGAAAACTTCGCAAATCATAATGTCTGATAATTACTTCGCAAGTCATAATGTCCGATAATTACAGACAAAATCCATAAACCATGTACTTTTTCCCTATGAACTGTGTGAGACAAAGGATCGAGTTATAACTGGTTCTTGTTGTTGATTTACGACCCCGACGAAGATGCCAACAGACAAAGGACACCGAAGTACACTCCCTCTGCACCAATCCAATTTAAGTGCAGTACTTTGCTCCAATCCCTGAGGACTTGACTTCCTTCACGGATCCCAATACCCCAAATCAATGTTGGAGGCCAGAATAATAGTAATCCATAAGGAGGGGAAAGACCCCTCTGAATGTGCCAGCTATAGACCTATATCATTGCTAAATATAGACATTAAAATGTACGCTAGAATCCTGGCCTCTCGCCTTAGTGGTGTTCTCCCTGGTTTGATTCATTATGACCAAGTAGGTTTCATCCCGGGCTGCCAGGCAAGGGAAAACACAAGGAGGGCAAATGATCTCGTCCAAATTCTTAATAACGGACACGCGCCTTCTCTCATCCTTTCTTTAGATGCTGAGAAGGCGTTTGACTGCATATCTTGGCCCTTTTTATTTCAGACCCTTCCAGCCTATGGATTATCTGATGAATTCCTGCACTGTATTCGGCCCCATCCGCCCATGTCCTCACTAACGGCAACCTATCGGACTCTTTCTAACTTTCTAATGGAACTAGACAGGGCTGCCCACTTTAACCCCTAGTGTTCGCCATGGTTATTGAGCCACTTGCGGACAGGATCAGACTATGGGCCTTATTTTGGTTCATTCTTTCTGACAAAATCCTTCTTAGATGGACAAAACCATGTGCACTGCAGGGGGGGGCAGATGTAACATGTGCAGAGAGAATTAGATCTGGGTGAGTAATTTTGTTTCTGTGCAGGGAAAATACTGACTGCTTTATTTTTACACTGCAATATAGATCTCACATTGAAGTAAAACCCCACCCAAATCTAATTCTCTCTGCACATGTTACATCTGCCCCACCTGCAGTGCACATGGTTTTGCCCATCTAAGAAGGATTTTGTCAGAAAGAATGAACCAAAATAAGGCCCTATCTGAGAGGGTCAGGGGAGTGAAAGTGCGCACCCATCAATACAAAATTTTGTTATTCACTGATGATGTTCTACTGTCCCTGACCCACCCCCAAACCTCACTCCCAGCCCTCTACGAAATTATTGATGAATACGGCGCCCTTTTGGGATATAAAATAAACTTCCCCAAATCTGAAGCCATGCTGTTACATACTCCCCCTTCAATAAAAGCATCCCTACTTTCCTCTTACAAATTTAAATGGCAAAGTGATAAGATTAAATATCTTGGCCTATTTATAACGATACTTGTGTATTATCACGGCGCCCCCGATGTTGGTCGTGCGATGTTTTAATCGCATCGCATGCCATGCACCCGATGGCATGCGATGCGATGCGACGCGATTTTTGCCCCCTATGCGATGAAAGATTGTATAAGCAAAGCTAAAGGGTGCTTTTAAGCACCCAAATGGGTGCTTACAATGTTAAATGCACCCCCACGCCACCCCACCACTATAAACGTGAACCCGAAGTGAGCCCGCGAGGGGCGGAGGTACGCGTCCTCCGACCTTTTCATACCCCCACTCTCCACGTTGGCGTAGAGATGAGAATAGAAAGTGTGGCGAGCGTAGCGAGCCACCGAGCTCGAAGCGTGGCGAGTGCAGCCGATACCTTCACAGGTATCGGCGTCCCCTTGCGGGCTTCACAGGTATCCGCGTCCCCTCGCGGGGCTCACTGCGCTCACCACGCTTTGGGCTCAGTGGCTCGCTGCGCTCGCCACACTTTCTATTCTCAACTCCACGCCGACGTGGATAGTGTGGGTATGAAAAGGTCGTAAGACGCGTACTGCCGCCCCTCGCGGGCTCGCTGCACTCGCCACGCTTCGGGTTCACGTTTATAGTGGGGGGGTGGCGTGGGGGTGCATTTAACTTTGTAAGCACCCATTAGGGTGCACATATAATTTTTAATCGCATCGCATTGTATGGCATTGTATGCCATATACAATGTCATACAATTTTTAAATTGTATGACATTGTACAATATTGCGCGATATCTCATTGCATACCATCGCATGCCTTTTGGGCGCCGTTATAATACACAAGTACCTTTATAACTTATAAATACGACTTCCTCTACAAAGAAAATTTTCCTCCCCTCCTGAACAAAATTAAACAAGAACTTAAAACTTGGAAATCATATTTCATCTCGTGGTTTGGGAGGATTTCAGCTACTAAGATGATTATCCTACCACAAATCCTATACTGTATCTCTTTCAAACATTGCCACTTAAAGTACCCGACTAAAGCTTCAAAACTATCCAAACTTCTCTCTCCAGATTTATCTGGAACAATAAACCACCCAGAATTGCTTATAGTTCCCTCAAACTACCCAGGTCGAGAGGAGGGAGAGGTCTACCTGATGTTAAATACTATTACTTAGCATCATATCTGAGCCAGATTGTCACTTCCTTTGCCCCTTTGGGCTCAATAGCCTGGATCGACCTAGAAACACATTTCTTAGGCCTCCGATAACTAGCCTCAATATGGGGGCTCAAAAAACTCCACAGACCTACTCTTGCCAACTCTCTCCCCACATTTAAATTCCACCTATCTCTATGGGATAAATCCCTCCACAAATACAAGCTGTCCTCTTGCCCCTCTATCCTAACTCCCCTTTGGGACAACTCAGCTTTCCTCCCTGGAATTTCTCCCTCGTCCTTTGCACTATGGGACAAATCTGGGGTTCGATTTGTCTCTGACCTGTCACATCAAAATTCTTGGCTCTCCCTGGCAGAAATTAATAACAAATTCCCCTCACTGTCTCCTCCTTTTTTTGAATTCTTTCAAACTCGACATTTCCTCTCATCACTTCCACAAACTGAAACACTACGAAACATGACCCCCTTTGAAAAAATCTGCACATCTAACCCACTCAGTAAGGTTATGATTTCTCAGATCTATAACCTATTAATCGATGCAACCTCCCCCACACATGTATGCCACGAACTAGATTGGGCAAAAGACTTACGCTGTTGATGAAGACTGTTTGGAGGAAGTACGTGAGGGAATTGCAAAATGCTCAATATCTACCCGTATCAAAGAGACATTATATAAACTTTATTATAGATGGTACCTTACCCCTGACAAACTATCCAAGATGTTCCCCACTTCCACACCGACATGTTGGCGTGAATGCGGTCAAAGAGGATCTCTCTTCCATATTTGGTGGACCTGTCCCCGAATAACCCCCTTCTGGGAAGAAGTCCGTAACCTTATGAACTCTATATCAGGTCTCTCTTCCCCTAGATCCCTTGATCTTCCTACTAGCCAGCCCTTTCCAAGATGTAGACCCTCCCTTAAATAAACTACTCGCTCATATCTTAGCGGCAGCAAAACTGGTCATTGCTAAACAATGGAAGTCCCCACGTACCCCCCCCCCATGACATTGCTAACTAATTATATATCGTATATAGGTCACATGGAGAAGATAACTTATTTTCTTCATGACTGTTCTCACAAGTTTGACGCTATATGGAATCCCTCAACAACTCAGACTAACATAACTGAACACATTGCCCCCTCCTCAATGTGCCTTCTTTCCCTAAATTAATTATGCTAGACAGTATTGCTGTGAAAGTGAGTTAGTGCTTCCTGTTCTTCTCCTGACCCCTAAATGACAGCTCGCAGAGGGGGAAGTGCTGAGGACAGTCCGTGTGGCTGTACAAACTGCAGGGTACCATAATAGAAACCCTGCAGGTCAGAAGCAAGGGGTATACTGTGGCAACAAAGGTGCTACCTGCATTGCCCTGCCATCTGTGCTGTGGCACTGCTTGTACACCCTTAGTTACAGTGCTGCTTGACAACCCCAACAGAATATCCTAGTTGTTTGCATAAATATCTGAAATTATTTGAACTGTAGCTTGTCATAATTTTGAACCTTATAATACCTCAGTTGCAAATTAATTAAAATATAGAATTGTGTCTTTAAATGAATGGGCTACACAAAGTAGTTTAATCACTAATTAATATAGAAAAAGATCCCACAGCAGAGAATTCGGCTTTTCCAATTTATAAAGGGAATAATCTATTTCTCCATTAATACTTAACTTGTTAAAAACATTCCAAAGAAATACATTTTTCTTTGTTGTATGAAAACATTCCACCATTGTTTTAATAGAACAGAGAGTGATAGATGGTACGGGCTTTGAAAATGGATCTCTGTCACTGTTAATCCTCTATGGACTGAGCTCTTGTGTCTTTAGATTCCAAGCCTTTTTCATTTTCTCCTCCTCCATTCAACCAATTTTTATTTAAATATCAGCCTAGGGGATTTTTAAAGCAATTAATCTCTTGCAGATTTTTTTCACATTTTATCAGCAGTCTTCGTAGCAAGTCCATTCTGGTTTCACAAGGACCAATTTTAAGGTACTGAACATTTCCAATAAAGAACAGCAAATGCAATTTATTATACACAACATTTGGCCAATACCCATAATAATTATTATTATTGATGTTAAAGTTTTCTGACAATAAGTTATATACCAAGCTGCAAAACTTGCAGAAACAGAAAACTCTTGCCCATTTGCTGTCAGAGGATCAGATGTATCAAGTTTTAAAAAGTGATAAAACGGAGAGTGATAAACAGCCAGCCAATCAGCTCCTACCTACCATGTCGCAGGCTAGGTTTTGACCTTCTGGTTCTTTGTTCAGTAAAAGCTACCAACTCAGCCCACATCTCAGCAGAGAGGCAGTGGTTTCCCACCAAACCCAGTAAAAACACAGCCAAGCTACTGTAGCATTCACAATAATGGAATATTTAACTGATCCTAGGTGAGATCTAGAATGGGCTAGTATTACAAATGTAATAAATTCAATGAGAAGTACATGTATTTATTATTCATAATAAACCAAAATATATTTGTAAAGTTACTGATAAATTTAACACTAATGAAGTATCACTATAAAACTACAGAATGTTATTTTAAGACATAAATTGCACAAAAACTTTCCTTTCAGCTGCTTTTCCCCTTATCTGCATGATGGTTCTCATCCAGTTCTCCTCTCTCCACAGCCCCAACTGTCACCTCAACTGCTCTTTTGTGTTTTAATTTTATTAACTTTGTTTAAAATAGTGCTGGCCTCTATTGAGTAAGATCTCAATGATAATGAAATGTCTGTCATCAGAAATGCCTGGATAGTAATTGTTTATGATGGTGATCACAGCATATTATATGTGTGGGATATGTCTTTGAATAATACTGTACCTCACAACTGCTGGGTATCACTTCAGAGTGGAGAGAAGTGGAAAGTAGGGGACTAGAAACATAGAAACATAGAATTTGAAGGGAGATAAGAACCATTTGGCCCATCTAGTCTGCCCCCTTTTTATCCTTCATGTAATCTCAACCCTTTTTGATCCTTATTTCTTTGTAAGGATATTAATATGCCTATCCCAAGCATGTTTACATTGCTCTACTGTCTTAGCCTCTACCACCTCTGATGGTAGGCTATTCCACTTATCCACTACCCTTTCTTTGAAGTAATTTTTTCTAACATTTCCCCTGAACCTACCTCCCTCAAGTTTCAGGGCATTTTCTCGTATGCTATTACTTCTTTTCCTTTGAAGAAAATTTCCCTCCTGTATTATGTAAATGTCCCTCCTGTATGGACTAGTATTCCTAATATGGATTTACGCTCTCCCGGGAGAATGCGGAATTTGCTCGGACGGACCATGCAAACGCGGCCCTCCAGCATCAACCAGAATAAGGCCCTAAGTAACATATTATCAGCTTTGTAGTTATATATAGTGTGTGGCTGCATGGGATTTGATGTGTCGATGCATGTTACATAGATACGCCCAAATGCAATGCTGATTATGTCTTACAAAGTAGCTTCTTATGTTTTCATGCAGGATCAAATAGATATATGATTAAAGTGTTTAACTGAAATGCAACAGGCTATGGGTTTGAATCCTTGATATGACAATATATATATATATATATATATATATATATATATATATATTATATATATATATATATATATATATATAGCAACAGGGTCTGGGTTTTTAAGCCAGAGAGGGCACTCACCACCACAGCAAGTAAAAATATTTGACGATCACATCACATAGTTGACGTTTCAACCCCGAAGGGCCTTTGTCAAGATAGGTACAGAGCTTTCCAATGTGTAACCACCGCCAGCCAGGCTGTCTTGACAAAGGCCCTTCGGGGTTGAAACGTCGACTATGTGATGTGATCGTCTGTGAATAAATATTTGGTACTTATGTATTATCTGGGCTCCCATGTTAAATACACCCCATTTTTTCATACCCCTACTATCCAAATACGCATGGAGTTGATTTTATATAGTGTGGCGAGCGCAGCGAGCCACCGTGCCCGAAGCGTGGCGAGCGCAGCGAGCCCCGCGAGGGGACGTGGTCTCATAAGAAAAACGGGAGCCCAGATATTACATAAGTACCAAATATTTTTACATGCTGTGGTGGTGAGTGCCCTCTCTGGCTTAAAAACCCGGACCCAGTTGCTATATTTGGAAATTGACTTCCGTAGGGGAGCACCCCATGTTTGTACACTGCCTGGATAAGTGTGCGGATCTCTGGACAAATATATATATATATATATCCAGGGGGTCAGGTGACACTCGCTAGTAATGTCCATTCTTGCTGGGGTGTACACTCAGTCCTCTTCAGAGGTAAATATAAACGTGGGTACAGTAAAGTATGAGGCCACTCTCCAGACTGTGATTGAAATTTTCAAATACTTCTTTATTAGACACGCTGCCACATTGTTAGGTCAACGTTTCGGCTCTCATTTGAGCCTTTTTCAAGACTTGTAGACAGCTTTCAGTGTATACATCATAGAAAAACACCTGTACAGGGTAACTGCCGGGTGTACGCCATTCCGCACATGGTAGTGCGGCGTACCATGTGCGGAATGGCGTACACCCGGCAGTTACCCTGTACAGGTGTTTTTCTATGATGTATACACTGAAAGCTGTCTACAAGTCTTGAAAAAGGCTCAAATGAGAGCCAAAACGTTGACCTAACAATGTGGCAGCGTGTCTAATAAAGAAGTATTTGAAAATTTCAATCACAGTCTGGAGAGTGGCCTCATACTTTACTGTACCCACGTTTATATATATATATAATGTTTAAAGGGGCATCATAGTATTTGCTTTCTCTGGGATGAGCATGTCAAGTCCCTCCACCACGAGGGCATGTGCCTTATGTTCCTAGTGGAAAAATGGAGGGTGCCATTTCTCATTCTGGCACAGGATACAAAAAAGTATATTCATTGCTCTGGTATGTATAGTAGGTGCGAGGGAACTATGCACCGTAACATAATTGGTGACTTTTATATATACAGTATATATATTTGTTTTTCCTAGTTTCCCAAGTAAAGCAAAACTTTTATTGAAATTGGGCTGGCAGGAGACTCCACTTAACAGAAATCACTGCACCACAATCTGCTTCATTATAAAAAAAAAAACTGAGGTGCCTGATGGAGATACAGAACTACACATAAACTGTTTCTTGTTGTTTTATATAATTGGCCCTGAGAGGAAGGTAATCTATACTTCCCTCTCATGTACAAGCATCATTTTACGCATTGTCCTTCATCAAGGTGATTTTCACATTATTCTAGTTTATGCTATTATGTCTATGTTTGAGAAAATAGAAAATATTTCAGAGCACCTGCATCTTGTGCTGAATTTAGTAATCTAAACAGCAGAAGCATATGTTGTTTATTTATAAGCAAGAACGCTCTGCTGCTGCATGCATCTAACAAAAGAACAATGGGGAAAAAAACATTGAGAACCAAAAGTATGCAGTAACCATTCTAGGTACTGCGATCCTCACAACGAATACAGCTATTTGTCTACAGAATATGTGTGCGCTATATAAGAAACAGTTAATAAATAAATAATGTCAATCTCAAGCTTTTCACTGTTTGCCTTCTGTTATGCCAGGAGTTGTTCTGGTTCATAATTATCGAGGACAGCATTACATTACAGCAAATCAGATAGGACCCTTGTCTTACATCAGTTAAGCCTTTTTTTCCTCTCTTTGTCATTATGTTTCAGCAGAGGCAGCTAATGCTATCTTTACAGGAATTTATATTAGATTAAACTGTTTATTCATGCCATTATGTATTTCAGCAGTAATCATAAATATATGTTCACAATGCTCCAGGGATATTGAAGGGCCGTAATAACGCATCATTGGCAACGTACTTCATTACCACCAGCCGTGTTCAAAATAATAAGCTTTGGTGGGTAATTAAGAAACCTATTGGACCAGACAGAACGTTATATTAGGAAGTAGTGCGTGCCTGGAGCAGGGAGGGCAGAGGGGGAAATTTACTGTTTCTCTCGTATCAGCCTCGTATGTGCAATTGATGGCTTTTGTTTCCAGCGGAATATTCCGGAATGTATTGCTTATTAAAGACCCAACTCTTAATGTATGCTGTTTATAGAGACATACTGAGAAATGAGAAGTTCTTTACATATGATTTTTTCGGTAATTGTTTGAATGTAGATGGGCATTATGGATGTCTCAAATGTTTATCTTTTCTTCTTCCATTTGGTGTCTGTCTAGCTGATTTGTAGCCACTGAGAAACACAGACTTTAATATAGCTTTACTGGGAGAATCAACAGTTTTTAAAATGTAATATAAAAACTAAATGACCATAAACTGATAAGTGGAATAAAATCCACATATAAGCAATATATAGAACTTGTAATGCAGTGTGGCAGACTTCGGAGATGTTTTATAAAGTGATAATGAAGTAAAAAATAACTGCATAATATATTTGGCTCTACTAGTAAAGTAAAATAAATCGCATTGCTTTACAATAGTGGAATACTTTTTGGTGCATCTAGTTAGATACAGTCTAAGGGGGGTATTCAATGTCAGGGTCACGGCAGTCGAGCTTGCTCGACCGCCGTGACCCAGTCCCGTTCTCGGTCAGCTCGACTGAGAACATGCAGGCGGGATTCAATGTCCCGCCTGCTGGGGAGCGAAAAGGGGGCGTGGCCGCGAGTTGCGACCGGGAAGAGGCGAGCTGCAGCCGTCAGCTCGTCACTTCCCGGCTGTTCTCGGCAGAACGAGCCCGACAGCTAGTGATGTCGGGCTCGTTCTGCCGAGATACCCTGCTCAATGCTGTCGGGGAAGACAGCATTGAATAGGGCCCGGCGGGCATCTCCCCGATGGGAGGTGCTCGCCGGAGATTAAAAATTCCCCTAAATATCTACACACATACAAATTGGCAATATCTTAACCCTTTGAGTGCCAATGTTGCTGTGAGAGATGTGCAAAATATCTGCTAAGAATGCCAGCGTCACTCACAGCGACTGTTCTTTTTTGGGTGTAATATTTAACTGAACTTCAATTAATTGACTTGGCTATATTTGTATTTATAATAAAACTAAGTTAACTAACAGTCGCTCTGAGCAATGCTGCCATTTTTAGCTGATATTTTGAGGATCATTGGCATTAACCATTTTTTACATTTTTCCATAACTATTTAAGGTCCTGATTCTGGTTCATTGGAAAATGGTTCTCTCTACTGCAGGGAGCGGCACAGATGTAACATGCAGAGAGAGTTAGATTTGGGTGGGGTTTGTACACACACACACACACAAACGGCTGCCAGATGGACCTTTGCAAGTATCTCATATTTATGCCATGTGACCTTCTCAAGCTGTTCTGCTTTTATCACTGAAGCCTGCTATGCTTCATTAAAAGTTTTTTCTTGCTCTAAAGACTGGTGCTGGTTTATCCTTATACTTCAGCTTGCTGTTTATGAGGATATGATTACTATGATATTCTGCAAACCTGGCACGGTTGATTATTGATACAAAAGTGGGTACTTGTGTATTATCACGGCGCCCGATTTAATCTAAATCGCATCCGATATCGCATCCGATTTATCGGCCGATTTGCAGATTTTTGGCCGATTTGATCTGCGATGCGATTTTGCGTCCGATTTTCGGCCATTTCGTGATGATTTGCATGTTATTCCATCCTTGCACACCCCCAGGTACTATGCGATGGTATGCGATGTGATTTTCGGGAAAATGCCCCTGATTGTACAATTAAATATCGCATAGCAACGCATGCCAGCAAGTGGCATGCGATGCGATGTGATTCCCAATGTTAAATGCACCCCCATTGTTAACGCCACCCCCACTATCAACGCCAACCCGAAGCGTGGCGAGCGCAGCGAGCCCGCGAGGGGCGGCGGTACGCATCCTCCGACCTTTTCATACCCCCGCTATCCACGTCGGCGTGGAGTTGACTTTAGATAGTGTGGCGAGCGCAGCGAGCCCCGCGAGGGGACGTGGATTACTTTACATGTATTCCGCGTCCCCTCGCCATGCTTCGGGCTCGGTGGCTCGCTGCGCTCGCCACACTATCTAAAGTCAACTCCACGCCGACATGGATAGTGGAGGTATGAAAAGGTCAGAGGACGCGTACCACCGCCCCTCGCGGGCTCGCTACGCTCGCCACGCTTCAGGTTGGCGTTGATAGTAGGGGGTGGCGTTAACAATGGCGGTGCATTTAACATTGTAAGCACCCATCAGGGTGATTGTACAATTACAAATCGAATCGCTTCACATGCATCGCATGGCATGCATCACATGCCACTATATTGCATGCGATGCACTACGATGGAAATGGGGGGTGTGCAAGGTGTGCAATGATGGAACAGCATGCAAATCGGGCAAAAATCGGCCGCAAAATCGCATCCGATTTTTCCATGCGATTTGCGGCCGATTTTCGGCCGATTTCATGGGCACCGTGATAATACACAAGTACCCAAAAATGTTGTGCGTTCAACTCTGCATATATATATATATATATATATATATATATATATATATATATATATATATATAGAAAAAAATTGCGGCACTCAAAGGGTCTTGGTTAATCTGATAAATTGCATTTCAAAAGGTAACAAATGTATAACAAGTGGTGACACGTTTCCGACGTTTCAATGCAGGTAGCATTTTTTTCAAGGAACCGTGGGGGTTATTCTAGTTTACTCTTTCTGACAAAATCCTTCTTAGATGGACAAAACCATGTGCACTGCAGGGGGGGGGGGGGGGCAGATGTAAAATGTGCAGAGAGAATTTGATTTGGGTTAGTTATTTTGTTTCTGTGCAGGGTAAATACTGGCTGCTTCATTTTTACACTGCAATATAGATCTCACTTTGAAGTAAAACCCCACCCAAATCTAATTCTCTCTGCACATGTCACATCTACCCCACCTGCAGTGCACATGGTTTTGTCCATCTAAGAAGGATTTTGTCAGAAAGAGTGAACTAGAATAACCCCCCGTGTCGGTGTGCATGACAAAACATGAGAGATCACAGAGAATTCACTATAGTGATCCTTTAATTACCCATGACTTATGCTTTTCATGTTTATCATGCAATGAGTCTAAACATATATGTAATTTATCTACTCAGATGCACAGTATATTAACTGTATGCCGTCTATTGTAGATATAATATAAAAAGAGTGATACTGTTGCGGTGGAAAAAAGGGTCAGCTTTACACTCACAGGCCTAGTATTACCCACCAGGTCAGAAATAAGTACAAAAAAATAAGACAAAGGTAGTGAAGCGCCCCAATGATGGGATCAAATTACAAATACCTCGGTGATATCAATCATGCCATCCAATACTGTAATGCCATCCAACTCTGTAATGGGGAAAGCTCCCGTATTCCAACGACATAAAAAGCAAGAAAATATATGAAATATTCAATTAGTTCCACATGTAAAAAAGTTCAATGATGTAATAAGGGGGTTCCCAAAAAGTGATTTTTCTATTCCTCCTTTTGAACCCGGTGTATCTTCTATATAGACTTATGGGTCCACCACGTGAGTTCCACATAAGTCAAAACTTACATTGAGGCTTACATAGATAAGATGTAAAACAAGCTCATCAAGGTATCTTTTAAGGAAACTACACATAGGGGCCTTCTCCAGAAGGGTGCTTACATGTATGCTTACTTGGTTAAAAGCTGTGATCCTCTCATAAAGGTTTATTTTATATCCTCATGGAAAAAAAACCTTCTCCATCCAGTGATAAAAATAAAAATTATGTTTTTTATTTACCACAATCAAGAAACGTATACATAAAAAGAAGTCCTCCTTTACCACTTGCTTATCACTGGGAGTCTGTGATGGATACCCGGGACATCTCACCAGCTCAAGAACAAGGGCATCAGAGAAAACTACTTAAAAAACAGAAAAGAGGTACCCCACCAACGCGTTTCGACCTGTTGGTCTTTATCAAGGTGGTACCTCCATCAACTCCAGTGCAGGTATATAAACCCTTCGTATAACTCCTCCCCTTTCCCTCAATTAATGCTAAAAAGCATCTTTTCACTTGGGGGTTTACATCATATTTATCCACATCACAATCACAATCAATTATAAACTAAAACAAGCCACTTTGGTGAATAAAAAAAGAGTTTTAAACATATTCATAGATAATGATGGACTGAAGTCCATATATGGATGGTGCTTACCCCGGACTCTGTATTAATAAAGTGCTGTTATGCATTCCCCCATTCAAAATATAATAAAATCATATGGCCGACTGGGGCTGGGGTCAGTAGTGCGCCGAGTATGACGCTGCTAGTTTCCGGCGGGATGACGCGTTTCCGCGTCATCAGAGCTCCTCCCTAGTAGGCAGCCTCCAGTTTCAGTTCCTACTAGAATAGCGGGGGCAATTATTTAGCGTGCGCTTCCGGGATTTGGAGCACATCTACCGGAAGGGTGATTTATTTGGAACGCAAATGCCGGGAATGGGAGATAGCGCTCCCATTATGCTGGGAATAAGGGCTTAATTTTAAGATTTTGAGATTGGCATGATTTTAAGCCTATCTTTATACCAAAGGGGCTTGATGGTTTTTATACAGTGAATTACTCCATGAATTATACATATTAACAAATTTAAAAGAATAATTATTTTTTTTTTTTTTATATAAAAACCATTTCATCTCAAATTCGCCATTCAACCCCTTAGGGGTTAATGTACCCAGATTATAGATGAATTTCATCTCGGTCTGTGCTAACATGATCTCGCTTCCTCTTTGCCTCCAATTTCCTACCACTTTTTTGATCCCTATCACTGATCTTATTTCACCAAGTCCACAGGCATGTTTGTTTTTAAAATGTTCGGATAGATGATGGCCTTCTAGCCCCTTTTTTATGTTCCTTACGTGTTCACTCCAACGTTCCCTTAGGGTTCTACTTGTTTTCCCTACATATTGAAGTCCGCAACTGCATTCGATCAAATAAATACAGTTCTTGGTATTGCACGTAATAAATTCTTTAATATTGTATTTGGTTTTATTAGAAGTGAAACAAAATTCTGTTACTTTTAGGGGGGTTCCTTTATGGGCTTTACACATAGCACATGTACCGCATCTGTGAAAACCTTTTGTGTTTATTCACCCCATTTTTGCCTCTGGTGCTGCGCTCTTAATTATTTTTGTTCTCAGGTTGTCTGCTTTTCTATAAATAAAACGGGGAAGATCGCCAATCTCTTCTTTTAACAAAGGATCCCTTTTAAGGATATGCCAGTGGCGTCTTATTATTTTTTCTGTTTCCTTGTGTTGGTTATTAAATTTTGAAATGAAGGGAATAGTAGAAATCTTGTTTTTTCCTTTATCTTTGTATGTCAACATGGTGTTCCGTTCCTTAGGGATACGATGGTTGCATCAATTTCCTTCTCTTGGTATCCTTTCTCTACGAAAAGGGCCTTCATTCCTTTTGCTTGTTCCTCAAAGGTTTCCAATTCTGAGCAATTTCTCCTTATCCTAGTCAATTGGCCCGATGGCATATTTTTAAGCCATTTAGGATGATGATTGCTTTCAATGGAGATATAGTTGTTATTGTCCGTGGGCTTTGAGTAGTTTTTTGTTTCCAGGGTGCCTTCTTTGATATATATACATAGGTCCAGGAAATGGATTTCTTCATTGCTCTTAGTGAATGTAAGTTTTATATTGTAAGGATTTTTATTTAAGGTGTCGCAAAAGCAGTCTAGGCTTTCCATATCCCCTTCCCATATGAAAAAAATATCATCAATGAACCTCCTCCAATTCTTGATGTTTGATAGAAATGGGTTGTTTGTCCAAATGGTCTGATCCTCCCACCACCCCATGAACATATTCGCATAGGATAGCACGAATTTTGTACCCATTGCGGTACCTGTGGTCTGTTTATAGAATCTATCCTTGAACCAGAAGAAATTATTCGTTAGAATAAAATCAATGACCTCCTTTAAGAATTCTATTTTTTCTTTCTCCATGGTGGTTTTTAATAAGAAGTATTCTACCGCTGTGATACCTATCTTATGATCTATTATAGAGTACAAGGAGGTCACGTCTGCTGTTACCATGTGATATCTTTCACCCCACTGTATTCCTTTCAAGCAATTTAGCATATCTATAGTGTCTTTAAGGTATGATCTTATCTTTACCACTTCCGGTTGTAATTCGTGGTCCACAAACTGAGGTTTGCCGTTATGGAGTTTGTTCCTGCCACAATTGGCCTTCCTGGGGGTTTTTCAAGACTTTTATGAATCTTGGGCAGGATATATAGGACTGGAAAGGCAACTCCAGCATGCTGCGATATGGGGAAAAGGCTGGGCGTTCCCATGGAAATTAGGCAGTGACGCAGCTGCCGTGGGCGGGCAGCTGACATCACCAGATGTCCCCATACAGGGAATATGCAAAGCTAAGACATCTCTTAGTTGTGCATGTACATTACAAATCATGGTCAGCAACCATCGAATGAATTGAACCCTGGAACCCTAGGTTGCGAATGGATGTTTATGCAAAACATCCATTTGCAGCCAAGGGGGAAACTTGCCAAGCAAGGGGGGCATATAATCCATATGCAATGCTGCGAAATTTGCAGTGTTGCGTGTGGACCGGAATAAGATCCTAAGGGTCAGATGCACTAAGCTTCAAAAGTGATAAAATGGAGAGTTATAAACTTTCCTAAAATGTTCCTTCCTTATGCTCTGGAGAGTGAGAAGGAACAGAGCTGGTAGTGTTAAGCTGTGTACACCCGGGGGCTATAGGGGCTGAAATCGCTGGAAATATGGTCGCAGGCGACCATATTGCCAGTGATGGGAGTGTGCCCCGGCGAAAAATCGCGCTCCCGTTTTCAGCCCCATTCTAATCGCTGGTCTCAGGAGCTTGCTCCTGCGACCAGCTGATTACCTCTGCAACTCCCCCAGGCAGAGGTTCCTTCTCATCAGCGAACATCTCTGGTCGCTGATGAAAAGGAGAACCTGAGCAATATATTGCTCAGCGGCTGAGCAGTATATCTCCACCGTGTGTACGGGGCTTTACTGATCCTCTCCTTCTGAACTGCTAAACTGCATCAGCTAACAACACTAATTAGAGGGCTGGCATGTTAATTATCAAGCCATGATTAATAGCTTACTTTAGTATTTAATAAACACTACCTAAGGATTACATTAGAAGGTAATCATATTAACCTAAACTTATCCCAATCATCAATTTATCAAAGTATATTGTTAGAATCAATTCCCTTATAAATATTGTTTTGTGGCTCACGAGTTTAAGATTGGGCATATAGAGTAGCTTTCTACAAGGATCATTCAGTGTTGATAACTTTGGGCATGATTCAGAGGTGAACACAGTTGCAGCCTTAACTGCATTTTTTTTCACATTTCTTTATGCTAATGATGCAGCCAATTGTCCTACTGAGATGCCCACTTTCATGGGCAGTCATCTGTAGTCTCTGGTGTTAGGAGCACTTGCCTGCCATGTATCTCGAGCTGACTAATATAGTCAGCTCTACGGGGCGGGGCGATGATGCAGCGAGATGTGATTTGCTGGCCATATCCATTTCAATTTTCTTTATCCTTTCCCCTCTGCCGCCAATGGATGAGGAGCACCCAGATCACCACCCCTGGGGACCTGGACCGCTGCCACCGCTGAGAGAAGGTGAGTTTACATTCTGCAGATGCTGCGGGTAGGGTGGGGCAATCTGGGGTGCCAAGGGTGGGGGTGTTGATTGGGGGTGCCATAGGTGGGAGGGGGGGTGATCGGGGGATGCCATGGGGGGAGGGGATCAGGGTTGCCACAGTTGCCACAGGTAGAGGAGGGGGAGTATTGCATCACCCACTCAGAAGGCCCTTTACATCGCCCCCTACAATAACATGCGGGTGATGTGCTGTGCAGGGCCTTCTGAGTAACTGCACTGAAATGAACAGCACAGCCATTCTTCATTGCAGCCAGATTCAGGGCTGTGGGGCCATGCTTCTGTATCACTGTGTTGGCTACACACAAAGCAATATTCTGCCATTTTCTGAGCAATTTATTGAAATTATGTAAAATTGCTCAGAAAAGGGCTGAATATATACCCCATGTGTAGGGTCCATTAGTGTGTTTGTTGTGTTTTTATTTCAGATTGCATTCATAGTGTTGTTTTTTTATGCATTTAGGGTTGGTGAGCTACTGGTTTCTTGTAAGGCATTGATTTCCTGACTGGAAATAATTCTGTTTACAGATACGGATGGAGCCAGGCTCATCCAGGCAGCAGCTGGCGAAAATTTAACCAGCCCCTGCCAGCCGCCAGCTCCCACCAGGAGGCGCGGGCGCATGAGACGCTTGCGCGCCCCTGGCTACGGAGCTCACCCCCCCCCCCACGGAGCTCCCCCCGGGTCCCCACAGCCTCCCTGCCACCGCCGCCGGTAACCCTCGCCACCCCAACCCCCCCCCCCTAACCCTGCCCATCTCCTTGATGCAGAGACGGGCAGAATGCCGCTGCCCCGCCGCCGAAGGATTGGGACGTGTATGTGTGTGAGACGTAAGCGCGTCCCAGTTCAATGTAATCCCTGTCCGCCGGCACTCGCCAGAGGGGAGGTTCTGGCGGGCGCTGAGCAAAACTGACAGGCGCTACATCTGTAAGGCTCCACACTCTTCATCCCACATTGTACAGGCCTTGGGGGACCCATATTTTGGCACTCTGTGATTCATTTTTATGAACCCAGCCTTTAGCATTCTGATACCTTGTATACCTTATGTATAAATACGTATGGCAGGTTTTTTTTTTTGGGGGGGGGGGGGTTCACACTCGTGACCTTGAAGTGGAGTTTTGTGTAGCAGTTTGTGGTTCAGTCAACTGGGCATTGGTGGGAAAGCAATACTCCTCAACAGATTATTAGAGCACAATTGGTAGTTGTGGTGTACCTCCCTTTTCTGGGCCAAGATATCTATCTATCTATCTATCTATCTATCTATCTATCTATCTATATATATATATATATATATATATATATATATATATATATATATATATATATATATATATATCACATACACTTAAAAACAAAAAATTTGGAAACCCCCCTTTAAAAATCCTGTATTTGCCAATGATCATGTATTAAAGAATCCACAAATTGATCTTATTATCATTTCTACTTATTCCTAATTTTCCTTAACAGTGTTATGATGTGTACACACGGTGATATTCCTTTACTGTTCAACTTCAGATTCGATTGCTATGCAATCTATGCTAACTAGTCTGAACTATTTACATACAAGTCATGCTATCTACATTCGATTTGCTGCATTGTCTATTTGGCTTTCCGATTTCAGCTGAATGGGAGTGTGCATCAGCATCGAATTGGGATAGAAAGCTTAAAAACATGTTCGGTACTTGTGTAATATCTGGGCGCCTGATTATTTGATTGTATGCCTTAACTTAAGGCATACAATCAGATGCGATGCGACACGTTTTTTGCGGTAAAATCGCGACGATCACATCGCATCGCATCACATGTGATTTGGTCGCGATGCGTTCGATGCGATTTTACCGCAAAATCGCGTCGCATCGCATCTGATTGTATGCCTTAAGTTAAGGCATACAATCAGATGCAACGCGACGCGATTTTGCGGTACGCGATGGACGCGATTTTCCATAGGATTTGATGTTAAAATGGTCCTGTTCATTTCCCCACTATCCAAGTGGGCATAGAGTTAATTTTATATAGCGTGGCGAGCGCAGCGAGCCACCGAGCCTGAAGGGCGGCGATCGCAGCGAGCGCAGCGAGGGGACACGGATTACTTAAAATGTATTCTGCATCTCCGCCCCACGCTTCGGGCTCGGTGGCTCGCTACGCTCGCCACGCTATATAAAATCAACTCTATGCCCACTTGGATAGTAGGGAAATGAACAGGACCATTTTAACATTGAATCCTATGGAAAATCGCCTAGATCGCATTGCATCGCATCGTATGCGATTTGGTTGCATGCGATGCGATGAGATTTTTTCCGACCCGATCTCAAAATTGGGTGCCCAATTATTACACAAGTACCACATGTTCTATCTCCATTAGATGTCTATGCGATCCCGATTCAATTTTGACTATATAGTCAAAAATCTAATGTCAAATTGTACCGTATGTACACAGCATTATACTCAGCTGGTGACTTTGGTAGCTTTGCAGTATACTATAATATTATAGCACAAACTGTATTTTCTTGCTTACACTGCCTGGAAACAGTAAAGGTCTATACACAATGGGCGACTGGGTGACTTTGAGCTGAAAGTCGCTCAAAACAGCATGTTTGAGCGGCTTTCAGCCTGACGCTGTATGGCCTGGCGCTGAGTGGTGAGCTCTGCTGTGCCCTCCAGCATCATTGCTGGGAAAGTCATTCATCTGCTGGTAATACCAGGACGGCTTTGCGTAGCACTGCACTATGCAAAGCCGCCCTATCCCTACTGATGGCAGGCAGGGGGAAAGCCGCTCAGTGTGTATGCACTGTGCAGCTCTACCCCCAGCGATGAATGCGATGAACGCGATCATCGCTGTCCATACATGCTGGGCATAGTCACCCAGTGTGTATGGACCTAACGGCTTTGCTGGTATGTATTCAGTATATCTGCACATGTGTAACTATGCGGAAAATGTAAAATGCATTTTATGCAAATAATATTTTATCTAAATAAATAAATACATTTTTGCTGCTGAATCATCTACTATTGTCAACCTGGCATAGTGAAAATCAGTATGAGTTCAGGCCCTGTTTTCTTGGGAAGCTTTGTGGGAAATTTAGAAATTGACTAAGATGGGAGTCCTGTGTCACATGGGATGCTGCTATGGGCAACCAATCAGATTTTATATATTATCTTCTGGAAGGTGCTAAATAAATACTGTAAGAATTATATTCTGATTTGCTGTCCATAGGAACATCCCATCTGAAATAGAACTCCCATCTTATACCCCGTTCTCACTGCAGGCAAATTCCCAGGTCTAGCATATCTATCCGCTAATTTGCCTTTTAACACAGGTTTTTTTGCAGTGTGAACTGTCTGCATACCCGGATCTCATACACGGGTAAAACCCTTCTTTTTACCCGTTTTTGAGATCTGGGTATACAGACATGGGTTGACCCGTTCACACTGCAAAAAACCTGTGTTAAAAGGCAAATTACTGGCTAGAAATGCTTTACCCGGGAATTTGCCTAGCAGTGAGAACGGGGATCCGTCGCTGCCGCTCCCGGCATTTAAATGCCGGGTAAATGCTGTGTAGTTCACACACACAGTGTGAACACGGCATTAGTAAATGTACCCCTTTGTTGGTAGAAGCTCAGAAAACCCCTTCACTGGCAATGGCCACTGCAGGGCTGTCCCTGTGATGTATCAGGAAAATCCCTTATTCCAGAAAAAAAAAGGCTTCAGTTAAAAAATAAGTAATTTATTGATAGGCAGCAATCAGAATTCTTAAATCACCTTTAGTACATCACTTCCCTACCAACTACTATCGAAAACAGGCAAGACCCAAAGAATGAATACAACCAGTGGCGGTTTTTACCTATGGGCTGCAGGGCTGCAGTCCCCCAAGGTAAAATACACCACTATTCTCTGCCTAAGTGATGCCAGATGCAGTCTGTAAGACTGCTTTGGCTTCAATGGGACTGGCAGTCACTTCCTATTGGAAGTCTGACCTGCCAGTCACTCAAGGCAGTCCCATTGGGAGATGTTCCCTCTCTCCGGGATGCCTCTCTGTGCGCAAATGCTGGGCAGCCCCAAAAACGGGTTCTGCACATGCAGGGACCTAAATATGCCTCCGGGGGCTGCTGCAATGGCGGCCATGGAGGCTTGGGCCAGCACAGTATGTATTAAGTTACTGCACATGTGCTGGCCCCGTGCAGGGTAGCAGCAGCTGGGACCTGCAGCAGCGGGGAGCACAGCGGTGGCAGCGGAGGGAGGCCCACATCGTAGCAGCCCCCTCCTCCACAAGGGTAAGAGCCGCCACTGAATACAACTGTTTTTAAATCACCTTATTATTAAAATATTTAGGGTAGTAGTTTGAATGGCTACAGACTACAGTAGCTCTATTAAGTTGCTGAATAAAGTATTTCATTTTACTATATAAACAGATCAGTAGAAGAGAAGAACTGAGTAAAGCCACATACTGTAGGTGAGAAGCTGAAATAGGAAAGGGTTGACATGGTGTGATCGCTAGAAACAGCATGATTTTAATATATCTACTCTGTGACTTTAACTTAGTAATACATTTGTGTGTGTCAGACACTTTTCAGCTGGGGCTGAACCATTAATGCAATAAAAAAGGATTTCACAAGTACTTTTAGCTTCATTTCACAAAGATTAGATTAGATTCTGCAGCAGGGGTCTTATGAACAGCTCATAACCATCGCACAGACCTGCCTTGATCACACACATTGATATTCTGCTTTGCAAGCTGTGGGCTCCCTAATGCTGCTCTCAAACCGTTCGATATTTCACAGCTGTGATACAGCCCTGTAGTCTGGAGGATGACAAAGATGGTGTAAGGGGGGGAGACATAAACGCTTAGGGTGTTTGGGGTTGTTGAAATTCCTCTGGAAAGCTAGGAGCCCAAAGCAGCAGTATTTCAGCCATTTATACTGCACCCTTTTATTGCTCTGTGTCTAGAGACATGACTGAGGAAATGATAGCTTGCATGAGACGTGCCAAGCTACATCAGTATGCGATAGACTGCATGTGATCAGCCAGAGCCATTTGCTACTGTGTAGTGATAAACTCTCAGCGGAAATTACTCTAAGGGCAGCGCAGTGGCTTGCAGTATATGTAGTTCAAGCTGTTTTATTCCACTGTCGCATGTGCGTGAGTTTAATGTCACAGCTATTACACACTCGGAGGAAAACAAAGAAATAATACAGGGCCTTTAGCAGGGATTAAGGTACAGGCAGGACTGTGTTCACGCTAGCAAACATATGCTGGCATTTTATATTGTTTATTTAGCCCTTGGACCGCACTGTATAGATTCTGCCTTCTGCACTATGGGGATTAATATATTATTATATTATTTTATTTATAAGGCGCCACAAGTGTTTCGCACCGTACAAAGGAACAGTACAGGGAGTCAAAACATAACACTACAGTAAATAAACAACAAAAATAGAGTACAGGTAAAATGAATGCCACAATTCAATACACATTACAGCTTAGATGTAAGTAGTGAGGACAGGATCAATGTGCTAATAGGGGCTGGTGGCCAAAGATGGAGATGAGTATGTGGATGAAGATGGTCGCTGAGTGTTTGAGTATGGGAGAGCAGTGAGGCCCTGTTCTGAGGAGCTTACAATCTAGCAATATAGAGCAAGAAGTACAAATATGACAGGGTGGGAGTACCATACATTTTGCCATTAGAATATATAAAAGAATGTTCACACTGATATAACAGCATTTGAATGTATTCAGGGCCTGAATCAGGTTCATTCGCAAAGCACATTTGGTTTGCTAATGGAGTAAACCATGTGCACTGCAGGTGGGGCAGATGTAATATGCAGAGAGAGTTGGATTTGGGTGGGTTATTTTGTTTCTGTGCATAATTCCTGTATCATAATATTTTTTTTCCAAAATATCTTTTATTGACAGGAAAAGACATATGTATACAGAATGAATGTTAGTATAACAGTATTATGTTTGACAGAACGGGTTACAACAGTGATGAGAAAAATTGACAAACTAAACATTCGGTTTGCATGACGATTAGGGTTTTACATCACAATCACATATTACCGTAAGTACTAGCTCTAAAAGGGAGGGTCGTTAGACAATGTTTCAGTTAAATACCAGGTGGTGTCGAAAAAAAGAGTTTCTTAGGGCCGTTTTCAGAGGTGGGGACAGGGTTTGTATATAAGGTAACCAAGTATTAAAAAACTTAGTTGTACACTTTTCTTTTTGAATAGAGGTCTCCGTCCAGTCCATCATAAACAAATACATCATTCTAGGAAAAGCTAAAGACAAAGAGGAGGGGGTTGGGGAAATCCACTCCGATAATATTGTTTTCTTAACTGTCGCGGCTAGTTTTACTAGTAGTAGCCTGACACCTGGCAAAAAGCGTTTGCGATCAGTGGCTGAGTATTGTCCCCAAAAAACCCAAGCCTTCGAGATGGTGAAATCAATATATAAGTTTTGTTTTGATAATCTTGAAAATCGGACCAAATGGATTGCACCACGTCACAGGCCCATATACAATGCACTAAGTCTGCGTCAGGACAACCACATTTGTAGCAGTTGGCGTTAAGGGCTCCCCCAGTGAGAAATTTAAGTTTTGGGGTAAAATATGATCTATGTAGAAGTTTTTGGTTGCATTTCTATGTAGGAAGTGGAAGTTAGACTTTTGTACAATGATTGGAATGCTGTCAGTATTGTCTTCATGGTCAACTCAGGGAAATCATTTTGCCATTTCAAAAAACCTCTCGGGGGTTGCTCTAGTGCATGGGTCTTCAAACTGCGGCCCTCCAGATGTTGTGAAACTACAAATCCCAGCATGCCTTGCCACAGTTTTAACACTCCCTTATAGCAAAACTGTGGCAAGGCATGCTGGGATGTGTAGTTTCACAACATCTGGAGGGCCGCAGTTTGAAGACCCATGCTCTAGTGAAATAAATTTACGACAGAGGTCATAAATATGGAAAGTAGGTAGGGGTTTCTCTAGCCATGTATGTATTAGTTTGTCAAGGGTGCAAAGTTTGGAAGGCAGGTCCGTTAAGGGTAGTACCGATTGAGCATAGCATTTCACCTGGGTATATGTAAAATGTGAGATCTGCAGGCGAGGGTATTTGTCTTTCAAGTCCGTGTACGACAGGAAGACCAAAGAGTCTATCTTCAGAAAGTTTGCAATATATCGTAGGCCTCCAGTACTCCAACCTTTAAAAACGCCGGAGAGTTGGCTTGGTATAAAATTAGGGTTGGCCCATAGGGGGAGAAAAATGGACATGTATTTTGAGGTGTGTATGGCATTCCTGACTAACCTCCATGCCATACAAGTGGTGTGGATAAGAAGATTAGTCTTAGCATCTTCTGGCATAACCTGTGGGGTCTTTTGTAGTAAAGCTATTAGATTTATGTTTGGGATAAAACTTTGCTCTTCAGAGAAATTTGCATATGTGTTTGAACTTGATATCCAATCTAAGGCTATACGATAATTAGCTGCCATAGCATATGTTCTGAGACATGGCAAGTTGAGTCCTCCTAGGTCCTTTTCTGTTGCATTTTAAACAATGATATTCGTGGGCGCTTTCCGGACCATAAAAACTTTGAAAGCTCCTTATTATGTTTTGCAATATCTCCCTTTGAGGGAATAATGGCATCTGCCTATATAAGACAGAGGTAAATGAGCCCATTTGGCGAAGTCTATCATGGTTTTGGACCACAACGGTCCAAAATTCCTAGTATATAATTGGGAAGGGTGTGTTGGAATTTTAATACCTAGATAAGTGATTCCCTCTTCAGAGGCCCATCTGAAGGGAAACGAGGCGCCCCATCCTAGTTTCGCCTCCGGGAAAAAGGCCAGTGCTTCTGTTTTAGAATGATTTATTTTAAACCCCCCAAATTCCTATAGTGTTTTCAGTATGGTGGGAACTGCTTGTTTTGGGTTGGATATGTAAAGTAAAAGATCATCAGCGAATGCTGACACTTTTAGTTCATTTTGTGCAAGCCGGACCCCCTTCCAATTTTTATTAAGTACAAAGTGTCTTATGAGTGGATCCAATGCCAGATTGAATAGTAGGGGTGATAGTGGGCACCCCTGGCGAGTGCCTCTGTGGAGTTGGAATGGGGTTGAATTTGCATTATTTTATACATGGCTGCTACCAATAATATCACGTTGTGTACTGAGTGTCGATTCCTAAGGAATCCTGTCTGTTGAGGTAGAAGAAGGGATAGGAGAATTGACTGTAAACGTGAAGTGATGAGTTTTGTAAAAAAAAAATTAAGTCTTGGTTAAGCAAGGAGAAGGGTCTGTAAGAGGAAACTAGGTTATGGTCTTTATTGGGTTTGGGAATAAGAATTATTCTAGCTTCATTGAAACTATGTGGGGCAGGTTTTCCAGTAAAAATAGCATTATACAGTATAGCTGACTTAGAAGGGGGATTATTTGGTGGGTAAGCAGTTTATAATAGGAGGCTGAGAGACCATCCGGGCCTGGTGTCTTGTGTAGGGGTAGCGTTTTAATTATGTTTTCGATCTCGCCTTCACTAACGGATGACCTTAACAGTTCCCTATGGTCAGAAGAAAGTTTGGGTAAATTGGCTGTTTGTCAGAATTCTGATATGTTAATCTGCCTCCCAACAGAGGTGGTAGACGCAAATACAGTAGTACAATTTAAACATGCTTGGGATAAGCATATTGACATCCTTACAAAAAAATAACGATCAAATATGGTTTGAGGTGACATGTTTAAAAAAAGGGGCAGACTAGATGGGCCAAGTGGTTCTTATCTGCCGTCAAATTCTATGTTTCTATGTTTCTATCTGATGTACTGGAGGGGCTTGGTAAAGGGATTCAAAGTAGGAAAGGAAAAGTTTAATAATTTGATCGTGATCAGTAGTGACATTTCCTGTATCATAATTTTATGGATAGGCCATGAATGTTCTTTGTCGGATAAGGAGGAGAGTGTTCTTAGCCCTGCCTACTGTACGGATGCTCACACCGTCCGAATGCAGTAAGACACCAAGCGTACGGACCGCGAGTGGATGTTTCATGTGAACACCTCATCCATCTGTGGGAACCTCCCCCATCCTCCGATGGTCACCGACCATGGAATGATGGACCGAGCGGTCAGGCAGCACCGAGTGCTCCAGACCACTCAGACATTTTTAAATATGAAAGCAGGGATATGGGCGGGCAGCTGACATCTGGCTATGTCAGTTGTCTGCCCCCCACATGTGCGTCACGGCCGCATTACCATACATACGCCCAGTGTTTTCATGGGAACACCCATGAAACACGGGGCGTACGCATATGGTAATGAGCCCAAACAGCCTTTCACACCCCTCTCTACCCCCTACTCGGATGGTTCCATACAATTGTTTTCTACACTGACCTCACTCCGTGTTCTGCACATACACAAATACCAAACATCGACCGTCCGACCGCACACGGAGCCGTCCGACTCAATCAGAACAAGGGCCATATTCCATTCTTAGGTTACTACAGTGAGACTTTACATCCATAAGCAAGACAGCTGCTGACCCTACAATTATGCATGCACTGCACCATCCTGTCACTGTTAGACCACCACAGTGGGAGATAGACTTATTCCACTTAGCTCCAGAGAGGCCTGGGATCACTGCCTATCCACACTGCCAGAGAGTTACTTCTACCACTAGAGTGCCTGGGTACCACTTGCATCCTGCATTGCTTTCTACACAGATTACAATTTCCTGCTTTATGCTTCACTCAAGCTCTTCTCAATGTAACAAGTCTGTATATGTGTGTAACTGAGATGAACAGTAAATTAGGTCTTAATGCCAAATGTGGATCCCAGAGCGAGGTAAAACATGATTTGAAAAAAACAACAACAGATATTGGATTTTATAGGAGTCAGATCTTGCATGTTTGGATTCCCTGTAATAGTCTCTCCATTTACAGTCAGGTAGTTAAGACATGGAAATTGAGGATTTTACTGTTGAAGTGCAACAGGATTAGGGGGAATTTGTGTATCTGCTTCAAATGAAAATCTTGTTGATAAATGTTTTTGAATATGAAGAAGTTGACCAAATTTAGAAGGAGTATGTGGCTTTGTGTCAAAGTAAGTCAGCCACTGATGGCAGCAATTATTGCCAGTGATGATAAGTAGCAGGACATTGTCATCATGCCTGGGCATAAGACCACACTTTTATTTTCCTAATAATAATAATCATATTTAAGAATTGCATAATGTTGTAATTTTGGGGCAACATGGTTGACTGTCTTCTATCTTGTGACATATATACGGACAGATGCTCAATCAGTTTAGTGGTTTTACACAGTTGCATGAAAGGGTGGGTTAATCTTAAGTAAGAAAAAGCACATTGTCCCCCAGGACACTGAATAATATCAGTAACCAGATTTTAAAACTACTGTTAGTAGAATTTAGAGCTCTTGGTTACAGAAATGTAACAATATACATAGCAAATGTATATAACCAAGTTCTCTGAATTCTACTAAGAGTAATATTGAAATCTGGTTACTGATATCATTCAGTGTGCAGGGGGACACAATGTATTTTTCTGTCTATCTTGTGCAAGTCCGTCCTTTACTAGTTCACATGTCCTATTATAATCCTGTCTTTTGGTCTGCTTGACTTGCAGTCTGTAATAAATTATAATAATTGTATACTACTGTTTTTATTTTTTGCGGGGACATTGTTAATAGTCTTAGTTCTCTAACAAGACCATTTGAATCTCTTGTGTTGTCCTGACTGATTTTTTATTGTTTTAATTATTTGTTCCACGTCTCTCTTTTACTTTTATTTTTCAATGAATAAGTAAATAAATGAATGAATGATTGAATGAATGAATTAATTCACCAACATATCACTGCTTTACCTATCTTCCACCACATACTCCACCTCCAATTCCCTGTTCTGCACTCCAGCCTCTGGTCTGTTTCATCTTAGATAATAAAAACATTCTTTCGATTTGCTTTTTATTAAACTAAAATCCAACCTGCCATTGCTATGCCACTGATGTTTTATAGATCTTTCATTCTTTCAAACTGCTGTGTGTTTGTGCTGCTTTTCTGAACCTTCATTTAGCTGGCCAGTTCACGGCAGTCCTTTGCTGATATTAGTAAACAATATTGTGACCTGTGAGGTGGCCAAATCTGACTGGAAATGACTGAAGAGAACTGTAATTTATGTTACTAATACTTTATGAACAAAAACATGCCCACAGTACATGATTTTAGCTGTTTTTGACAGTTTTAAAGAAGTCCAAAACCAGATCAAAATCTGAACCTAAACACTTCAAGGTGGTTTTGCAAAACAAACATTAAAGAATTTTGAGGTTCTGCGCACAACTCTACTATGCTACTAAATAAACAACCTCACGGGTTAAGTACTGGGCTGTTGCTTGGCTCAGGGCGACCTCTGGTATGTACACTCGCTCTGTTATACCACTGTCACCTGATCACAAATATTACAATATCTTTCACATTTTCTAACAGAGAACATGGTAAAGCAACAACTTCTGTAACTCTTCTATGAGATGTAACCCTCAGGTGGTAAATGCTATATCAGGCTCTCCTCTTCCACTTACCTTGGACTCTACTAAAATTGCTTAGATTGATTTTACAATAGCACAGCACCCAGGGGATATTTACATTACCCGAGAAGATGATAATATACTGTACTCATGATTAACCAGACGAAGACATACAGTACTAGACTATCTTTACTATAACATCTGCTCTCCCTTGTGGATGTTCGTACCCAGGGAAATATCTACTAAGCTTTTATTGAAAATAAAAATAGATGAAATATTGCATTTTTAAGATAGCCTTTACTTAACCAAATTGAATTTTTAACAACCCGCATGCATTGATGTACAATACCAGTTCTTTAGTAGTCTAACTACAGTTTGGCAATTAAAAAGTCCATACTTATAGACATGGTGTTCTTAACCATGTCTAATATATATGTTTCTCTTTCATTTGAGAAATATAAGAACAAAAAAGTTGTGTGGAAAGTCTGGTGGTGTCCACGTCATCTATGTTTAAGTCTTACATTTTGTCACTGGTTGTGATTCCTAGACATAAGACCAAAAAAGCCACCTCTTCAGTGTGATATTTTTAGCCCAATCCTGCCTGTTAGAAATATATAACCATCAACCTCTGCATTAATTATTGAAGGTAGTGCTTCCCAATAACTGGTTTGTGGTGGCCTAGGCAAACCATTCACTTCAGCAACAAAAATGACAGTCCATGTTGCTGAAGTGCTTAGTTTGTTAAACTATGCATGTCCTTTTTAATATACAACATAAAGGTGTTGCACCACTTTTCTTTTCATATATTTTGGGGGGCATAGGTTTTTTTCTATAGACATTTTTTTATTGGCTATCGGTTTCGTTACTAATTTGCAACACATTTTAAATCAGAAATAGATGTTGTAGGGGAAATATACAAGATGGGAGTTCTATTTTACATGAGATGTTGCTATGGGCAACCAAACAGAATCTACTTTTTATTTATTTAGCACCTAGAAGATAATAGTATCTGATTGGTTGCCCATAGCAACATCCCATGTAAAAATAGAACTCCCCTTTTAGTAAATTTTCCCCTGTGTGTTTGTAATGGGTGTGGTATAGGGGCAGATGTATTAAGCCTTAACAAGAGATAAATGCAAGGGTGATAAATACATCTGCCCAATTATTTGATAAACATGGTGTGTGACTGAATGTAGAATTTCATTTTAAACTTGCTGTCAGTGCAGACAATCTGCTAAATTAATATGAATACTTTGCATTTTTAAACTACAGTATTTCTGAAAATAACTATTATTGATTTAATTCAGAATCTTATAGAACCTACTTAATTTACCAATAAACTCATGTATGAGTAATTACCTGGCCCTACTTATTCTTGAGTAAGTCCCTAAAAAACCACAACAAATGATTGCAAACTCAAATTAACCCTCAATATGAAACATAAAAAACCACACAAAGAAAGAACTAGGTAAAGTATTTCAGTAAAGAATTAATGAAACCGCATCACAACAGAGAGCAAAGGTTTTCATAACTGATGCAATTCTTCCCCTTTGGCAATAGTGGATGAGAGATCTATCTGGATTCTAAATAAGAAACACCAGAAATCCACTGAGACGGAATTATTTGTAATTATTAATATAACAGGGATTGAGGTTTCCACATATTCACCTCAGTTATATTAGAAGCATTCCAATACTCCACAATGATTGATTTTCCTACATTCAATAAATGCATTTCTCGGTATGACTTAAATGGATTTTTTCCAAATCTATATTTAATAAATAAAAGTATAAATGTTAACTTTGTTCTACATGGTTCACCTAGATACGTAGATAGGGAATAGTTAGCTGTAGTTTGAAAAAAAAAAGAAGAAAACATATTTTAAATGCTAGAAAAATGGTTTTAGTAGCTTGTGGCAAAGAATAAAGATAATTAGTATGAATAGAGAATTTGCTTTATTGATTTTGTTATTTATATTATCACATAGAGGGTATGTAGTCTTGGCACCTAATAAACATTAGATTTTAACACTGTGCATGAACCTGAACACACTCAAAGTACACTGAAAATCACAGAGCTTCTAGTAATTTGGACACTTATTGAATGGTATTACTTGAACACAATGCTGTTGCCACAATTCTACAGCACCTTATTGGGTGTTGTTTAATCACACAGTGCCCCCTTTTTAGTTAAAAAGTGCAAATAAATGTTTTTTTTTTTTTCAATAATAAATGACAGTGCCAACAAAGTTCCCCTTTAAAATAACCAAATGGCATTTTGTAAATTGTCCATACCTTTACCGGCTTTAAGCTTAGTTTTACATATAACACAGTGTTCCAGCTCAGGTCCAATCAGCCTAGTGGTGTTTAGTGCCTCTGAGTGCTGCAGTCCACAGTTCCAAATTGACACAGTGCCCCTTGCCTTCTTTACTGACTTTGACAGTTATAAATATTAACAATAGAATGTTATTCCCAGTTCACTTCCAAGACTATCTCCCTCTGGCGTTCTGTGTAAAATGGCTTCTTAAATCATGAGGGAGGGACTTTTATGTAATTCAAATCACATGTGATTTGAATCCAGAAGGGTGATGTTTTTTCTGGGTTTCAGATCTGAGCCTACTCGGAAGAGCCAAATCGAGACTCAGAAGACCTACAATAAATGTTGACCGCAGAACTTTGTGTGTGTTCGGTTTTCATAAAAAACAAACTTCATATCTCTAGTATTACGTGTTATGTATTTCACAGGATTTACAATAATAAAAATACATTAATTCCAGGATATATTTATTAGTTTATGTGTTTCTTTAAATGTGAATACACTTTTCTAATTGCTTGGAGGCTTAATGCAAGAAAATATCTGTGGCTGTCCATTTATGGTATTTTTGTAATACCTCCAGACTAATGCAGACAATGGGAGAACTTCAAATCTTTATTGCTGCTTTTTGTGGCAATACATACTCTAATTTAGTAGAGCCATAGTTACCAATCTAGTGCTGCTTTCAAGATGGCTTTGCTCAGCCATAAGAAGCAAATCACCGGTGAAACCTTCGATAACCTTTAAATAAATTGAGAAAAGCTCTGTCTCCAATGAACACTGTTTTTCATCTTAATACAGTGTATATATATATATATATATATATATATATATATATATATATATATATATATAGATAGATAGATAACAGTTGTAAGTTGGCGCCCTTGGTTAGCCCTATTAATGATTGGGTCTAAACAACCTTTTAACGTAGTACGAGCGAGCAGTAAAATCAATAAACAAAAAATAATATACAATCTTTCCAACCGTACCCTAACAGAGGCTGAGTCTGCAGTTCTCAGCAAGGGTCTCAATTTTGAAGACGGTCCAAGGTCCGAGGTCTTGCCTTCAATGGCGTGTCTTCGATGTAGTCACCGGCGTAGAGAGAGAGAGTTTATAAGCAATATCGTAAGTAATCTAAACTATACACCAAATCAAGTGTATTTATGTCAATACAAATGTAAGATTTAAAATGACTAAAATCCACCACATTGGAAGTAGTCCTGGTAAGCTGCCTCTATAAGTAGCCTAAAAAATGTGCATTATTTCCACCAGGCCTCTCTGAATTATTATACAAATAACCCCTGGTAGGGGACACATCCCACCCTTGAGAATCGTGAGGACCAAGTCAATGATTTTCGGTATGTGAGGCAGAGTGCCCATATCATCAATCCTATGGAATTACGCTATTGTTCTTTCACCTGTTCCATTTGCTTCCTCTTTTTTCCTCCGTTGTCTTATATGAATTTCATCTATTTAATGAATATCCAACCTAGTATTATAACTATCAATTGTACAAATGTAAAGTCCCTTGATTTTATACTGTTTTTACATTGTTAACGAAAGAAATGCACAAATTATCAGTGTGTGTTTTTAAGATATATTCTTTGCATTTATAGCAATCCCCTGATGAAGTCTCTATAGGGATGAAACGCGTTGGGAACGATTGTTATGCTGTTTAGAATATCTCTGAAATCCTGTGTGGTCCAAAAGTACCACGACCGATGTGGTGAATAAGAGAATTTTTAATAAATATATATTTTGGACTATAATCTTTGGACTTTACTGCTTCGTACTACGTTAAAAGGTTGTTTAGACCCAATCATTAATAGGGCTAACCAAGGGCGCCAACTTACAACTGTTATCCATACTCTCCCTTTACCTCATCCAACAAGAGGTACTCGTAACTCGGGCAGCCTAGAAACATCTATTAATAAGGAGTGGTGCGAAACAGGAGTCTATTCTCTCTCTCTCTCTCTCTCTCTGTTTTTCTGCACTTCACCGTTTGCTGTTGAAGCTTTGTTGTACAGTCAGCTGTCCTGAGGAAGGGGCGCAAGCCTCGAAACGGTCGACACACGTTTGCTGACACTGTTGTCACTGTGATGTTTTTTCACATGATTTGAATACAAGTTTGCTTTTGATTTATTGAGAGTGCCGCCTCCGGTCTTCATTCATTTGATCACCAACGCTATATATATATATATATATATATATATATATATATATATATATATAGTAGATCGTAGTGTGCAGCACTCCAGCCAAAGTCTTCTTAATATCAAAACAGCTTTATTAGAAACAACAACGTTTCAATATCAAATCGATATTGTAATTGATTTGCTATTGAAACGTTGTTGTTTCTAATAAAGCTGTTTTCATATTCAGAAGACTTTGTCTGGAGTGCTGCACACTACGATCTACTATATGATACCCCACAGTGCGGGCACCCACACAGCAATACATACGGAGGAAGTGCTTGGCATCTCGTGGTATATATATATATATATATATATATATATATATATATATATATATATATATATATATATATTGTAAGGGGCTCTGCACTCACTAAATTAACTGATAAATAGTGGAGATTTAGTTAATATTAATTATATTTAGTTAATTAATTGATCAATGCATTTAAGCCTGCAGCCCCCTTCAAGGGACCACAATTTTCTGCAGGTCCTAACACTATCACTCAAAATGGCTACAATACACATAGCTATCACATCAATGTTTGATTCCAGGCATGCTATCTGGTCTAAAGCTCAAAGCAGATTATGAGTCGGATGGAGCCTGCAGGTTCATCTTTGGACCAATATGGCTTGATATATTCACATGTTGATTACATTGATATACATTATACTGTGTGTGCTTTTGGTACATAGTTATGTTTTTTTCTATAGGTTTCCCTTTGTTTGTTTTTTTTATATAATTTCTGTATGCCTCATTTACGATGCTGCATGACCCGGGAATGGAGGAATGGATTATGTGCTTTGTAGAGATGTGCCACTTTTTCGGGTTTTGGTTTTGGATATGGATCTCCCTTTGTGTTTTGGATCTGGATTGGTTTTGGCAAAACCACCCTTACGGGTTTTGGTTTTGGATCTGGATTTTTTTGAAAAATGCTAAAAATGGCTAAATAACAGAATTTGGGCCTGTTTTGCCCGTAAAGTATTATTGACATCAACAACATTAGTTTCCACTCATTTCTTGTTAATTTTGATCACTTCACAGATCACAAAATAGTTTTCATTGACAGTAGTTGGGTCAAAAGGTTATACCCAGGTAGCTGGATGACTAAGCTAAGCGACAGCAGTGGGCATCACATACATGTGGACCTTACACTTTCAACCTGGCACATCTTGGAAGCAGAGCGGCACTGCAGGGGCAGACAGGGTGGCAGTTTATTAAACGACACCAAAAAAGAGAAATGCTCCAAAGAGCAAAAAATACAAAGAGGTGCAAGATGAAATTGTCCTTGGGTCCTCTCACCCATCCTTATGTTGTATACAGGACATGCACAGTTTAACAGACTAATCTTTTCAGCGACAGGGACTTCAGCGGCAGGGACTGTCACATGTGGCTGAAACGATTGGTTTGTTTGGGCCTCCACAAAACAAGCTGGCAATGGGCAGTGCACAAACTGGCTTTACAAGATATAATCCTAAAAAAAGAGGAATGCTGCAAAGAGCAAAAAATACAAAGAAGTGCAAGATGAAATTGTCCTTGGGCCCTCCTACCCACCCTTATGTTGTATACAGGACATGCACAGTTTAACAAACCAATCGTTTCAGCAACAGGGACTTCAGCAACAGGGACTGTCACATATGGCTGAAACGATTGGTTTGTTTGGGCCCCCACAAAACAAGCTGGCAATGGGCAGTGCACAAACTGGCTTTACAAAATGTCATCTTAAAAAAAACAAAAAAATGAGCAAAAAATATAAAGAGGTGCAAGATGAAATTGTCAACAAGCTGGCAATGGGCAGTGCACAAACTGGGTTTATGAGATGTCATCCTCAGCATCCGATTCATCACCCTCATCCTCTTCTTCACACACAATTAATTTGTCATCGCTGGAATCAACCAATACAGGAGGACTGTGTGTATTAGGACGTAAGTGCTGGTGAAGGAGGTCCTGTTGTTGAAATTTGAAATTCATTTTTATGAACATCATCTTCTCCACGTTTTGTGGAAGTAACCTCCTAAGCCGAACGCTAACAAGGTTCCCAGCTGCGCTGAAGACTCTCTCAGAATATACACTGGAGGGTGGGCAACTTTAATAAAGCAAATCCAGTTTGTGCAAAGGCCGCCACATTGCCTTCTTATCTTGCCAATAATAGAATGGACAGTCTGACATACCTATATCAATGCTATTGCTAAAGTAATCATCCACCATTCTATCAATTTTGATAGCATCATAGGCAGTAGCAGTAGACATGTCCATTATGGTAGGAAGCTCCTTCAGTCCGGACCAGATGTCAAATATATTTCCGGACTGAATAGCAGTGGGTCTCTTAGGAAAATGTAGTTTTTTCCTCACAACCCCAGTGGGAGAAACTGAAGGAGGAGTTGTGTGCCTGCCACATTCCGCTTCAGCTGACAATTTTTGGACCAAGAGGTATTTGCACCTCTGCAGATTTGTGCCCATTGTTAACAGACACCATGTAAGACTTAAACCTAGGAACCAGTATTGTCGGCAAAATATAATGATCTGATTTTAAGAGATCGACGACCCTTGGATCCTTGCAAAGTGAATTAAGGGCGTGATCTACTAGTCCTACATATTTAGCGGATTCACTCTGCTTCAACTCCTCCTTCAATTTCTCCAACTGCTTTTGCAAAAGGCCTATCAAGGGAATGACCTGACTCAAGCTGGCAGTATCAGAACTAAGTTTGCGTGTAGCAACCTCGAAGGGCTTCAGGATCTTGCACAACACAGAACTTATTCTCCACTGAGCTTGACTCAGGTGCATTCCCGTTCCTCTACCTATGTCATAGGTCGAAATGTAAATTTGGATGGCCTTTTGCTGCTCCTCCATCCGCTGAAGCATATAGAGGGTGGAATTCCACCTCGTGACCACCTCTTGCTTCAGCTGATGGCAGGGCAAATTTAGCATTTCTTGCAAGTGTTGCAATCTCCTGCACGCACTTGCAGAATGGCGAAAATGTCCACAAATTTTCCGGACAACTGCCAACATCTCTTGAACACCCCTGTCATATTTCAAGAAATGTTGCACCACCAAATTTATTGTGTGAGCAAAACATGGGACATGTTGGAATTTGTCCAGATGTAATGCACTCACAATATTGGTGGCATTGTCGGATACCACAAATCCCGAGGAGAGGCCAAGTGGGGTAAGCCATTGCGCAATGACTTCCCGTAGTTTTCCTAGGAGGTTTTCAGCTGTATGGCTTTTACTGAAACCTGTGATACACAGAGTAGCCTGCCTCTGAATGACAATGGGAAATGATGTTCCTGCTGCTGCTGCTGTTGGTGCTGCTGCTGAAGGCAATACATCTACCCAGTGGGCAGTCACAGTCATGTAGTCTTTAGTTTGCCCTGCTTGTCCACATATATGTGGTTAAATGGACAGTCGTTAGAGTGGCATTTTTTAGGACACTAACAACGCTATTTTTAATGTCCATGTACAGTCTGGGTATTGCCTTCCTGTAGAAGTGGAACCTAGATGGAATTTGGTACCGGGGACACAGGACTTCAAGCAACTCGGTAAAACCCACAGAATTAATTGCAGATACTGGACGCACGTCTAATACCAACATGGTTTTTAAGGCGTCAGTAATACACTGTGCAACGGGGTGACTGCTGGCATACTTCATCCCCCTTGTAAAGGATTGTTTTACAGTCAGTTGCTTGGTTAACTGATCAGGACTACCATTCCTGGTCCCCTTCCTGGAAGCAGCACCAGCAGCCGAAGCAACAGGTGTAGCTCTTAAGGATGCTTCTGAGGAATCCAGGATAGGAGAGGATTCAGTCAGGCTCATGACATTGGGTGCAGGACTACTTCCCAATCCGATAATCGATGAGGTTGTGGATGATGCAGGTGTTTGAGGAGATTGCAGGCCATTGGAGCTAAAAGAGACAGGAGAGCAGGACGGTGACTCTGGGCAGGCTGCTACATGTTTGTTCACAATTTCTTTTGACAAAAACTTCTGATGGATGCGCTGCAAGTGACGTAACAGTGAGGAGGTCCCAAGGTGCTGCGCGTCCTTACTTCTTCTTACAATAGCTTTGCAAATGCTACACACGGCTTGACAGTTGTTGTCCGGATTTGGGTAGAAATAATTCCATACTTACGAGGTGGATTTTTTTTGTCTTTTGCCCTGGCATGAGAATGGGCTTTTTCATACCCCGGACAACAACTGTCTCTGGCGGTGCCTTGAAACAAACAACATCATCCTCAACATCATCATCATCCACATCCTTCTGTGTGCCAGCTACACCAACAGAAACCACATCCTCATCCAATTCCTCAGAAGCATCCTCAATAACCAGGTCAGCATCTTGACTGGGGATGCTCTTCCATACACTTGCAGAGGGCACGCAAATGGTGGAATGAACCTCCTCTTCATATACAGTATTTGAAAGGTACAGCTCACATATGGCATCCGCGGACACACTTCGACTCTCCTCTGGGATTTGTGACATTTGTGAACTCGCCTTTGTCTTCTTAACAAGTTTCCTTCTTTTCATTGTACTAGCAGAAGGGCTACCATCAATCTTCTGAGACGTTGTACCATCAGTCAGAAACAAAGGCCAAGACCTTAGCCTTTCCTTCCCACTGCGTGTGGTGAATGGCATATTGCCAATTTTATTTCTCTCCACAGGTGATTTTTTTTTTTTATGGACCATTGTAAAATGACATGTCTGCTTTGATTTTACATGGCCTCTAGGCCTTTGACCATCGGCCTTGTCATTATGAGTCTGTCTGGTGGTAGCAGCTTCAGCACTTCTATCAGGTTGCTGATCTCCCATTATTTCCTACTCCATCATCCTCCAAAAATGTGTTTTTATTTTATTTATTACTTTTGTTTTTCTTATTTTACACTGGACACAGCCTGTCACACTGGACACTTCCCCTGGACACTGCCCCTGGACTCTGGACATTGTCCCTGGACACTGCCCCTGGACACTGGACACTGCCCCTGGACAAAGCTCATTACACTGGATACTGCATACAGCCCAGGGCCGGCGCTACCCCCTCAGCAGCTCCTGCAAAGCAGGGAGGCGCCATGCTGAAAAGGCGCTGTCTCCCTCCCTGCTCTGCTAAAGCTGCCTCAGCCCTCACTCATTGCCTCCTGCACGCCGCCTGCAGCGCCTGTCTGACAGTGGGCGGGTGGCAGTATAAAGAGCTGCTCCCTGCACAGCGAGTGCACACTGCCTGCACACCACCCGCAGTGCCTGTCTGACAGTGGGCCACAGTATGGAGAGGCTGAGCAGCTAACTGCACCGTGCACACACTGTCCTTCTCCTGTGACCTGCCCCCTTTTCCTCACGGTTACTTGCATGTTTTTAACAATTTTTTTAAATAATTGTAGATTTTTTTATATTAATTTAGACACTTTTTAAATAATGGGCTGGGTTATGTGAGTAAAGGTGGCCATACATGCTGCAATAGCAGCATGCGATGTGATGTGCGCTCCTGCGGGCATCGCACAGTACAAAAAGTATGTGTTGCACATACTTTTTGTACTGCTTTCGGATCGCATCGCACACACATTGCATGCATGTCGTGCGATGCGATCTAGCCCATAACGTATGCGATTCTCGCAGCATGTATGGGCACCTTTAGTGCCTGCAACATTTTGCGGACACAACACTGAGATGGTGTATGCATACATGTACATGCACCCGAGATCCTCCATAGGATCACATGTTGCATACGCTCCCACAATCGGGCTGCAGCTTGTTGCAATGGCAATGTGAAAAGGCGCAAAATTTATGGTTTGCAGGAGGGCACCGGACACCCTAGCACCGGCCCTGATACAGCCCGTCACACTGGACACTGGATACAGGCCGTCACCCTGGACACAGCCCCTGGACAATGGACACAGCCCCTGGGCACAGCTCCTGTACACTGGACACAGTCGTCACACTGGACATAGCCCCTGGACACAGGCCATCACACTGGACACTGGATACAGCCCGTTACCCTGGACACAGCCCCTGGACAATGGACACAGTCCCTGGGCACAGCTCCTGTACACTGGACACAGACGTCACACTGGACACTGGATACAGCCCATCACCCTGGACACAGCCCCTGGACAATGGACACAGCCCCTGGGCACAGCTCCTGTCCACTGGACACAATCGTCACACTGGACACTGCCCCTGGACACAGGCCATCACAATGGACACTGGATACAGCCCGTTACCCTGGACAAAGCTCCTGGACAATGGACACAGCCTCTGGACACAGCTCCTGTACACTGAACACAGCTGTCACATTGGACACTGCCCCTGGACACAGGCCGTCACCCTGGACACAGCCCCTGGACAATGGACACAACCAGCTGCCTAGGGCGCCGGCTCCTGGAGGGCACCCCTTTTTGAGTACAACATTCAAATTAATTATAATTTAAGTGAGATGTGATTTAAGTGCAATTCTAAAAGCAACAGAACTTTGTGTCAAAAGAGTTAGGAAAAACACACAAAAAAAGAAAGCCATTGTGGTTTGCAAAAGAAGTAGCAAGTATTGTGAAAGCAAAAAAGTTGTCCTTTAAGAAATTTAAGCAGACGCAGAAGAATGAGGACAAAGAGGTGTATCTTGTTAGACAAAAGGAGGCTAAGAAGGTAATCAGATGTGCAAAAGCACAAGCTGAAGAGAAAATGGCCCAGTCAGTGGGTAAAGGGGGGAAAACTTTTTTTTTAGGTATATAAGTGAAAGGAGAAAAACAAAAAGTGGAATAATTAGACTGAAGACAGAGAGTTGAAGTTTTCTGGAGGGGGACAATGTAATAGCAGATAATATTAAGGTACTTGTGTATTTTGGCGGCGCCCGATTTCAGCATCGTTCGATGAACGCATCGCATTGCATGCCATGTACCCGATGGCATGCGAAGCGATGCGATTTTGACCCCCTATGCGATGAAAAATCCCTAATGGGTGCTTACAATGTTAAATGCACCCCTACGCCACCCCCCACTATAAACGTGAACCCGAAGCATGGCGAGCGGCGGCGGTACGCGTCCTACGACCTTTTCATACCCCCACTATCCACGTCGGCGTGGAGTTGAGAATAGAAAGTGTGGCGAGCGCAGCGAGCCACCGAGCCCGAAGCGTGGCGAGCGGACGCGGATACCTTCACAGGTGTCCGCGTCCCCTGGCGGGCTTCACAGGTGTCCGCGTCCCCTCGCGTGGCTCGCCACGCGGACACCTTTGAAGCCCGCCAGGGGACGCGGATACCTGTGAAGGGTGCTTATACAATGTTTAATCGCATCGCATCACATCGTATGGCATTGTATGCCATGTACAATGGCATACAATTTGAAAATTGTATGCCATCGCACACTATGGCACGAAATCGCGTCGCATCGCATACCATCGCATGCGTTATGGTATGCGATGCGATGGGCGCCGCCAAAATACACAAGTACCAATATTAATAATTAGTTCTGCTCAGTATTCACTGCTGAAAGAGAGGGGAGGGGGCCACAGTTAAGTTGCAAGTATAGTCAGAAAACAGAGGGAGAGACAAGTACATTTACAGAGGAGAAAGTCCTCACAGAACTCTCAAAACTGAAAGTGGATAAATCAATGGGGCCAGATGGGATACATCCAAGGATACTAAAAGAGCTTAAAGGGGAGCTGGTAAAACCAATAACAGAATTATTCAACCAGTCACTAGCTACTGGAGTAATCCCAGAGGACTGGAAAACAGCGAATGTAGTCCCACTGCACAAAAGTGGAAGCAAGGAAGAGGTAATCAACTATCGACCAGTGAGCCTTACATCAGTAGTAGGAAAATTGATGGAAACACTCTTAAAACAAAGAGTTGTAGAATATCTCAAAACCAGCAATTTACAGGATCCAAAACAGCATGGGTTTACTGGGGGAAGATCATGTCAAACAAATCTTATTGACTTTTTTGACTGGGTGACTAAAGTAATAGATCAAGGCTGTAGATGTAGCTTATCAAGCTTTTGACACTGTCCCACATTGCAGACTGTTAAATAAACTTGAAAGCTTGGGATTGGATTCTAAGATAGTTGAATGGATAAGAGCGTGGTTGCAGGACAGAAAACAGAGAGTTGTAGTAAACGGAGTACAGTCAAAGCAGGGAAAGGTTACAAGTGGAGTACCCCAGGGATCTGTACTTGGACCGGTGCTTTTTAATATCTTTATTGGTGATATTGCAAATGGAATTGAGGGTAAAATGTGCCTTTTTGCAGATGACACAAAGGTATGCAACAGGGTAGACACACCAGGAGGGGTAAAACAAATTATTGAGGATCTAGGTAGATTAGAGGAATGGTCAAAAGCATGGCAACTACAGTTTAATGCCAAAAAATGCAAAGTCATGCACTTAGGTCTCAGAAATCCAAAGACTAAATATAGTATAAATGGCACTATAATGGAAACTACTGAGGAAGAGAGGGATCTAGGTGTCACTATTTCAGGGGACTTAAAAGCAGGTAGGCAATGTAACAAAGCAATGAAGAAGGCAAGTCAGATTCTTGGTTGCAATAGGAAGAGGTATCAGCAGTAGAAAGAAAAAAGTAATAATGCCACTGTATAGGTCATTGGTACGACCTCACCTAGAGTATTGTGTTCAGTTCTGGAGGCCATATCTCCAGAAGGATATAAATACATTAGAGACTGTACAAAGAAGGGCAACTAAAATGGTGCATGGCCTACATCACAAAACGTACCAGGAAAGACTAAAAGATCTTAATATGTATACTTTAGAGCAGAGAAGGGAAAGGGGGGACATGATAGAAACGTTTTAAATATATCAAGGGTTTTAACAAGGTACAGGTGGGAGACATTCTTCACAGGAAGAGGAGCAACAGAACACGAGGACATGCACTGAAATTAGAGGGAGGAAGATTCAGGGGAAATGTGAGGAAGAATTACTTCACAGAAAGAGTAGTAGATAAGTGGAATAGCCTACCATCAGAGGTGGTAGACGCAAATAGAGTAGTACAATTTAAACATGCTTGGGATACGCATATTTTTATCTTTACAAAAAAATAAGGATCAAATATGGTTTGAGGTAACATGTTTAAAAAAGGGGCAGACTAGATGGGCCAAGTGGTTCTTATCTGCCATCAAATTCTATGTGCATTTGACTGAGGGACTGATTGTCTTCCCTCCCGGAGTATTGCAGCATCCGTTCATTTATTTTCTTTATATCTTTTCGCCTTGTCTTTATAATTGTATGCCTGCCGGGTTCCCATGACGACGTGGACGCTATGTGATAATGCCGGGAACAGGTGTTGCACTCTAACCGCTCCCCGCACCCTCTGGTCTAGTGCATGCAGTTCTACCTCGGAACGTTGATTCCGGATGTGACGCTGTGGCACTGGGCGGAAGTGAGAAGGGAGCGCGGCGTCTGCATGCCTGGGAAGGCGTCCAGCGCACCTCTCGTGATGGGTTAGTATGGCATTACTGTTTTAAAAATAGGGGATTTGTGATACAATTTTGCGCTGGATAGACCAGAGCTGCTTGGTACACCAAAAAACAAGTTTCACCAAAACTTGAAGAAAAGATAAATACAAAAAAAGAAGATTCTTAGTGTCCCATGCGCTGAGGTGATAGGTGTAAGAGATGAACTTACACTGATTAGAAATTAGAGTCCACAACCATATAGAGGATCCTGATATGCCCAGGAAATTCTGTTGTTAACTCCACTGCTTTAGTAGAAACCAGCCGGTGATAAATGATGGGGGGATCTCACACGATGACAACGGTAATGCCAGATAGAGCCCAAAGTGAATACTGATATGTCCAAGGTGGTACGTGGTTTGCTCCACTTTTTCCAAAAAGCACCCTTATCAAAAGAGATGAGACATAGTGCAACACCTTTTGTACAGGGGGGTACAATTTATTTAATAAATGCACTCACAAGGATAGGGTTACATAAAGCATATCATCACCAGCCGGTGATAACAAGACAGGGGGGATCTCACCCAAAGCCACAGATGGATATACCAACGATGTGTCAGATAGCCGGCAATAGTGGTCAGCGGGTTCAGAGATTTTCTCCCAAAAGCGTGTAATACGTTCCTCCAGCCAGGGGTACGGTTTGCTCAATGCATTTCAGACCAAAGGGTCCTTCATCAGGAGCATACCGTAGCCCCTGGCTAGAGCTGTTTAAATAAGGTGGAAGACGCGCGCATCAAGCCGGCATCCGGCGTCTTCGCCGGACCCGGAAGTGCGTCAGACTTCCGTTTGAGTGACGCTTGCGTCTCACCTGCAGCGGAACTGTGCGTTCCAAAGTGCCGGAGGTGGACGTTTATCCAGGAAGAGAATCTCCGATTGCGTTCCAACTAACATTGTTATAATACAACATTGGAGAAAAACAACATTAATTCAGATTAAAAATTATGGAGTATATTCTTTCTTCCTGTTTTCTTGTTCTTGTCGTCGAAATATTGAAAATGGTTCAAACCATCGGGTTAAAGTGCAAAAGCTTGAGGGGCATATCCTCCCATTGTACTTGGTTTTCCCGATAGTAGTCCATAGCAGCAATATATAGAACCAAAAAAGGACACAAATGAGAACAAGTTAAAAAGGGATAAAAAAGTGATAAAAATGATCCCAAATGACATTAAAAAGTTAATGAGATTAAAAAGACATTAAAAAGACATTAAAAATTAAAAAATTACATTAAAGGAACCACTTTACTTCGAAATCACCATTAAGACCATTTGGTACTAACGTATTCAACTTAAAAATCCATTTCATTTCTGTCTGTGCAAGCTTAGTTTCTATGTTCTTATTCCTCCAGGTGGGTATAACTTGTTCCAAAGCACCGAATGATTTTAAACCACACTCACTGGAGTTATGAACATTCTTAAAATGAGCCGAAAGGGTATGGGTTAGTGTCCCTTTCCTTATATTGTATATGTGCTCTGATAAACGGGTTTTCAGATTTCTAGTAGTTTTTCCTACATAAAATAAACCACATTTGCATTCAATAAAATATATAACATTTTTTGAGTTGCACGTTATGAATTCATTAATTTTATAAGTTACGTCATTAATGGTGACCTCTTTTATTTTACTGATACCTTTTACATTCCTACAAATGAGACACATCCCACACCTGTGGAAGCCTTTAGTGCGGTCACTAGTTCTAGGTACAGCTTCTAAAGAACTTTTCACAAGTTTGTCCTTAAGTGAGGGGGCTCTTCTAGAAATGAACCCTGGGTATCTCGGGAGCTGGTTCCCTATTATAGGGTCACTTTGTAAGATTTTCCAGTTCCTTTTAAAGATTTTTTCAATTTCTTTAAAATGAGGGTTATAGTCGGTTATGAAACACCATTCTTTATTTTTCTGATCTTTTGTCTTATTTTTCTCTTTCAAGAGTTCACCTCTATCTATGAGATCTACTTTATTTTTTGCTTCAATAAGATCATTGGCTTCATACCCTTTTGTTAAAAAACGATTGGACATGTCCTTCACTTGTTCCTCATATATGTTTTTGTCACTACAATTACGCTTTACACGTAGGAATTGTCCAAAGGGTATCCCTTCCAACCAGTTATTATGATCACTCACTCTTGAAAGAGAAAAATAAGACAAAAGATCAGAAAAATAAAGAATGGTGTTTCATAACCGACTATAACCCTCATTTTAAAGAAATTGAAAAAATCTTTAAAAGGAACTGGAAAATCTTACAAAGTGACCCTATAATAGGGAACCAGCTCCCGAGATACCCAGGGTTCATTTCTAGAAGAGCCCCCTCACTTAAGGACAAACTTGTGAAAAGTTCTTTAGAAGCTGCACCTAGAACTAGTGACCGCACTAAAGGCTTCCACAGGTGTGGGATGTGTCTCATTTGTAGGAATGTAAAAGGTATCAGTAAAATAAAAGAGGTCACCATTAATGACGTAACTTATAAAATTAATGAATTCATAACGTGCAACTCAAAAAATGTTATATATTTTATTGAATGCAAATGTGGTTTATTTTATGTAGGAAAAACTACTAGAAATCTGAAAACCCGTTTATCAGAGCACATATACAATATAAGGAAAGGGACACTAACCCATACCCTTTCGGCTCATTTTAAGAATGTTCATAACTCCAGTGAGTGTGGTTTAAAATCATTCGGTGCTTTGGAACAAGTTATACCCACCTGGAGGAATAAGAACATAGAAACTAAGCTTGCACAGACAGAAATGAAATGGATTTTTAAGTTGAATACGTTAGTACCAAATGGTCTTAATGGTGATTTCGAAGTAAAGTGGTTCCTTTAATGTAATTTTTTTAATTTTTAATGTCTTTTTAATGTCTTTTTAATCTCATTAACTTTTTAATGTCATTTGGGATCATTTTTATCACTTTTTTATCCCTTTTTAACTTGTTCTCATTTGTGTCCTTTTTTGGTTCTATATATTGCTGCTATGGACTACTATCGGGAAAACCAAGTACAATGGGAGGATATGCCCCTCAAGCTTTTGCACTTTAACCCGATGGTTTGAACCATTTTCAATATTTCGACGACAAGAACAAGAAAACAGGAAGAAAGAATATACTCCATAATTTTTAATCTGAAATAATGTTGTTTTTCTCCAATGTTGTATTATAACAATGTTAGTTGGAACGCAATCGGAGATTCTCTTCCTGGATAAACGTCCACCTCCGGCACTTTGGAACGCACAGTTCCGCTGCAGGTGAGACGCAAGCGTCACTCAAACGGAAGTCTGACGCACTTCCGGGTCCGGCGAAGACGCCGGATGCCGGCTTGATGCGCGCGTCTTCCACCTTATTTAAACAGCTCTAGCCAGGGGCTACGGTATGCTCCTGATGAAGGACCCTTTGGTCTGAAATGCATTGAGCAAACCGTACCCCTGGCTGGAGGAACGTATTACACGCTTTTGGGAGAAAATCTCTGAACCCGCTGATCACTATTGCCGGCTATCTGACACATCGTTGGTATATCCATCTGTGGCTTTGGGTGAGATCCCCCCTGTCTTGTTATCACCGGCTGGTGATGATATGCTTTATGTAACCCTATCCTTGTGAGTGCATTTATTAAATAAATTGTACCCCCCTGTACAAAAGGTGTTGCACTATGTCTCATCTCTTTTGATAAGGGTGCTTTTTGGAAAAAGTGGAGCAAACCACGTACCACCTTGGACATATCAGTATTCACTTTGGGCTCTATCTGGCATTACCGTTGTCATCGTGTGAGATCCCCCCATCATTTATCACCGGCTGGTTTCTACTAAAGCAGTGGAGTTAACAACAGAATTTCCTGGGCATATCAGGATCCTCTATATGGTTGTGGACTCTAATTTCTAATCAGTGTAAGTTCATCTCTTACACCTATCACCTCAGCGCATGGGACACTAAGAATCTTCTTTTTTTGTATTACTGTTTTAAAGCCTCTTGATACTGCCATTTGTTGATACCCTTTGATGAAGGCGCACTGGCACCGAAACGGTCCGTCAGAGGACTAAGTTTGTCCACGGTCCATATGTTGCTGCCTTAATCCGTTTCTGTCATGTTGATCTGCTGCCTGTCCGTGGATGAGTATACTGGCTTTATTTGTTTGCCTAAATAATTTAAATATGTTCATTCAATTCAATTGTGTATGGATGTGCTGATCCTTCAATTCAATTGTGTATGGATGTGCTGATCCTATCGCGGGCATTTAGAATAGTGCCTGTGGTATCAGGCTGTATTAATTTGAAGACCTGGTACCCAGAACTTATTTTGGAAAAGTGTGCGTATCCCTACACATGCTATATATATATATATATATATATATATATATATATATATATATATATATATATATATATATATATATATATATAGATTCTGTTTGAAGCAGGCACTCACCATAAATCATCAACTCAGTTGAAAAAGAATTTATTTCATAGAATATCCATCATTAGTCGACGTTTCGGTCCACAACAGGGACCTTTGTCAAGACAAGTATTTGTCAATCAACAGACCAGGAACACCAGGCAGTGTGTCCATACAGTGTCGCAGGCGGCTATTTATGGCATCACAATCCTAATTGAAAAGCACTCCCACTTCCTGTTCCGTAAAAGGCCGGAAATGGATCTTAAACTGTTATATCCAGTGGACAATGCAAGTTAAAAATAGTCCCACATGTGGGATAGAGGGATGGAGCGCAGGGTGGCCAAAAATAACATATAAATATTTAGGTACCGGAAGTGAAGCGCTAATGAGCGTAATAATCGCTCAAAAAATGTTAACATTTTGATTTTTGAGCGATTATTACGCTCATTAGCGCTTCACTTCCGGTACCTAAATATTTATATGTTATTTTTGGCCACCCTGCGCTCCATCCCTCTATCCCACATGCGTTCCACGGCTGTGGAACGCATGTTACTTCCTGTCTACCAGTCCCCCACAATTGTCAGCTGGGCTTAGTAATTTTCGCGCTCACGAGCGCTCCACTTCCGGTTTCCGGCTGCGTTCCACCGTTGTGGAACGCATGATACTTCCGGTCCGGCTACGTTTGCTGGCTTGGTGTTTATTTCGGTCCCCGTTTGATAATTTTTGCTGGAATTTTTTATAGTAAGTATTCGCCCTGTTGCCTCACTTGTGGGACTATTTTTAACTTGCATTGTCCACTGGATATAACAGTTTAAGATCCATTTCCGGCCTTTTACGGAACAGGAAGTGGGAGTGCTTTTCAATTAGGATTGTGATGCCATAAATAGCCGCCTGCGACACTGTATGGACACACTGCCTGGTGTTCCTGGTCTGTTGATTGACAAATACTTGTCTTGACAAAGGTCCCTGTTGTGGACCGAAACGTCGACTAATGATGGATATTCTATGAAATAAATTCTTTTTCAACTGAGTTGATGATTTATGGTGAGTGCCTGCTTCAAACAGAATCTATATATTTGGGACCTTGTTTCCTCTAAAGTGGAGCACCGCAAAGTTGTTCTTTGAGTATTTGAGTGCGGTTCCTCGATATGACTATATATATATATATATATATATATTTCTATGTTAAAATAGGCTCTTTTAACTACAGCAGTCAAAGAGAAATCAGCTGATTAGTGAATAGTTCAAGGTAATCACACTATATCCATGAATGGGATGCAGCCTCCTCCAATACTCCCAGGACTCACAGGAGAAACACGATTGATCTGTTAAAATAAAGAACAGGAGGGGCGCTCCATAGTTTATCACACAGGATTTTAATAAAAGGAAGTATAAAACAAATCCAGATGAAGCAACAATGTACCTGTACCAAATGTAAATCTGCTGTGGGCTGGGTACCACAAGTTTCAAATTGAAAATGCCAGGCAACCTCCTACCGCTGATACGGGGCGCTGCTGGAAACCACGATCTCCCACTGAGGCAAGCAGCGTGTCGAGACAACCACGCAGGAACAGACGCGGTGGGGGAGCTGGACAAGATGAGAGATGCCGTCACAAGCCCCGCCCTCGGCCTGTGTGAGGGTGGCTGACTGTCACCTGTCAGCATTAAGCTACAGGTTGCACAGCCCGTACACTTGTAACACCCTTTTGGTCTGCTCAAAAAATGTACAGGAGCGACCTTCTTTGAAAGATTAGTCACATCTACCTTTACTAAGAGGTCTGCCAAATTGCATCCTCTTTTGTATGCTGGCAATTTTTCTTGTACCATGTAGACTTTTAAGTCTCTGTCAGATGCTACAATTGGCCAAAGGTTTTTTTTACTTCCTTTGTTGCTTTACTACTATTAGCTGCATGTTGATTTACCCAGGGGATCTTATTACCCAATGTTTTATCTTTCGTAGTTGTGCTTAACACTGTTTATCTGGGTATTTCTGTTCCTCACAGTTCTCCCCTTTAAAGCATGGACTATGGTATAGTCCACCATAATAGGCTATGAGGACAAGTCCATTGTCAGTTCAGGAATGGGGTAAACAGTGTTAAGTCCACAATATTCCTTGTGGACTTAACTCTCTATTTTAAGTACTCTATTTTCCTTTTAACATAGATAATGACTTATAATTACAATACATTTTTATAATGCACATATAATAGTGTCAGCACTAAAAACATCTAACAATTTTGTTCTATCACATCTCCTCTTACATATACCGAAATATGTACCCTTATTCCTTCAGATAGGTAAAACCTACATATATTCTAATAACTTTCAAAAACGAATGCATCTAAACAATAGAAAAATATTTTTTATGGATTCTGACAAAATTACCAAATAAAGAAAAAACTAATATGAAAAACTTCCAGACATGAAGGATTTAACAAAAAAAAATCAGGGGGGGCGTGGCCTGGCTGTGCAGGAGATAGGACGCACCATCTCCAGGCTCCCGGGGCTTTTCCTCCCAAAACACTACCTTTCCCCCTAGACAACCCCTAACAACTGCGCCCCCGCATCCAGCAGTCCCCTGGGAGCTCTCCGATCCAAGGCTGAGAGAGCTAGTGCGCCGAATACGGGAGTTATACCTCCTGGAAGCCTGCGGCCTACACTTCTGGAGAAGCCGCGGCCTAAATTTTGAGAGGTGCCCGCCGGCTGAGCTCCGGCGCCGATCGCGGGGCTAATCAGACCCCAGAAGAAACGGGACCACCTGGGGCTGAACGAGGAGGTAGGAGGGACTCTCCCCTATCCCTGTCCTGCCGTTTTATCCCTGCTCCTAAGCCCCAGAGTGGGGTGCAACTCTCCCAGCCCTGTCCCTCACCTGCTGCGGCGGCCATCTTGGTAGAGGCACACACAGCACCAAACCTCTACATAGTACCTCACAGGTTCAGCCTCACTGTGCTCACCCTATCCAAAACTGTTGCACCCTGCCTCCCACCCCACTGTATGCAGGTGCAGCTGAGGATAAATATAAGTACTGCCCCCAACATTTAATTTATCAGTGGCTACGGACTCCCTCACCTGCGAAGGTTGCAGGCGACACTCACCCGCTCCACAGAGGGAGCGTCTCACCCCCTGCCACCTGAATAGTCATACGTTGACGGGGACCCGACATCTGGGACACGGGCGGTTGTCCAGAATCTCCCTTACCTACAGGTGTGACTCTCTATTGCGGTCTCTTGGCCCCTAGCTACGGGCACACCCTCCTGCTCCCAGATATCCTGACACCCTATTCTGGAGTCTTTCCACAACCACCAGCTGCTCCCCCGCCGATCTTAGCCCTGCTGCAGCACAGTCCATATCAGCACTGTCTGGGATACAATACGGAAGATTCCCCAAAAGCCTGATCTCCACTATCAGACATCACCTCTGCCTAAAGTTCCAAATTCTGTTATACACCGGCCACACCTCTCCCCGCACTGTACATCACGGCCTGGTGGAGTCTGGCAGGTGTTCGAGACCCGAGAGATCTGGTTTTCCCCCACAGATTGCTACAGGACAAAAGTGTTGATTTCTGCCCTGGAGTTCCTCCGAAATTTCTCCTGACATTTAAATCCTCCACTATGTAGTCTTACAGGGGTGCTCCCCAGGCCCGGGGCTATAGCCTTCTTCCCTACCTCCATTGTATCAACTTGATCCTGCACCTCGTCTGCAATTCCTACTCCCAAATCTCACAAACAGGGCACTAACACTCCACGGCACACTCATCCATCATGCCTAAAGGCCAACGCAAACAGGGAGGCCCAGACCTATCCCAAAGTCTGAAGAAATATGCTTTCTCCACTAATAAAAACCCACAAGAGTCCTCTCCTTCCCACCAAGGCAACTCTGACTCAGAGGACTCCGACAATTCCCCCCTTACTAGAAGAGACCTGCGGGCTCTGTTTCGAGAAGTACAAGAAACACGACGCTCTGTCCAGGAGGTGAGAGGAGAGGTTCACGAAGCCATCAACTCTCTCAAAACTGAGATCAACGATATAGGCGACAGAACAGACCACCTGGAGTCTAAGATGGACGACGTCATCTCGTCCCAACAGGACTTCGACTCTGAACTCCAATCCTTAAAACAGGAGGTACAGCTCCTCGCTGATTGTCAAGAAGACCAAGAAAACAGAGCTCGACGTAACAATCTTCGCATCAGAGGCATCCCTGAGGAAATCGAAACATCCTTATTAGACGACTACCTCAAAAAGCTCTTCTCTCACCTATCACCTGCTACACCGGAAGACCAGCTTTTGCTAGACAGGGCTCACAGAGCTCTCCGCCCTCGCTCCCAAGATTCCTCTCAGCCCAGAGACGTGATCTTGAGATGCCACTACTACACGGCTAAAGAAGACATCCTACGCGAGGCACGGAAGTTACCTTCAGTGACATTTCGGGATCACTCGCTTCAAATTTACCAGGACATCGCCCCATCCACTCTGCTCAAGCGGAAAGAATTCAAGCCTATTACTGCCCTCCTACGGGAAAAGAACATTCGCTACAGATGGGGTTTCCCCTTCCGTATCCTGATATGGCACTCAAACCGGTTTCACCCTGCTAAATCCCTACACGAAGCCCAGGCTCTATTAGTCTCCATGGGTCTGCAACTGCCCTCCCCACCAAATTGCATCACCTCAAATGACCAGACCCCACAGCCTTCAGCGCCAGCTACCACTCCCCGCCGTTCCCTAAACCGTGACTGGACGAAAGTTCCATCTACAAAGAAACCAGCTTCTTCTGATCCTCCGCCCTGAACACCTATGGGTACTCGCTGAGTCAATCCTCACCCATCTCAGGTCATTATGTATGTCAATACACGATGTGGTTACCATACTTCCCCTTTCTACTTGTTTGTTATGTAGGCACTCTGTTGTTACAGTAGTCCCTCTGTTTATGGAACTACCCTGTTACCTGTTACTGGACTTACAGTCCGTGGATTTTATGTCCAATTACTAAGTTAGCTTTGATATCTCTGCCCTTTGTTAATTACTCCCCTTCCTATATACTTCTCATCCCTACCCAACATCATCCATTACTATATTTCCTACCTTATTTACTGCTCACCCTACTGGATGTTGGGTCTGAAACATCTCTAGCATATCCCGCACGCCCCCCTATTCCCCATTTCACAATTAGCCTCGGGCCGGCTGGGTGCTCTCTGGTCGACTGCTCGCTCCTCTGAGCCGCCCCAGTCATGCCCCCCACAGTGGGTCCTAAACCCACCCCCGGTTTTTGTCACATAGTGACTTTTCCTTCACCTCCCCTAACCGGCAACTCAGACCAGTTATTCCACCCACTGGTCTCCCAACCCCCCGCCCACCCCATTCTTATCCTACTCTTTATTTGCCCCTTTATTCCTTTTTTCCTCCCCCAAGGGTCGCATATAATGTTTTGTATTGACTGGACTTTCCATTATTACTGTATTTCAAATGCTGTATTTTCTCTTAGTATTTCTCACTGCTGGAGGAGGACCCGAGGCATCTCTTTACTCCTATTACAATGACTCTTAGAATATACTCGCAAAATGTTAAAGGATTGAACATTCCCTCTAAACGTACTAAACTATATTTATCCCTCAAACACTCTAAAAGTGACATAGTATTCCTACAAGAAACCCACTTCAAAAAATCACTTCACCCAGAATTGAAATCTAAAACTTTTCCCCTCACCTATCATGCCTGCGACTCCCATCAGAAAAAGAGAGGAGTTTCGATTCTTCTAGCTTCCCACCTTTCGTTTGAACAAGAATATGTACATGCAGATAAAGAGGGCAGGTGGCTTATACTGGTAGGGAAACTCAATCACACACTATGTACCCTGGTAAATATATACGCACCTAATCAAAACCAAGCCCGTTTCTTCAAAAAAATAGACTCACTACTTGCTAAATACGCCAAAGGTGCCATAATCCTAGCTGGAGATTTTAACGAGGTCCTAGATAGAACTTTAGACCGCTCCTCCAATCTAAACTCTAGTTCCCCAAGGCCACTCTCCCCGGCCTCGAGAGCCTTATTATCCATTCTTAAACGCCACTTACTCTATGACTCCTTTAGACTAATAGATCCCTCAGCTAGGGACTACACATTCTTTTCCCCAGTACATAATACATATTCTAGAATTGATATGATCCTAATAAGCAAAGAACTTCTACCCCAACTTACTTCAGCATCCATCCACCCCATGATCTGGTCGGATCACTGCCCTATAACAGCTGACCTCTCCTCTTTAGCGTCTCGTCCCCCCCCTCCTCCTGGAGAATTAATGATTCTCTTCTGCACAACCCAGAATATGTTAATCAGATCCGAACTCATCTGCTGGATACTTCCAAATCAATGAATCTCCCGACATATCCCCACTGACACTCTGGGAAGCCCATAAAGCAGTTTTAAGAGGCCATCTCATTAGCTTAGCATCAAGACACAAGAAAATATATAATTCTTCCCTGACTACCTTAACCTCCAAGCTTCACTCCCTGGAACTACAACACAAACTAACTCCAACTCCCGCCAATCTGGAAAAGTTAAACAAAGCCAAATCAGACCTCTCAATGTTTCTCTCAGAGCGCACCGCTAAAACCCTCCAAAAGCTAAACCAAACCTTCTACGAAAAAGGAGACAAAGCCGACAGGCTTCTAGCTTCTAGACTTAGAGCCAGAAACTCTCGCAATAATATTTCAGCAATTAAAACCAGCGCAGGTGTCATCTCCCACTCACCCACTTCTATTAACCAAGAATTCCAATCCTTCTATTCTAAACTATACAACTTGAACAAGGATTCTCCAGATCCCAGGCCTTCTGTTGATACTATAAACGAGTTTCTGCATCGTTCCCAACTCCCTCGCTTATCTGACCAGGCATCTATGCAATTAAACCAGGATTTCACTGACGAGGAAATCTCCACCGTTCTAAAATCACAAAAATCGGCAAAAACCCCTGGACCTGACGGTTTTTCGGCCTCCTATTATAAAAAATTTGCACATATTTTGACCCCCCATCTCAAATCGCTATTTAATGCCGTACTCCACGGTTCCTACTTCTCCAAGTCTATGCTCGAAGCGAAAATAATAATCATCCACAAAGAGGGTAAAAATCCCCAAGAATGTGCTAGCTACCGCCCAATATCGTTGCTAAATGTAGACATAAAGATCTACGCCAAAATTCTGGCCACTCGTCTAAATGGTGTTCTCCCTGGCCTGATCCATTATGACCAAGTAGGCTTTATTCCGGGTCGTCAGGCCAGGGACAACACCAGAAGAACTATTGACTTGATCCAAATTCTTAATCATAGACAATCCCCATCCATTATCCTAGCGCTCGACGCTGAAAAAGCGTTCGACCGCATTTCGTGGCCCTTCTTACTCCAAACCCTCCAAATGTATGGTATAGGGGCCGAATTCCTGTCCGCTATTTCGGCTTTATATTCTTCTCCAACTGCGAGAGTCATGACTAATGGCACTCTCTCAGACCCTTTCCCACTCTCCAACGGCACAAGACAGGGCTGCCCTCTCTCGCCCTTAGTATTCGCGATGGTCATAGAACCTCTAACTGCTATGATCAGACTGTCGAAGAAGATATGCGGGGTAAAGGTGGGCCCTCAAACATACAAAATTTCTTTGTTTGCGGACGATGTCCTGCTAACCCTGACCCACCCTCAATCCTCCCTCCCAGCATTATATGACATTATCAATGAATATGGCCACTTGTCAGGGTATAAAATTAACTTCTCAAAATCAGAAGCCCTTTCCCTTTTTATACCCCATGACCTACAAAACTCCCTATCTTCTTCATTCCATTTTAAATGGCAAACAAATAAAATCAAATACTTGGGAATATATATCACCCCCCGCTATGAACAGCTGTACAGGGAAAACTACCCTCGTCTACTCAACAAACTTAAACAAGACTTATCCCTCTGGAAGACCTATATTATCTCCTGGCTGGGCAAGATTATAGCTATTAAAATGAATATTTTACCTCAACTTCTCTATCTCTTCCAAACTCTCCCAATAAAAGTCCCGGACTCTGCACTCAGAGATATTCAATCATCCCTCTCTAAGTTTGTCTGGAACAACAAACCCCCTAGATTAGCCCTAAACACCCTTAAACTCCCTAGGTCCCTAGGTGGCCGCAGCTTTCCCGATGTGAAACTATACTACATAGCTAGCCAATTGAGCCAAATTGTCGCCTCCCATTCTCCTCGGGGATCGCTGGCCTGGCTAGACCTGGAGACCTATGCTGTAGGAGTACGATCTCTAACTTCCCTTTGGGGATCAGATAAAACTTTAAGACGATTCCAAGATCGCCTTCTTCCTTCCCTCAAATTTTCCTTATCGCTCTGGGACAACTCCTCCCGCAAATATAAACTGACCTCCTCTCCCTCCCCTCTCACTCCTATATGGGACAACCCAGCCTTCCCACCAGGCAGCTCCCCTACCCAATTTAAACAATGGGTTGATACAGGCATTAAACTAGCTGCGGACTTAAATATTCAGGGGTCATGGGCATCCTTAGATGACATCAAAACCAAATTTCCTCTACTGAACCCCCCCCTCTATGAGTATTTTCAGATTCGCCACTTTCTTGGATCGCTCCCCCACTCCAGATCCCCGATGGTCCCCACCTCCTTTGAACGTAAATGCCTATCTAACCCCCAAAGCAAGGGTACAATCTCCCTCATATACGCTATACTGGTGGATTCCACTGCTCCTTTGCAGACCCGTCACGAGCTGGAGTGGGAGAGAGATCTAGGCCCGCCACCAGAGCCCACAACCTGGGATGAGGTGAGGGAGGGTATCGCTAAAAGTTCCATCTCTACCCGTATTAAAGAAACCTCCTATAAGCTATATTACAGGTGGTACTTCACACCAGATAGACTATCTCGGATGTACCCGTCAACCTCCCCCGTTTGCTGGCGTGGCTGCGGCCAAAGAGGCACTCTACTTCATATCTGGTGGACCTGCCCCATCATAACTCCTTTTTGGTCCCAAGTGCTCAACCTACTAAACACTCTCTCTGGTATACCTCTCACCCTAGATCCTTGGACCTTTCTACTAGCCTGCCCTTTCCAAAACTTAGACCCACCACTTAACAAACTACTCTCCCACATACTAGCAGCGGCCAAGTCACTGATAGCCAGAAATTGGAAGTCGCCCTCCCCTCCCTCTCGGACTGCCTTGACTAACTATATCTGGTATGTTGCAGGTATGGAGAAAATCACATACTATCTCCACGATTGCCCACATAAATATTACCTGGTCTGGGACCCTTGGCTCGCAGCCCACCCCCCCTGCCCCACTTAAAAACTCACCACCTAAACAATAACTGTCCTTAATATATGAGTGACACACACTTGGGTCCTATTCCCCTCTCCCCTCCCCCCCACCGACCTCCCTTATAGTCTGCAGATTATTCTCCCCCCAGAAGCTGCCCTTCTATTACGTTCACATGCCAATACGCCTCCTTAGCCTTGCGGCTCTCACAGTGTATATATGTGACCCCCCCCTCTCCCCTCTTTTTTTTTCCCCTATCCTCAATTGTAATTTTCACCACTCTCTGCTATTATGCTTTATTTCTATCTTGTTTATATATATTGTTTAAAAAATTAGAGAGCTGTATAATGTCTATTTGATGATATTACTGTACTTGCTCTCTCTTGTTGTATAAATAAAGAGTTTAAAAAAAAAAAATCAGAGTGTGTTTGTTGTAGTGCTTATTGTGCTGATCGATCAGTCCAGCATCCTTAAAGAGAATCAGAGTTTGCTATCATGCTGCAATACATCTACAGTATGTCCTTGGTGATATTATTAAAGGTCAGCCAAGTTGCATTAAAGGAAAGGGGCTTGGTAAGGGTTAAGAGTCTCTTACTATGTGTCTACCTCTGAGACCCATAAATGTTAGACTACACGCATAACAAAAATAGATTCAGTAAATGTGACAGACCGACAACTGCATCCAACAGAACAGTATCCAGTCAGGGGCTGGGTAAGTATACTTACCCTCTCGCTCATTCCCTAAACCTCCCTTCCTGCAGCATAACCCTTCCCATTAGTTCCCCACTCTAGTGCCTAAACCTGCCCACCCCAGGATTAGAGCTAATAGACTTTGGCATACTTCAAATTCGTGATGCTGGCTGTCAGTATTCCAGTGTTGGAATCTCCACTGAAGTCAGCATTCTGGCACCAGGATGTCAGCTGCCGGCATTGCGAGTGCTGGCATCTTAACTGCTTCCCCGCAAAATGGAGACATTAAGGTTCCAATGCAGAGTTGAATGCAAGTTGGCCATAACTACTCTTGAATTGTATGAATGCTGGTGTTCATCTACATGCATAGTTCTCTCTGCAGCCAGACTACCGCTATGCATACTAGAGATGTGTGCAGACTCCCATACTTTGGTTCTGGTTCCAAAATATTGTAGTATTTTGGTTTGGATTTCATATCTGCATCTGGATTTCAAAAATCACTATAATCATGTCATTTGGACCGGTTTCATTTTGTTCTTACAGTATTATCAACATTAATGGCAGCAGAAATCATGAGGGAGGGACTTATCAGCAATTCGAAACATATGAGATTCAGTTTTTATATACAAGAGCTTTAGTTGTAGCTTTGCATCAGTTTTGAAACCATAAAGAGTGAATCAGAAATTGATATTGTATGCAGCCACTTTCACTGATACAACCATTGCAAAACTGCGCAGACCTCCACACATCATATTTATTTACTCAAACCATTTCCCACAAATAGGAATTAGGTCTTTTATGTCTCTGCTGTTCTTACTACAACTTTTTTGATCCTCTCTTCGTTTCTAACTGCAAACTGTGTTCCATTTTCCATTCTTTTGCAAATATTCGCTATTATTTGTTTTTATTTATTACTATTATTATTATTATTATTATGATCATTTATTTATATAGCCGCATAAGTAATCCTCACTGTCCTGTTAGAGGAAACGGTGACTAAATATCTATATCGGGAACATCGGAAGCCAAATCTTACCATGTGTACACACTATTAGAATTCAGCAGATGATACTAAAATAAGTATGAGAGTTGCATAAAGCCGAGGGATTAGATTTAATTGAAGGTAGTATGGAGATGGCTTAGGTAAAGGAAGGAAGGGCACACGAGGGAAGAGGACCCTGCTTGTGAGAACTTACATTCTAAAGATGTTATGGTATTCTCTAAGTACCATTGCTGAAGACTGCAATGGGGTCCCAGTCAAGAAGGCAGTGGTGAGGAGACTCCACAGAGCAGCTTTACCTGCAAGGAGGCTAGGAAGGTAGAGGCTGATGGGGAGAAATTCAGGTGATGCAAGAGAAGGTAAATGGATGGGCAAGTGTGCATGTTAGATGATGCTGGCTGCAACCCAGTGATCTCCACCACCTTGGATTGGTCAATAGGAACTGTCTGCTCTTAGTATCCAATCCAATGTGGGATATGGCCAGGAATCTGGCCCTGGTTATATGAGCTAAAGCAAGGTTACAGGCTCAAGGCTTGGATGGCTAAAGGCATGGCAGGGAAGAGGAAACTGTGATGTCAAACTTTGAGTCCAAGGTGGTGCAGATTGAAGCCAAATGTGTACCCTCGGTGCCAATGAGTTCTGCTGTCAACATCTTGTAGACCAAGAGCTGTCTGTGGCTTCAAAAGTCCAGGTAGAAAGCTGGTTTATTTTTGGTTGAGATCAAGGAAGAAGGAACTCACCTTGTTTGTGGTTGCTCCATTTTATTGCCAGATATCACATCTGATACATTTTTTTGCAGTGCTACCAAAAATCATATGCATTATTTCAATCTTTTTCAGTAGAACAGATGTATGTTTTTTATGTGCATTAATGTGGCTATGCCTAACATATTACTATTTTTGTATTTATATATTTGCCACCAATTTATACAGCACTGCAGAGAAAATATTCTGTCATTCGCATCAGTCCATGTCCCAATAGATTTAATGATGCTTTCCAGCAATGATGGCCCTAACATAGCCCATCTCCTAAAAATTCTGTTCTGTTGCAAAGGGCTGACATCTTTCTCCACAATTCAGTTCTCAGCCCAAATCCAGGACAATCCATCACCATTTAAGTCAATGCTATGGATTTTGCACTACCTAAACCTGGCCCAATGTGACTAAGGCAGAGTAAGACATGTGATATATATTTTTACTACACTTCATTGAGTCCCCTTAAACATTAAATTACACGGATTACTTATTATTATAAAATATAGTAATCAAAAGGTACAATACAGAGTTACTACCATAGAGTATGTTAATCTTTTATGTCCATTAATGTATCATTTCTGTAGCTCTTTTCAAATTGAACTACTGGAAAAAATGAAGCATTTTATAGTAGTTTTTTTTTTTACATAAAACATTTCACCATCCATCATGATTAGCCTGGTTTATATTATGTAGTAAAGAAGAGAACATTGTTAATTTACATTTCAATAAAAGACTTCAGTGATGCAATCAACTCAGAAGGAACTGAAGAGAAATACAATTTTGACAGGGAACACTCACTTAAAGTACTGTAGACAGTGCAGTTGATGGAACTTTGAGGAAAAAAAATCTTCAGTCTGACCTACATATATATATATATATATCATTAAATTTAAACTTTATCATTCTAATAGTAATTTAGTCTACTGATATAGTATAATACCAGAAAAAAAATTAAAGCGTCATAATTTATTTTAATAATGACAAATATACTTTGCTTAATAGTGGTTATAGCAAAAATATATCTAATCTAATGCAGAAATCAGGCAAAAGCTATTATTTTTAATACACATTACACTGTTAACTTTGAGATGCACCTTTATGTGTGACGAAAGTTCCATACACACTAGGCGATATTGGTCACAATATCGCTCAGAAATGACTTTGAGTGATATTGGTCACAATATTGTCTAATGTTTATGCTCTCTGTCGTTAACGATGGCACTCCCGCGCGTCATTAATGACTCCCTCCCTCATCCAAGCATGTCCAGACAAGGGAGGTCATTGTTATCGACAGCTAGTGTAAGGGCATTACGGTGTGTCACATATAATGTGTAATGGGCATTATAAATTTTTCTATGGGGCCCACAAAGATCTAGTTACACCCCTGCCTATAACTCTCAACAATTGTACTGTTATATTTGTATTATATGTGGACCTGGCACCTAATACCTCAAAAAAACATTTTACCCCCAAAAAGTTCTAAAGTCCAATACATTTATTAAAAGTCTTTCACTATAAAAAAAAAAAAAAAAAACAACATTTGTGGTATGGTATTCAAACAACAGGAATATCTAAACCCCAATGTAACCATTGTGTTTCATCCCATTAAAAATTTATCAGGGGTTTATCTTAAAGACACAATGGGGCAGATGTATTAAACCTGGTGAAGAGATAAACTGGAGATAAAGTGGAGAAAAAGTGGTAGGAGATAACGCACCAGCCAATCAACTCCCAACTGTCATATTTCAAACACTGCTGATTGGCTGGTGCGTTAACTCCTTCCACTTTTTCTCCACTTTATCTCCAGTTTATCTCTTTGCCAGGCTTAATACATCTGCCCTAATAAATCCAATTGTACTAGGATTCTTAAGAGACCAGTATCAAAAGGTCTTAATTGAGAGTATACTCTCCTGAATGATTAACAGAGCCTGATCCCAAATAGAAAGTGAAACTGTGTTTGATGCAGGTAATGAGTCTACCAGACTTCACTGGTGCAGTGTCACTATTGTGCTGTACAGAATGTCCATGCACAATGGCAGGGGCGGATTGGGAATTAAAACCAGCCCGGGAAATATCTTGAAGCAGCCCTAATGGGGGGCGGTTTGTAGGTCGCCGTAGGCGTGCCCGGTTTTGGGGGCGTGGTCTATCAGCATGGGTGTGTGGCCTATTTCAATGAGGTCACGCCCAATTTTTGCCGCTGAGTTAAAAAACAACAACTAAAGTTCACATTATGCAATGGAATGAGAAGACGCAGGGTGAGAGGGGGTTGGTGCAAGGTGAGAGGGGTTGGTAATGAAGGGTGAGAAGGGGGTGACGAGGGGTGAGAGTAGAGTGGCAGGGTGGAAGAGGATGCAGGGAGGGAGGGGGGACGGAGGGTGGCGTACAATGCTGGGAGGGGAGATGCAGGGTGGCTGAGAACAAAGGGAGGGAGGACTTACACAGGGTGGCACAGGACGCAGAGTGTGAGGGGGGCATGGTGGCACAGGATGCAGGGTAGGAGGGGGAATGCAGAGTGGTGGAGGATGCAGGGAGGGGAGACAGTGATGCCCATTATACATATGCCACACACTGTGATGCCCATTATACATTTGCCACACACCATGATGCCATTATAAATATGCCGCATACTGTGATGCTCAATATACATATGCCTCACACTGTGATGCCCATTATACATATGCCAAACACTGTGATGCTCATTATACATATGTCTCACACCGTGATGCCCATTATACATATGCCACACACGTGATGCCCATTATACATATACCACACACCGTGATGCCATTATACATATGCCTCACACCGTGATGCCCATTATACATATGCCACACACTGTGATGCCCATTATACATATACCACACACCGTGATGCCATTATACATATGCCTCACACCGTGATGCCCATTATACATATGCCTCACACCGTGATGCCCATTATACATATGCCCCACACTGTGATGCCCATTATACATATGCCCCACACCGTGATGCCCATTATACATATGCCACACACCGTGATGCCCATTATACATATGCCACACACCCTGATGCCATTATATATATACCGCACACCGTGATGCCCATTATACGTATGCCGCACACCTTGATGCCCATTACACGTATGCCACACACCGTGATGTCCATTATACATATGCCACACACCTTGATGCCCATTATACATATGCCGCACACCGTGATGCCATTATACATATGCCGCACACCGTAATGCTCATTATACATATACCACACACACCATGATACCCATTACAGATATGCCACATACTGAGATGCCCATTACATATTATGTGCTGCTTCTGACGCACACATGCATTTTTGGCCTAGACGCATGCACAATCGTACAATAATCGCTCACCTTTGCGAAAACGCAGGGCTGCGATCAGGTTGGATAACCCCCATATTGCAATGACAGTGGGGATAGCAGGCAGAAAACTACTGCGGATACATCCTCATCCAATGTATTTAGAATTTTAAAACATGGAATTGCCAGCAATGTCTTGCCAGCTATTCATAATGCAGCACTGTGAATTACCTGTTTCTGGTGACAGTCTCACAAAATGATGTAGGTGAGGCTGCCATTCAGCAGACACATGAAAAAAAATCAGCAAGCCGCACAAGTGACAATTCACTGGATCCCCCTCAAATAATGAAGGGAGTGTACTGCTAGGGAAATTGTAATTTATCAAAGTCCGGGTGAAACATAATGCAATACCAGAAAGTGCCATTATGTGCCTGTATCATACCTCTCATCATTGTCCTGGCTGGAGGTGGGACTTCCTGGTGGCCCCGGCAGATGTGCTCCCAAAAAAGGATGTTGTCCTGGCAAAAAGTGGTGTCCCTTCTTAGGATTGTCCACTACCATAAAGCCACGCCCCTTTTTTACGTGATCCAGGCCGAAAGCACCGCGGGAGGTGCTGCGTGCGGCTGCACATGCGCACCAGCCCTCCCGCGGCCATTTTAACTGTGGTCACAGCCGCAGCCATGGCCGCGACCATCTTTGATTAGAGGATTTTGCTGCGGCCGCGGCCGGTAACCGCGGAGATGGCGGTTCGGCGGGCCGCGGCCCAGCCAGTCAGGGTGGGCGGCCGCTAGTACTTAAAAATGTGCCGGCCCACCGGGAAACGGCCCGGTTTCCCGGTGGGCCAATCCGCCCCTGCACAATGGAGAGACTGCACTCATCAGGTCTGGTAGATTAATTTCCTGCATCAAACACAAATTCACTTTCTATTTGGGATCAAGCTCTGTTAATCACTTAGAAGTGTATAATCAAGGCTTCAATTAAGACCTTTAATAGAATGAGATTTCTGGTAAAGTTCCAAAATCGCACTAAATCACATTGTTTCAAAATCGTGAATTTTTTTTGGCCAAATATGAGGGAAAGATCCCCTGTATTTAAGAAACCAGCACCAGGCTCTGGGACCAGTCCTGGTTCCAAAAATATGGGGGGCAAAAAACCTGGGATCCCCGTATAACCAGCAGCCATCGGTGTCATTCCACAGCTGGGGGACTCTATTTATACCCCCAGTCATACCATGAGCACTGTGGCTAGTCAGCCCAGGACTGGGTCAATGGGGGAGTCACCCTCCCATTAAAGCGGGGTCCCATGTCCTGTGATGAAGCCCAGGGCTGTCCCCAGCGTGCCAGGGAGGGGGACACTGGGCTGATCTGTGGATCAGATAAAAAATAGATAAAAACACATTACTTTATACAGAAAAACTAAAATACCCAGCATAGGGGGCATTAATGGGTCCTCTGGGTCTCGTAATTCACCTGTAAAAAGAATGTAAAATAATAAACACACACCCAGAAAGGTACAACTTTAATAATCACCCCTTTTACACCAAGAAATCACTCACACATATATTATTTACCTTGCCCAGCGCTGTCCTCTCTGTTGCTCGGCTCAGTCAGCAGAGACAGTCACGAACTAAGCAATAGATGGGGTGGAGATCCATTGACATTAACAGGTCTCTGCTATAGAGCAGCCTGCTCAGTCAGTGGCTATCAGTGTCTTAAATATGGGAATCCCTATATTCCCTTCCCACATATTTGGGGAACCAGGACTGGCTCAATGAGTCCAGGTCTGGATATGCTGGAGGGGGACCCCATGCTGTATAAATGTTCACTTTTCACATGTTTCACATTTTTTTCCCTGAGCCAGCACTGCATCAAACACATGCGCGTCCCCTTCTCTCGGCGGTGGATCTCTGCTTCAGGGTTTTTTTCATAATTACCTCATCCCCCAATGTTCACAGTGACCACCGGATCCTCTTCAGTGGTATCTCCAGTCCCAGGGGTGCATTGCTCGAGTGCGCGGGTGCACCGGTGATGTCATCAGCAAGCACTCATACAATGCACCCCCGGGACCTGAGATGCCGCTGAAGAGGATCTGGAGGCTGTCGGTGTGAGTCACCAGGGGACCAGGTAAGTATGGAAAGAATATATATTCCAAAATCTGAAAAAATCCCTTTTCCAAAATGCTCATGATCATGAACATGTATAAGAGATACTCAACCTGTATAATTTAATCTACTATAATTGTATTTGAGCTACATTATTGTGATGTGCTGTAATATATTGAGGCAAACTCTTTTCAACCTATTTCCAAAAACTGTTATTATTAACAGTTTCCTATATAGCGCACACATATTCCACAGCGCTTTACAGAGAATACTTGAACATTCACATCAGTCCCTGCCCCAGAGGAACTTACAATCTATATTTCCTACCACATGTACACGCACACAGAGATATGACACAGGCACGGACATGGAAACCCATGCAAGTACATGACCTGAGTTCTGTGAGGCAGTAATGCTAACCATTACACCGTCCGTACTGCGCCGCATGACATACAAAAATTCAATGGCACACAAAATATTGCGCAAAAAACGAAGTGTTCATTTGTTGATTAATGTACAGAGCAAATGTAATTTATATTAAGTCATTTTGCTCTTTTGAAGCTATATTTTAATAAAGTTAAGTCCACTAGCTTCACTGCTTGATTAACATAGAGATTGCATGTGGAAACAGTAGGTGTGATTCATCTGTATGTTCTAATGTGTTTCAGAAATCTGTGCTGCATGAACATTAATAATGGTTCCATACACACGAAATGTAAAACCTCACTTTGTACGGCAGACAGGTACACGTTAACTAAATAGCTTTAGAAGAAAGATTACATGGCACACTATTTACATGAGTCCCAAGGTAGGGAACTGATACAATTGTATTGAAGACAAGTGTTTAACAACTCCTCTGGAGCTGCGCAGCCCTCATAATCCTTTTTATCCACTTTTCTATAACTGCTTTCTCAACAAAGGCAATACAATGACTAAACTAGCCATAATTCTCTGGCCCTAATGAAGCTATTAAATCCTTGTGGTTCCCAGCAAATCAGACACAAAACAGAACTGTATTTATTGTTTTATCAACACTACATTAACTGGATTAAATAAGTTTTTAATTTGGGTTTAATAAAGCTATTATTGTGTAGTAATTATACAGGAATTGGCTGTTCAAAGTGTTATTGAGGTTTAATTGCTGTCTGATTAGCTTTATTTAAAATTACATAAAAATTAGGCCTGATTTACATAGAAATTGAGTATATAGCTCGACCACCAAATTACTGCTTGGTAAAGAGATTAAATCCATGAAATAATATAAGCAGAGGGGTTGTCTGCTTGAATTAACTGTTTAGCTATGCAGACATTAAGAGGACATTGTATTCCTGTAGAAATGGAGCCATTATGATTATATTTGCTTCCATGAACAGGCTACAAGAATGTGGACAAGTGCAGAAATAGAAGTAAAGTGGAGTCACATCATAATGGTAACAGCCTAAAACAATTACGAAATGAACCCTCACAATGACCAATAATTTAGTACTGTATTTTCTGTGGCTGGAGGACCGTATCTTATTGAGGGAATGTATTGTCAATGTAAATAAAGTACTGATCTGTGAAAAAACTGTATCTGTTTAGTAAATTACTTTATATTTTTTGTAATAATGTAAGCCAATAGATAATTTCACATTATAAAGTCTTTGAAAAAATGTTATTTGTTAATATATTCTCAATCTGGTGGAATAATGAACATTTTTATTTATTTAATAATATGTGGGATATTGATAAAATCTTGGGGAGAGATTATGGGGTATATTCATAGCCCTTAAGGCGAGCTATGATTGCAAGCAAAGACGATAGCTCACCGTTATAGCTCGCTGTCAGTATTTAACTGCCCCCCGTTCACTCATCGTTTCCACCTCGCTGGTCCTTTTCAGCAAGGTGGAAATGGTGAGTGCGGCCATCAAAACAGCGGGGCTCCTCACAAAATGCAGTGGGCATGCCGCATTTGTGGCAAACCTCAAAGTGTAGGGGAATCCTCGCTGTCCTCTGACGATGAGGATCTCCACGGAATATTGAATGCAGCGAGTGGTTTCGGCAACCCTTGCCGAAATCAAGCCATCCTCGCTGCACAAACCACCTCACCGGCAGCATTGAACAAAGTGGAGATAAAGTACTAATCAGCCAGTTTCTAATGGGGCCTATACATAGCAATTCCAGGACATTTTCTATGCAATCTCACTAATGCTTTAAATTGCTCTGTGTAGGGGCGATAGCGATATGTGGCCACGCGCATGCTGTCGCCCGGTGATTACTATCCAGCATGCTGGATAATTCTATAATCGCCGGTGTCAGGGCCAGTGTTCTCATGGCAAACACTGACCCTGAAAGCTCTCTCATCACACACATCATTGTGCACAGCTGTATGCTGAATGATTGCTCAGAACGCTCTGCAACACATCTCGCCATACAGTATGTAGGCTGCTTAACTGTTATTTTATAGGCCGTTTTTGTAATATGTCAGTTAAATGCTGATGCTCTGGTACTTTATCTCTCTACAGTACTTTATTTCTCTCCAAGCATTGTGACATTTGTCTCCGTATTCGAAATATATCAGCTAGGTGCGTATTGGTTGTTACTTTATTTCTTTTACTTCTTTTTTTTCTCAAAGTATTGACAAATTTGCCTGTGTTTGAAGTATGTCAGTTAGGTTCTGATTGGTTGGTATTTTATCTTTCTCAACATTATTTCATTACAAGCTTTGATAAATATCACCTTATGAATCAACTTCAACTGCAAGTTTTGAAGACTAAATAAGGTTTCAAGTAGTCCTGAAAGCTTGCAACAGTTGAAAAAGAATATTTGAGAATATTTGATCTAATATTGTTTCTTTTTATCAATTGCTCACAGTATTAAATTGATCTTAATTGTAATGCATTTAGAGAAAACAAAGTAGTTATACTTATTACTTAATTAATTTTACTTGTGTAAAGTTAATATAAAAGTGAAATAACATCTGCAGTATTAAATTATATATATTTTTAAAGATTTTTTTTTAACAAATTGTTGGGATTAGCCGTATTAGCAATTTATGATTCATAGTATAATATCAAAGGATTAATATTTAATGATAACATTTTAATTAAATGTACAAATAATTACCATGTCCGACTTTTTTTCCTCACATATAAAAAGCTTTTATATTAAAAAAAGAAATAAATGGAGGAATAATAATTATAAAAAAAATAAAAATGAACAGGTAACTGTTTATAGTTCTTTCAGTTTACACCCAGGCTTTTGTATACCTTTGATAACACACACAAAAAAGTGTAATTGAATTAGAAGACTCTCTAATGTATTCTATTCCAAGGCAGTTGGCCTTCTTTGTTCTAGGTGGAATGTTGCAGAACGAAGACACATTATTTATGCTAATGAAAATAAATAAGTTAAACAGTGTGTTTGGAATTCCCAGTGTTGTGAGAGCAGATGGCGCATGCTGAAATCCTAAAGGCTCCATTTATAAGAAAACAGCTGAGTCAAAAATAACTCTAGAACGACCCGAAATGCTGTGATCGCCCTTTTAGCTTAGAAAGCTGAGGATGAATGTGAAAATGTGTATGTGCTTTCTGAGCAAAATTGTAGCACCAGCATAAGTACATCCTGCATGCAGGGACATTTTGTAACATATATATATATATATATATATATATATATATATATATATATATATATATATATATACATGCATACATACACAGTATATACTATGTTCAGTATATAAAAGGTTATTTTAGGAGTTGATGTATGAGGGATGTACACCTCACAATATTGTTTTTAGGGCAAAAGGTTGCACTGAGGTAGCTGGATAACTATGCTAAGCCTCACAAGTGTGCGGCACAAACATATGGCTCATCTAGGAGTGGCACTGCAGCGGCAGACAGGATGGCAGTTTGAAAAACTAGGCCCCAAAAAGCACATAATGGCAAAAAAAGAGGTGCAAGATGGAATTGTCAAGGAGCAGTGGGCGATTAGTGCAGCAATCAATGACTCTCAGCAGTGGGATTGGTCAGCTCTGTGATTATTACCACTTGAACGCAAACAGTTGTATGCGTTTAAAGACGAGTCCACTTATCTCACATATCAATGACTATCAGCAGTCGGATTAATAAATGGTGATTCAAGATGGTGAGGCACAGGCACAGACTACAGGGATAAATATATAATATACAGCACAGCCAGCAGTGCAAGTATGGCGGTACGGGGTGGTATGGCATACCGGTAAAAGATAAATTGCCGGTACCCCATACTGCCATAACAAGTACCCCCGAGTGATTGGCTGGCTCTGGGTCAGTCAGTGAAGCCAGGGCATGAGAGATGCTAGATGCACTCCCCTCCCCACAGAAGCAGGCGGCGGGGGACTGGAGGGGGGAGAGGACCGGACTGAGCACAGCCAGCACTGCAGGAGGGTGAGTTGTGCTGCTTACTTCTGCTCTGGAACTGGGGGGGTGGGCATTTATGTGTGGCACTGGGGAGCATATGTGTGGCACTGTGGGGGCATATATGGCACTCAGGGCATATGTGTGGCACTGTGGGGGCATATGGCTGGCACTGGGGGCATATGTGTGGCACTGTGTGTGGGCATACCTGGCACTGGGGAGGCATATCTGGTTCTGTGTGGTCATGTGTGGCACTGGGGGACATATGTCTGGCACTGTGGGGGCATATCTGGTACTGTCTGGCACTGTGGGGGCATATGTGTGGCACTCTGTGGGCATATCTGGCACTGTGGAGGCAAACCTGGCAGTGGCGGCATATCTGACACTGTGTGGGCATGTGTGGCACTGGGGGGCATATGTCTGGCACTGTGGAGGCATATCTGGTACTGTCTGGCACTGTGGGGGCATATGGCTGGCACTGGGGGCATATGTGTGGCACTGTGTGTGCATATCTGGCACTGGGGGCATATCTGGTTCTGTGTGGGCATGTGTGGCACTCAGGGCATATGTGTGGCACTGTGGGGGCATATGGCTGGCACTGGGGGCATATGTGTGGCACTGTGTGTGGGCATACCTGGCACTGGGGAGGCATATCTGGTTCTGTGTGGTCATGTGTGGCACTGGGGGACATATGTCTGGCACTGTGGGGGCATATCTGGTACTGTCTGGCACTGTGGGGGCATATGTGTGGCACTCTGTGGGCATATCTGGCACTGTGGAGGCAAACCTGGCAGTGGCGGCATATCTGACACTGTGTGGGCATGTGTGGCACTGGGGGGCATATGTCTGGCACTGTGGAGGCATATCTGGTACTGTCTGGCACTGTGGGGGCATATGGCTGGCACTGGGGGCATATGTGTGGCACTGTGTGTGCATATCTGGCACTGGGGGCATATCTGGTTCTGTGTGGGCATGTGTGGCACTGGGGGCATATGTCTGGCACTGTGGGGGCATATGGCTGGCACTGGGGGCATAAGTGTGGCACTGTGTGGGCATATCTGGCACTGTGGGGGCATGCCTGGCACTGGCAGCATATCTGACACTGTGTGGGCATGTGTGGCACTGGAGGGCATACTTCTGGCACTGTGGAGGCATATCTGGTACTGTCTGGCACTGTGGGGGCATTTGGCTGGCACTGAGGGCATATGTGTGGCACTGTGGGGGCATATCTGGCACTGTGTGGGCATATATTGCACCTTGGGGGGCATATCTTGCACTGTGGGGGCATATCTGGCACTGTGGGGGCATATGTGTGTGGCACTGTGGGGGTAAATGATATCTGGCACTGTGGGGGCATATATGTGCACAAGCCCAAACAGAAATGGCATTGTGTTTTAAAGTTTTGTCATGCAGCCACTGCCCCTTGTGTCATATGACCACGCCCCTAAACATGCCCAGTACTACTAAGAGATTTTTTCTACTTGCACCACTGAGCACAGCACAGACTCACACCACCACACTACACTACACTAACACAGTCAGACTCAGCAGGTTGTCACTAATATATCAGCAGTGTAGTAGTTAAAAACTACTATGCGCAGGTAGTCACTATCAGCAGTGTATAACTACTATTACACCATGCAGGCTGAGCTTGTCACTTTCAGCAGACAGCAGTGTAGTAGTTAAAACTATTACACCATGCAGGTTGTCACGTTCAGCTCAGCAGTGTAGCAGTTAAAACTACTACACCACACAGGCTGCACAGCGGGGCGGGAGAGTGAGCACACGAGGAGCGCCAGGAAAGACAGCCAGACGTGCACACTGTTCAATCTCCTAGACCAGGGGTCCTCAAACTGCGGCCCGCGGGCCAGATGCGGCCCGCTGAGGACTTTTATGCGGCCCGCCTGGTGTGCCGCTGCCCAAGTGCTGGCGCGGCAATCACTTTCACTTGCCTCACATGCCAGGAGGATGGATGGGCAGGCTGGCTGGCGAATGGACGGGCGGGGGAGTGGCCTGGGACGTAAGGGGAAGCTACAGTGTCTGCCGGTCCGTCCCGTCTCCCTGCATAAGCTTCTCCTATGCGTGTGACGTCATCACGTCACACGCTGCGGCTGCACAGAGGAGAGTAGCTTACAGAATCCGTAGAGAGGAGCCGGACAAGAAGGTAGCACGGAGGGAGCAGTGGCACTGACTGAGCAGACACTGACTGTGTCCCAGTCCGCACACAGTCTACTCTTGACTGTGTTCTTATTGTTAGAGGTGCATTTTTTTTTATACTAACATGTTTAAAATGATATATATGTATATATATATATATATATATATATATATATATGTATATATATATATATATATATATATATATATAATTGATTCGATACAACCCTCCTGCGTTCGCCTTTCTGTTTGAAAAATGGCCATACACACCCAAGTCCGGCCCTCCGACAGTCTCAGGGACAGTGAACTGGCCCCCGATTTAAAAAGTTTGAGGACCCCTGTCCTAGACTGTAGTGAACATGGCACCCGTCCGTCCTTATATACATATAGTGACGTTTTAGTGACGTTGTCCGAATCTCGCAAGATCCGACAGCGGGAACTCACAGGCGTGCTCACAGGCTCATGATCGCGTTCGGATAGGGGTGTGTTCAGGGGTGCCCGGATTCCCGGAATCTGGACACCCTGATGTCTAGAATGTACGCACTTGGAACATTATGTTATTGAGCACTGACGGAACATATTTTCTCTGTGTATATATGTAAACACACTACACTTATTTTAGCACTAATATAGTATAATGTACAATAAAGATATTATTACATTGTGTTAAAATAATGACTTTGCCCAGGAAAATGCATAATAATATAATGTGGCTATGCAATTTTCATAAAAATACAAAGATCATTACAGTAATTGTAACCTGGGCATAGCAGTTAAGGCTAAATAAAGACTTACGTCCATCAAATGTAACCTTTCGTTAGAGGGTATGGTCTGTTTGTTAAATCCCTATATATGAATTGTATATTCTTATTTCATTTTAGACAATTTCAGATTATTGGTTTTACCCCTGGATGTTTTTAACCTAGATGTTTGTTCAACCATATTTTAAATGTATTTATTGTGTCTGCTGGCACCACCTCTCCTGGGCAGATGAGTTCCATAATTTAACTGCCCTGACCGTAAAAAAAGTTTTTCCTTCTAAGGGTAAGAAATCTTCTCTCGTTTTTTTTAAATGCAAACCTGCGTGTCCTAGACTCCTTCCTCAAAGCAAAAAGGGTGCAAACAGGTGCAAGCTAATTGAATAATAAGAACAGTATTTTCAGTGATACTACTCTGTGCTGCAGGCTTAGTTAGAGGTAAAAAGCATTAGAGGACTACCGCCAGTAAGTGCCTACCACTTGCTTTATCAATGATAAACCTCTGTATGTGCATTAAGGACCTAATTTATTGTATTGTCAATTATACTGTCTATATAACAGCAGTAGCCATGCTGGTGGCAATATCTCCAAATAGATTCTTCCTACATTCTGCTGGTAAAAACGACTCTCTAGTGTAAGTACAGGTTGAATATCCCTTATACAAAATGCTCTGCACCATGAGCATTTTGGATATGGTATTATTGCAGATTTCGGATTATTTTGTGTTCATACTTCCCTGGTCCCCTGTTGGTGCCTCGACAGTCTCCCAACGGTCCCCAGATGTCCGCGGTGTCCCCTGGTGTCCACGGCGGCCTTCAGATTCCTGTTCAGTGGCATCCCCGGTCCCAAGGATGCATTGCGCGGGTGTGCTGGTGATGACACCTGTCAGAACAGCGGGAAACGGGGCAACCCAGTCGCAAACGAAAGAAACCCAACGTAAGAAGACAAACCCCAAATACACAACAAACGATAAACAGCACAGCAAACAACAAGCAAGTTATGGTACCCACAACAGTACCCAGCAGGGTGAGGAAATGGCCCAATGGGTAGTTAGACCTGGAAAGACTCTCAGAGAGTTCAGAAAAGCTAGAGAGTGAGGTAATACCCAATGAACCGTGGCAAGTAAATGACCGAAATACAATGCCAGCAAAATAAGAACGAAAGAAGCCAGGCTCCAAAGGAGCACTTACGTGAACTGGGAACCAAAGAGAATAATAAAATGATCAGGAATGATCCAATAAGCCTGGAACTGAGAAGCAAAACAGGAGCTGACCATGGAAGCAGATGAGACCCACCAAGTGGTAGTATCACTGGCAGGGCTGAGCAAGGCAGGATCCCTTAAAAGGGGTAAGGCTGCCAATCATCTGCCATTATCTGCTCCAGCCCCCCTGCCCTGATTAAGACTGCTGGTGAAGGGCACACACCTGGCGTCTCAGGTTTCCCAGGAGAAAACCACTGGACAGCCTGATGATGCTGTCCTGTGTGCCGCTGGACGGACTTGCTGACGCGGGTCAGTTCCCCACCGGACAGACACACTCCCGCCGGGCTGGACGTCGGCAGGTGAGAGTGCTGCTGTCGGCTGACAGTAATAGCTATGTAGCTGTTGTAGTGGCATCAGCACTGCAAGGCTGATGGATGCATAGCAGAGGCAGAACTACCATTGGTACAAGCAATGCCCCCTTGCAGACCATTTTGAGCAATGCCAGGTGAATGGCCCGGTACAGAGAGCAGGGTGGACTCCACTGCCTGCTGGACCTGCCCCTTCCCAGAAAAGGTCATAGCTGATCTTTTCTGTGCCCCCTATCAGCACTATTTATCTCAGCCATACACTGACTCTAGTTAATAGACCGCAACTGATACCCTTAAAGCGCAAAGGGCAGGGGGTCCTGTAACAGAGTAGAGACCACTGTGTTCCTGACACCCAATGCCTCTCTTGTCATTCTCTCCCTGAAACTTACTGCTCCCCATCACCCATTGCCTCCCCTTGCCTTTTGTTGTCACTGTCTTCCTCTATATGTCAACCTCTCTTTGCAATACGCTGTCACCCTCTGCCCCTTCTGGTCTCCTGCCATCTGCCATCAACCTCTGCCTCCCACTGCCTTATGCTGTCACCCTCTGTCTCTCCCTGTCACCCAAAGGTTCCCTCTGTCACCCACTGGTTCACTCTGCCCTTCTTACACCCCTGCTTTTCCCCTGATGCTCTGCCTTAAACTGTCACCCTCTACCTCTCCCTGACGCAAACTGTTGTGTAGCATATTGTGAATTAGGGTTGGAGTAGCTGTTGGCACATAGGCCAACTGCTCACAATTTCTGTCACGGTTTGGCAATGACCAAGCACAATCAGTCCATGTCCATCAGCTGCTACTGCAGCCACACTTTTGAGTTATCTTCTACAAGCATCTCAGGTGAACACATTGAGGACAAGTCCAGCTCCCACCTTCCTTGCAGTAAGTTAACTGCCAGTCTCTGAACCCTGCATAGCAGCACTGAGAAGAAGAGAAGAGCTGGCACTACAGTACACACAGGCAAGTCTCTGTAGGCAGCCAGCATCTCTGAGGATGCTGGGCATGCCTTACAGAGTGATGAAATTGTGGGTTGACTCAAAACCATGTCTCTTTCCTGCTATGACATGTCAACCTTGAGGCTGAAAGTTGCACCAAAAATAGGTTCATTTGTGAAACCTATATGTTGCATTCTTTGGGGATGAAGTTTTGTAATGACAACTTAGCGAAATAACACTGAAGAAAGATCCCCATAGTATTACTTTAAACCATTTGATTTGTATCCACTTTGTTAACATTTCAGTATTAAAAAAATATTGTTTTCCTGATTTTAGTTTTATTTAATGTTATATATTAGATAGAATAAACAAACATATACCAATTTCCAAAAATACAAAGGTAAGATTTAATTCAGCATGATGTTAATAGCCCTGACATGGAGGACCAGGTGCTATTCATTTGACCATCAATTGATTGTTAAGATGACCAGAAAATATCTTCTCGCACCCCTGCTGAAATGTAATCAGAAATACGATTAAACTACTGCTTCAATGCTGTTTTCTGACTTTATGGAGCTGCAAGTAGCATTGTGGCAGCTGCTTATGCGACTAAGCATGCGACTAAGCATGTGGTTTAAGGCGTGGAAACTGGATCTCCCGAAGAAGTGCAGAGATTGACAATTGAATAGCTCTGGAATTAGGGATGAGCACATTTAGATTGGGGGAATCTGGACACCCCTGGACACTCCCCAATCCAATCTGCTTTCCCGTCCAGGCTCGGAGTGCGGGTCTCAGGACCATGGCCCATTAAAAGGGAGGGCAGCCGGGCGACATCTTCACTCCAGTCTCGGAGAGTGAATAAAGGGCAGCATCCTCTCTGCCTGCCTGCCCGCCCACCTGCCTGCTGTCCCACCATCCTGGTCCAGTCCAGTGATACTGTCCAGTCCAGTGATAGTGCTTATAGTCCAATCCAGTGATTGTGCAGTTTAGTGATAGTGCTTATAGTCCAGTCCATCGATAGTACTGTATTGTCCAGTCCAGTAAAAATGCTGTATAGTGCAGTCCAGTGATACTGCCATTAAGTCCATTGGTACCGCTGCATAAGTCCAATAATACTGCTGTTAAAGTCCAGTGATACTGCTGCATAAGTCCAGTCTAGTGGCCCTAATGTTAAAGTCCATTGGTACTGCTGCATAAGTCCAGTAATACTGCCGTTAAAGTTCAATGATACTGCTACATAAGTCTAGTCCAGTGATACTGCCTGCAAAAGTACAGTAATAATGCTGTATAGTCCAGTGGCACTGACATTAAAGTACATTGGTACTGCTGCATAAGTCCAGTAATACTGCTGATAAAGTTCAGTATCACTGCTGCATATGTCCAGTCCAGTGGAACTGCCTTTAAAGTCCATTAGTACTGCTGCATAAGTTTAGTAATTCTGCCGTTAAAGTCCAGTGATACTGCTGCATAAGACCAGTCCAGTGACACTGCCATTACATTTCATTGGTACTGCTGCATAAGTCCAGTAATACTGCTGCCTAAATCCAATCCAGTGTTACTGCTGCATAAATCCAATCCACTGTTATGGCTGCATAACTCCAGTCAAGTGGCACTGCCATTAAAGTCCATTGGTACTGCTGCTTAAGTCCATTCCAGTGTTACTGCTGCATAAGTCCAGTCCAGTGGCACTGCTGTTAAAGTCCATAGGTACTACGACATAAATCCAGTAATACTGACATTAAAGTCCAGTGATATGGCTGCATAAATCCAATTCAGTGATACTGCTTCATAAATCCAATCCAGTGATACTGCTGCATAAATCCAGTCCAATGCCACTGCCGTTAAAGTGCATTGGTACTGCTGCATAATTCCAGTAATACTGATGCTAAAGTCCAGTGATACCACTGCATAAGTCCTGTAATACTGTCACTAACCCCTTTGTGTTTTTTTTTTTTTAGAGAGCGCTCCCCACTGGGTGAGTTTTTCTGGGGAGCGCTTCCTAAAAAAAACAACACTGTGTCCCCGGGTCTGGGCAGCGCTGCTGAACCATCCATCAGCCGCTGCCCGGCCCTGTGCCCCGGTGCCCTGTCCCTACATGCAGCAACCCGGCTTGTCATAAGTCAGTGCCACAGGCTGTAATACTACAGCTGGGGGGCAGGCTGAGGTGGAAGCATGGTGGAGGCGAGGGAGCCGGGCAGCGCTGAAGCCAGCTGAGTTCAGCGATGAACTCAGCAGCACTGCCCAGTGCTAAAAACTGGCAATCCTGAGAATTTTCCGGGTTTGCCAGTCTGGGCATTAAGACATAACCCGGAAAATTCTCTGGATTACCAGTGAAGGGGCTAAAGTCCAGTGATACTGCTGCATAATTCCAGTCCAGTGATACTGCTGCATAAGTCCAGTCCAGTGTTACTGCTGCATAAGTCCAGTCTAGTGGCACTTCCATTAATGTCCATTGGTACTGCTTCATAAGTCCAGCAATACTGCCTTTAAAGTCCAGTGATAGCTGCATAAATTCAAGCCAGAGATGCTGCTGAATAAGTCTAATCCAGTGGCACTGCCATTAAAGTCCATTGGTGCTGCTGCATAAGTCCATAAGTCCAGTAATACTGCTGGTAATGAACAGTAATACTGCTGCATAAGTCCAGTCCAGTGAATCTGCTGCATAAGTCCAGTCCAGTGATACTGCTGCATAAGTCCAGTGGCATTGCCGTTAAAGTCCATTGGTAGTGATGCATAAGTCCAGTGATATTGCTGCATAAGTCCAGTCCAGTGATACTGCTGCAGTTCCAGTCCATGTTCATGACTAGTGGTTCATCTTGACATGATGATCTAATCCCTCCTCCTCCCCCTGCTATAAAATGTAAGAGACTTGAGCTGTCAAAAGCACAGCAAACAATTCTGCATTCTAAGATGGTATCACAAATCCCCAAGGAGAGTCCAAAAGTGTTGGTGGTTGCAATGCTTGACCTTCCCATCACTGTACGGGAAGAGATGGTTTCTTCCACCATTTGCAGCACGCCCTCTGCATATGCTGGAATGATCACTCACAGTGCAGTTCCTAATATTGATATTGAAAGTGTCACTGTTGAAGTACACCAGGAGGAGGATATTGATGTAGCTGGTCCTGAGGAGGAAGTTGATGAGGATTCTGATGGTGATGGGGTTTGATTAAATCATGCACAGGGGGGAGACTGTTGTTGTCCATGGGATGAAAAAGCCCATCGTCATTCCTTGGCAGAAGACCAATAAATCCACCTCTTCGGTCTGGAAATATTTTTATCTGAATCTGGACAATTGTTTTGCCATACAGTATGTAGCTCATGTAAAGCTGCAATAAGAAGGGGTAAGGATGTTGGCCACCTAGGGACATCCTCCCTTATACATAACCTGAAGAGCATTCAAGTCACGGTTTAGTTCAGAACTGTGGCTAGGACCATAAGCAGTGCAGTGACACCTAAATCCTTTAGTCCTGTTGTACCAAAGAGCCTGAAAACCACACCAGCAACTCCTTCCTAATCATTTTCCTCCATCTGGAACGGAAGTAGTCCTGCAGGCCATGTCACCAGCATGACTGACTCCCCCTCTCCTATCCGGGATTCCTCCGGGGGATCCGACAGTGCTATGCCTACTGCTGCCACTGCTGCTTTTGCTGCAGGGATTCATTTATCATCCCAGAGGGGACGAAGCTGGAACACCACTACTGCTTTCACTAAGCAATTGACCATTCAACAGTCCTTTGTGATGAAGATGAAGTACAACAGCATCCTATGGTAAAACATATAACTGAGGCCTTGACAGCAATGTTGGTGTTAGATGTGTGTCCGGTATTCACCATTAGTGGAGTGGGATTTATACAATTGATGGAGGTATTGTATCCCTGGTACCAAATCCCATTTAGATTCCACTTCACTAGGCAGGCTATACCGAAAATGTACAGAGACATCATGAAAAAGTGTCTTCGGTGTCCTAAAAAATGCGATTGTGTCCACTTAACCAAGGAAATGTGGACAAGTGGTACAGGGCAGTTTAAAGAATATATGACTGTAACAGCTTACTGGGTAGATGGATCACCTTATGCAGCAACAACAGCAGCATCACCAGTAGCAGCATCTCGGAAGCGCCAGATTGTTCCAAGGCAGGCTACACTATGTATCACTGGTTTCAGTAAGTGCCACACTGGCAAGAACCTCTTAGCAAAACTGAATGAAATCACCGCCCAATACTTACCCCACTTATATTCTCCCGGTCATTTGTTATATCAGACAACTCCATGAATATTGTGAAGGCATTAAGTCTGGGTTACATCCAGCCCATCCCATGTTTTGCTCATGGTAATTTGGTGGTGCAAAGTATCTTAAAAAACAATAGGCTGTGCAGGAGATGCTTTTGGTTGTCCAAAAAATTGTGGGCCACTTTCGCCATTAGTGACTGGGTGCTGAAGACTGAAGCACCAGCAAAAACTCTTGAGCCTGCTTCGCCATCAGCTGAAGCAAGAGGTTGTAATGTGATGGAACTCAACTCTCCATATGCTTCAGAGGATGGAGGAGCAGTAAAAGGCCATTCAAGCCTATACATCCACCTATGACATAGGCAAAGGAGGGGGATGCACCTGACTCAAGTGCAGTGGAGAATGATTTCCGTGTTGTGCAAGGTTCACCATCCCTTCAAACTTGCCACACAGGAAGTCAGTTCAGACACTGCCAGCTTGAGTTCTGTCATTCCCCTTATCAGGCTTTTGCAGAAGCATGAGAAAGTGAAGGAGGAGCTAAGAAAAGGTAAGTACACTAAGCATGTGGGACTTGAGGATGAAGTCCTTCATTCACTTTGCTAGGATTTGAGGGTGGGCAAATGTTGAAATCAGATTAGTACATTTTGGCCACCGTGCTCGATCCTCATTTTAAAGCCTACATGGTGTCACTCTTTCTGGAGCATACAAGCCTGCAGAAGTGCAAATAACTGCTTGTTAAAAAAACTGTCATCTGAAGTGAAAAGTGACTCGGCAGCAGCTTCTCATTCGTTTTCTCCCACAAGTGGGGCTGCCAGGAAACAACTGATATATCCTGATGGTGATGCAGGGCAGGCAGGACCAAGTTTGGAAATTTGGGACCTTATTCTGATCGATTTGCAAGGCTGTGAATTTTGCCGCCCACAGTGCCGGGTGCCCCCCCCTCGCACACAGGACCCCCCGCACTGCTGCGAATGGATGATTTACATAATCATCCATTTGCAGGCAGGGAGAAATCATTTGATGATTTCTCCAGCGCTTACAGTTCAGAGACACCTATATAGTGATTCTAAACTGCGGGGGAGTAATGATGCTCAGACCCAATATTAAGAAGATGATTGTTCCATTATATACAGTAGTATATGGCATTATGAGAATATACTGTATATTACTATCTATATTCCCATTTTGTTTCATGGGTTATAGTATTGAGTGTACCAGCCCCCCTTCGCTTCCTCTGAAATATTTTATTTTGGCGAAATCTGGAAAGGATTCTTCACTTTGTTCCAGCTATCATCCCATGTTATTGCTCACTGATCAAATTTTGACTAGTAGACTTAACAAAGTGTGGCCTACTTTAATATACGCAGACCAAGTAAGTTTTGATTCTACTCAACAGACCACAGATAATACAATAGGCACAGAAGATTGGATTTAATACATTATTTTACTTTCCTTCCCATTTATTTAAATTGTTCCCCTCTATTCTCTGTTGGTTTACATTGGAATTTCATGATGGCCCTTACAGTTTTGTATTTCCAACCCTCCTCATCGGTTATGACAAATGTTTTGCACTTCTCAAATTTTGGATTAAGAAATGGGATGAGATGAACTTCATCGCCGCTTCTCTGTGCAATTTCTAATGAACCCTTAGCAGCTAGAATAGAGCTAACCCTAATATCAAGGGAGTTAAAGTGGGGAGAAATCTTTATAATTTATCTATTTTTTGGACATCCTCCTCACTCTAACTGCAGATTAGGGACAGTAAGGGATCCGTCAAAGTTGTACTCTTTAGTAAACGTTCTGGTGGACTAAATCTGATGGTCTGGATATAAATATCTCCTCCCATGTGCAATCCATCCTGTCATCTACAATTAATTCTGTTAGGCACCCCAATTCAAGTACATTGAAGCTTCCATCACTAAATCATATTCCTGCCTCAAACCCAAATGTTTAATTTACTCATGCAGGATTTACTTAAATTAAAGACTTTATATATTTCTTGGATTTGGAGAACTAAAATGAATTTTCTAGCATGGCTACTATATTTATTTTAAAACATTACCCATCTCTGTCCTGAACTCAGCTCTGTGCACCATAAAAACTCTTTGCAAAAAACTTATCTGGGTGGATATTACGCCTCTTATTCATAGATCCATCTAGGAAACTAGTACCTGAAGGGAGCCTGGTCCTTCAGATACTTAGGTTTTACTTTCAGGCAGCCCAATTTAACCACATAATTTCTTAAAACTCTGTTCCAGGCTATATACATTAGGTTGATCATGACAGTACTTTGCTTTATATTGGGAGGGAGGATGGGATTCTTTGGTCCCTAAATTGCTCAGGCCAATTCCTTTTATCTGGTTTACTTGAACTACAGTATATGGGACTTTGAGTTTGCTTCTCACCCATCTCCTATTACTCTCATATGGAATCATCCATTGTGTCTGCTGGGTAACGATGCTGTTATGGTTTCTTTTTGACAGAGGATTGAGATTGATAACCTTTAAAAACCACCACTAAGTTCCTTCCTTCTATTATCTCCAAATTTTTGTCTTGGCACCTTCAAAATCTCTTCCCATTCCAATTAACACCTTTGTAACTAGTCTATGGCCCGCAAATGCAGTAAATCTGTGACATATCATTGCATTCTAATACCACCTTCCTCTGATCGTGAACCCTAAGAAATGGCTTTGGTTTCAGACATAGCAACCCTCATTGATGACAAAGGATGTTCCCTATTAGATAATGCAATATAGATATTTTGGAAACATGCTACAATGTATATACCAGATGATATCTTGTCCCATCAAATTAGACATAATGGGTGCCATTCTATGCTCTGCGATTTCCGTTTTTTTTGCGGTAATTAGACCACAAAATGGCGATATCGCATTTTCCCATTAAATCGTTAATTTAATGGGATGCGTTAAGGGACTGAAATCGCATATTATGTGCATTAAGGTATGCTGATAAAAATTGCGAGATTAATTCGCATTTTTATCGCATCCAGATGTTTTCGGATAGAAAAGTATACAAGTCGCTTATTTAATGCAATGCGCATTTGCACATCGCATTTTTTAGGTGCCTAATTATCACACTTATTTCAGACCAGGGTCTGTTTGGCGAATTAGCCAGAACCCTGCACAGATCGCAATGTTCTGTGCAGGGTTCTGCTGTAAAAAAATAAAATAAAGGGTTAAAATAAAAAAAAAACGAGCGCGGGGTCCCCCGCCCGAGCATAATCAGCCCCGGGCTCACTGAGCCGGTGCTGGTGACATAAAATCAGGGTCCCCGACAAATAGGGGTCCCCTTGATTTCATGAAACCAGCACCAGGCTCAAGGTCCGGCGCTGGTTCCCAAAATACGGGGGACAAAATGACTAGGGGTCCCCCGTATTTTAAGAACCAGCACCGAACACAACCAGCCAGCAGGGTAATGCCACAGCCGGGGGAAACTTATTATATAAGCTCCCGCGGCCAAAGCATTAACCCCCTGGCTGGTCAGCATGGGCAGGGGTCCTGGGGAAGTGGGGACCCCCCCAATGAAGGGGTCCCCCCCCCTCCAGGACTTACCAGCCCATGCTGATAGTCCGGGGCTGTCCCCGATGCCCCTGGGCGGTGGACATCGGGCTGATGGCTTGTGTAAAAAAAGAAGTAAAACTATTGTTTTATACTGGCAAACTATGAGTCCCAGCAAGCCTACCCCGCATGCTGGGACTTGGAGAACCACAAGTCCCAGCATGCGGGGCATTAAAGGGCCCGCTGGCACTTGTAGTTCAGCAGTACAAAAAATAGTTAACAAAATCACACTGACACACTGTAAAATAAAAGTTTAATACATACAAAACACACACACACACACTGATACTTACCTACCTTGAGCCCGTAGGTCGGTCCCTGGATCCTGGGTCCGTCCTCCGGGGCTCCAGGGCAGAAGAGTCCGGTTCCGGGGCCTTGGTCCTGGTTCCGGGGCTGGTCCTGGGGTTCCGGGACTCCTGGGCTGCAGAATCCGGGGTCCGGGATCCGTGGTAGTCCCCAGGGGTACCTAAGGAAGCAAATCCAACTCACCTGGTCCCCGGCGACGACCTCGGAATCCTCTCCGGTGACAGCGCTGCTCCCATCTGCTACCCGGCTCGCAGGACTTTGACAGGCGCTGAGATGTTTCCTCCTCGGCGTCTCTGCACAGAATGATTTCTTGGCCAATCAGGAGCCGAGAAAGTCGGCTCCTGATTGGCCAGAAATCATTCTGAATACAGACGCCGAGGAAGTAACATCTCAGCGCATCTAGAGCAGAGATGTTTCCTCCTCGGCGTCTCTAGTTAGAATGATTTCTGGCCAATCAGGAGCCGACTTTGTCCCCCGTATTTTGGGAACCAGCGCCGGACCTTGAGCCTGGTGCTGGTTTCATGAAATCAAGGGGACCCCTATTTGTCGGGGACCCTGATTTTATGACACCAGCACCGGCTCTGTGAGCCCGGGGCTGGTTATACTCGGGCGGGGGACCCCGCGCTCGTTTTTTTTTTTAAACTTTGCGCTGTCCTGCAAATGTGCGATTTTCAGACATGAAAATCGCACATTTTCAGGACTAAATACAGCGCACCACATCGCCGCAAATCGCCCCTTTTCGCATTTTTCAGCCTCCAATGCGCATCACATTAAATATGCGCATTTTGACTGAAAAGTGCGATTTGTAAAAGTGCGATTTGCGGCGATGTGGTGCGCGAATAAAACATGCGCATTTAGCGCAAAGCATAGAATGTCACCCAAAGTGTCCTACAACCTAAAATTCCTTCTGGAGAAAATGTGGAGAGGTGGGCATGTTTCATAATGCTTCATGGTCTCATCCTGTTATTAGGTTGTTTTGGAATCAAGTTTGGAATATGATTTTACAGGTATTGGGTATGTCATTACCCTATGATGGTCCAATAGTAAGTGTACCGGTGCATTATGTTACTGATTATCAGGACAAACTGGTGGTCCACATTTGTAAGGCTGTCAAATCTTTGATAGCTACGAACTGGAGGCATCCTAACTAGCAGACCTTCAGGACCGGACTAATTTTGTGGTCTCAATGAAGTATATTACATGCTTGCAAAATGACTACCTGCCCAACTTTTACAAAGTCTACACCCCATGGTATTTTTTTTTTTCAGTCATCACTTCTCCCTGGTCTCTGCTAACTTCCCCAGCTATTATCAACCCCCCTTCATTGTATATATTTTTGGGGTATTTATAGCATTGTTCGTTATGACATTTTAGCTATAGATTATGTGATTATGAGTATCTGGTAGATTTTGGATTGGTAATCTGGGCCACCAGTTATTCTTTTCAGGGTTTATATGTCTGTATTTTCTGTTTGTACAATTTTGGGTACTTGTTTCCTAGAAGGGCGCCCATCGCGGGCATCGCATGTACATCGCATGCCATTATAATGGCATGCGATGCGACCGATGCGATGGCCGCGATTTTACATAGAAATGCATGGTAAAATGTAAATTGCGTCGGTCGCATCGCATGCGGCCAAAAAATCGCATGCGATGCCACCGACGCGATTACCGATTTTACATAGGGAACAATGTTAAATGGCCCAATTGACCCGATTTTACATAGGGAATAATGTTAAATGGCCCACAGACCCCAAATAGCCACCCTGAAGTGAGAAATGCCCCCCCCCCAATTGTTAACGCCACCCCACGATCAACGTCAACCCGAAGCATGGCGAGCGCAGCGAGCCCGCGAGGGGCGGCGGTACGCGTCCTCCAACCTTTTCATACCCCCACTATCCACGTCGGCGTGGAGTTGAGAATAGAAAGTGTGGCGAGCGCAGCGAGCCACCGAGCCCGAAGCGTGGCGAGCGTAGCGAGCCCCGCGCGGGGACGCTGAATACGAGCCCGAAGCGTGGCGAGCGCAGCGAGCCCCGCGCGGGGACGCGGAATACATGTTAAGTAATCTGTGTCCGCTCCCCACGCTTCGGGAGCGTGTTCCACGTCCCCTCGCGGGGCTCGCTACGCACGCCACGCTTCGGGCTCGGTAGCTCGCTGCGCTCGCCACACTTTCTATTCTCATCTTCACGCCGACGTGGATAGTGGGGGTATGAAAAGGTCGGAGGATGCGTACCGCCGCCCTTAACAGGCTCACTGCGCTCGCCACGCTTCGGGTTGATGTTGATCGTGGGGTGGCGTTAACAATTGGGGGGGCCATTTCACACTTCAGGGTGGGTATTTGGGGTCTGTGGGCCATTTAACATTGTTCCCTATGTGAAATCGGGTCAATTGGGCCATTTAACATTGTTCCCTATGTAAAATCGCGTTAATCGTGTCGGTCGCATCGCATGCGATTTTTTTGCCGCATGCAATGCAACCGACGCAATTTTTTTTCCTTGCGATACCTAAGATCAAAATCGTGGGCGCCCTTCTAGGAAACAAGTACCCAATTTTGTGATACGGGTATTATTTTTAGCCTTTGTTTTGTAGAATTCTACAAAAAATTAAATAAAACTATTTTTCTTTAAAACTATGACATATTACGTCGCCGTCAGTTATCTCTAACTAGGTGAACAAGAAATGATTTAAGACTGAAATGGTTCAGTGTAAGAAATAACAGAATGCAACATTTCTTATTGATTACAACCCACTGCACAACAGTAATTAATTAGCAATTTGTTCCAATTTGTACTTTATGTTGTATTAGCTAGATGCATGACTACCTTGCCTGACTGGAATTCCATCGCCACTGTGTCAGTACAATGAAATCAATAAAATATTTTGAACCAATGAATTGAGCCGGCATCTTACTGTATCTATAAGTTCCAACATAGCAGCACAACAGAATCTGCTAAAAGAAGATTTGACAAACCGTAAGCAGTAATATCAGCATTTATCTTTTTAAATAAAATTGAAAAAAGCCCACACTCCTTTCCACTTCTGGCCTGATATATACAAACATGTGTTTTTGCCTGAATTCACAAACCAAATATGTTTGGGAAATATGTGCACATCTATAATGAATAGTACTAAAATGACTGTTCCTCTCACACATGGCCTACCTGTCAGCTCCCCTCATAAAGCCTGAGCAGAGAGAATATACTTAGCATGCCAGCTGACAAGCAAAGTAAAAGGAGGAAAATATGTGTGTACACAAATAGATTCTGCTCTTCGCTATGATTACTATTATCTCACATCAACACATTGATAAACCGTTGTCACTAAATTACCCTCACACTAATACGAGCTGTAGATCAAGCCAAGGAAAGTATGGAATCCATTAGTGTCCGTCAAGGCGCCGGTGTAATGGAAAGGAAGCGGTTATCTCTATTAGGGAATGAAGAGATGGTGTTATCAGTCTGATACACGTCCTATAACTCTTTGTAAGGAGCTTTTGCAGAACGACAGATGACAATGTATCTCAGATCTGACATGAAAATAGTGAGATCCACGATAAGACATTACCATGGAGGGAAAAAAAGTGTAATCACAGCCAAGTTTTACTGCATCCTATTATTTGTGCACTGTGGGATGTGCAGTCTCAGAACTTACAACTGTGGCAATGAGTAAACCCACTTGTACTTGCAATGCTGTAGTCTGGAAAGTGCAGTACTGCACATAGAACTGCTGTATGCTCTACAATACAATAATAAAATAGACAGTGTAACAGGTGTTTGACCTAAGATTGGCTTAACCAATCAAAAAGAAATTCACAAACATTTGATATTGCTTGGGTTCAAGTGGAATAATATTAATCTTTTATATCTATCAGGACATTTTTACACGCATACTGTACTTCTTTATAGTATTTGCTTTGAGAAAATAAACACTAAACCGCACAAGTTCTTTTTTGCTGCTGCCATTTTTGACCTTTTAAGAAAATATGTATATGCTTGTGAGACGTCTCGGTGCTTTATTCTTATGTTCTGTATAATATACACATTTCCTTGTTGACATTCTTAGTAAGAAACAGGCATGAGAAAGATGAAGTCCTTGTCCAAACAAAGAAAATAAATAGAAATGGACAAAAAAAAATCAGACAAAAAATGCACAATACACCAGTATAAACACCACTAATACATTACCAGCAAGGTTCAATTTAATCCAGTACATCCCGTTTATTTACTATGTGGAAATGGGCCGACTGGAAGGTATAGAATGTGTAAAAAGTATTAAAAAATGCCAAACACAGTTCGTCCGGACCGGAAGTATTGTGTGTTCCACAGCCATCGCCGGAAGTGCACACTGGTGCAACTGTCTGGGACTCGACACAATAAATCTATAACCCTAAGGCATGGCTACTGAGGATCAAATAAGTGCACAAAGTGTGCACTAACAGTTGCACATAATGTAATTGCACAATATAAAGCGGGCAAGAACTTTCAATTGTTAATACCTCTATACAGTCCATCCGGACAAGAAGTTGCGTGCGTTCCACAGCAGTGGAACTAATAGTGCATACAGCTAATATTCACCACCACTCATCGCTGGACAAGTACCTCAATATCTACAGGTTTATATCCAGTGTGTATTGTACAATAATGTCTGGCAACAACATAGCCAACTGTCACCAATCGAGCGCACCTCCAAAAAAGAAGAAATTATGGACTAAAAACTACAAGTAGTTTTCATAATGGTCAATAAATGTCACACTAAGTAAATATTAGTACTAAGGGCCTTATTCTGGTCGGTGCGGCCGGATCAGATTATGCGGCCAGGACCGTGCGTGTGAAACCCCGCCTTCCATACGGATCGCCAACTCCGTCCGTACGCGGTAAGTAGTTGGCCGAACGGACTGCACGTGTATTTTACACGGAATACGCCTCCTCCATCTAAGGGAACCTCCCCCATCATTCGATGGTCGCAGAAATAATACCAATTAATGCATGGTCATAAAGAAAGCCATGTGTAAAGCATCTGAAATCATCTGGGAGCTTTGAATCTGTCAATGTAATGCAGCATCTCCGCTGAAGAAGCCAGTTGTGGCTCCCCTATTTGAATTTTGGACAGTGGTGCAGTCCCACCCCTGCAACTACCACTGGGAAGCAAGTCCATGAGCAGAGCATTGAGTCCCTCCTGGAATCGGTCATGTTGGGAGATACGCATGTGTGGTTTTATCCCTTGCTATCCAAATGAAAGTGGCTTTCACATGCTTTATCCAATCAAACCAAAGGTGCTCTATATTGATTAATGTTGCAAGCTAGTGCAGTGGTAGCCAACTCCAGTCCTCGAAAGCTACCAACAGTTCACATTTTCCAGCCCACCTAGCTGCTGCAAAGGTGCACTCATTATTTACTGACACATTTTTAAAAGGTCCACGGGTGGAGCTAATGACTAATTACTTGTGATTCTGTAAGGAGATCTGGAAAACATTAACTGTTGGTAGCTCTCGAGGACTGGAGTTGGAATTGGATTTCCTGATCTCTGAGCAGGGCTATAGTGGGGAAATCTCCTGGGTGACATCTCAGATGAGAGAGTGTCAGTATAGCCGTCTTTCTTCCTTGATTCTGGAGAGGGACTACGGTAAATACCACTCCCCGGAACCCTACCAGAACTTTAGGAAGGGGCATGATGTTAAAGAAATCAGAGGGTTTATTGATGGAAATGGTGTGCTTCAGGAGAGGAGGGAAGACATCCTTGAAGTCATTAGATCCTACTACTCTGAACTCTTATCTGGGAAGGCACTCATCAGAGAAAAGATAGAGCAATTTTTGGTGGAGACACCAGGTCTCGTCAAACCAGATGCCTCTTTTGTCTGACTTTCTGGATAATAAAATAGGAGTGGAGGTCAGAGAAGCAATTGGCGGATTGACACCAAAAAAATCTCCAGGTCCCCATGGTTTTAGAGCGGAATTCTACAAAGAATTCTCAGATATCCTGGTCCTCGTCTGGTGGAGGTCTTTAATATGAGCCTGGAAGAGGGTGAACGCCCTCCCTCCATGAGACAGTCAGCTCTTATTTTACTGTCCAAATGTAAAGATCCAGTCCGTATTGAGAATTGGCGCCCCATTGCTCTTCATAATATGGACAGAAAGATTTTGGCAAAAAATGTTCTTTAACAGGCTGAAAGAATTCTCAGGTCTTGTACTTTTGGCTTCCCAGCATTGCACGGTAGAGGGTTGTGGTACATTTTCTGCTGTCCTTGGTGTCCAGGAGGCCTTTGACCAGTGCAAGGCTGGGAAGTTGAACAAATATCTGCTAGCATTGGATCAATCTAAAGCCTTTGTTAACCATGAGTACTTGTGGGCCTTGCTTGAAAGGTATGGTTTCTCCATAAGGGTGGTAAATTGGCTTAGAATTTTGTATAAGAAGACCGAAAGCTTCCCGCTTGTGAATGGTTGGGTAGGGCCTACATTTACGGTGGACTCGGGTTTCCATCAGGGTTGTCCCCTGAGCCCTCTTCTATATGTGTTTGCAATTGATCCTTTCATAAAAAGGATTGAGAGCAGCATGGTGGAGGGGGTGTAGAGTTGCCATTAAGTGTAGTAACCTATGCTGATGATGTCATGATTATTCTGTCATCAGTGGCAGAAGTGATTGACATAGACCAATTGATCATGGAATATTCAAGAGCGTCGGGTTCCATAATAAATCAGGACAAGTGTGAAGCTTTCTGGATGGGGAAGGAAGGGGATGAGTTTGACTTTCCGGACACCCTCCCCAGGCCTAGTCAGCAAATAAAGATCTTGGGCATCAGATTCGAGTATGGTGATTATGCCAGCAAAATTTGGGTTGAGAAACTAGAGGATGCCACCCAGAAAGTAAAGAGCTGGAGAGGATGGAAGTACTTTCTGAAGGAAATGGTTGATCTGTGTAAGACTTACTTGATTCCAATGTTTCTCTATGTTAGCTATGTTTGTTTTTTGCCTCAATCCTTGTGGACTAAATTGAATTATTTAATTTCCTGCTACTGTGGGGAAACAATATGAACATAGTGAAAAGGGGCATCACTTCACAAACCGAGTGCAGAAGGGGGTTTGGACATGGTGAACCCTGTAGTCTTCTTCATAACAACTTTTTTAAGGTTAAACTTTGGTGGTCTCTTTTTGGCTTTCGAGAATGGGTGTCTCCCTTTATCGGAACATGGTTACAGGATGGTCAATTGAAAAGTCTTCGTGCTCAGAAAGGCTACCTCCCAATCTACGTGGTCCAGTGCTTGAAGGTAATAGTACAGTGGAGTGTGGGAGAAGTAAGAGATCTCTCTAGAAAGGAGTTGGGGAAGAGGGTCTTGCAATCTCACTTCCAAGTTCCATTGGCCCTGAGAGACTGCCCAGGTGATGTACTTTCAGAGGCTTTAAATCTGAGAAATTCTCAGAGGATACCTTTGAAGTTCAAAGACATTGCCTGTCTCCTTTCAAGGAAAGCTTTACGTTAGAGGGAATACCAGATTCAGAAGTGCCGATGAACATGTTTGCCCACGGGAGGAACATCTAGGGGTGGAGGAGACTATGGACCACTTCTTGTGTGAATGTCCCTTTAATGTAAAAATGTATCAAACATTGTCGAGTGTCATAGGCATCCCTTGCCTTTTGGGGCTGAGTTACCTGGAATGGGTCTATGGAGCGTTCAAAAGGTATGAGGATTATGATTTGGGCACTTTTTTTAGTTAGTTTAGTGGTCAGATTTCATACGTGGCAGGCACGCTGTCTGGTTTCATTGAGAGGTAATGTCCTCCCCTGCAAACAGGTGGTGGGTTTGATCCTTCACAAGGTGAGTTTGTCAGTTGGTCCAGATTGGATGACCTGGTCTCTCTAGTCTTGGGATCTTTCTATCCTTTCTCACTTTTTTCGATTTGATTAGATGTTATGGAAATGTGTTTTTTTTATAGGAAGGGTTTGCATATACCTAAAACTATGAGCGTCCTTTACTTCACTTATATTTATTGTTGGTGTTGTCCACAATAAGTGGTTGGTGTATGGTGTGAGTGAGGGAATGTTTATTGATGGATGTGTGAGTGAGTGATGGTGGAGGGTGTATGAATGGAGGGTGAATGCTGGTATGAATGATTACCCAGTCAACTAGGGAAGGATGAGGGGTTTCTTTGTGCAGGATGGAAAAATTGCAGTTAAGTTATATAAGGGTTTCTATGTTTTCATACAGTATGTATGGTTTATATTCAGATTTATGGTTTATATTCTTATGCATGTTGCAGTTAATTTTCTGTTATTTATTTATATGTATGTGTATATATTTATATATTTTTGTATAAAAAGTTGCAAGTGCTTAATAAAACATGCACAGAGCTAGGTCTTATCATTCAACTCCTTGAAAAATATGCCCGAAACATACTGTATAATGCCTTTTTTTTCTAATTTGATTTAGAAGCTGGAGGAAAGAATATTAACTGAAAAGCAAACATGTGAATATATGGGTGTGTTTTTTAATAATGTACTTTGTCTTTATTTACTGTATTTTTTGTAAACTCTACAAGTCTTGAAACAATTATTTTTATGATAGAAATGTATTGACACTCATCTACTGTACTGCAGGTCATTTAGCATGGACATAAGCTGTGTACACACAGCGGCGATAGGGGCTGAAATAGCTGGGAATATGGTCGCCAGCGTCCATATTGCCAGTGATGGGAGTGATAAATCGCCGGGTGCGCGCTCCCGATTTCAGCCCCATTCTAATCACTGGTTGCAGGAGCTTGCTCCTGCGACCAGCTGATTACCTCTGCGTCTCCTCCGGCAGAAGTTTCCCTTCATCAGCGACCATCTCTGGTCGCTGATAAAAAAAGGAGACACTGAGCAATATATTGCTCAGCAATGTATTGCTAGCAATATATTGCTGAACAATATATCTCCCCCGTGTGTACGCACCTTATGAAAGCAGTTGGATCCATCTGAGGTGCAATAGGATTCTGACCGCAGTCTATCAAAACCATATTATCAGAATTTGTTTCTGCTTGCCAATGTACAGTTGCTTAGTGGAATGTATGTAAAGCCCTGTACACACGCTTAGATTTGATGTTAGATTCAATTTTCTATTAGTATCTGGCATTAGATCATCCCATTCGATTTGGCATTAGATCTGTACTTTTGCATTCGATTCGATTTCGATTTCACAATGTAGGCACAATGTACTCATTTAATTTATTGGCTCAAATTCGAGATTTCCTTGGCTGCACAGTTGATTTTTCTATTCAATTTTGAGAAAACGGGAGCACGCATTGAATCTAATGCAGATCGAAAGTGTCCTAAAAACCATTCAATGTGGATTCGATTTTGCTTCTATAAGCAAAATCGAATCGAAAACAGGGACAAATCTAAGCGTGTGTACACAGCTTTGTGCATATTGGACACAGAAGGGTTTATTTACTAAGATTGGAGTTCCATTGAAGGTGGGATGTTGCTATGGGCAACCAATCAGAATCTATTTCTTATTTATTTAGCACCATCTAGAAGATAATATAATCTGGTTGCCCATAGCAACATCCCATCTTTAATATACCTGACATCTTTGTAAATAAACCCCCGATTGGTTATTGGTCTGATATGTTTTATCTGATATAAGGAGGGTTTCCCTACTCGGGTAAAGGTAATATTCCATAAAACCTCCTTCTCATGTGTAGGAAACAACAACAGGAGTTATTATTTATGTTAACTTGCTAACATACAACATGTCTGCACTAATTACTGCTTTTTGATCAGACAGCTTTTCTAGTAATATCAGTTTTAAATTTGATGATTTGCATTGTTTGAAGAATTGTTCCTGGTGGGCTGGCCCAAAAATCCTTAAAAACGGGCCAGACACGCTCCCCCCCTGGGCTGGCTGAGCCGCAGCACTTTACCCACATCCAAAATGGCTGTGGGAGTGCTGCTGCGCATGCACGACAGCACACAGCACCTCCCATGGGCTTTCAAGTGCGGTGGCCTCCCAGCTTCCGATCCCCCATCTGGAGCCAGCAGACAGCAGGAGGTGACCCCCCCCCCCGCATTACATATTCCGCCAAACCCCCCCCCCTCCCCGGGTTTTTCCCAGGCCAGATTGAAGTCCGAATCCGCCCCTGTCTGACAGCCACTAGAATGCAGATACCTGTACTGTATTCCTTCTAGTGTGAGATTACCAACCCCTTTAGAAACATCTTGAGATTGCATGGTTACACCTAGCTTTTCTTGATTCAACCACCCTGTTTAGCAGATACTGTATACTGTAGTGTCACATGAATAGTAATACTGTACTTGTTCTCCACTGTTCCCTCAGATTGCAATCAAGTCCCTAATTTACAAGATATTGACTACCTGCTGTTATTACAGCTAAGGGCACCACGCTGAATAGGAAAGTACAAGGAAAAATAGTAGTACTGATTGCCTGTGCTACTGATACTATATTCATGGAATGTTAAAATGGATGTTACTAAAAGTCTGTTACTATTACTGTACATGCAGTAAAATGTACATGGGTCTGTGAAACCATTCTAGCACATTAACAACCAGGATGTACAGTAGGAGGTGACATGAGCATGAGGAAGATTTGAGAAGCCCAATCCAAAAATTTTCACTAAGCCTTCGAGTAACCACTGAAAAAAAAGTTTCAATCACATGATTTATAACAAACACAGATGTTAAAGCCCCCAAAACAAGGGTCCACATTGGGATCCATCTACTGTTTTATTCTCATAGCTAGATTATTATTCAAGTTGCACATTGCTTATAACATATGTTTAAATGAGATCAGGTGTGGTATGACTATTGAAGAGTTATTATGCACTCCCAATACATTCAATTCTCATTCCTGATGTTGCCACACTAATTATGTTTGATTTATTACAATGAAGCAGATTTTTACAAATATTCATGATACCCAAGCCCAAGAGTATTTGCAAATGAGTTCTAGTTTTAGGAAAAAAACTTTATAGCACACGCTAGAGTTGGAGAACTAAATAAATCAGATATGTGTCCTGTTTACTCGCCTAGGGAAAAAACAATTGTTTTACTTTCTTTAACATATTCCTGAATGGACCTTGCACGTCAGTAAAACATCTCTTTTTCTCTAACATCCTATAAACCAACGTGAAATAATATTCACAAAAAAAAATAAAAAATCACTGCAAATAAAATGGTCGGTCTTTTCAGTGGTGATAGACGTCCAAGCAAATCTAAAACATAAAGAAACAAGTTAGTCCAATTAAAACTTAATAGTTTTCTACATTTCAACTAATTTGCTCTTGCCGCTTTGCACATAAAGCTTTGAAAAGAGCTATTACCAATCTAGGTTTTACATTGTAGCCTGCTGAGCTATTGCAATTAGACTACAATTAGATAAACAATACATTTTACAGGGTTTTTTTGTTGCTCAAAATAAACATAATACTGCCCAGCAAAAGTTGCTATAATGAAGCCTGCATAATATAGATGCTTTAAATCACATAATGCAAATGAGATGAGAGTTTAGGCTTTTGTCTATGACATTCAATTTACTGTACAAAGGTTTGTCATTTACTATGTTCTTGCTATAAACTTTGTACACATGCAAGCTTCATACGGCTCTATTGAAAACTAACAGGGATATTTATCCTATGATGTTAGTAATGCAGAGTGCTCGAGAGAAGTGTTTGGTGCTGTGACTTCTACTGGCCACTGGACATTTGGTCCCTGACGCGTCTTTCTCCTACACCATTCTGTGCAAGTGTACTTGTATTCTTTAATGCACCTTGAAAAAGGGGTCTGTGAACCCTGAAACATCAGAACCATTGGACGCATCATGCTTTTTATTTGAGTGCACTCTGAGTGCCGCTGCTTCCGAGACACATTGTACGTATTTGCATCAGAAGGCACCCGAGCAATTGTACCCTGAATGGGAGATTGCCTTTCCAAATAGCATATATGTATATATATATATAAATTATCCTCCTGCCGGCACTCTTGTACAATAGAAATGATTTCAGCCCGGAGCCCGGAGCCTGTCAACCACTGTATAGCAGTTACATATCATAGCATACCGACAGCTTCAAACGGAATTTTAACTCAGAAATAAACCACACGACCACTGATAGAGTTGGCTGAAAAAGTCAGTTTGAAGCTGTCGGTACGCTATGATATATATATATATATATATATATATATATATATATATATATATATATATATATATACAAAAGAGAGGATAGGGTTCGGCGACTAAAATTGCTAAATATATATGGACAGTGATATCATATATTTTAAAAAGTTTTATTTAGACATTACGGAAAATAACAAGTGGATGAGTATTATTACATAGAAATAACAGTCTGATGTACCCCAAAAATTTTTTTTAAACTTTTAAAAAGAGGAGAAAGAAGAAAAAATACTTCTTCAAGGGGTAAGTGATAGAGGGACAGGGCTGCTTATTTATACCTAAAGTGTACTTTAATTGATTATGACATCACATCCTGTTGGGAGTGTGCAAATTGTTTCTAAACAATGGAACAAGTATCAAATCTGATATCTATGTAGCTAGGTACATGGGCGCTATAGATATGGGTAACCCACATAAAACATAATGATGGTTTTCAACAGCAGAAAGTAAAGGAATGTTTTAATATTTAATTGCGGTACTTCCGCCTCCTTTCCGGTATCCGGAGCATCCAAGTGCGCATGCAAGCTATCTAAAAGAGAAATGTTTTGGATATTCCAATTACAAACACTCCACCCAAACGGCCTCAACGAGAGCTACAAGATCGCACCGTTCTTGTGAGGTGCTGTAAACTGAATTCATCACACCAACACATAGATGAATACAGGGTACCTGGTATAAATGTCATAAGACACAACCTACAGTCATACCATACTGGAAATGCCCAAACACATCTGATCTTGGCAGCCAAGTAGTTATGGGCTTGTATAGTACCAGGGAAGGAGACTACCTGGGAAACACAGGTTCTGTAGAGTTGAGCTCTAGTGACCACCAGGACTCCACACTATGGATTCAATGCTGCTATATTCATCACAAGCTATTTCACATACCACAAGATTGTAAATGTATCTAACCACTTCATATAAAATAAAAAAATATTTATAAATTATTTATATATATATATATATATATATATATATATATATATATATGCACTATTTTATTTATATCATGATATTATATTTATATATTTATATATGTGTAGATTCACCTTCTCACTTTATCCTAATTAACTATATTTTATATTTAATATCCATAAATTATTTATCTAGCATCTCTCTCCTCTTCTTATTATACTAAAAAATCCTATGTAAGTTATGTATTTATCTAAAAGAGACACTAATTCTTTGTTTTTATTATAATCTATTTGTCACAACCACCATGTCTGCCACTCATGCCTCCCACACTGAGACGCCATGATGCTGTGAACTGCCTGGGCCTTGCTGGACACGCTGCCTGGAGTGTACTGCACACACTTCCTGGTTCTGAAACCTGTCGCCTTCCCTGGCGGTGGCCATCTTGTTGGTTTCTCCAACCAGGCTGCACTACCAATTACCTTTAGCCAATTACAGTGCAGCTCTCCTTTTAAATACTGAAAAGCTGGGCCAAAAAGTCAGTCAGTACAATGATGTCCTTTCCCTAGACATCTGAATCCCACTGTTGCTGAATGCGCTGCTGCCTGTCAGCTATCTCCAGACTGAATCCACTCCTGCTCGCCTGCTGTGAAGACCATCCACCTGCAAAAACCTGCTGCCGCCTCTACGAGGGATCACCCTTTCCTCACCTGACGGTTACTTCCACTGCAACTCTGGTCACAGCTACTCAGGCCTGCTGCAATACTTCCCGGATTCATCCTATCAACCATCCAATCTTCCAATCTTCCAAATCATCCAATCATCCAACCACCCAATTGTCCAATCATCCAACCATCCAATCACCCAATCGTCCAATCGTCCAATCATCCAATCGTTCAACCATTCAATCATCCAATCTTTCATTCAATCATTCAAACTTCAATTCAATCATCTCTTCAAGTAAATCCTTCAAATCAACTATTCAAGTTTACGTTTATTCTTCAAATCTACACTTCAAGTCATCTTCAGTTTTCAACCTTGTTATCCATCCACTACGAACTTTACAATAAGTTTTATATATCATTGACTCTGGTTAATTCATATCTTCAGTATTACTTTTGTGCCACAGTTCATCTTCTGTATCGCAAGTATCTTTATTAAAACTGGTTTTCTTTTATCCAATTAGATCCCTCCCTTCTGTCCAGATTGGGGTAAAAAGATTACGGCTTGCTTATTCCCATTGGAGTACCTTACCCATTCCCCAACTGCACTTAATCCGCACTTTAGAGAGGATCCCTACAAGCAATATTCTTCGCCCCATTGGGCCAGGGACACCTCCAGCGACCTTTGGGATTACAAATTGGGACTCATAATTGGACTCCAGCACCAGTATCCAGTGGTTCATTACCAGAGCAGGTTATATTTTCCACACCATTATAGGTCCACTTGTTGCTTTTAACCAATACAGTGTTATATTTTATATATACATTTTTTTATTTTTCATATGTACTGTATGTTATTATTCATTTTTATTGATATCGCATTCACTCATTAAAATTTGAGAGCGCTGCAACTACCCCTCTCTTGTTTTTTCCTATTCATACCAGGGATCTGACTAATCCCCAGTTGCAGCAGCTCACTCTGAGTCTAACAACCACGACCAGCGCTCTAAAACAGTTTTAGCTGTTTCTCTTTTTCACCCTCCCTTCTGTCGTCTATGCAAAAACCGGTACTCTTTACCTAGCACGGCGCCCACGATTTTGATCGTGGGCATCGCAGGTAAAAAAATCGCGGGCATCGCGGGCATTGAATGCACTAAAAATCGGGTGCGACGCGACCAACGCGATGCCCGCGATTTCCCATAGGGAACAATGTTAAATTTCTCAATTGACCCAATTTTACTGTTCAATGCCTCAATTGACCCGATTTTCCATAGGAAACAATGTTAAATGGCCCACAGAGGCCAAATAGCCACCCTGAAGTGTGAAATGGCCCCCACAATTGTTAACGCCACCCCACGATCAACGTCAACCCGAAGCGTGGTGAGCGCAGCGAGCCCGTGAGGGGCGGCGGTACGCGTCCTACGACCTTTTCATACCCCCACTATCCACGTCGGCGTGGAGTTGAGAATAGAATAGTGTGGCGAGCGGACGCGGATACCTTCACAGGTAAACGCGTCCCTTCGCGGGCTTCAAAGGTATCCGCGTCCCCTCGCGGGGCGCGCTGCGCTCGCCACGCTTCGGGCACGGTGGCTCGCTGCGCTCGCCACACTATTCTATTCTCAACTCCACGCCAACGTGGATAGTGGGGGTATGAAAAGGTTGTAGGACGCATACCGCCGCCCCACGCGGGCTCGCTGCGCTCGCCACGCTTCGGGTTCACATTGATCGTGGGGTGGCGTTAACAATTGTGGGGGCCATTTCACACTTTAGGGTGCCTATTTGGCCTCTGTGGGCCATTTAACATTGTTTCCTATGGAAAAATCGGGTCAATTGAGGCATTGAACAGGAAAATCGGGTCAATTGAGACATTTAACATTGTTCCCTATGGGAAATCGCGGGCATCGCGTCGGTCGCGTCACACCCGATTTTTTAGTCCATTCAATGCCCGCGATGGCCGCGATGGGCGCCGTGCTAGGTAAAGAGTACCCAAAAACCTTACATCAAGGCACCTAGCCTTCGTTACACTCCAGCTGGTGCTACTGCTAGCGTGACACTATTATATATAGAGTTTCTAAAAATGCATCCAGACTCTTGGACCACAAATAAATGGTCACCGCAGCTACAAATACCGTGAGAAATCCCACCCAAAATGGCCGCCAGGAAGGAAAATAAACTAGTTTACAGTTTGGGCTCCGGCTGCCAATAAAGATGAATATGCAAAGGTCGGCGCGATGTGGCTCCACAGAACCAGAAGGACGTGGCAGCAAGTACCCGACCAAGAAGGTCTACATGCAACACCTAGTACTTAGCGCGCATGCGCACTTGGACGCTCCGGATACCGGAAAGGAGGCAGAAGTACCGCAATTATATATTAAAACGTTCCTTTACTTTCTGCTGTTGAAAAACATAATTATGTTTTATGTGGGTCACCCATATCTATAGCGCCCATGTACCTAGCTACATAGATATCAGATTTGATACTTGTTCCATTGTTTAGAAACAATTTGCACACTCCCAACAGGATGTGATGTCATAATCAATTAAAGTACACTTTAGGTTTAAATAAGCAGCCCTGTCCCTCTTTCACTTACCCCTTGAAGAATTTTATAGGACGAAACGCGTTGGGTGCTGCCTACCTCCTAATAAGTTAAGCTACCTCCATTGATATATACCTATAGCTAACGTTTTTATGTCAATTTTTTTTTTTTAGTCGCCAAACCATATCCTCTCTTTTGCACGTACTGTACTTCCAGCCTTATACCAAGGTTTGTTTTTTAGGGATGAGCTGACACCTTATATATTTTTAAGGTTATTGCATTTCAGGACAGTTCCATTATAGAGTCTTTTTATTGAATATTTATTGACAGAATTAAACATTGTACTCAAGTGGCGCCCGAGCACTCACTTGTTCCCACAAATATATATATATATATATATATAGACACACACCATATGTATACCATATATAAATCCCCATAGATACAATGAACGGGATGCAGTTAAAATACTGTTGAGATCTCTCCGATCAGGATCCAGACGCCGGCATTCTGAGACCTTCAAGAATCCCACACCAGAATCACGACAAGGATTGGGACATCATTGCCAGAAATCCAACAGATGAGATCTGATCATAGGGCCGCTGGGTGAGTTGAGTATGTAGATAAGGATGCGGGGGGGGGGGGGATAGGGTTAGACTGTGGTTGGGGAGGTTAGAGTTAGGATTCACCTGGGGCGGGTTAGGGTTAGGCACTAAGGGGGAGGGTGGCATTTATGCTGTGGGGAGGGAAGGTTAGGGTTAGGTACTAAGGGCTCCCCCCTTAGTGCCTAGCTCTAAACTTCCCTCCCCACAGCATAAACGCAACCCTCCCCCCTTAGTGCCTAACCTGTCCTAGGTGGAGCCTAACCCTAACCTTAGGGTTAGGGCTAGGCTGCAGGATGGAGGGTTAGTGCTAGAGGGTGAGGGCAGGATCTTCCCTTCTGAACCCTTGTTGGCATTGTTAGCATTTAGGATGCTGGCATCGGAACATCGCCAGCATCCCGATGATCAAGAAATCATACCGATCCTAAATAAACCACTACCACTGTGTTTTTTTTACATATATGCCACTACAACCTCTGCTTACAGGCACCAGTAAGAACATCTATAGGTGCACTGTATATACCAGCACACCCCATATAACACTGTTGACTACAACTGGATATTATTACACTTGCTGTTACATACTGTTTAGCCTGTATAAACCTGTATTCTGCTTATTCCTGTGAATAAACCATCTGCTGGTTAAGTTATCTGCCATGTGGACTGACCGCTATCACACACTTTTTTATTGTTACAGATGTGTATGTATATTTGTGGAGTATTGGTTATTTAGTAGGACTACAAGTTGCAGTGGGCCCATTGTGGTTCTTCAAGTCCCAGCATGTGGGGAATTTTGCTGGGCATGGAGTTCAACTACAGAACCCATTATCGATTTTTAACATTTTATTTATCTACTTTATTTATCCAATTAGGGGGGGGGGGCTTTATTGAGGTGGGGGTCCTCTCTCCCCCAGGGACCTGGCCCAGCCTGACCAGCCACAAGAGTAATGCTTTGGCCATGGGACCTTATATAATAAGTTTCCCCGGGTGTGGCATTACTCAGATGCTGGTTTTTAAAATACAGGCAACCCCTACTCCTTTTGTCCCCATATTTTGGGAACCAGGACCGGGCCAAGAGCCTGGTGCTGGTTATAGAAATACAGGCAGATCCCATTTTATTTTTCCTCCTGTATTTCTGCAACCAGGGTCAGCTCAAAGAGCCCAAGGCTGGTTATGCTCATGGGGGGACCCCACTACATTTAAAACAATATTTAATTCAGCAGTACGAATGATAGTAAATGAGCACAGCATTGGAAGCATGGCCGTATAAAACGAGATCTATTGTGTATTAATTCACACACCAGGATTGGCTGAGCTTGCTATATATATATATATATATATTTATTTTTTGACACAATTTGGGCGGGGGGGGGGGGTGTTGGTGCCGCGCTCTACCTCTGATTTTTGTACAATGATGTGTTGGAATGCTTCAATATGTAAATCTCATATATATTTTATTTGGGTTCAAGTTTAAACAAATATAAGAAATACACAGTGTATATTGTACTTTGGTTTCTATAGCCTATATATACACACTTAAGATTCCTTAATTGTTCTAATTGTTTGCTGACATTAATGCATGCAACTAGCAATAAGTAAATCAGGCTGGATAAACACAAATATGTAAAAAATGAATAAAGTATATACGTGGGGTAAATGATCATATACACTGAAGAATGGAAGCCAATCAAAAAAAAAAAAAAATTAATAAAGAAACAGAAACTGCCTGCTGGGTTCGGCACAAAAATGCAAGTTTGCCAGTGTATTTCACCTAGAGTATAAGTTCCTTATTTCTCATTCCATATTAAAGCGGCGTCCCGCTGTTTGATTTGTTCAATGTCTTATTTAAATTAGTTGTAAATAGCTTCAGGTACCTCTTTTCTTCTGGATTTTCTGGATCAGGTACTTGTGGGTATTATGTGTGCTTCAGATCTCGGACTAGTGGAGCCACGTGCACTGTCTGATTGCTACGGGGAGCTGCGTGTGTTAAGTTGCATACACACTGTACAATTTTTTTGACCAATTTGGTTGAAAGACATTTCCATTGAACCCAGTCTCCTGGACAAAAGATGTTGACAAAAGATATTGATGACAGACGAACGACGAATGATGATGTGCATACCCGCCAGTTGTTCATCAATATTGTTCATCAACTGTGCATGCAGCTCAATTTGGATATCTTTCAAAAAGAGCCTATAAACTGTAGCTAGATTTTGCATCTTTTGTCTGTCGTCAATAACTTTCATCAACATTTTTCGTCCAGGATGCTGGGTTCAAGGGAAATGTCTTTCAACGAAATTGGTCAAAAAAAATGTACAGTGTGTATGCACCTTAACACAGTCTCCCATGCAGCAGTGACCAGCCGGTCGCTACTCCTCATCTAGCAGCGGTTACTGGGTTCACCGCTTTGGGTTTTGTATTCACTCATCACGGTGACTGTTCGCCCCTTACAGGTCCCACAGTCCACTTGACCACTTCCCCTTCTCCGTACTCACCTCTGTAGGGACTTCCTGCTTGGCGATCTTCCTTCGGTCCTCATACAGTGTATGCACACGCTGCCTGCCGCTGCCGTGCAGTTCTCTGTAGCTGCCTCCAACGTCTGTCTGGTTGCTGAATCGATGTCAGGGATGTCAACCAACGCGTTTCGGCATAAAGCCTTCTTCTAGGGAGCTGTATGTTGGCGATTCTGGCTGTGTTCAAATAGCCCTCCACTCTGTGCTGCCTTCTTCTGATTGGTTCACATGAAACTCCTCTGATTTTAGGCTTGTTTTTCAGGATAGCTAGATGTCACTTCCCAGTTTCTGCAACCTTGTATATTTCTCTTTCTACACTGTTACAGTTTGTATCTACATAACTCATTGAAGCCAATATGTTTTGTAGATCATTGTGTAAAAATACATTTATTACTTGAATGTTTCCTTTGCATTAATTTGCATCATTAATGATTAATCTTTCCTTGGATTTTCAGTGTTCTCTGACTACTCTTCGTCATTTATATACATTCATGTAATGCTTTTAACTTCAGTGATTGATTCACTTTTTGCCCACTGTAGCCTTCCCCTCATGAAGATTTTATATGTTATATTATAGAAGCTTTACTATTTATAGTGTCAATTCAGTAATTGTATCAATGCACAGCAAAAAGTAACATGGCTAATTATTACATTATTATTGTACAGGTGACACCTGTATACTCATAAATCCCCAGTCAATTCAAAATCCACCACATATTAAAAAAAAAGGACTTTTACTAACAATAATTCCTGTAGACTATTTACTTGACAAAGAGAAAGTCAATCATACTATCACTATTTTCTTAGATACTCTGTGGATGATCATCAGAGATACAAAATATATTTTTTAAAGATGGTAAATAATTTGTAACATTTTCTTTATGTTCAATATTGAATTATATTTAATTATATATTTTTTTTAATATAACTGCAATGGGAACTATATTGAGCATAGTCACACAGTGATATATTACTTAATTCACCACCCACCAACAACAAAAATACTGTATGCAGGGTAATTTTGATGAGACCCAAAGAGTACAGCATTGTACCTAAATAGCTAACATTTTTATACATAGACAATTTGCTTACTTATTACATTTATTCAAATTATTTTTCACATGTATTTCAATATGCCCTAATATTTGAAAGGATTATTAAGGAGCAGCAAAGTCCCTCTCCTCTCTTCTAAAAACTTCAGAAATATAAGAGGGATGATAGGCATAAAAATATAACAAAAAAGTTGGGCAAAGGAGACGATGGATTAAAAAATACATGTGGGATGACGGAACTGATATATAAGTGGTCGTGAGTATAAAAATATACATGGGATGATAGAGCCAATATATAGGGGTGATATCCATAAAATATGTATAAATGCGATAATTATAACTTTATAGCGGCACTGTTCTGAGGTCCAGTAAAGCGTATTATTGTCAGATGGGGCAAATTATTTTGAGTTCATACCTTGAGGTGACAGGCCACATTGAGTATAATGTGATTATTGCAAAGCTGCTGCCATTTTGTATGTAGCAGCCTTGCAACAACTTGCACATTTGCGTAAACAGATGTTTCCTGACAGATTCTGTGATCCACTGTGGTATCCAACAACTCAGCAATGGATCATCTGCATGAACATCAGTCAACTGAGTAAACCAAGGATGCAGCCACTGACCTCACCACGCCCACGGCCCAATGTTTCCTGTCACTGTCCCAGCTCTGCTCCCATTCTCTCACAGCATGTCAGTCACATTGTGGCTTTGGTGTACTGTCTGTGATCAAACGCAATGAAAACTATGCAGTGTGGAATAAGCAACTGCACATGTCTGAAACAAGCCTCTTATTCCTTTTTTGTTGATTCTAGCTTTTTTTGTTGGCTTTAAAATAGGTTAGTTGGCCATTAGTAGACCCTCTCCAAGTGCAAGTGTTAGAAACAAAATGAATTGATTTAGTTCCAAAGGTACTCTTTACCTAGATGGGCGCCCGTCGCGGGCATCGCGGGTACATTTATGTCTGGCCGCGACGCGACCGACGCGACGCGATTTCCCATTGAAACCAATGTTAAACATGGAAATCGTGTCGGTCGCGTCGCGGCCGGCTATAAATGTACCCGCGATGCCCGCGACGCGATGCTCCCGATTTACCATAGGAATCAATGTTAAAACGCACGATGGACCCGATTTTACTGTTAAATGGCTCAATCCACCCGATTTGGCCATAGGAATCAATGTTAAATGGGCCACAGAGCCCATTAACCCTTAAATGTCCCCCCAAATTTTTAACGCCACCCCACGATCCACGCCAACCCGAAGCGTGGCGAGCGCAGCGAGCCCGCGAGGGGCGGCGGTACGCATCCTCCAACCTTTTCATGCCCTACTATCCACTAGGGCGTGGTGTGAGAATATAATAGTGTGGCGAGCGCGGCGAGCCACCGAGCCCGAAGCGTGGCGAGCGCAGCGAGCCCCGAGAGGGGACGCGGATACCTTCACAGGTAGACGCGTCCCCTCGCGGGCTTCACAGGTGTCCGCCTCGCCACGGGTTAATTTGGCCTATTTGGCCCCAAATCGGGTCCATTGAGGCATTTAACAGTAAAATCGCGGTCAATCAGCCGTTTTAACATTGTACCCTATGGGAAAATCGCGGTCACCGATTTACCCGCGATGCCCGCGATGACCGCGATTTTTACCCCCGACGCCCGCGATTTCAATCGCTGGCGCCCAACTAAGTAAAGAGTACCGTTCCAAATTGTTAGTGTTATTTGTGATTTGGGCTAGAATGAATGATATATCCATGTATTAAAAATGCAAATAAAAAACGGAAAGCAACAGTTCTTTCAAGTAACATGTTGAGTGATTATATCCTGACATGGGAAATGCCTCATGTGCTCAACAAATAATCTAGCCTATTATTCTCTCTTGTGATTTCTTAGTACACCCTTCAAATGCTTTCCTTAGACATATAGTAAAGACATTATTGCATTTAAATTTTTTTTTTAAAACCTATGCTTAAAAATAATAACATTTGTTCAAACATTAGAATTTCCCAATCATATAGAAAAATACCTCCCAAACTTTAAATACAATAAACTTCTCCCATGATCCACTCATTTCATGATTATTTCACCTACACCATGCCCATTACTTCCAACAACACTCACATTCTCACAAGTCCTTGTGCTTTTGGGTCTGATAATTTAAACAATCCGTGCACAACACTGTAGGGGAAAAACAGTGGAATAGGGCATGAATGGCTCACTTGGTAATAAAGCCATAGGGGCTCATGCTTAATGGGTGTTGTCTACCAGCAAATAGGGCTTGGCCAACCACCACAGAGTGATCACCAACTTTGAGTGTTAAGAATGCTAATCCTGGTGTAGTTTCAATAGAAGTCAAGTTCATCTATGGTCCTGCTCCACCAAAGTACTAACCCTTGTAGTAAAATATAATGTATCATTGGAGAGCAAGGTGAGTGTAGCACTCACAAGACCAGATTAAGGAAGGGGTAATATAGGCAGCCATCCTGGTATTCCAACAAATTGGGGGCCCCCATATGCTGCTGTATCAATCTCCTCTGTCTCACAGCTGTGTGACCATTTGTCTCATCTCACTTGTGCCACGATAGAATGCAACTTTTCGGTATGTGGCTGATGCTGATGACTGCCATGTGCACCCCAACCACTGCCAATGCCCTGTTACACTGCCCACAGTACATATCAAATCTTAATATGTACTGCTGGGCACTGAACGCATATTGGATTACCCTAGTTTTACAGGGGTGTGTGCATTATTACTCATCAATGCAGGCACAATTTGTAAAGAAAAGGGTTAAGGCTGTTTCTCAGATGACACATTTTTAGAAAAGGTATTAGTAATTGGAGACTCTAGGCTCATCAAGGAAAGCAATTAGCAAGATTGTATGCAGTTAACAAAATCCTGTTCAATTAAAGTGACTAACATTTTTTTTACATTAACAAAAGGCAGGCTTACACATTCTTGGGCGTGTAAATAAAATTATAATCAGTGTGATTAATTTGAAATCTGGGCAAGGGATGGATTAGATTGATGCGTTAAAAGCCTAATGGCTCCCTGAGGATAGTCCTAGAACTGATTTTACAGAGGAAGCAGGTTCATTAATTGCAGACAACAACTTGAAATATGCAGCTGACAATTGTTTGTTTCCAATACAGTCTCATTTCACTTCATATTGTGTAGTAACAGAAACTGGGCTAGTAATTCAACAAATAAATCAAACGATGATTGCAATCCATTGTTTTGGTCATTGAGACAATCCTGTGCATTAGGCAAGGAATAGCTTAGTAAAAAAAAGTTATGAAAATGTAATAATCAGTACATGTAATGGCTGATGGTAACTTTTTCAGTCTGTATTCCAATTTTGTGTATCAATAAAAAATGCAGGCCAGAAAAAACACTGGAAATGTTAGGGAAACACAGACATGCCCAAGCATTATCAGAATCAGCTTTATTGGCCAGGTAAACTTGTGTATACTAGGAATTGGATTTTGAATGCTGTGCAACAGCCAGTTAGGTAACAGTTAAACAGTGACAGTACAGATATACATAACACAGGGCTGGGCAATTGCGGCCCTCCAGATGTTGAGGAACTACACATCCCAGGATGCTTTGCATTAGTGCTATGTGACCATGCTGAAACTGATGCAAGGCATGCTGGGATGTGTAGTTCCTCAACATCTGGAGGGCTGCAATTGCCCAGCCCTGACATAACACATACAGGTATATGCTAGATGCCCTGGGGATTATAGATGCAGGGAACATATATTCGCTGAGCCGCACAGTGTCTAGGCAGCCATCAGCTGTGCCACTGGTCGTTGCTACAGCAAGGTAGGTAAAAATATATGCAGAGACAGTACAGTTATCACAAAGGTAACACATACTCACCAAGCTGCACAGCACCTATTATTTATTTACAGTTTCTAATATAGCACAGCATTGCACTTTACAAGTGGACAGCCATCAGTGGTGCCACTGGTCATTGCAACAGCCAGTTAGGTAAAGCAGAGACAGTACAGTTGTGCAGTGTACTAGACAGGGGAGACATTGGGGTACATATAGCTGAGTGGCACAGTTCCCAGGCAGCCATATTGCGGGGCCACCTTGATGATGCTGCCCACAGGCAGCAGTAGAGGGCTCTACAGACCATCTTCCCTACAGCACTCTATGGCTCTATGGGGGGAGGGCAGGTATGTGTTGTCAGCTATAGGCCAGATACAGATGGCCTGTCAGCCAGCCTGCAGGTTTGCCAGAAATCCTGAGCTGGCGCAGGCTGGCTGACAGGAGCACCATCTGACGGAGATGCCTGAGTGTTTCACATGCTCATGCAAGGTGAAAGGGAGTGGCTTCCCTGCCCGTCTCCGCTTCATGGAGATGGGCAGGGAGTGGAGGCAGCTAGTGGGGACTGGCGGTGGTTTGAAAAGGGCTCCGATGGAACGGGGCAAGGCTGTGCAATCAGGTCTTAATAAGCCCCAAAATTCTAGTGTATAGCACTTATTGGTCAGTAATGAAAAAGCATTCATTATATTTCATTAATTAATGATGTTGCAATTGCAGAAATTATAACTGGCTCATAGGTTTTACAAAGGGGTTGGAGCTGAAAAATCAGATTGCATATCAAAGAATTAAAATTTGTAGGCAAAGTTTTAAATAATATCATTCTGCCACAATACAATTAGCAAATATTGAGCTGAAATTCAGGTAAAATGTGTTGAACATACTCTGGAGCTCAATACAATCCCACATGTAGTTTCCACAAACTGCAAAACTGCAATATTGAAATGAAAATGTTATGTTTAAAAATTCAGCACATAATTAGGTCAGCAGACCATTTAACATATGTTTTAATTAATGGGGTTTAGAATTAAAAAAACAGATGGCTCTGTTACAAAAAAAAACATATATTTTTGTTCTATTGAAGCAGATTTTTTTTAACTGTATCAGTAAAATATGACACAAAATAATTGATTACATATTTCCCTTCTGTTCCTAAATTGAAACTCATAATAGGTTCTCTTGGTTTTTTTTTCTCATTTAAGAAGAAAGCAATAAATAAAGATGGCAGACAAACAAATTGGTGGTCAGCAATGCCAAAAAATGATGAATAAAAGAAACTATGGGTGACATTCTATGGGATGAGATTTGTGTTTTTTTGCGAATATTAGTAAAAAAAATGGTGAAATCGCATTTTTCCTTGAAATCGCATATTTAATAGGATGCGCCAAGGCACGGATATCGCATATTATGTGCGATAACTCATGCGGACCAAAAGTGTGTGAAAAAAATCACATTTTTATCGCATCCAGATGTTTTCGTACACAAAAGAATACAAATTGCTTATTTAATGGAATGCGTTTTCGCAAATCGCACTTTTAAGGTGTCTAAAAATCGCACTTTTTTCAGACCAGGTTCTGTTGGGCGATTTGGCCCAGAACTCACTTTGGTCAAGTGCACACATGGTTAATTTCAGCACAGGTGCCCTCAATTTCACTCCGAAACACCCCTACATAAACCCCAACATCATTAAGGACACCTGTGAGGGTTTGAGACATGGAGATTTTGCAGAGTGGTTTGGAGTTGCTTATTTGTGATGTGGCCCATTTGGAGGAGCTGCGCAGGAGGGAGGAAGCTGCACACCAGATCCAGGTAGCCCCCCGACTACTGCGTACCCCACGTATGTATCGTGCTCGGCTGTACCTGGACTCCCTCTCGGATCAACAGGTTGTGGGGATGTTTAGGCTGAACCGCAATAACCTGTTGGATTTATATGAGCAGGTGAGAGATGATTTGGACCCTTTCGGTGGAGGCAACTATGCAGTGTCTGGGCTGCAGAAATTAATGTGTACCCTCTACTATTTGGCCACAGGCTCCACTCAGTCTGTGACCTCATGGTCCTTGGGGGTTGGAGTGGCAGGACCACAAGGTGGCTTTCTATAGACTCTCAGCATTCCCTCACATGCTGGGAGCTATAGACTGCACACACATTGGGATTAGGGCACCGCATGTGCGGGGCCACGTCTATGTCAATAGGCGTGGGCGGCACTCCCTGAACGTGCAGGTTGTTTGTGATGCTCATCTCAAAATCCTAAGTGTTGTCGTAGGCTTTCCTGGGAACTGCCATGACGCCTATATTCTGAGACACTCCGGCCTCTGGAACCGATTTACCCAACAACAAATGCCAGAGGGCTGGCTACTTGGTAAGTACATTTTTACATATTACCCTGTCTGTCCTTATTTGTACCTGCTCAAATGTGTGTGTTTCCAGTTTCACAAGCATATTGCTGTTCTCCCAGTGTCTCCTTTATGCACAATGCCCATACCTTACCATATAAGGCAATAACTTCCTATTTGTGTTTTAGGTGACTCAGGATATGGGTGTGTTTCCTGGCTCATGACACCTTTGCGCTCCCCAGAGGGCCCTGCACAGCACCGGTATAATGAAGCCCATATTGCAACCCGCAATGTGGTGGAGCGCACATTTGGCGTATTGAAAAGTAGATTCCGGTGTTTGGACCGGTCATCGGGTACGCTGCTTTACCACCCTGCAAAAGTAGTGATGATCGTCCAGGCTTGCTGCATGTTACACAACATAGCCCTGTCCCAACCTGCCTATGTGGAGGAGGAACATGCAGCAGTCGTGCAGGAAGCCCAACCTATCACACCTCGGGTAGTGAGGGGTACGCAGAGGGGGAATCTGGTGCGTTCACAAATCATCAGCTGTTACTTTTCTGGTAAGCACATGTGCCCTGTATTCCAACATGTACCTTTGCTGTAAGTGTACTCATAAACAAATTATTTAGCAATACCATCTGTTTCCACCCACATTTAGCCTAATACACAGAGCCCAATGGATGCAGCTGGCGGTGCTGACCTATCCCTTGCTGTAATCAACCTTGTAAGTACATTTGTAACATGTATGAATTAAGTTTGCTCTAAAACATGGCTCACCTGGTGTTGTGGAACTACACGTGCCAGCATGCTCTGACACACTATAACCATTACAGTCCAAACAATGAGTGCCAGAGCTTGCTGGAATATGTAGTTCCACAACCTTTGACGGGCCAGGAGTTACCCAACACTACTTTTCAGCAATCCCATTGTCATATACCATTACACTATGTCATATTTCACACAACAATTGGTTTAAAAATAATACACAGACAAAATGGTATGCGTTTAGACATTTTTACTGAAGTATAGTATGTCATAAACAACCTGCATTTTTGTCACTCAAACATTCAAACTGTCGGGGGATGTAACAAGATGTATTGCATATTAGATGCAAATTAAAAATGTATAAAAAATATGACCTATTTTCTTCCACCATCAGGCCACCCTAAACCACTTCTTGAAGCTGCACCCAGGCCACCCCGGGTCCTAATACTCCGACGGGGTGGGGAAGTGGGGGAGCCACTTACTGGGGTACTAGATACACTACTCAGTGTAGATGCTGCTGCACCTATGACATTGCCTTCCATCTGCTGAAGTTGGGCCTGCATACCTATTAAGGCATTGGTCTGCGCTGTGCATGATTGGCTAAGTGTAGCTATACTTTGCGCAAGGCTGCCAATATGGCTATTCTGTTCCCTTACAGCAGAAGTAAGATCTGCAAAACGGGTGTCAATGCTATTAGCAATGCGCACATGAGTACCTACACCAACCCGTACACTCCTTGAAATTTTTCTTAATTGAAGAAAAGTGTCACGCATGTACCCCTGGATGTTCCCTATTTGCAGGCTTTGGGAGGCCATAAATTCAATTTGTTTCTCCTTGAAATTTACCAAGGAGTTAGCTACTTGTGCAGCAGAAGCTGCTGTATGGGGTGTGTTTGTGGGTGGGGGTGGGTTGGGAGTCACCCCACTTTGGGGAAGATCACTCTGTGATGACGTCTGTATTTCCTCCTCAGCCGCAAAGGTCTCCACGGGTTTGAGAATGATGTCCATTTCGTCCAACATCATCATAGAGGAATCTGTTGGTTGTGTTCCTAGGTATTATGTACTTACACATGTACCCCGATACTGCATGTAACATTGACATTAATAATAAGTGAGATGGCTAGGTCAGATTACATTAATTTCCGTTGCAATGTAGCAGCAGGAGATGAATGTAGTGTGAGATATTGTTGATGTGACATGGGTGTGTGTACTGTATGTGTAATGGCCTGTTTTTTGTTCATTTACCTGCTTCCACAGATTCTGCACCAACGGGCCTTCTTTTCTTTGATGCGTGAGCACTTCGGGACGGACAATCTGTGAAAGGAAAGATGAGCAGCCATTATGTACCTTGCAATGGATAAGCATTTATGGCAAAAATGCATTGAAATGACATTATTGGACAATACTTCCTTTGGTTAAGGACTACATTATTTAGTCCCCACATTATTTGACATATGTTTTTCACCTGAATTTTTTGTTAGATTATTATTAAACTATTGGACACATTACAACTGGTGGATAATCTGTGGTATGTAGGCATGGCAGCTAAACCACCAGTACACCAATGTGTTTTTGCCCACATACATGTTAAGCTGCTAGAAAGAATGTTAAAGTGTTGATCAATATCAGCAGTTGTGGAACTACAAGGCCCAGCATTATGACCAATTTGAAAGTAGGAGCAGGCAATTTTTGTGCTTGACCTTGCTGAGCTATGTAGTTCCACAGCAGCACTTTACTTAGCATAACAATACAAGTGAACATTACAGTTTGAAAACATTGGCATGTATGTTTAAGATTGCATGTGGTCACACTTACCAGCTCTGGATGGCGTTGGCGGCCTACCGGTATCCGCGACGTGCATGCCAGGCAGGACCTCAGGGGGTATGATTCTTTTGAGCTTGACCTCATAGGACATGCAGCAGACAGTGGTGGGGCTTCCTCCGCCAGTCTTGGTGGCCTCCTCCAACTCCATGGCCATTTTACTTTTGAGCTGTCTCTTGATGTCATTGAACCTCTTCTTGACATTTCTGACCAGGCGCTTGTGCTGACTTACAGCATTCACCGCCTTGGTGATGTCCTTCCACATAGCCCTTTTCCGCTGTGCAGTGCTCTTGTGGTGAGTTTTCCCCAGTAACCGGTCAAACACAGGTATGATAGCCCGGACAAGCGCAGCATTTTCCTCGTAGGAGAATCTGACCTTTCGGCCACTTTTTGTGCGGCCAGCTTCTACTACCTCCTCCTCCTCCTCATTTTCTACTCCAGCCATGTACCCTTCCTCCTCCATGCCAGTGTCTTCCTCCTCCTCAACATCTTCCTCCACCTCTGACATGTGGCCCTCCTGCAGCTGCTCTGGGGTATGGAATAGGTCCTGGGTATAGGATGGGGATGCCAGCGAATCCTCCACCTCCTCCTGCTGGGGCTGGTCCGCCAGGGCCTGGTCTGGGGCTGGCCTTGCTGTGGCCATGCTGCCTGCCACACTGCTGCCACTCCCTGTAATGGAGGACGACCTCAGCAGTCCTCTGCTGCCTCTCCCACTTGGCGGGCTGCTGCCACTGCTCCCTCTGCCACTTCTCCCTCTGCCACTGCTCACTCTGCCACTCCTCACTCTGCCACTCCTCACTCTGCCACCAACACCTCTTCCTCTGCTCACACTGCCACTGCTCCTCTCCATGCTCCTTACTTCCTATCAAAGAGTGAAATGGCGCCAGTGCCCCTTTATATAGGGGGTGTGATGCATAATGGAGGGGACAGAGGTGGGCCAATAGGTTAGGGGGTTCTTAGTCATGCGGAGACAGTTTTGTAAATCGCACTCAGGTTGGTCCAAAACTCGCACATGATCGGCGGAAGAAATCGCACTTTTTTGTGTCATAAATTCGCACCACTTCGCCGCAAATCGCACTACATCGCACTTTTTAGCCTCCAAATCGCATCCCATTAAATATGCGAATTATTACCAAAAAATGCGAATTAAAAAAGTGCGAATAGCGGCGATGTGGTGCGAGATAAAAACATGCGCATTTATCTCACTCCATAGAATGTCACCCAATGTATGGGGAAAATAAGCCACTCTGTAAAACTAGGCAGGTGCTCCATGGACCAATGCATAAAGAGGATGCTTTCTCTCCTAGCTCTGAAACTGGATGGTGAATATGCCTAAATATTGGAATATTTTCTGTGTATATACCATCTGTAAGTACAGTACTGTACCAGATGTATTAAAGAAGTCATCAGCTGTACCAGTGATGCCCCTTTTGCACCAGCCTAAATAATGCAGGTTTTTGCATGGGAGTGTGCAAAACCGGGGTTTACAGCCGGTGTAAACGCTCCAATTTGAAATGTCCATGGTAAAAGTGTGATACTCTCTCCCTCTGTTAAGTATTCCTTTATATTTTAGTAGGGTGTGTATTAGGTTCTCTTTTTCCTCAGGTGCAACAAACCACTTTATAGAGTATTTTAATTAGCAATTTATTTACACAAACAAATGTATATTCAACATACATGAATACATGGATCAACAGCGAATGTTATTAATCCAACAAACCAGCATTTCAAGTTTTATTAAACCGGAACTGAAATTCCAAGTCTGCTGCCTTGCTACTTCTCGAGATTCCTTAATCATAAAAATCATACAACCCTGGAGGGGGGAGTGGCCGGAAGTGGAAGCCGCACGGACGCTCGCTGTGGCGTCTCGTGCACGATCCTCTTACCGGGTAACCTGAATCCGGTCCCTAGCAGTGCTTCACCAGCCCCCATACCTCGGAGCCGGGTGCCCGGCTCGTCCGGACACTGCGGGTTGAGGAGGGGTTTGTTGGTGAGAAGAGACGGGACAACGGACGGACAGCTGCGGGGAGTCGGAAGAGGGGAGTGGGAGCTTGGATCACAGCTCCGTCCCCCCAGCCCCCTTACATCGGAGCCGGGTGCACGGAGTGACAGGCACTGCAGGCGGAGGTGAAGGGGACAGCGTGCTGTAATTGAAACGCAGAGCTACGCTAAGGGAGAAGCCGGCACTGCAGGCTGAAGTGGAGGGGACAGTGATCGGTAACTAAACTGCAGAGTTACGCGAAGGGAGAAGCTCAGAGACCTTACCTGGGTCCTGCAGAAGCCCTGAGAAGGAGCAAGCATACCCGACGGAAGGTTTACCAGCATAAAAGGAGAAGACACAAGCCCCGCAGAGTGTGCCAAAGCATAATCAGCCAGACGGGAGGAGTGAGAGACAGGCTGAACCTGACAGGAGACAGGCTGAATCTGAACTAATCTGACACTGCGGTAAGGCTGAAATAAACCTTGTGGGTGTATAGGTGATAAGAAAAAGGACAGAGCATAAAGGCTGAATAGGACTGTTAAGCATACTAACACATGCTCTCGTTTATCCGGTCGTTTAGCTCATTGCTTTCCTGGTAGAAACTATGCAGCCATATAGCCCGAATGATAATGCAGTGGTGATACCAGCTTTTAAGGCTGGAAAGATGGAATAGAAGGGGACTGTAAACTTTCCTCCAAAAAGCAAGATGAGAAGAGAGGAGTAGTGAAAGAGCTCAGTAAGAAGAGAGAGAGGGAGAGGGCGGGAGGAGGGTAAAGGAGAAAAATTACAGAAGGAGGGGTAATTGGCCCAAAAGAGTTAAGATGGCGGGCAAAAACCGTAAGACCGCAACCCAAGAGCAAGCTGCCTTTTTTGGCTCAAAAAAAAACCAATAAGCAAGCGGCCCAACAACCAGCGTCACCCGGGCCGGCACTGAGCCCTTCAAGCTCAATGTCCCGCTCTGAGTCATCCCAATTGGTAGAAGCCGATCCATATGACTCGCTCATACAAAAGATCACCAAATCATTTAAAACAGAACTAAGGGCGGCCGTCTCAGAGCTGAAAAGTGAGTTGTCGTCTTTAGGGACTAGAATTGACTTCATTGAGCAAAAGTCAGATGAAATATGTAAATTTCAGCAAGGCCTTTTTCAGGATGTCTCTGAAATGAAAACAGAAATAACCTCACTCAAGGACCAAATAGAAGACCTTGAAAACAGGTCCAGAAGGCAAAACTTGCGAATTAGAAATGTCCCAGAGACAATTGACAACCAAAATCTGCCCGCCTACCTGAAAGGTTTTCTTCATCACATTTTACCAGAATGCAATGACAAACAGCTAACACTGGATAGAGCCCATAGAGCTCTGAGAGCAGTCCCAGCCATGGATCAGCCACCAAGAGACATAATAACCCGGGTCCACTATGACCACATTAAATCAAAAATTATGGACATAAGTAGAACAACATCATCGATACAGTACAAAGATTCCAATATACTAATATTTCAAGACCTAGCCCCTTCTACGCTAAGAAAAAGGAGAGAGATGGGAAATATTACAAGAATCCTGCGAGAACAGAAAATAAGATACAGATGGGGTTTTCCCTTCTCCTTAAATTTCTCCCAGGATGGTAAAAAATACACTCTAAGGGATCCTGTCTCTGGCATGGCGGTACTAGAAGAAATGGGCCTGGGCAGTGGACCACAAACCTCGAGCCGAAAGGAAACAAGGCAAACTAAAGACGCCGATAAACCACCGGACACAGAATGGTCCAAAACATAACTTTGGCCTATTCATCTCTGTCGACTAAGAGACCCCTTTTTTTTTGCGTTGCTATTCTTTCCTCTTTGGACTGTCGGACTATACCCATAAGATAAATATTCGCTAGCGAGGTACCCAAATCTGAAGTTTTACTGATAGAAAATATATGGTGTAAAGATTATACCAATGTATTATCAGCTGAATAACAGACGGTAGGCATGGTGGGAAGTTGTTGATTCAAAAACATTATTAATTTTTTATGTATTTTTTGTAGGCATCTTTTAAGGTTGTAAAGGCTCCCAGTCTGGACGGAGTAACTCTGTCGTTTGTCCAGTCAGGGTTATTCACTATATTTAGTTTATAAGCAAGGTGGTTTACACGTATGCTTCACTTTGGTCACATATGAAGATGAAATTAACCTAGCACCGAATTTGCACTAATTTATGTGAGGTCCACTGAATACATAGAAGTGTTTACCTTTGGTAATAATAATATCTTGAAATATCGGTATAGTAGATAAAATAATTTTTTCTTTTGTTTTCACATTTCCTTGCCTCGGGGTTTCCCTGAATGGACAGTCTCTCCAGGGGGGAGGCTGCCCAGACGGGGCTAATCAATGGGTAAGGATTCACAGTATTATAAATAATTGGGTTACACGATTTTCTTATAAAAATTTAATATGAAGGTGAAACCACTAACTCACATCTTTGCTTAGGGGATCCCTATATGGGCAGGCCCTCCGGGAGGGAGGTTGCCCAGACGGGACCAATCATCTTACAAAGTTCACTGTATTATAAATAATTGGCTTATACGACTGTTTTATAAAAATTTAATTTGAAGGGGGAAACACTTGGAGATAACACTTGATATGAATTACCCATAGGGCCACTCGTTGGACAATGGCGATTACTTAGCGCCATAATGCTACACAAATGTATACTTTTTTTTTTTTTTTTTTTTTTTTTACACCACATTGATATAGCAGTATCGAGAAGGGGGAAAGAATACGCAAAGTGATATGCCAGGGACTTTGCACCCCGCTTGCATAGAGAATAATTGGCTATCGATAGAAGATCTGGTAAACAGGCCATAGATTTCATTGTAAAGGGAAAAGAATTAACCGCAACCTTAGATGCGTTCCAAAAATTGACTTATAATGCATTTAAAACATAGCAACGCATATGTATCCCTTCTCCTTCTCTTCCCCTAAAAATAAGGACTAGGCCATCATAGTATCAGATCTCTTCATACAGTACCTACTTCGTGTGGGCCTAAAATAATTTGATATAAAGTCCCATAAGAGGATACTGATATAGCAAAGAAGATAAGGGAGAAAGAACATATGAAATGATACACCAATGATTTTATACCTCACTTAATCAGGTAATAGGAGGGCAGAGAAACAAGAAACTATACGTGGGATATTGACGCCAATTTTTTTTTTTTTTTTTTTTTTTTTTTTTCTTTCTTCTTTTCTCCCCCCCGACCCCCCATCATGCTACTTAGAAAATTTTAATCCTCTCGTGAAATAGGAATAATGGAGGACAGTTGAAGAATACCCTTGGACTCCCTTTCTTCTGGCCTTCCTGTACAGATTCCCTCCCCCCCCCTCCTGTGAGATCTTCCAAACTGGATGGACCTCTGCCCAAATTGGGCAGACACCCATCAATACAGTTAGGATTGCCGTTTAGGTTAATTTAACGGTCATAGAAGATGCGGTGTGACGCATCAATTTGTCTGTGTCTAGTGTTATGTGTTTGTATATATGTTACCTTAATTGTTTCAAATGTACCCCCCCCCCCCTCCCTCGGGTGTTCTCAAATTTCCCTTCTGTTTAAGACAAAGCTAACGGATAGGAGGAGGTGTCGAGACGCATCTAATGTGAAGCGTTTAAAGCTGTCCCCTTGCTCAATGTTCTTTGGCAGTAGTGCTCGGAATCCTAAGTTCCTTTCTAAAGGTCTTCTCTCCACCCAAGGGTGTACCCGTATCAAGGGCAAATATAAAAATCGTCAGCTACTGACAAGATTCTTTCACAGACACCCGCCATGACTTTGAATATAATGTCACTGAACGTAAATGGCCTTAATTCCCCACGGAAAAGGGCAATGGCGATACAGTTTTTTAAAAAACAAAAAATAAAGATCCTGTTACTTCAGGAAACACATTTTAAAAAAGATCATCCATCACTGACGTCTCAAATGTTTCCAGAGGGTTACTATGCTACTTTCGAAAAAAAAAGAAAAGGTACAGCTATATTGCTACATAAATCTTTACTTTATAAAGTAGAAAAATCTTACTCGGACCCCAAGGGCCGGTTTAACATATTGGTTCTTACAGTTATGAACAATTTAATAACAGTAGCGTCAGTTTATGTTCCCAATACGGAACAAAAGAGTTTCTATGCTGACTTTTTTAAACAATTTAATAAAATAGCAAAGGGTAAAACAATCATCGGGGGGGACTTTAATGCAATTATGGACCCAAAGTGGGATAGAAAAGCAAAACACCCGCCCAGCTACTCAGTTATTCAGGAATCAAAAAGATTGAAGGAAAAGGTTACATCTAGCGGCTGGTATGATGCCTGGAGGGTTTTATACCCTAATGAGTCTACCTTCACTCACTACTCGATTCCCCATAAGGTATACTCTAGGTTAGATCTTTTCTTTGTGGATATAAAACTGGCGGGTGATCTCCTGAAAGCATGGGCCACCCCCGTGGTATGGTCCGACCACATGGCGGTCTCACTTTCTATTCAGCTGAGCGGTATGGTGAAAACGGGGTTTAAATGGAGAATTAACTCATCAATACTCGCTAAACAAGAACATAGAGAGGAAATAGAAAAATCCTTAGTAGAATTTTTTGAAATTAACAATACAATAGGTATGTCACCCACAATAATTTGGGAAGCGCATAAAGCGGTGATAAGGGGCCAAATAATGAAATTAACTAAAATGCAAAAAATAAAAGAAGAAAAATTAACTATGGAACTAGAACAACAAATTGGCGAATTGATAATCAGACACCAAAATACCCCCAATCGTAGCCTATATAGTAAACTATTAACGCTAAAAAAACAATTATATCAAATACACTCAGAAAAAACAGCAAGAACAATGAAATGGTTACAATACAAATATTACTCAAAAGGGGATAAAGCTGACTCCCTTTTGGCTCACCGTATTCGGAAACGCAGGCAAAGAGACCGCGTTTTTACAATAAGGGATGCCAAAAACAACTTGGTCCAAGACCCCCAAGCCATTGCTCAATGTTTCAGGGATTTTTATTATAAACTTTATAACATTCCGAATGTAATAAATAAAGAGGAATTTGATAGTCGGTTTGAGAGGCTTATAGCATTAGGTAAATTACCATCCCTGACTGAATCTCAGGCGGCTACACTAGAAGTTCCTATCACGCAGGAAGAAATTGAACAAACCATTAAAACATTAAAAAACGCCTCGGCACCTGGACCGGATAGCTTTTCAGCCATATATTATAAAACATTCACCAAGACCCTCGCCCCCCAGTGGAAGATATTATTTGAGTCAGTCCTAGAAGGACATTCATGGGATTTAGCAACTACATTAGCAGAAATAATAGTAATACCTAAGCCCGACCGAGATCACACCCTATGTAGCAATTTTAGACCGATATCATTGTTAAACTCAGATCTTAAACTGTTCGCAAAAATTATGGCAAATCGACTTTCGAGAGTAATTAACACATTAATACACCCAGACCAAGTGGGATTCATTCCACATAGACAGGCTTTTGAGAATATTAGGAGAGTAATTGATATAATCGCGTTTATCAATGAGTCAAAAATTCCGTCCCTTGTTATGAGCTTAGACGCGGAAAAAGCCTTTGACAGGGTCTCTTGGCCATATATGAACAGCCTCCTTCCGAAATTTGGAATTGGAGGAAGGTTCCTGGTTGGAATTCAGGCCTTATATGAGAACCCTGTGGCAAATGTAACGATAAATGGACTGAAATCCCCATCATTTGTAATAAGGAACGGAACAAGACAGGGGTGCCCCTTGTCCCCTATGATATTCGCCCTTATGATTGAACCCCTGGCAGCCATAATAAGGAATGAGAAGGAAATAAAAGGCATCAAAATAGGAGCGGAGGAATACAAGTCGGCATTGTATGCCGATGATGTACTCCTGACGATAGCCGAACCAGTAGAGTCCTTAAATAAATTATTTGAGATAATACATGAGTTCAGCACAATTTCAAACTTCAAGATAAATACTGAAAAAACAGAAGTGCTGGATCTTCAACTTCCTCCGAACGTGAAAGAGAGCATTGAAGCATCTTACACATTTAAGTGGAAAAAATTACAAATTAAATATTTGGGAATAAACATAACAAAAAATTATCACCAACTATATAATGCGAACTACCCCAGTTTAATAACTAAAATTACAAACAATCTTAAGGACTGGACCAATATTCACTTATCATGGACGGGTAGAGCAAACCTCCTGAAAATGAACATACTACCACGTATGCTCTACCTATTCCAATCCCTAGCAATAGGGATCCCAGCATCGATTTTTAAAAACTGGCAGAATCTGATGTCACGCTTCTTATGGCAGGGTAAAAGACCTCGGGTCCGCTTGAAAACCCTACAAAGGGGTACTAAGGAAGGCGGATTGGGTGTCCCAAACTTGAGATATTATCACTGCGCAGCACACATATCACAAATAATCTTATGGCACTCTAATAAAGAGACCCGTAGATGGGTTCAATTAGAATCAGAGCTATTAAAAGTGTTTTCAATAGCATCAGTTCCGTGGGCCCCAAAGATCTTGAGGCCTCTAGCGGTTAAGAAAATTCCCGTGGTCGAGTTCTCCCTATCTTTGTGGGACAAATTAAATAAAGATTACAAATTAACAGCTACCCCTGTTATAATGTCCCCCCTGCGAGATAACCCCCAATTCTCTCTTAGCAGTGAATTTTTTTTTAAAAAGATCTGGGCAAAAGTAGATATTCTATTTATAAACGAATTAGAAATAGCAGGTAAATTTCTATCACTGGCCGAGATACGATCAAAATATGAGGTCCCCGAGCTAGGGTTCTATCAATACCTACAGATAAAAAGCTATTTTTCTAGCACTAAAAAAAAACAGAGAATACAGTCAAAAACAAAAATTGAAGACTTATGCCAGAAGAGGTCAACTTCTAAGGGATTGATTACAATAATGTATAAACTTCTGTTATATCATGGGAAGCAAAGTCGGGAGCCACATGAGTTATTATGGGAGTCAGACCTGGGGAAGCAATTAGATCCAAAGACCTGGGTCAAAATTAGAAAAAACCTGATATCCGCCTCACAATCCATCAGATTCAGGGAAAATTCCTTCAAAATATACTCCCGGTGGTATTTGACCCCAAATAGATTAAAACGCATATACCCAGGGACAACAGACTGCTGTTGGCGGAAGTGTGGACACAGCGGTAACTTAATTCACATCTTTTGGGAATGCCCCCGAATCCGGGATACCTGGAGATTTGCCTCAGATCTGATCTATCAGGTAGTAGGAATTAGACTCCCAAAGGCACCTGAGTTTATGTTGCTTCCCATGAATATCCCAGGGGTAAGATACCCCATTCAGCAGTTTATATGGCATGTGTTAAGTGCGGTAAAGATAAAAATAGCAGTGAACTGGAAAATGGAGGGGGCACCCGCCGAAATGGCAATAAAAGAAATGATATGGCACCTCTTCCATATGGAACATCTCTCCAGTATGGTAGAAGACAAGGAAGATATTTTCAAAGAAACATGGTCCCCATGGTTAATATTCCACAATTTGTCACCAGAATAGCAAGAGGAAAGATAAGTGAAGTCAGATAACCCACAGATGTAACTAGGTCTATCTCAGTAATAAAACACCCCCCCCCCCCACCCCTCCCCTCCCCTCCCCCCCCCCCCCCCATTTAGTCCCCCCTTATAGCTGGATTACAGAAACTAGATAAGGTAATGTGGCACTAAATACCACTACCAAGATAAAATAGAAAGTGCGTTGTGGTCCAAAAGAGTAAAATTATACAAAAATATATGTAGAGTGTGTAGTGAATGTTATATTATATGTAATGTAATGTATAGTAGGTTGTGAGATCATAATAATATGCTTTGATAAATCAACCAAGCACCAATGTGCTGTAATAAGACAGCGGAATAAGTAGGATCAAAGTATTCAAAGCAATGGATGTATATGTGTAAGTGTCCAAAAATAAGAATAGGCCCTAGAATAAATATGGAAACCCTTACCCCTATCAGGATATAATGCCATAACAGTATATGTGAAGTACAAGAAACAAAATAGATAGTTAGCGATAACTAGGTTAATTCATAAGGGGCGGACGTGTGTTTTTGTGATGTTTTGTGTAGTAAATGTTGAATGTTGTTAAAGTATATATAAAGAAAAAGAAAGAAAAGGGTATATTGCTTGCAATACTAGATGGAAAGATTTCCATTACAGTGGAAAATCGCCATTCCCTGGGAAGGGGATAAGCCATGAAAAGATCTGTAAATGTTGTAACCCCCTTTTATAATATGAAATTTTTTTTTTTTTTTTTTTCTATGTATGTAATGTCTTTTATATTTATATATTCAATAAAAAACAATAATAAAAAAAAAAAAATCATACAACCCTACCTTGAATCCTATAACTAATAATTATGATTAGTACATTTTACTTAGTAAAGTTAATATTTAAACTTTTTAAATATATTTACTTTCAATATATAACAATTTCCGATATGTCAATAAAGAACCTCTCTAAAGCCCCGTACACATGGGTGAGATATATTGCTCAGTTTCTCCTTCTCATCAGCGACCAGAGATGGTCGCTGATGAAAGGAAACCTCTGCCGGCACTGCCGCAGAGGTAATCAGCTGAAAACGGGAGCGCGCACCTGGGGCACACTCCCATCACTGGCAATATGGTCGCCAGCGACCATATTTCCAGTGATTTCAGCCCCTATCGCCCCTGTGTGTACACAGCTTTACTTAAAGAAATGTATTATTGCGCAATAATGTTTTGCCTAAATTGTGCACACTAACTTCTAAAATAAGCGTTTTATTCTGTCTTATACAGTTATTTAGTGACCCCAGTCCAGGTGATCTTCAACTAATTCAAAGTTCCCCACTGTGCGTACAAAGGTGAGTTTGTTCATTTAAAGCAGAAACTGTAGATACAATGGGGCAGATGTATTAAGCCTTAACAAGAGATAAATGCAAGGGTGATAAAGAGAGATAAATGTCCGGCCAATCAGCTCCTTACTGACTTTTTTCAAACAAAGCCTGTGACATGGCAGTTAGCAGGTGATTGGCTGGACGTTTATCTCTCTTTATCCCCCTTGCATTTATCTCTTGTTAAGGCTTAATACATCTGCCCCATTATTTGTAATCCACTCTGGAAACTCTGTAGTCACTGTATAAAGTATCTAAAACAGAAACATTGTATCCCTTCAATCGGCTCTTTCTGTAGTAACACTGCTGCTGAAATTGCTACTTTTTCTCACTAGTAAATAATGCTTTTAGAGAAATACGTGACCAATTAGTAAAAAATACCTTTACATCACAAGATAATAACATAGATAACAGTGATGAAAATTTGGGATCTGTGTTTTTCAAATTAAAATCCATTATGATTAAAGAGAATAAAATCTGGTGGGAAATGGTAACATTAGAACACTATGTATCATCTAAGATTATCCCGAAGGGATTAAAAATTACCAAACCCCCTTCCTTTAATGCTTTGGTCGACACTTTTAAACAGGAATGGGATACCATTCTAGATTCTTGCTCTTTTTCTCTAATGAATCTAATTCTTAAAGATAGAGCAAAATTATTAAATTTTTAAAGTCCCTAAATGAGGAAATCACAATATGTATGAGGAACCCCTTCTAGATAAAATGAGCAAAAACACAAGGGAACTCAGCAAAAGAAAGGGTAAAAAATTCCTACGGGATTGTAATTTGGAGAAGGAACCAGAAAAAATAGAGAAAACTGAGATAATTGATATCACCAATGAACCATATAAGAAGCCATATATCCCGCCTTTTAAAAAACAACAATTCTTAAAAAAGAGGTTCCATAACTCACTGTAAGAAAGAGCACAAATGCCAGTGTATGAAAATAGACGCCCACAGAGGGATCAATATTCTAGAAAACAAAGACCCCAATATCACGATCACTTCACTAATCAAAGACCGTTTAACAATTACAATAGGGAAAATAGATAGGAAACCCCTAAGAAATATTTTAGACCAAGAACAACCCCTCAGAATCATCCTCGGTTCAAACTGCAAAATCGTTAATCAGCCCTTAACGAATATAAAGACAACAGTAGAAACGATCAACAGTCTTTTTTAGAGTGGGATTACCACACACCCCAAAGACGCTTTTAGAAAAGCAAAGTAAAACTAAAACTAAACGTGGAACTAGGGGTGGAAAGAAAAAGAAAAAGCAAAGAAAGAAACCAATAAAAACTACTGTTAGGACAGACCTATCACAAGGAAAAATATTCAATCTAACAGGGAGAGATCTAACTGAATGTGAGACACAAATTCTCCAGAAAGGTTTGAAGTTTGCTCCATGTTGCAAACCCAATTCCTTCGAACTATTTCTGGATGTTCAGAAATATATTCGTAGATTAACGATTAAACGTTTCTTTGCTAATAAAGAAAATAATACTGATGATAATGCACCACCCATTCAATCCAATTTTAAACCAGCTTCTACCTTTTACCCTACCCATTGCAAGGGGAGTTTCTTGGAGTGTTTTAATAAAATAGTATGTGAGGAGATAGACAAGGTAATTTTAAAGGAAAATCAAAAGACACACAAAAGAAATGTCAACCTTACTAAAAAAGAGTTCGAAACTTTAAGAACGCTCAAAGATGACAGTGATGTGATCGTAAAACCTGCAGATAAGGGGGGAGGGGTAGTTTTAATGAAAAAAGACACATATATGAAATAAATAGAAAAACAATTAAAAACAGGAAATACATATAAAAAATTAAAAGCAGACCCTACTACCAGAATTACCAAAGCACTCCTTACTTTAACTACTAATGCTAGAGATCTAAATGTAATTTCAAAAAATGAATATGACTTTTTGAACATAAAGGAACCGTCAATTCCTACTATTTATGTACTTCCTAAAGTACACAAGGATCCGACAAATCCTCCAGGTAGGCCCATTATTTCAGGCTGCAATAGTTTAACTAGCAATCTATCGGCATGATAGACCACTATTTGCAGCCCCTGGTGGTCAAAACAAAAGCCTACCTGAAAGATACCAGTGATGTTCTACGTAAAATATCTAGTTATATTTGGTCTGAGACTGATTTTATTTGTAGTGCCGATGTTAGCACTTTATATACCATTATTGATAAGGAAAAGGGTATAGAGGCAGTCACATACTTTTTATCATTATCTTCTTATAGTACTGACCTCCAGAAATTTATTTTAGATGGCATTGATTTTATCCTATCAAATAATTATTTTTACTTTGACGGTTCCTTTTATATACAGTGCATAGGGACAGCAATGGGCACCAGATTTGCCCCCAGTTATTCGAATTTATACATGGCCTACTGGGAGGACCTCACAATTTGGCCCGGTGGCCAAATGGGGGCAAATCTGGTGTCTTGGGTGCGTTACATAGATGATGTGTTTTTTATATGGTGTGGAAGTGAGGAAAATCTTGCCACGTTCTGTGAACATCTTAATACAAATACTTTTAACATCCATTTTAGTTTTAATATCAGTAAAAGTGAAGTTTCGTTTTTAGACTTGATGATTTTTATAGAAGATGGCACAATGATGACTAAAACATTCAGGAAACCAACAGTATCGAATAGTTTTATAGATATACATAGCGCTCATCATCGGAATTGGCTAAGCGGCATTCCATATAGCCAATTTATACGTATAAAGAGAAACTGTTCCAACAAAAATATCTGTGAAGAACAACTTGAAGAGGTTACTGAACATTTTTTAGCCAAAGGTTATGCACAGGACACAAAGTAAGAGAAAAAGTGAACGAATTAGATAGAGACCAACTTTTAAAAGAAAAAAGCCCTAATAAGAAAAAAGAAAATTCACAACACCAATGGGCCTTTATCTCTAAATATAACGATTCACACAAAAAAATAGAACAAGTGTTCAAACGTAATTGGCACCTTCTAAAAGAGGACCCAATACGGTACTCTTTACTTAGAAGGGCGCCCATCATGGCCATCTCGGGCATTGAATGCACTAAAAAATCGGGTGCGATGCGACCGACGAGATGCCCGAGATTTCCCATAGGGAACAATGTTAAATGTCTCAATTGACCCGATTTTCCTGTTCAATGCCTCAATTGACCCAATTTTTCCATAGGAAACAATGTTAAATGGGCCACAGAGGCCAAATAGGCACCCTGAAGTGTATAAAAGCCACCCGAATTGTTAACGCCACCCCACGATCAACGTCAACCCGAAGCGTGGCGAGCGCAGCGAGCCCGCGAGGGGCGGTGGTACGCGTCCTACGACCTTTTCATACCTCCACTATCCACGTCGGCGTGGAGTTGAGAATAGAAAGTGTGGCGAGCGCAGGGAGCCACCGAGCCCGAAGCGTGGCGAGCGCTTCACAGCTGTCCTCGTCCCCTCGCGGGGCTCGCTGCGCTCGCCACGCTTCGGGCTCAGTGGCTCGCTGCGCTCGCCACACTTTCTATTCTCAACTCCACGCCGACGTGGATAGTGGGGGTATGAAAAGGTCGTAGGACGCGTACCGCCGCCCCTCGCGGACTCGCTGCGCTCGCCACGCTTCGGGTTGACGTTGATCGTGGGGTGGCGTTAACAATTCGGGTGGCCATTATACACTTCAGGGTGCCTATTTGGCCTCTGTGGCCCATTTAACATTGTTTCCTATGGAAAAATCGGGTCAATTGAGGCATTGAACAGGAAAATTGGGTCAATTGAGACATTTAACATTGTTCCCTATGGGAAATCGCGGGTATCTCGTTGGTCGCATCGCACCCGAATTTTTAGTGCATTCAATGCCCGAGATGCCCGAGATTTTTAACTAACGATGCCCACGATCAAAATCGTGGGCGCCGTTCTAAGTAAAGAGTACCCCCAATACTAGGGACCCTATTACCATCTAAACCATCTTTCGTATATAGAAAAGCAAAATCGTTAAAGGAACATCTGGTTAGAAGTTCTATTGACGTTAACAAGAGACAAAGCGAAAGAACAAGGGGGTTCCACCGTTGTGGAAGCTGCCTTATGTGCAGATCTGTAAAATCCTCTGAAAGAAAAATGGTGAATTTTAGAATAAATAATAATGAATACAAAATTGAAGATTTTATAACATGTCACTCGAAAAATATTATTTATGTCTTAGAGTGTGCCTGCGGATTATTTTATGTAGGCAAAACCTCGCGACATCTTAAAGTCCGCCTAGCCGAACACATTTATAATATTAGAAAAGGGCTTTTGACGCATAATGTTTCCGCTCATTTTAAAACACATCATAATTGTAGTGAGTGTTTTTTAACTAATTTTTGGGGGATTCAAGCAGTAACCCCAAGATGGCGGACAAAAGACATTGATAAAAGATTGGCACAAGCAGAGATGCGTTGGATCCATCGCTTAAATACTATTGTGCCAAATGGTCTAAATATAGACTTCGAGTTGAAGCATTTTTTAACATAAATTATTCTAAAACTCACCACTTTTTATTCTACTTTTATTCATTTTTAAATTCCATGTTTTTAAGAAATCAATGTTTGGGTGTTCTCTTTCTTTATCTGATGTACCTGATTTCTAGTCATATGCACTTTATGAAATATAGTGATTTTTGCACATCAGCATTATGCATGATTTTGCACATTGACACCTTGCACTTTGAGAAAATGGGAAAAATAACCGATGTATAAAATGGTAAACGCTCTGTAATGGAATTGATTTTGTATCACTACATCTCTTTGTATTTCAGACCATTTGACCGGCGCCGGCGGGTTGTGGCTGTGACTGTGCGTGTCACACAGTGTTGTGCTGTGGAACGCACAGCCATTCATTCAAAACCAACCCCCTTTGTGCCATATTCGGCTGTGTGGAACGCACAGCCATTAGTGATGACGCCTTCACGTGGTCACGTGATCGGACTTTTCTGATAGAACTTTCTGCCATAAAGATTGTGAGGCTTCCGGCTGTGTGGAACGCACAGCCATGTTTGATGATGCTGCGACGCGACCACATGACCGGACCTTACCAATCAGGGCTATTGTTATGTGTAATAGACTATACAACTTCCGGCCACAGGGACCCGGGCCGGAAGTCTAGGTTAATTATACACAGGTGCATATCGACTATATATATGCGACTAGGAGGTTAATCCAGCACACTTCTGATGAAGGAACTTATGTTCAGAAACGCGTTAAGTGTGCCTCCGTTTTTACTTGACTGACTCCCTGGTGATCCTGCTGCTTTCTGGTGATAGCAACCCCTTGGTCCGGACCGAGAACTGCTGCCCTAATTCCACCTGGGACACACTGGATTGCTGCTGTTTTGCCTTGGAGAACATTTGAATGTTTTATTTCTGTCTGTGTCTCATTAAAATGTTATATGTTTGAGACCTATTGCACTATTTCTGCTCTTTTTGTATTTATAGAGCCTATGGAACATACACTGGATAAGTGACTTTTATATGGGTATTACCCCTCAAGGTGGTAACCGTATCACTGTGTTTGTGAATCACTTTTTGGTGTATTAATTTGCTGACAAACACCATTAGCGCTTAGAGCCATATTTCTTTCTCACTAGTAAATAAGCTGGCAGGGTAGCCTCCAAAGAATTGTCTGGCTACACTTCTCTGGTACCACTGTTAACCATAGAGTTGGTGTCTTTATTTCAATGTGAACAGTCCATTACAACAAATGAAGGACATTGGCTTTTATTGTATATTTCTTTAGCAATGACCTCACAACAATATTTGACAGAAATTAACTCGTAATCTCCTCTGTAAACACTGTAATCCTCCTTGAGTATCCCCAACTGTCAATATCTTTACAATCCGTTCACTGTGCACAGACGTATCCTAGATACCTCAAGTGAAAATAACTGGAGATGTTATATACTATTAAAGAAGTTCCTTTTTGTGTATCTGAGCATCCTATCTGGCTGTCACTCTTTGCTGGCTGAGCCTGTTACATTCCCTTTGGCCATATATGGAGTCCTAGGGTTTGAGTGCACTCACCACTCCTCTCTTCTCATATTATAGGCCTCTGCCTATTCTCCACCTCACTGCCTGTCTTCAGGGAAAGCTGCTGCTGCATCTCTCTCCACAGGTCTGCTACACAGAGCCTTTCTGCTGCACTTCAGCTTTCCTCAGCCCCTCTCCACAGCACACCAACTGATCTTTCTACTCAGCAGCTCCATTTATTGTCTCTGCTCTGGGGTTTCCTGATGAGCAGGGGCTCTGCCAACTGTCAGAGTATATTTTCCTTTCTGGAATGTTCCTCACAGTTCTCCCATTTAAAGCAGGGTCTATGGTATATTCCACCCTAATGGGCTATGAGGAGAAGTCCATTGTCAGTTCAGGAAAGGGGTAAACAGTGTTCAGTCCACAATATTCTATTAATAAGGGGTATTAACACATTCATATTTTCCCTTAATAATTTATTAACTATTAATATTACATTTGCTATCTGCTATTTACTGTATCACAACCATATAGCATTTTAGTTTATGTATAAACATTAACCCTTATTGGGGTGTTACAAAAGGACATGGCATTTCAACCTGGGTAGCAAGCAGGGTTGAACATTGATTCAACCCGGCTTGCTGTTCAGTGTAAACGGGTAACCCGGGTCAATGCAATTCGGGTCCCATTCACTGCACCGGCGCCGGCTCAGGACCCACCTCCGGTGATGTCATCCACCTGGCATTATGCCAGGTCAAGAGGCCGGTGCAAAAGGGATCACAAACTGAGTCGCACCCGGGTATGAGCCAGGTACAAAATCCTGGGTACGACCCAGCTTGTAGGTATAAAAGGGGTATAAGTGATCATATAGTGACGTGAGACAACCTAGGTCTTCACCAGCCTGGAGCTCAGATCACTGCATATCCCCTGCAGTCCTGAAAAATCCTGATAATAAAATAAAATATCAAGGTATTTACCATTTGTTGAAAAAACATGGCTCTAATATAGTAAGGAGCTGAAACGTCATACAGGTTGAGTATCCCCTATCCGTACATCCCTTATCCGAATTATTCCAAAAACCGTGGTTTTTGGAATCATTCAATTTTTTTTTTTTTTTTTTAACCCCTAACCCTCTTTTCATACTTACCAAGTCCCCGGGCGTCCACAGCAGGCCTCCGGCATCTTCTCCAGGGTCTCCAGCGGTCCCAGGAATGCATTGCGCGAGTGTGCGCGCGCGCCGGTGACGTCACCGGTGCGCGCGCACACTCGCGCAATGCATTCCTGGGACCGCTGGAGACCAGGAGAAGATGCCGGAGGCCTGCTGTGGACGCCCGGGGACTGCGCGGACGCCGAGGGACGCCCGGGGACCATCAGGGGACAGGTAAGTATGGCTGGAAAAAAATATTCCAAAAACCGGAAAATTCCCCTATCCGAAATGCTCGCGGTCCCGAGCATTTCGGATAGGGGATACTCAACCTGTACTTCATACAATGTATGATCATTGTTCAATAAAGATTAACACCAATGGGTGTCTTGCATGTTTCAGAGCCTGGATTACACTCAAATTCTGTCTTTGACAACAGATAGCTCTTCTCCCCAGTTGCAAGATATGTTGTGCTATGCACGGTCATTGCCATGTTTACTATGTATGAATAACTATGATACTAGCTTCATTTTGACTATGCCTACTTGCATGATGAGCTAGAAGATTTACATAGAACCATAAATACATTACAATGCAGAAGAATCCCAATAGAGTTTCAGAAGTCTAGCTGCAAATGTAAGCCAATTTGCAAATAATCCAGGAAAAGAGCACTGAGGTCCAGATGCACTAAGCTTCAAAAGTGAGAACATGGAGAGGCATAAACAGACAGCCAATCAGCTCCTACTTGCCATGTCACAGACTATGTTTGAAAAATGTCAGACAGGAGCTGATGGCTCGCTGTTTATCACTCTCCATTTTATCACTTTTGAAGTTTAGTGCATCTGTCCCTCTATCTTTAGAGCTACAAGCATTGCCTGATGCATATTGGGAAGCAGATGAAGATGACAAGTGATTTTACACTGAATATTAATTTTCATTAGGAGATGTAGTCTTCAATTGTCTAAACTCAAGGTGGAGTCTATTACAGAAAAAAAACAAAAAAGCATTATGACTGAAAGAGACCATGGGCCTTATTTAGATGTAAATGTTAATTGTGTTGCTACTTCATCCTTCTGTGCCGTTGTTTGTACAAAAATATGTAAATGTTACAGCTGCCATGAATTGTAGTGAAGCACTCAAATTCAAATCTCAAATCTGCCGCTTGTATACAAAGTTGTGCTATAGGACATCTGAGAAAACCCTACAGTCACTATTAATTTGCAATGGAACTAAGACGTCAAGGCTAGAAGACAATCACTGGCTGTGACACAACCCCCAAAATGGATGTGACATGTCTGAGTGTATGCAGCCATCTCCGTTACCCCCCACATACACCCTTGTAACACCTACTATGAACCACTATTGGAAGACTAACTCTGAGCATGCACAGTACAACTCATATGCAGACAGTAATAGTCAAACCATCTACTTGTGAAAACATTGCATCACTCTCTGAACCAGGCCCTAATGTGAGCTACAGTGGGTATTTTTACCCTAGATGAGACCATTAACATTGCATGTGACAATAGAGGTAAATTAGATTTACCTTCTTTTACCATCTGGGAATATATCACACTTCATTTCACTACAGAGCTGCTAGATAATGAGACCAGTGAAGACAATGTGGCTGACACATTGAGGCATTTGCTATATCATGTTTACAGGTGAGATGTCTTTATGTGAAATGCTCATGCTATTGGAAGCCTTGAGCGAGTGGAAGTGTTGAAGGAGCAGTCTGTTCTTCACAATAGCCAGTGGGCACTAGTAATTGGACCTGCAGCCTATACCTTCCCTGTGCGGGTTCTCCTTTAATCTGTCCAAACGAATGTGCCCCATGCAACCCTATGTATCACTGTGCCCCCACTGCATAGCATATTGCATGACAATATTTACACATTATGGGGCCAATTCAGATCCATTCATTATGGGCCAAATTTGGCGCCATTCCCGATGGTTGGGGTTTTCACATGCGCAAATACAGGTATGTGCATGCGCAAACCCCGGGAGCAAGCGGCTTCGGAAAAGTTGCTCCAAATTAATTTGTACAGCAGTTAAAAGTGCAGCCTTCAGAATTTCTTTAAATAGATAGTCCTTTGTGTACTTACTGTATATTATATTTTTTATTTGTATATTCTGTTATGGTTTTTATATGATATTTTTATATTGCTTTCCTACTTATGTTGACAACTTTTTTTCCAATATAGTTTCATTCCAAAGACAACTGTATAATTAATTAATCTTTCTGTCTGTCCTAACAAAGTTCTGCCTTAAGTGCATCATATACTGTACATTTGACTCATGTCTCCTTCATTATAAAAGTGTCCATCTCTGAAAGCCATTCAGAAAGCAGGTCAGCTCTATGAATACAGCACAGGTCAATGGCAACAGAAAATCATTACAATGTAATGTCCATTGACTAGTTTTATATGAAATGAAAATCGAGGTTCTATTTCACAAGTACAATGAGGCAGTGATGAGTCTCTCATGAACCCTGCCCTTCTATATAGGACAAAAAAGTATAAAGTCACTTAAACAATCTAGTGTATTATGCTGTCCCTGGGATTCAAGTCTGAATGGTTAATTAACTCTGAAATCAAAAGTAGAACACTTTAAACCTTTAAAATCTTGCGGAAAACAAACAGACCTGAGATAAAACACAAGTTGACATTTATCAGTATTGGAAAGCAATATTTTTCTGGAACACAATTCACATTTTGCAAATGCATCTGCTAAACTAACTTAAATGACTTAGATACATTATATACTATCTAGTTGAACACATGTAATAGGTATATATAATCAAAGAAATCCTTTAAACAGGATATAGGAACAAGAATGTGGGTCAGCCACTTTCACTGTGTCATCAACTCAAAGGCAACATGAAGTATGATTCAAACGTACTGATGAGTAATGGAAGTAGGCACCATAATCATTCGCATGTAGTCATTTCCTTTCTGAGCAGTAAAAATGGCACAATTTTACCAATTACAATTTAATTTTACGTGGTTTAAATTGAAAAACAACAGTGTTGATCTTTTACTTTTAAATTATTGAGGTAGATAACTAGTAGTATGTAAGGTACTGTAATATATATATACATTTTGCGGGGGTCTGGCAGTCGGATTTCCAGCTTCCGCCAGCTGCCTTACATCACAATCTTGCAATCTATTGCAGCAATGCACCCGAATCGCATGAAAACAGGATTTTTTAGGATGACAGTCCAGGATTGCTGACACAAAATCTGATTTTCTAGTAAACCCTCATTCCAGAAACTCAACCTATTTTTCTCATGTAGGGGTCTAGTTCCCTCTAGTTCTAGTTCCTTTGGAACCTAAAATATCATTACAGCATGTCAGACAGTCATACAGTACATCAAGTTCTTGAGAGTTCAAAGTAGCAAGCAGGTGTCCCTGCACATGAAAGTTTGATGAAAGTTTACCAAGTTTATAGTAGATCTAGTGGTGTACAATATTAATAATGTCTTCTTTGAAGTAAAAGTCAAAACAAGCAAATTGGCCGTGTAAGCTTCCCCCTGTTCATAGCATGAGAAGACATAAGCTGGAAAGCTGGGCTATCCATCTAGAAGAAAACAAAATACAGAAAATGTAAGATCTAAAAATGTAAGGACTAAAATTTAAGGAATGTTTGTTGGGTTGGTGTGTAAAACCTATTTTTAAAATGTTAGAGAGTTCCTTTAAACTCATAGTATAACATATTCTTTCCCATTACCAATATTTTATCTAGAGGGAACAAATTCCCAACTCTCTGTAGTACTTATTCAGGGAAAATGTTGTTTTCAAATGCTTGATTTTGTCACAAGCAAAAAAAAAAAAAAAAAACTCAGCAAAATAAAAATATAAATATAAAATCACATTGTATATAAATATAATCTTATGCCAAAGAAAATAGAATGAATGAGGCATACCATAAGCTGTCCATTAATATACAAACAAAACATTTCAACCCTTTGAGTGCCAGCATCTCTGTAAGAAATGTGAAAAATATGCTCTAAAATGCCAGCATTGCTCACATATGTTATATAAATTCAAATAAAAAAAAATGTTGCTTAAAAATAGATTATGGATGACATTTAATAGAATGCGCTAGTTGAATTTGTGCGAATTTTAGGCAACAAAATGGCGTTTTCGCACATTTTGGCGAAATCGCTTACTTACTAGGGTGTGCTCAGTCGTGTAAATCACACATTTTGTGCGATAACTCGCACTTTTTCACTTGCCGTTTTCAATTCACATTTTTATCGCATCCAGATGTTAGAAAAGTATACAAATTGCTTATTTAATGGAATGTGCAAACGGAATTTGCATTTCAAAAGTGTCTAAAAATTGCCAATGATGCAGACCAGGTCCTGATGGGCGAATTGTCCCAAAAGCAACTTTGGTCAAATGCAAAAATGGTTAATTTTCACAGATGTCCTTCATTTTATTCATAAATTCCCCTACATATACCCAAACATCATTAAGGACACCTGTGAGGGTTTGCGAGATGGAGATTGTGCAGAGTGGTGTGGAGTTGGCTGTTTGTGACTTTGATCGTTTGGAGGAGCTGCGCAGGAGGAGGGAGCAAGCTGTGCGTCAGATCCAGGTACCCCAAGTACTGCGTGCTTCACGTCGGTATCATGCTAGGCTGTACCTGGACTCCCTCTCGGATCAACAGGATGTGGGGATGTTTAGGCTGAACCGCAATAACCTGTTGAACTTATATGAGCAGGTGAGAGATGATTTGGACCCTTATGGGGGTGCCAACTATGCAGTGTCTGGGCTACAGAAATGAATGTGTGCCCTCTACTTCTTGGCCACAGGCTCCACTCAGTCTGTGACCTCATGGCCATTGGGGGTCTCACAAGCCACTTTCTCTAAGCATTTGCCTCAAGTGTTACTTGCTTTCAAGAAGTTGTGGTGCACATATATCAGATTCCCATGTTGTGAGTCCGAGTGGCAGGACCTTAAGGTGGCTTTCTATCGGCTCTGATCGCTCCCAAATGTGCTGGGAGCCATAGATTGCAGCCACATTGGGCTTCGGGCACCGCACGTGAGGGGACACGTCTACGTCAATCAGCGTGGGTGTAACTCTCTGAACGAAAGATTTTTTCCAAATTCTTTGCGCTCTCAGACCTTGCTGCCTGATCCCTGTCCTGGGAGCACCAGCCCCAAATACACTAAAAACAATATATGGATAGGACAGTAAAAATGTGCTGATCAATACAAGTGTTGATGGGGATGTCCTCTCTATCTTCTACTATGTATCTTCCGCTAGGTCCCCAGGGGTATGTAGGACCACACTGACCTGAGTGTAGGTCCCTATGTACAAATAGCATTTTCTTTGCTTTTTCACTCCTCAAACAAATGGTCCCACACTTTACACAGGTAGGTCAATGATACTGACTTTGGGAAAGATCCCTATTTTCATACAAAGGTATCTTTGGGGCAATCAAATCCTTACACACAGCAACACACCAGAACACTCAGATATAAAGTGGACTGACCTGTGGATCAGTCCCTATGTTCACGTAGCGGTATCTTTGGTGATAGGATAGTCCCCACTTCAGAATGTGAGATATGCCAGTAGTCTCAAAGGTAGAATTTATTCCATTAACAAGTTTAAAATCCAAAACATGATAAAAGTATTAAAACAGGAGCTTTAGCAGGTGAAACCAATAAACAACATTCTTCATCCCTCTCACCCGGAATGAGTAGGAGCCGAGTGATGTACCCAGATGGAATGGGTGGATAGTGGTCTCTCCTGGGTCCAGCGTCCTCAAACACCAATGCGTTCCTGACGATGCCGTCCTTGCTCAGGGTGTAACTCTCTGAACGTGCAGTTGGTATGTGATGCCAACCTTAAAATACTCAGTGTGGTTGCAGGCTACCCAGGGAACTGCCATGATTAGGGATGCCAATCCCGGGGCATTTTTTCAATCCCGGGATTCGGGATTGAAAAATGCTCAATCCCGGGATTCCCGGGATCCCGGGATTGGCATCCCTAGTGCAGACAGACGCCTGAAATATGGCTATTTAATGGGAAATGCATCCATTATACCACCTACACGCATAGCGCTATTATTAGCTGCCTAAAACGCCCTGGCCGCCCACTATTTACTTACATTTTGCAGAGTGGGCGGCCGGGCTGGTGCAGGGTGCTGCCGGGAGCAGGGTTGGGAGAGCTGTTGGGTTGGAGGCGGGGTGCTGGCCAGGAGCCGGGGCGGATGGGCGGGCTGTGCCCTGCGCAGCGTGACCTCGTCACGCTGTGCAGTGCTACGTTTCCGGGTATCGGAGAAGCCGGGCAGTGTCTGAGCGAGTGCTCAGACGCTGCCCGGAATTAGACGGCGCATGCGCCGTCTAATCCCGAAATCCCGGGATTGGAAACTCCAATCCCGGGATTGAAATCCCGGCGTTTTGGGGGCCAAATCCCGGGATCCCGCCGATCCCGATCCCGGGATTGGCCACCCTAGCCATGATGCCAATATTCTGCGTCACTCAGACCTCTGGGATGGATTCCAGGACCACCAAATGCCGGAGGGCTGGCTACTTGGTAATTACAATTTAATATATACTGTATAAATGTTTGCCCACTATGTATAGTGCTACAATGTGTTAATTTACATACTAAACAATTATTACACTCCTGTGTAGTGTGACAATAGTGTGTAAACTATACCCACAAATGTATCTAACCATCAATAACTTTTAAAGGTGATGTCAGTCTGGCTAAAATATGAGTATGCTTGTTTGTAAAACCACTAATTACCAACAGTAAGTGTACCCTGTGCTATAGTGCATTTTTTTAACCCTAAAGTGGCACTTTAGTGTGTAGTCTCTTCTGATATGTCCAATTTATAGGTGTAATCAGTCCCTCTCCTTTACCAGACTTCTTTGAATATTGGTGTTTTCCCCCTTGCTCGTGTAAACCAAATGCACATATGTTGCCATATACTTTACTGACCTGAACTTTTCTTTTAAGGTGACTCAGGGTGTCTCCCGCGGGTCATGATACCTCTGCGTTCCCCGGAAGGCCCTGCACAGCACCGCTTCAATGAAGCACACGTTGTCACCCGCATTGTTGTGGAACGCACCTTTGGGGTGCTGAAAAGTTGTTTCAGGTGTTTGGACAGATCATCAGGAATACTGCTTTACCACCCAGCAAAAGTAGTGATGATTCTCCAGGCTTGCTGCATGTTACACAACATTGCCCTTTCCCAACCACGTTATGTGGAGGATAGCAATGCAGCAGTTGTGCAGGAAGCTGAAACTACCCAACCTACGTTTGTACGCAGAGGGGGGATCTGATGCGTAGGGAGATCATAAGGCACTATTTCTCAGGTAATTGCTTGGTGTAAGTGTGTTTGCATACCATAAACCATTTGCCATACATTATCACCAATATTTAGGGGAGTAGTCAGAGCCCAATGCAAGAACCTGCTTAACCTGAGGTATCCCTTGGTGATGACATGCTGGTAAGTACATTTTTACAATGCTGTATGGCAATTTTAAAAATGACCTAACACACCAAATTAGTTCAACACCCTTACTGCACAGTACCATAGTGGGTTACAGCATTTTAGTTTAATTACCAAAAACATTAGGATTGAAGCAACCACAGACACATTTTATTGTAAAGGAATGTTTTCTTTTGGTCCAATTACTAGCCCATACATTTTTACAAAAATATTATGCTTCACATAACTGTATAATAACAAAAATAGACACGTGCAATCATTTTTTAGGAACCTGTGTATGTGCACATCCCCCCTTTGCCCCTGACCCCAGGCCACCCCTGGTTCGCACACTCCTACGTGGTGGTGAAGTGGGTGAGCCACTCAGTGGTGTACTTGACACACTACTAATAGTGGATGTAGCTGCACCTAATAAATTTATTTCTTAATTATTTAATTGTGCCTGCAGGGCAACTAAGGCATTGGTCTGTGCTGATATAGCTTGTGTTTGACCAAGTACACTTTCATTTAGGATGGCTATATTATTATTTTGTACCCGTAGGGCCTAGCTAATTTTGGACAAACGTGTGTCCAGGGTGGTAGCCATTATTCTGTCCCCACACTTACACAGACACTGGTGGCCACTCTTTTAAGTTGCTGGAATATATTTCTCAGGTAGCCTTGCATATTGCCCATTTGATGGCATTGCCATGAATTCTATTTGTTTGTTTTTAAATGTGTGCAATGACCGTGCCACGATGGTGTGTGGGCTGATTGGGTGGGTGGGTGTGGGTTGGTGGGGTGTCACAACAATTGATGGCCTTTGAGTCACTGTTGTCGCTGTGTTTTCTTCCTCAGGTGGGAATGCTTCGATGGGTTGGAGAATAATTTCCATATCTTGGTCCTTCATTTCTGCTGTTTCTGTCGGTTGCACCACTAGTTGTGATGATCCTGTTCAAAAAGAGAAATTGGTAAGTATTCCACCATAATTGTGCAGTATGTGTCTTTTTGCTTTTAAGGTGTCTTGTGGGTTATTCCACATAACAATGGGTACTGTTCAGTAACACATGTACCCCTGAAATAAATGTAATGGTTTGATTTCTAATAAGTCTGATGGTTGTTTCACCTTAAATTAATATCTGTTGGTATGTAGTGGGTCTCAATGAGTCCATGGCATGGCCAACATATCTGGCAGCACTTCAATGTGCTATTTTGTTTGGCATTAGCCAATAGGACATTGGTTTAATGAGCATGTATTAATATTTACACATGCTGCATAAAGTTCTTTAAACAATGTAGTTGACATTGAACCTATATTTGGTTTACAGTAGGGTGCAGGAGTAGATTGTAGTGTAGGCTATTGTGCATGGTACATGGGTCTGTGTACTGTATGTGTAATGGTTTTGCATTAATTTTGCTTACCTGCAGCCTCTGCATCCGGACATATGTGTCGGCCTGTGGGTGGTGCGTGAGCACTTCGGGATGGATGATCTGCAAACAAAATGGTGGACAGCCGTTACAAATCTTGCATTTACAGCATTTCTTACCAGCATGCATCATAACAATTTTTTTTTACCCCTAAACACAGATGGGTCATGTTGACCAATTATTTGTGGCCAATATCTTGTTGTTTTAGAAAATATTAAACATTTTGTTAAAAATTGAATTTGTAAAAAAATGCCTGCCATAATGCTGTATGGAGGCGTTTTAGCTGTGACAACATCACAAATATGTTAGGGGCGTCAGCAAATTAAACCTGTAACATATTTTTTTAGGCATTTGACCATTACTAGCAGGTGTGGAACCACATGACCCCACATCACCAACAAATGCAATCTATAAGCATCACATTTACATAAGTTAACCTTGCTGGGATATGTAGTTCCACACCAGTATTATTGTTATGCAAAAATTACAGGAGAGCATTACAATCATTGCAATGGATGATGTACATGAAAATGTGTGAACACTTACCAGCTTGGGGTGGCGTTGCTGGCCTATCCGTGTCCGCCACATGGAGCCCAGGAAGGACCTCTGGTGGTATTATTATTCGTTTGACTTTCTTCTCATATGATGTATATGTCACGGGTTGGGTGGTGCCTCCTCCAGTGCTGGTGGCCTCTTTGATTTCAGTGGCCATCTTGGCTTTGAGTAGCCTTTTTATGTAATTGAAGCGCTTCTTGACATTCCTTATGCTTCTTTTGTGGCTGCTAAGTACATTGACTGTGCCTGTACAGACTCCCACATGGCCCTCTTCCGCTACGCAGTGGTCCTGTTGTTGTGCTTCCGAGGCATCCTGTCAAATACAGGGACTATGGCGCGGACAAGGGCAGCATTTTCCTTGTAGAAAAAACGCACCTTACGGCAACTTTGGGTGCGGCCACTTTCTGCCTCCTCCTCCACCTCCTCTGCGGCCATGTCCCCTTCCTCCTCCAGGGCAGCATCACCCTCCTCCTCACCTCCATCTTCCTCCACCTCAGGCCAGTAGACCTCAGACATGTGGGTGTGGGCCTCCTGCAGCTCCTCCTCAGACTGTGTGCTGAACAGGTCCTCCTGTGTGAGTGGATGAGATGAGGAGGCAAGAGGGTCCTCCACCTCCTCCTGCTGTGCCTGTTCCTCCAGGGTCTGCACTGGCCCAGGCCTTGATGTGACCATGCTGCCTAGCACACTGCTGCTTCTCCCTATCACACTGCTGGCTCTTACTGTGCCTCTGCTGCCTCTTCCCCTGGCTCCTCTGGCACTGCTGCTGCCTGTAACTGGCCCACTGCTGCCTCTGCACCTGTGCTCACTGACACTCCTCTCCCAGACATTACTCCTCTCCTCTCCATGCTCCTTACTACCTTTCAAAGATCAAAATGGCGCCTGTGCCCCTTTATTTTTAGAATGATGATCAGTGTCCACTCCAGCGCCGTAGCGGGCAGGCAGCAGCCGCGGCAATTACAACTTTAAAATAGCATGTCAAATGACTGCCTGGCTAATGATTGGCTGAGATAGAGCACTCTCAGCTAATCAGTGGCCTCCCTCTGCGGCCGCTGATTGGCTGAGAGTGCTCTATCTCAGCCAATCAAAAGTCAGAGAGTCATTTTACATGCTTTTTTGAAGATGTAATAGCCGCCGCTGCTGCACGCCCGCTGCGGCGCTGGACACAGTGAGTCCTCCGATTAGCGCTGCTGCCCCACTCCTTCCTCCCCAGCAGGCCACTCATTTGAGAGCCGCCGCTGCCCGCCCCCACTGATCCTCACCGCCCTGCAGCTTCCTGTTATTTTTTTTTTTACATGTGATAAATCGCATGCGATTTATCACTTGTAAAAAATGGCAACTCAAGTCCTAATCGTATGTGAGCCTCCCGGGGAGCTGCCGGGCGGCTCAGAGGAGAATTGGGTCCGACTTGTCCTTAGGACAAGTCGGCTCTATGCATGGGGGCCTTTACTGTCGCCTTACTTTGAGAGAACCAGAGGCACGGCAACCACAAGTGAAAAAACAAACAGCTGGTACCAGAATCAGGATAAGGGACTAACGCATTTCAAGGGCCTATTATAAAAAGTGGAGGAGGTAAGGCCACGGCCATGTAGGCATGTGGTTCTGGAGATCCCCTTTTACAAGAAAGTAGTGTTTCACATTAATATTTGTGCTTTGGCAATATGGAAAGAAAGCAAACAGGTACAATGTTGTGCATGTAAGGTGGGGCTGATGTAACATGTGCAGAGAGAGTTAGACTTGATTGGGATTGGAGAAAAGAGATCGCAACAACATCAAAAGAAGAGAAAAAAATACTTCAAGCATCCAACAAAAGAAAACACCACAGGGGAGTCTATACCATCTTTATAAAATCTACCCTTTTCTTTTTCTCTTTTGATTCACTATTTTTCACGCCATAAAGGTGTTTATTACAAAGCTAGCGCCCAACTTTTTGTCACATACCAATATCTACATTGTAACAATTTTAAAATCTCACAAGTGAGATTTCTTGTGAAAAAAGAGAGCGGCAACCTAGGAACGCTTGATTTAAATCCACAAAACCCACTACTGTATGTAATGGAATGCCCTTCCACGCACATTAAGACTCTCCACCAGTCTCCAAACTTTCAAGCATTCCCTGAAAACTCACCTCTTCAGGCAAGCCTATCATATTTAAGTTCTACTTGCATAACCCTCCAAGGCACTTACGTATTATATAGCTTCCCTTCTGGACTTTTAGCTGCTATGCTATTACTGGTGCCTGTCCTTGTGTTTCCCCCCTATATCCCTATAGATTGTAGGCTTGCAGCAGGGTCCTCCTACCTCCAAGTCTGTCTGTTGTTACCTACAGTAGTTTGTCTTATCACTGTTTACTATTGTAAAGCACAACAGAATCTGCTGCGCTATATAAGAAACTAGGGGGGGGGGGGGGCCTCCCTCCCCCTATATTGTGTATTCATACACACAGGAAGGAACTAGAGACGCCTTCCTCCTTAACTAGCACCCCACCCACCTGTCCCAGATTGTTTTTAATCAGGTTGGAGTCCAACATTCAAGACTGCATACTTCAGCTTGGCACTATGAGGGTACGTCCTACTCTACATATATGCTGAGTGTTGTTCTGTGGGACTGTGTTTGGGGCGCAGGGCTCTTTGGGCTGCTGTTGCTGGGCTGCTCCATGGCATCAAATCGTACACTTTCTATCACCCCTTTAGTTTGTTTAGTATATATGTAGCACCCTTCACATTTATTATTACCTCTTACTTAGGTAAGTTTTATCACATATAATTTCCCTTATCCCTTTTACTATCACTTCAATTTCACACTAATGTGATGCCATGGGGTGGTTCTGCTGGGCTGGCCTGGGGGGTCCTGTGCCCTGGACCTGTCTCAGAGTAGTGTTAGGGACCTCAGAAATGCAATATAGCAATGATATTAAAAGGTCTAGCATTTATATTTAGTGTGTACCTGCAAACTCCTCCTCCTGCTTGCTATATAAGAAACTGTAAATAAATAAATAAATACTGTATAAGCCCCAATGTCTCTGTAAGTATAAAAAAGTACAAAAACTGCATGAATGTGTAAAATAGAAATGCTATTGTAAGACTTATGATTTATGGACAACCGTGTGGCCAGCTGGCGTCTGTCTGGTGATCATTATGCTTCCATGATAATGGACCTATTTTTATTTGGAGGTCTGGAGCTGCAGCTCCATCTGCCTCATTGTTAATCTGGCAATGCCAAAAATGAATTTTACAATAATATAGAAACTAGCATAAAGGGCCAAATGTAACAGGGTGTAGAAATAAGAAAGCGAGAGAATTTGGGGGAATTTTCCCCTTTTTTTTAATCGGCAATCAATTACAATGCAAATCAGCCTTTTTTTTCAGTGTAAATGATTGCTGCTTTAAATAAATGAGAAAACTACTCTCCCAAAATCTTTCACTTTCTGATTCTCATACCCTATCATATTTGGCCCTTAGTCTTTAATACTAGTCTGAAGACAATGCTCTATATTTAAAAAGGGGGATTGAGACTTTTATTTCAGTTGATAAGGAGATGTATTTTTTTGTGATTTTCCAATACCCTGATGAGTCAGCAGCACTCTTTTTATCATATCTCCCAACTGCTCCACTTTTTGCAGGGCCATCCCATTTTTTTGGATGGTCCCGTTGGACAGGGCAGTTGGGAGTCCCCTATACCTGCTGCTGGCAGTGGGGAATAGACACTGTGTGGTTGCACACTGCGGCTATTCATAGAGGCAGGGGGGCTGAGGGCATTGCCAGCAGAATACACAGCGTTGGACATGCCCCTATAGTGAAGGAAAATGGGAGTGTGGCCTGCACCCTGGCATCCCCTTGATGCCCTGCCCCTTTGCCATAGACCACACCCCTTTTCTTGAGTGCACAGGCTCCGCCGCACAAGCATTTTGATTGTAAAAAGTGCAAATGTTGGGAGGTATGTTACAATTGTGCTCATAAGGTTACATACCCAAGCAGAATTTGATTTTCTGGCGATTGGCAGAGAATATGAATGACAACTCACAAACTTTTCTTTCACTCATAGTAAGTGGTTAAATTCTTGCATGAACTGCACGTTTGAGATCTCCCGAGTGGCTCAATAATATTGAGGTCAGGAGACTGAGATGGCCATTCACTTTGTTCTGCTGTATCCAATGACAGGTCGACTTGGCCTTGTGTTTTGGATCATTGTCATGTTGGAACGTCCAAGTACGTCCCATGCGCAGCTTCTGGGCTGATGAGTGCAAATTTTTCTCCAGTATTTTCTGATAATATTCTGCATTCATCTTGCCATCAATTTTGACCATTTCCAGTGACTTTGTAGCTCACACATCCCCAAAAAATCAGCGATCCAGGTGCGTTTTTCACAGTAGGAATGGTGTACCTTTCACCATAGGCCTTGTTGACTCCTCTCCAAATGTAACATTTATGGTTGTGGCCAAAAATTTCAATTTTGGTCTCATCACTCCAAATGGCTTTGTTCCAGAAGTTTTTAGGCTTGTCTCTGTGCTGTTTGGAGAATTGTAAGCGGGATGCTTTGTGGCATTTGCGTAGTAATGGCTTTCTTCTGGTGACTCTACCATGCAGCCCATTTTTCTTCAAATGCCTCCTTATTGTGCATCTTGAAACAACAACACCACTTTTTTCCAGAGAGTTCTATATTTTAACTGAAGTTATTTGTGGAATTTTCTTTTCATCCCGAACAATTTTCGTGGCAGTTGTGGTTGAAATTTTTGTTGGTCTACCTGACTTTGATTTGGTTTCCACAGAATTCCTCAGTTTCCACAACTTAATTAGAGTTTAAACACTGCTGATTGGCATTCTCAATTGCTTGGATATCTTTTCATATCCCGTTCCTGTTTTATACAGTTCAGTTAAATTTCCCAGCAGATCCTTTGACAATTCCCCATGACTCAGAATCCAGACACATCGGGGGAAATTTACTAAAGGAAATTTGTAAAAAATAGGTGTATTTGTATCCAGAAATTCACTTATTTTTGCCATTTACTATCCCGAAAATACGGCAATTCATAGTCGTATTGATGTGCTATCAATATGAATACGAATTGCCGTATTTTTGGGATAGTAAATGTCAAAAATAAGTGAATTTCTGAATACAAATACACCTATTTTTTACAAATTTCCTTTAGTAAATTTCTCCCATCATTGCAGCACTGGATGAAAGATGCAAGGGTCTTTCTGGAGACCAGAAACTCACTGACCTATTATACACACACGCACTGATTGCAAGCAAACAGATCACAGGTGAGGATGGTTACCTTTAATAGCCATTCAAACCCATATTTGTCAACTTTTGTGCATGTTATGAGGCCAAAATCTCCAAAGTATGTAAATTTTGATCAGGGTCATTTGGGTAGTTTCTGTTGTCATTATGATTTAAAAAGAGTAAACACAGTTGTTTGACAATAAATGGCTTCACCCAACCACTAACCATTTGTGAGTTATCATTCATATTCTCTGACAAATGGCCAGAAAAATCACAAATTCTGCTCGGGTATGTAAACTTATGAGCACAACTGTATATGTATATTTTTATAAAATGATCCTGTGTACATTTGGAATGTTTAGGGAAGAGCCTATTGCACAGTATAAGAGCCAGATACTGATAGGAAGGATATGTTCTGTACTTGGAAATTATACATTATTTGTATTCAGCAAATTTCACACATATAGCACGTATTCCACTAGCTTTATCTTCAGTCCTCCAGAATAGGGTGAAACACAGAGGTGAGAATTAAATGCTCTCCATAAGTAATGAGCATATAATACTGTATACAATACTGGATACAGCTAGTAGCCTGCAGGTCTCCATCTATGTACATATTACATACAATTACTTCTATACCAATAGGATGAAATTTTGTTCTACACCTGAAGGAGGATTAACTGGTGAAACTGAACTCATTGCTCATGCTAATCCCTGTCCCTGCTCCTTATCCCTCTGTCCTCTGGGCTTACTGCTAATGAAATCCCCGTTCTTAGCAGCCACAATCTATTGTAGGGGTTTATTATTTATGAGCCTGATGAGTGGCAGGATTCAAGGCAGTGTTCTCAAATGGGGGATTGCTGGCCCCAGTATAAATGACAAGGTTAATCAGCTTCCAGCTCTTTCCTTGCTCTGATACACTAATGATTTATGTTGACAATGTTACACGTGGCTCTTCGAAATTATGAGCTTGTGATCTTGGTGCTCTGTCCTGTTTGACCTGGGCTTCTCTGCTAATGAGGGCAAAAGAACAGATCTTTGTGCTTAGAACTGCATGGAATAGAGGAACGGATTAAATCCATCTCTGAGACAGGAAGGAGTGCAATGAATTGCAATGGAAAGCAAAGCAAAAAATATCCAACCTACAGTTTACTAATCTAGTTATTTTCTGATAGAACATTGGTGAGTAGCTTTGCTTGTAGCAGCGATTATGTGTGTGTGTGTTAGAAGAGCAGGTTTCTATATAAGAATACTGTTAAAAATGTACACATCTAAAGCATTACTGCAAAAAGCAAAAGCTAAATCAATTCCTGCTGTAAACTGCTAAGAGGGGGCTTGACTGTTTACATGACCACTGACTAGAAACAGTGGAGTACAGAGTTGCCTTCAGTTCCCCTTACTCTTTATTATTGCAATATAATCACTGTTCAGTCAGGACAGGAACTCCTGTACATTTCAACTCATTTCTGTTCTTTCTAAGTTATTGTCTTTCTAGGCACTTTGCATTGTCACATTGCATTGGATCGCATGACACACATGATCTCTCGAAGATGTTGCATAAGGACAGGGTTAAATGCAACCAGGATGCATATACATATGTAGACTGGGATGCGGAAAGTCACATCTGTATGTATAGAATATACAGTGGTATAGTCTGGTGGTGCAGTGTTTAGATGCTAAAATCAGGGTGAACACAGTGCCAAACTTCCTATTATGCACTTGAATGCAAAATATCCACTGTTCTGTACCATTTTCAATCTTGAATAGAGTGGAAATGGATAGAACATGCAGATACTGCCCCTGTAAACTGCCCTACTAAATAAATATGTATACAAAATATATAATAAGTATATTTTAAGTATTTTATATTATATTTATAATAAGTATATTTTAATATTTTACGTATATTAAGCCAGTTAGTGGCTTTTTTATTATTCCATCAAATTGGCTATTATTAAATGAGGGCTTATAGATAATCAATAAAAATAATACAATTAGACAGGGACAGGGGGTGGCCATTATTGTTGTGCCTAGGGGCACCCTCTCCCCTAAATCTGCCACTGGGTCAACATGCAATTTTTCAGCTTCATTGAATTATATTGAGCTTTACTGTTGTCAGCAGAGTGCTTAAAAGACAAAAAAAATTACCAAAAATAGCTGCAGATTGCAAAATTACAGTTATATAAACGGGAAACAGTTAAGGAAGGATAATATTGACCCGCTAAAAAATAAGCAGGGTGCCCTGGTAATAGAAGGAAAAGAGAAAGCGGAATCATACAATCAATTTTTTATTTCAATATTTACAAGGGAAGAATCTTCAGAAGATCTCCCACAGATTAAGGCCCTTATTCTGCTTCGTGCGGTACGGCCCGCGTGCGGCCGTACCGCCGATGTTTTTACTCTGCACATGCGCAGAGGTCAATCTGCGCATGTGCAGCCCCCTTCGCCGCAGACGTATTTCGTCCGCCGCAAAGGGGGCGTATAGGGGCGTGAGAGGCTTCATGCCCTCATTTCCCTATGTGTACGCCCCGCGTTTCATGGGCGTTCCCATGCAAACGCGGGGCGTATGCATGGTAATGAGGGCATGACGCAACTCATGGGGGCGGAAAGCTGACGTCGCCGGATGTCAGCTTTCAGCCCCCATACAAGCTACCACACGGACGATTGTCCGTGTGGTCTCAGCTTGCGGGAGCTGCCGGGGCGTGCGGACCTGCCTTCGATGGTCGACGACCATCGAATGCAGGGGGCAGCTCCCACCATGGTGGAGGCGTACGCCTCCACCATTTTTATGCGGATCGCCAGCCGTCCGTGTACGGACGGCCGTGGCGATCCGTAGGGTGGGCGGGGATTGGTTTGTGCGGCCGGAGCCCCGTGTGCGGCTCTGGCCGCACCAACCAGAATAAGGGCCTAAATGCTCGGCTCTTGATTGCTCCCAAACTGTATGTTTGAGTGAGGAAATAGTCAGAAATAGATGACAGATCCTAAATGGTAACAAATCTACTGGGCCCATATGAAATACACCCTAGGATACTAAAATAATTAGAATTGATATTCAAGGAATCAATAAAGTCGAGGATGATACCAAGGGACTGGCGCATAGCTAACATAGTACCAATATGGAAGAAAGGTAGCAAAACTAACCCTGAAAATATAAACCGATCAGCCTTACATCCATTGTTGGAAAATATTAGAAGGAATAATAAGATATAGTATCCAAAATATTGTAAAATAAGAGAAGGCTATAAGTAAGGCTCAGCATGGGTTCGTCAAAAGTAGATCATGTCAAACTAATTGAATACGATTCTATGAGGAAGTCTGTGGAGGGGTGGATTTAGGGAAATCTGTTAATGTAATACTTCTTGATTTCACTAAAGCTTTTGACATGGTGTCTCATAAAAGGTTATTAATGAAACGAGGAAATTTAGGGTTAGGAGATAAAATGTGGAACTGGATTAAAAACTGGTTGCACAATCAGGGACAGATAAGTGACAAAGGGCCAGATGCACTAAGCTTCAAAAGTGATAAAATGGAGAGTGATAAACAGCCAGCCAATCAGCTCCTGTCTGCCATTTGTCAAACACAGTCTGTAACATGGCAGGTAGTAGCTGGTTGTCTATCACTCTCCATTTTAGCAATTTTGAAGCTTAGTGCATCTGGCCCATAGTGAGTAAAATTGCAATATTTGCATATGACACTAAATTGAGTAAGTAAATTAACTCAGGAGAGGATGTGGATACACTATAAACTGACTTAATTCAATTTGAAAGGTGTGCGGAAAGGTGGAAATGTGGTTTAAGATTGATAAATGTAAAATAATTCATTATGGGAACAAAAATGAACAATCTACTTATAGGCTAAATGGATTTATTATAGGGAATTCTGCAGTGGAGAATGACTTGGGGGTCATCATAGATGAAAAATTGGGTAATAGTGCACACTGCTTAAATGCAGCAGCAAAAGCAAACACTGGCATGCATTAAAAAGGGAATGGATTCAAGGGATGCCAATGTGATAATTCCTCTTTGCAAGGCATTGGTGAGACCACACTTGGAAAACTTTGTTCAGTTCTGGGAACCATGTCTTAAAAAGGACATAAATTAATTGGATCAGGTACAGAGAAGGGCAACTTAGTTAGTAAAAGGTCTCGAATCACTAAAATAGAAAGATAGGCTAACCAGGCTGAATATGTTTTCACTGAAAAAACGGAGGTTGAGAGGGGATATGATTAGCATGCTCAAATACAGGATTGGGAGTCATATGGAACTGGGAGATGTTTTGTTCACTAACAGGCCTATACTGAGGACACGCGGGCATGTCCTAAGGCTCGAGGAAAAGAACTTCCATACTGAATTAAGAAGAGGATTCTTCACCATTAGAGCATTAACATTCTGGAACTCATTGCCGGTGGGGATGGTTACATTTTTGGGCACTAATGGAATCCTATAGTTATGACTTTCTCAAATCTGAAGTTACAAGTCAAATAGGTTGAACTCGATGGACTAACATCTTTTTTCAACCTTTATTACAATGTTACTATGTAAAAGCATATCTAGCCCCCATACAGGGCATTACCTCCCTTCTTAATCCCTTACTACAATTTTGGATTAAGTGAGTAATAGGATTACACTGCTAATTCTCTACTGTATTGCTCTATGTATTGTATTGCTGCTGAGAACAATAGGACAGCCATGGCAAGCTATGGTGAGCTATGAACTCAGGAAGATAGTTGAGAGGGGCTCCATCTGTATGTCTCTCTCGAATGAGCACTATGCATGTCGCCCAGTCTGTTCACCAACAGAGCCTGCACATGCGCATAAATGGTTATGCATATGCACGGAGGCAAAACATTGCTCCCCCGTGCGAACGCATGGGGGACCGAATCAACTAGACCTGGGGCGGCCAAACCGGTCCTCGAGATCTACCACCGGTCCACATTTTCCAGATCACCTAGCTGCTTCACAGCTGTAGTCATTACTAACTGTCACATTTTCAAACATGCTGCATTCATTCCTACTAAAGATCCACAGGTTGCCGGAAAAACATGAACTGTTGGTAGATCTTGAGGACAGGTTTGGCCACCCCTGAACTAGACTGACCTCCTCAATGTGTTTCATTACGGTGCAAAGATTTGCATTTGAAGGAAACAGGTGAAACAAGGTGCATGCATGTGCTTGGACTGTTCTGTCTTTTCTGCTTTGTACCGTTCATTGAAAGTACCTGGGCCAGAAATCAGAAAGTGTGAGCTTTTGGGAGAGTTTTCCCATTTTTTTTAAAGCAGATATCATTTTCACTGAAAAAAAACCAGGTTGATCTTGTAATGTTATGATTGCCTTTTTAAAAAAATAGGACAACTCTTCCAAAATCTCTTACTTTCTGATTCTCACACCCTATTACATTTTCCCTCATACATGTAGCTTACAACAGAAACAGGATAAGTAGAGATTTTCAGATTCACAGCATCTTCTTAAATCTCTTTAAATGGATAACAAAAGAGAATTCATGCTAACTATCCCAAACGAATGACAGCTCTGACACCTCAGGTCAGGGACATATGTGACCCTATTAAAGCCCCGCAGCTGGAGAGTGGAGAGTTTGTTTGGGAGTAATCCAGACCTTGGGGAAGATTTTAGCATGGAACACTTTTGGTGTCACACGATAAGTGACCTTGAAAAGAATGTACAATTAAAGGAAAAGGAACTAGAACTTATCTTGAGGGAAAATTTGATTTTCTTCAAGAGCAGGTGAACACCTTAACAAAAAAACTGAAGGAGAAGGAACCTCTTTTGTCTGACTCTCTGACCAAATTGAGAAGGAGCAGAAAGGAGGTTTCCAAGCTTTCAGGCCAGGCGTCATAGTTGCAGAAAACCTTGGCAAAGACTAAAACCAGATCTGAAAACTTTGTAGTACATAGCCAAGCACGACGATAAGGAAGTCTGGTTCTGGCCAATAAGGCTCTGTTGCAGGACTTGGTGGAGCTTCAGGAGGAGGTTTCTGAACTAAAACCATTAGCTATGCCTACTTTCAGCTCAGAGAAAAGCAGAGCAACACCTGGTACTGAAGATGTCATGCCAAATGTTGTATCAGAGACATCAGCCAAAATGGAGATCGCAACTTTGGGGCAATTGATGCCAACGGTGGTGCAGGCTGCAGAAGAATGGTACCATATTGCAGTGGAACCTGGCTGTATTGGATTCCCTGTTCCAGGCAGAAGGAACATGAACTTTGAGCCAGAGCTGCCAGCACCTAAGGCAGGCTTGTCCAAACTATGGCCCTCCAGCTGTTGTGAAACTACAAGTCCCATCATGCCTTGCCACACTTTTGCTATTGGGGATGTGTAGTTTCACAACAGTTGGAGGGCCACAGTTTGGAAATGCCAGGCCTAAGGCCTAGGTACTCTTGGTCCGCTGCGCACCATATACAGACACTATTCTTTCCTCCTTTTTATCTTGATGCAAACAGAATTTTTTTTTACAAAAAATATGGTGAACCGGGCACTGATATGAAATGCTTATCAACCTAAATAAAACTGAGCAGCTGCTTGGGTGTGGCTATAGTTGGCCATCAAGGTGAACACAATACAAAAAAGAAGATAAAGCAGCGCTAATGAGTATAACACAAATACGTGGGATTGCCTGCAAGTACATCAAATTTATTTAGCACACATAGAATAATAAACAATTTTTAAATTGTAAAAGTTTAAAAAGATGACCCTCTCCTGCTAATGACCATTATTTGTGGATGACTGGCTGGTTATATGTCCATTCCAAGTTGGCTATGATCTTGAAGCCATCAGCTGTTTCTGTATTTATTGTATCTCACCAGCAGATGATGGTACAAGAGTTTCCGGCTGGGGTCCAAAAGTCCTCTGCACATTTTACATCTGCCCCACTGCAGTGCACATGGTTTTGTGCATCTAAGAAGGATTTTGTCAGGAAGAGTGAACTAGAATAAGGCCCTGAGTGCAATCTGGAACTTCTGTACCTGAAATGAACAAGTGCCTAAATCTTAGGCAGTTGATTTAGTGTAAAGTGTTTCTAAAAAAAAAAAAAAAAAAAATGGAGCACTGTAAACTATTTTCTTTTTTTTCATTACAGTATGTCATATTTAAAGAATTGGGGTTGAGCAAAGTAAAAAGATGTGGAGTTTGTATGTACTGCATCATTACAGTATAGTTGCTACTGGATAGTTACATACCATATCCTGTCATTTAGGATGCTGGAAGTTAAGCTAATGGAGCTCTGATGCACCCTAACCTCTCCCTCTGCCCCTAAACCTCCCTTGAGAAGCCTATCTCCAGCAGCCTGACTTTAACTCTCCCCACTGCCTAACCATAAAGGCCCCCATACACTAGAAAGATTTGTCTGACCTATAAATTGCATCTGATTTCCCTTGAACTTCCCCGGCAGCTTCCCAGGAAGGCTACATCCAATTTGACACATGATGTGCTATTTTTTACATCCAATTTGCGTCAGATGAATCTCATGTGATTTATCTAATGCGAATTGGATGTACCGTAATTTACCGTATTTTAAAATACGAATTCACCTGTCACTGACTGTGCGCTCTCTGTATATGCTGCAGCAGTGCACACCGGTCCCCACAGCTCGACAGGGGGACGCCAGCGTGTCCCGCCCACCAACCCCAGCAGGAAGCCGGCAGGAAAAGAGGTCTCCAACACCCCCCAACCCCCGTGTGACAAGTGGCCCAGCCGCATCCCGAGTATCCGGGGAGGCGGAGGAAGGGACGAGCCACGGACAAACCAACGGCGGCCGCAGGGGGAGGCAGTAGCTTAGCCAGAGCAGCACCTGCTGCCAGGAAACTGCCCGACCCTCCGGGCCCCCACCACTGCCAAGCTCCCGCCAGGCCAGCATGGAGACCCCGGACAGGTACAGCCGGCTCCCGGAGGTGTAGAGGGTAAGCTGTTTGGGCCACATGAATTGGAAAGGAGTATTGGCCACGCCCACTTTTCCAGTGGTTCAAATGTTGGAGGGTATGCAATAATTGCTGCTACAGATGGGAGAGAGGAACCACCGCAGCTGCAATGTCCTGAGTCGAAAGTGAGTTGTTCTCTCAGTACATTGAAATCAGGCTTGCGCTCCGTTGCAGCACAGTACCTGATTGGTTCTGCGGCTCTCCATGGACTCCTGTGCAGGTAACATCGGTACACTGAAATCAGGCTTGAGCTCCGGTGGAGTACGGCGCCTGATTGCCTGTGCGGCTCTCCATGGACTCCTGTGTTATTAAAATGTAAACACAGTCTATGGAGAGCCGCATAAGCAATCAGGCGCCGTACTCCGCCGGAGCTCAAGCCTGATGTCAGTGTAATGTATACAGAGAGAACAACTCACTTTCAGCTCAGGACAGTGCAGCAGCGTTGGTTCCTCTCTCCCATCTCCCTGCTTCTTCCAGTGACGTGCTGCGGCTGCTGCGGGGGGTCAGGCGGAGGAGGGTCTAGAGCTACGCAATATATATATATCGGATCTGACCCATCATGGGTGCTTTTAAGCACCCAAGATGTGCCCAGATTCCGATATATCTTATCTTCAGCAGGTCCGACGCCCTGATCCGATCTGATGCGCACGGGAACGTGCATAAGATCAGATCAGATGTCAAACACATGCGATTTTCGGCCGATTTCACCCGATTTATCGGCCCAAAGGGCCGACATCGGGTGAAATCGGCCGAAAATCGCATAGTGTAGGGGGGCCTTAAAGGTGCGTTGTTCTCTCAGTACATTGAAATCAGGCTTGCGCTCCGTTGCAGCACAGTACCTGATTGGTTCTGCGGCTCTCCATGGACTCCTGTGCAGGTAACATCGGTACACTGAAATCAGGCTTGAGCTCCGGTGGAGTACGGCGCCTGATTGCCTGTGCGGCTCTCCATGGACTCCTGTGTTATTAAAATGTAAACACAGTCTATGGAGAGCCGCATAAGCAATAAGGCGCCGTACTCCGCCGGAGCTCAAGCCTGATGTCAGTGTAATGTATACAGAGAGAACAACTCACTTTCAGCTCAGGACAGTGCAGCAGCGTTGGTTCCTCTCTCCCATCTCCCTGCTTCTTCCAGTGACGTGCTGCGGCTGCTGCGGGGGGTCAGGCGGAGGAGGGTCTAGAGCTACGCAATATATATATATCGGATCTGACCCATCATGGGTGCTTTTAAGCACCCAAGATGTGCCCAGATTCCGATATATCTTATCTTCAGCAGGTCCGACGCCCTGATCCGATCTGATGCGCACGGGAACGTGCATAAGATCAGATCAGATGTCAAACACATGCGATTTTCGGACGATTTCACCCGATTTATCGGCCCAAAGGGCCGACATCGGGTGAAATCGGCCGAAAATCGCATAGTGTATGGGGGCCTTAAAGGTGCCCACACACGCACCGATCCCGGCTGTGCGATGCTATGCGATGGGGTGCGCGCTCCCGCGGCACCTCATTGCGCAGTACAAAAAGTATGTGCTGCACAAATAATTTTTGTACTAGCTTTTTATCGCATAGCATTGCATCACATGCACATCGCATGCACAAGGCATATGATGCAATGCTATGTGTGCTAGTTAAGCACAGAACGCACGCCGGGATCGATGCGTCTGTGGGCACCTTTACACCTGGACCCCTCTGTCTAAACCTAAAGCCCCACCCTGCAGCCTTTTCCTAACCTTCTCCTTTATGGAGTTATTTTTGCAGGCTAAGGAGCAGTGGCGTAATGAGAGTGAGACCTGCAGGAGGAAAAGCCATGCCCTGCCTGCATTTCACAGCCCATCCAATCCAAATGTATGAATGTCTCTAGATTTAGCTGCAACTCTCAGCCACTATCTCCCTGTTCACCACAATGGCCCAATCACCCACTATCTCCTTGTCACCCTCTGCCTACAGCTGTCACACTCTGTCTCTATATAGCTTGTAATTGGCATTATGGTGTGTGGGCTTATGTGTAATTGGCATTACGGCATGTGGCTTTATGTTTAATGGGTATTATGGATTTTGCTAAAATGTGTAATGGGCATTACGGTGTGTGATCTAAAGTGTAATACCACGCCCCTTTTGGTGATGCCATGCCTCCTTCCCATGAGGCCACGCCCCCTTTTCACCATGCGGCTTTGCCGCGCAAAGGTCTACCCTGCTAGTGTGTTTAGATTTGGGACCACCATTACTATAATTCTAGATTCGTCTATGCACTCCATGCGGAAAGGATAAGAAAATAACAAGACACCTAGATGATCAGAGCGTTCTGAAAAAGATAATGTAATGTGTTTTTAATTTCATTGTATATTTTCTTGTATATTGGGCACGATATGGTAATAACAGATCTCCTACCTATCTGTTTACAGATTAAGGTGTATACAGATTAAGGTGTAGAGTTAAATGACACAATAACAACTCAGTTTATCATTAGTAGTTTAGGTAGAGTATGCATTTGCATACACAGTGTAAAAATATTAAGTTAATGATGGACGATACAAGTTCTTATGAACGATTTACCTGATGAACTGTACCTTATATGTATATATATATATATATATATATATATATATATGCCACAGGACAGGCACACCGTTTCCACACATCAGCTGCCGAGGTGCACACGCCAAATAGTACTGTAGACTCCCAACACTGCGGCACTCAGACGGACTTCACAGCAAAGAAAACACCACCAGACAGGGTATTTTTTGGTCAAAAAATACCCTGTCTGGTGGTGTTTTCTTTGCTGTGAAGTCCGTCTGAGTGCCGCTGTGTTGAGAGTCTATATACATTACATACATTCGTTTGATCTATGTGCCAATTACTTTTTAGTCTAGTGTCTTGAAAAACATATACAGTATACAGTGAATTATACTTATTTGTGTGTTTTACTAGGATACACCATACACCTTCAGCTTAGCTAAATATCAGACAATGGGATCCACAGCTGAAGTCCTTACGGAAATACATGACTACATATTATTAGCACTTCAATTTGTTGGACTTCACGAAAAAATGTTTATGACACTTAATAATTATGAAAATACATTCTCGTGTTCCAAATATTAATTGGCTTAAAGTATTGCAAAGATACGTGTCTTTCTGATGATCCTGCCAACCTGTCCCTGAGTCACAAATGGGTTCTGTATCAGTATTAGCAAACCTCTCTATAGACTCGCCATCTGGATCCTGGCTCTATCCCAGCGATTCTCTTTGATAGATTATGGCAGGACCAAAATAGCTCAAAGCTTTTTCCCTAGCTGAAGCCTCTATCCCTCTCTCTTTCAAAATGTTGTTTTTTTGCAGGTTTCTACTTAAATATTTATATAGTCCTCTGAGAGAGGTCAGGGTAGAGATCATGAATATTTCATAATGTGACCTAGCAATCAGTGTGCCATGATACACTTAAAATATTATGATATAGCTACATACCTTCTGTGATTTATATTTATGTAATTATCATCTATATAAATAATAAAATTGGTTCAAGTAATGCATTTAACAATTTTCAGTGCGGAAGCAGTTATCATAAAACACAATACCTTGATACTTACCTATGTTCTTTAAATGAACAATATTAGTAGCGGTGAAACATCTTGTTATTACACAGTAGGAACACTGCTATATTCCTTTGGGAATTTTAAGCTTATAAAGGATCACTTAACCACCTGCTAATATAGGATGCAATTCATATATTCTATTTTATAAACTAATATGATGATATATGCATTACCACTGAATCCTGTAGATAATCTAAAAATATTTTGATATTCACAGCAAGGAGTTATTGGCCCAGCAAGTGTAATCATCTTCCTGCCTGCAGTACCTCTTCTAATCCTGGTTTCTGTAATGATAAGATAATTCTTCAGGCTTCGTGTATCACACTGTAACAGTACAGAAGGTTAAATTACTAGCAAAAGGATTCTGGGTAATACAATGCAAATACCTTTTTTGATTCGTTGTCTGGCTTAGCCTTGTGGGGGAAAGTAGTTCAGCAACAGTTAGGGCACCAAAGGTTACCCATCCCTGGGAAGCTTCTCTAGCAGACACTGCTGAAACTCAGTTTTCACAATATAATCTTTATCAATATTGTTGTGATACCAGTGCATTTAAAATTATCTGACATATTTAAACGGTTCTATTGTCCATGTGTCACTCTTATTGTGTCATACCATATTAATGAATAAGTGCATAAAAAATTTATACATATTGTAGCACACAGTGTCAAGACATCAAAGGGTTACAAACAAACAGAGAAGAATTCTGCCTGATTACTCTGATTTTGTGTAATTCACAATCAAATTGTCCAGGCTGAATTCTCTTGTCACGGCCGGTACTGGGGCGCACCGCTCACCTGTTCATCTTCGCCGGCGGGGTCTGCTGGCTGTCCGTCCGGGTGCATGGCGGGGAGCACTGCGTCCAGTTCTCCCAACTGCGACCATCTTCCTGGGGTCTCCAGTGTACGCTCCCAGTGGAGGAACCAGCAGTAGGTGTTTGTCTTCAGCCCGGGTGCCGCCATGTTGTTGTAGCTGGCCAATAGTGCCGGTCCTCAGTTCAGCCCCACCAATCAGGGTTTTCCCAGGGGGGTAAAGCTGAGTCCTTTGGGGCATACAGATGCCAGTGCTTTGTTGTCAATCCCTTGGGAGGAAGCTTCAAACTGTGCTCCAGCTTATGCTCTTTGGTGTTCCTGTTTCCCAGCGTTTGTTACCTGGAATCCTGCATCCATTACCTGCAAGTTCAGCACATTTTACCCAGCACCTGTTACCTGGAATCCTTCACTTGTATCCTGCACTCATTACTCACAGTTCAGCACCTGTTACCCAGCACCTGTTACCTGGAAGCCTGCACTTGTATCCTGCACTCATTCCCTGCAGTTCAGCACCTGTTACCTGGAATCCAGCACTTGTATCCAGCATTCATTACTTGACAGCCATCTGTACCTGTTGACAGCCATCTACACCTGCTGCCAGCCCTCTGTACCCATTGCCAGCCATCTGTACCTGCTGCCAGTCATCTACACCTGCTGCCAGCCATCTGTACCCGCTAAAAGCCAGCCATCAGTACCTGCTGACAGTCATCTGCATATGCTGCCAGCCATCTGTACCCGCTGCCAGCCATCAGTACCTGCTGACAGTCATCTGCATCTGCTGCCAGCCATCTGTACCTGCTGCCAGCATAGGCGTGCGCAGCCCATTTTATTAGTAGGTGCACAATTGGAGGGGCATTTCTATCACCGCCCACTGGGCGTGTCTATCACCGCCCACTGGGCGTGTCTATCACCGCCCACTGGGTGTTTTTAGGGACCGCTTGAAAGAAATGTATTATTTAAGCCCCATACACACTAGGCCAAATTGGTCACAATATCAATATGACCAATATCGCCTAGTGTGTACACTGTACATCAGTGGTATCAAACTCATGGCCCTCCAGCTGTTGTGGAACTACACGCCCCAGCATGCCCTCCCACAGTTTTAGCAATGCATTATATAAAATCTGTGGCAGGGCATGCTGGGACGTGTAGTTCCACAACAGCTGGAGGGCCATGAGTTTGACACCACTGCTGTACATCATTAACGACCATCTTCATTGTCTAAACATGCTCGGACAAGGGAGTCCTCATTAATGACAGTCATGCTACAGCACAGCCGTCACTTCCACCTGTCATCGGCTCCCTTGCAACCAGCATCACCAAGTGTGCATATGACTATACAAGATAAGATAAGATAAGATAAGATAATTTATTGTCATTGTAAAAACAACAAGTACAGTTGCCAGCACAACGAAATTACACACTTGGTCCCAGAGGAGATACCAACAGAAAGAGAGACGACAGTGCACTAACAGTTTACATTGTAGTCGCACACTGCAGCAGGAAAGAAGCTATTTTTCAGACGGGAGGTTCTAGCTTTTAGACACCTCAACAGCTTATTTGATGGTAAAAAAGAAAAGACATGATAATAAGGATGGTAATGGTCCTGCATAATGCTAGTTCTCTTACGTCTACAATTTTTTGCAAAGATGTCCGAGATAGTGGGTAAGTCGCAGCCGATAATAGTTTCAGCAGTGCGTACTACCCTAGTTATTTTCTTCAGGTCTTTAACTAAACTATTTCCAAACCATACTGTAATACAATAAGCCAATATACTTTCGATTACACAGGTATAAAATCTCACTAGGTTCTCCCGAGAAAAATTGGCAGCTCTCAGTCTCCTCAAAAAGAAGAGGCGCTGCTGGGCTTTCTTGACTACCAACCCAATGTGAGGAGTCCATGATAGATCCTCAGAGATCGTGGTCCCCAGCAACTTAAATTCTTTCACTCTATCAACCTCTAACTGATCAATAAAAAGAGGTTCCAATACAGTTTTCTTCCCCCTTCTAAAATCAATAATGATTTCTTTGGTTTTAGCCAGATTCAATAAGAGGTTGTTCTCCTTGCTCCATCTAACTAAGGACTGAACCTCATCTCTGTATGCGGATTCCTCACCATTTGAGATGAGTCCCACTAATGTAGTGTCATCCGCAAATTTAATAATTAAATTTGAATCCGACCGCGAGAAACAGTCATACGTGAACAAGGAAAATAATAGTGGGCTCAGCACACAACCCTGAGGGGCGCCAGTGCTCAATCTCCGCACTGATGACTCACAACCCCCTAGCTTAACATATTGGGGCCGCTCAAGCAAAAAATCTAAAATCCAGCTGCATAATCTAGGAGGGAAACCTAAATACAACAATTTAGTCACTAAAATGTTGGGAATTATTGTATTAAAAGCAGAACTGTAATCAACAAATAACAGTCTGACATACGAATTTGGTTTCTCCAAGTGTGAGAGCGAAGAGTGAACCACCGACAATAGTGCGTCCTCTGTAGATCTTTTTGGTTTATATGCGAATTGATTATTATCAAAACCCGGCGGCAATAGCTTCTTAATATGTGCCATAACCAACCTCTCAAAACACTTCATAATCAAAGGGGTCAACGCAATAGGGCGGTAGTCATTTAGGCTCTCAATCTTGGATTTCTTGGGAATGGGAATGACCATCGTGGACTTAAAAATATCGGGGACAATACAGGCTTGTAAGGACATATTAAAAATGAAGGTAAAGATCGGGGTTAGTTCGCCAGCACAACCCTTCAGGACCCTACCCGGGATACCGTCGGGGCCGGCAGATTTCCTGGCATTTATCCCTAACAACCCTCTCCTGACCTCATGTTCTGAAAATGAGAGTGACGCATCCTCCTCAGAAAGACTTGCCGATGCATACCACTTTACATTAGGTGCGCACCAGTGGTGCCTCCAGCAGAGCACCACTGGCGCACTACCTGTAGGGGTCCCCCCCCCATCACCCCCGACATTCATAGTGACGTAGGAGGCGAAACATCACAGAGCCTGCCAGGGGGGGGGGGGGGAGGGGGGAGGGGGGAGCGGAAGCTTCCTAACATCTGTGATGTCCTAGTAGGTTTGTCCTGCCCCAGCAAAACCAACAACTCAGGGGGTTAATTGTTAATTTTTCACTTATGAATAAAAACCTAACCTAGCTTGCTTCCTCCTAGGAGGAACACTACAGGCAGCCAGGTCACTCACGCTGGCTGTCTCCTACTCGTGGTGGGTCAATCATTCACTACAGTGCGGTGCCTCTGCTGCCAGCCCAGGGCACGTGCTGCTGCTGGGCTTGCTCTCTCAGGCAGCAGGAGGTCGGAGGACGGCGGGAGCGTGGGCAGGACGACGGCAGGAGCGCGTCCAGGAAGACGCAGGGAGCGCGGCCAGGACGATGTCACCACGTCTGTGTGTGACGTTATTAGAGGCGGGGCCGGGTGCTAATGTGAATGGAGCTCACGGAGCTCACTGAGCTGCACAGCCCACGTCCCGGCCAGCGCTTCCAGGCTGGAGAACGGCAGCGGGTAGCGGCCGTGACTGGCAAGTGAAACTGCTGCATTTGAAACATTTTGCGTGCAATCGCGTGGGGGGTGCCGACGGGCATTAGGAGGTGCCTGTGCACCCCCGGCACCCCCCGTGCGCACGCCAATGGCTGCCAGCAATCAGTACCTGCTGACAGTCATCTGCATCTGCTGCCAGTCATCTGTACCCACTGTCAGTCATCTGAGCCTGCTGACAGTCATCCTGTAAAGGTTCCCAGATTCGTCTTCTTCTTCTTCACGATCCGGTCCAGTGATCTTGTAAAGGTTCCCTGACAAATCTTCTTCTTCTTCACGATCCGGTCCAGTCATCTGGTAAAGGTTCCCGGACAAGTCTTCTTCTTCTTCACTGTCCAACCCAGTCACCTGGTAAAGATTCCTGGACTAATCATCCTCGTTCTCTGTGAACTCTATCCCAGTTGCCCAGTTGTCCTGCTGGGTTCTTGGCTCCGCAGCTTCCCTAGCTGGCCTTATCTTCCGGTGCTTCTTCTATGAGAAAGACTTATATCAAACCTGCTACTCTTCAGTCTCCTCCAGACCGTGAACCCTACCCTCCGGGCCTCAGGCAGATCCACAGGGTACCCCTAGCGTGACATCTCTACTGCCTCCCAAGAAGCTCAGGAGGCAGATTACCAGAACCCAAACTGCCTCAGCTTGAGGGCCCCTAGAGTTGGGGAGCCCTTGGGCAGCTTCTCATTGAGCCCGTACATTAAGATGGCCCTGTTGGTGGGGACAATTTACTTTGTGTTGCCATTTTAATTGCTAAAAGGAACCCTGCATTCAACCTCATGGAACTAATACCAAACGGACTAAGCTGGTTACTTTAATTTATTGCTTCAAAGCTTGTACCTTCTGTGGAGAAAAGATGGTTTAACAAATGGACACTGGTGAATTTAACACCACTTGTCCACAGACTGCTTTATGTTCTTTGTGAGCTGTGTGAAAGAAATAACAACATATCTTAATACATTGGTTGTATGGTTGTATATGCATTTATTGAATTGTTGTAGTTGTTTATATATTTATAAATTAATCTTAACAATCCATTTGTTAAGTGTTCTCTCTTCACTTAACATTTTACACATATATATATATATATATATATATATAGAGAGAGAGAGAGAGAGAGAGAGAGAGAGAGAGAGAGAGAGAGAGAGAGGAGAGAGAGAGAGAGAGAGAGAGAGGAGAGAGAGAGATGAAGGCTGGGAGTCTAATCTTACTATTTGTTGTATGGCCATGGTGCCAATCTGGGGAAATAACCCTGTATGCAGCAGGGTAGAATGGGCGGGACTCAATTGCTTCCGACTTTGCATCCGAAAAATAATAATAATACACAAATTTGTACAATGTTTCAGAGTATTCCTCCTTTATCAAGAGCATAATATATACACTGTTTTGATTTATGGTCTAATTAATTTACTAGTTCTATTATAATATATCTTTATTTGTGTGTTTTTGGAGAGTAACTAGCTCATTTTATCCAGCTGATTTAGATTAACCACCCTTAGTAGCACCTGGAAAGATATCTAGTATAATCTATACACATACAGTCAGATCCACATAAGACTTCAATGGAATTTAGAGCACCACTAATAAAGTACCATGAGAATTGTTGTAGCCATCCATGCATAAATACATAAAACCTATGCATAATAACAACAAGAAATGAAAATACTGTACAGTATATGCAAAATAGCACAAAAAGCAAAACACAATCAAGAAAATAAACAATATTTTTTAAACAATAAATAACATTATGTACTCAAAACTGTAGCATCATAAAAATCAATCCATACCAGAGAACACTGCCCAATAAGTTCCTAGTTGAACTTGAAATGGATCAAAGAGATAACCATTATCAGCAATTTGTGTCATGGGCCCTATATATAAAGTTTTCAAATTAGCTTCAAACTCCTCTAGAAATCAGAATCTCAAGAACTTAAATGAATGGTCCAAAGTTATTAAATAGAAAGCTTTCTCATTGTCTAAGGGCAAAAAATTATTGAGATGAGACGAGTCAAGAACCTAGAGAATGGTAATCACTTTCCTAATATCATTGACTGAATGTCTGTCAGAAACAAAACTTTATAGTCAATATCATAAATGTCGGGAGAATAACCTTCAGTTTTCAGCTTATATTTTATTAAGCAATTTATAAATAACAATAAGTCAGACAGTTGCCTACTAGAACAAAGAAGTATTGGGTGACTTGCTGGCATAGGCCAAAGTTTCATAGCATTATTGGCTGGAAGGGTGCATTTGGACAATATTTATTTTAACACCACCTACTGTATACTGTCCCATCAAACCCCATAATGATTCAATTCAGACCAGGGGGTAGATAAAGTGAAAAAGTGCCTGTCACTTTATCACCGGCCTATCAGCTCCTAACTGTTAAGTTACAGGCTTAAAAGGGACAGTTTGGAGCTGATTGGGCGGTGATAAAGCACCAGGGACTTTTATCTTTTCTCATCCCTTATCACTGCTTCATACATCTACCCCCAGGTATTTTATCAATGGCTACATCTTATTGGTTTTGATAACCCAAGTAATAAAGGAGGAGTAGGAGAAGTGTGAGCAGGAAGGCAGAGATGCTAGGAAGGGCTAGCCTTCCTAGAATTTTGACTAATGAACTCTGTCATTATTATCTAGATAATATAGAGATTCATAAATATTTTAAAAATGTCATGAATAGCTTTGCCACAATGAACTCTTGCATTGTCATTTTAAGTCATTATAGTTCCAGGCTCTCTATAATCGTTAAGCAGATTTGACAAAAGTTACATTTAATACTAAATTTATATGAATACAATTATTATTAAATGTGTATTTTTTACATACAGTCACTGAGCAATAAAATAGTGAAATTGTAATTTCTTGTTGATGTAGACTGATTTATGAGGCTGGGGGAAGTCTAGAAAGCTTTATAAGCCTCAGTCAAATCCTACTGAGATTTTATTTTATTTCTGTAGTCATTAATGATTGCACACTGCAACTAGAAGAGAGCTTGATCTGAAAGGCAGATACGATGAATTTCTACATTTCAACATCAGGCATAGGGCCTGATTCTGGTTCACTCGCAAAAACACATTTTCTCTCTAATGGACAAAACCATGTGCACTGCAGGGGGGAAGATGTTACATGTGCAGAGAGAGTTAGATTTGGGTGGGGGGTGTACTTCAAACTGATATCTATATTGCAGTGTAAAAATAAAGCAACCAGTATTTACCCTGCACATAAACAAGTAACACCTAAATCTAACTCTCTGCGTATGGTACATCTACCCCCCTCCCCCCCTGCAATGCACATGGTTTTGTCCATTAGAGAGAGATAATTTTTGTGAGTGAACCAGAATCAGGCCCAAAATTTGAGGTATATTTTCTATGAAATGGATGGAGAATTTCCCATACTGTACAGTATGTCAGCATGATGGTCTTATTAAGTAAGAAATAGAATTCCAACCTTATAAGATTTAAATAGAGAAGAACTAGGACCTATCTGTTTTATTTTAACTTAAAATATTATTGATGTAATATAACCTCAGAATAGGTATTGGGAATGTAAATCTCAAAGAAAAAAATTATAAGACCCTTATACCGTGGTTTTCAAAATAATATGCGGCCTACTGTAATGGGGTCTATAAAATCAGACATTCCAAGAAAAATAGGTACTTGTGTAGTTTCACGGCGGCAGCCTACGCTACGTTTGAAGCTACGTTATCAGCAGTGGCGTAACTACTGTAAGGCAGCCCCAGCAGCCGCTTGGGGGAGCAAGCCACAGTGGGGTCTGTGTGGGCGCCGGCACCTGCTTAATGCACTGCCATGCTGCTGCCTGCCGCTGCCCACTGGCTGAGCACCGGAGGCGAGTCAGCCGCAGCGCGGGTGCAGCCATGGCAGAGACGACAAATCCCCCACTGATTCAATTGACTGTGCACAGAGCCGGCTATTGGCTACTGTGTACAGGACGGGTGGGCGGATGGATGTGCTAGGGCGGCCTGGGATGCGTTGGAGCCAAGGGAAGCAGTAGTGTCTGCTGGTCTCTCTTTCGCTATCCTGCTTCAGCTTCTCCGTTATGCATGTGATGTCATCACATGCTTGGAAAACATGGTGGAGAGGAGCCGGGGGGGGGGGGGCGCCACAAACCTTTTGGCAGGGGGGAGCATTTATAGTTACGCCACTGGTTATCAGCATAGCCCAACTGCTTCCTTACTTGTGTAGTTTTTTGGTGGCAGCCTAAGCTACGTTGTCAGCGTAGCCCAATGGCTGCCTTGCGTAGTAAGCATAGTGTCTCCGCATCAGCACTGCGTAGTTAGCGTAATCACCGTACTGCCCCCAGGAGCTGCAGCTCTGTCCCCGGTGTCCCTGGCAAGCCCAGCCCACACAGCGCTGGCACCCGCATGATCCCCTCTCCGCTGGCGGATGCCACTATCCACACCAGCGTCCACATCCACGTCGGCGTGGAGTTCATTTTATAAAGTGTGGCGAGTGCAGCGAGCGAACACGGATTACATGACGTGTATTCCGCGTCCCCACGCCATGCTTCAGGCTCGGTGGCTCGCTGCGCTCGCCACACTTTATAAAATCAACTCCACACCGATGTGGATAGTGGGGGTATGGACAAGTCAGGAGGACGCGTACCGCGTCCCTGGGTGGCGCTCGCTACGCTCGCCACACTTCATGAAATTCAAATATGCTGTTCATACTTCACAGAGTTCTCTATGTTTCTCTGTATAGTTACTTGCTGTTTGTCTATATCTGCTCTATGCTGTAACCTCATAATGTTTACAATTTGTGTACTTAAACATTCATAATGTCGATATTGAAAACATTTAAGACATGACAACATTCTCAGAATGCCAACAGGCAGAATTGCCAGCATTCTCAGAATGTTGACATTAGTTTTATGTTATATATGGAAGGGTTATGCTGCTGGGCTGTCTGGCAGTGAGTGCTGTGTAGCCCCACCCCCTGCTGAGACTCCACTTCCCCGCTGTGACATACAGGCTTGATTAGGAGAGAGGCATGCATACGGGTGGGGCCAATGTATGTGCTGCCACTGCCCGCTGTCAGCTGTACTAATTCATAGGATGGAATGCGGAGCATGAGCCTGGGACGAGTCCCGCTGAGTGCCCCACTGTTAGCAACTGGTGGGCACCCCATGCAATATCATGGCTCACCCGCCGGTAAAAACGGCACTGCCTGCAATGACTTGTGCCATTGAAAAAAACAGTGGATGGTAAGCCTGTTATGATGGGTTTTTTGGATGGGATTGGACATATTAACCTGGCTGTGAATAGATTTGTAGTTGAACACATCCATTTCCTGCTAGCGGGCGGCGGCTTAACTGGACATTGGCTGCTGCAAGTTTGCATAAAAATTGAGTCATATAAAAATTTAGTGATATGAACAAGTATTACTCTTAATATACAGTTACTAAAGTAATTATTGAATTTGGTCCTTATTTTTATGCTACAACAAACTGTGGAGATCAGAGTAGTACAAAGATTGAATGAAGAAACTCCAAGTTTTTTTAATGTATTATTCTGAATCGAATGACATATTTGGAAACATTCACAGTGAGTACAGGCATATGCGAAGAGACTACATTTATAATAGGGACAGATAGCATTGATTTCTTTTACAGTAATCCAATTAGGGACTGATCTGTAGCATTGAAAGATTAACTGCAAGGATTTCCCCAAACCTCCATTAATCCTTTAGCGCCAGCTATTCCTGGTAGGTGCATTCAAGGGCATGCTGGGAAAAGAATTGCTCCAACTGTTAAGGCCAAGCGATATATATGGCACATGTAATTCTCTTCCTGCCCTTTCTTATTTAAAAAAGAGATGTTTAAGTCTGTGAATGGTAATTAGGGAAATAATAGGACAGTGGAATAAAAGCCTTGCAGAATCTTAATGCAGAACAGTAATGAACCATCTTGGATCTAAATGACTTCCTATCTTTTCTATGGCATTGAAGAGTTAATCATTCCATTTATCACTTTGATACACAAACCTGCCATACTGTGAAGATGAAGAATCTACCAGCTATAAAACACCACGCTAATGGCTCACATTTTCACTGGGATATGTAAAATAAAAATAAAAAAGTGCTGACTTTGGCACAATGTAAAAACCTCATCAGTTTCTTTGCTGTCTCCCCTAATTGCACCGTTATGGTTTCATTAGGTGGAAGAGAAACACATTATCATGGCCAGACAATCTCATTGAAATCTATTTTATCTTTTGCAGAGTCATACAACATCTGCACGTTATGGAAAAGTTATTTTTGTTTAAAAACACACAGTGACTTAACTATTTCTTCTACACCAAATATTTTTTTTTCTCTATTATATTCATTGTAAAATATTTAGGCTCCCCCATGTTTTGGTTGTATTATTGGCCTGATTCAGACCTATTAGTAAGGCTGAAGTTTTTGCAGATGGACAAAACCATGCTGCACTGCAGGTCAGGCAAATGTAACATGTGCAGAGAGAGTTAGATTTGAGCAAACCTCCCAACTGTCCCGATTTTCGCAGGACCATCCTGACTTTTTGGGATGGTCCCACATCTCCCCTGGGGCCGGCAGTGTCCCGTGGTGGGGGGGGGGGCAGTTAGGAGTCCCTCCCAGCCTGAAGTGAATAGACACTGTGCGCCGGTGCGCACAGTGTCTATTCAGCATCGCAGAGGGTAAAAACGGGGCCGTGGCCCAATGGCGGCTAATTCGCATATGCCGTGCCCTCATTAGCATAGGCCATGCCCCTTTTTTGGACACGTGCGGCTTCATCGAACGAGTGTCCCTATTTCCTTGCTTAAGTTGGGAGGTATGATTTGAGTAAGTTATTTTTTTTCTGTGCAGGGTAAATACTGGATGATTTATTCTTACACTGCAATTAAGATTTCAGTTTGAAGACACCTCAACCAAATCTAACTCTTTCTGAACATGTTATATTTTCACCACCTGCAGTGCAGCATGGTTTTGTCCACCTGCAACAATTGCAGCTTTGCTAAACAGGTCTCAATTAGGCCCTATGACCATATCATGTAAACAGAGGAACCATTATGGTGTAATTCTATGAGTACAGACATGGCATTGATGGGAATCTGGCACAGCTAATAGTTTGAGAACACCTAACTCAGGCATTCTCAAACTATGCTCTGGGACCCCTTTGACAATAAAAATTACAGTAGCCAGCAAATTACCGCAGAATGGCCGCCATACATATGTGGTCAGCAGTCCCCACATGCATGGTAGCATTATGGAGGCAAATAATGATGCATGTAGTCTGAAGTAACACATGCAATAGACTCCTTGGATCACTGACAGAGAGATCAGAGAAGTCATCAACCTGATGGTTAGCAACATGGAGTCGCAAGCTCATGCTGAGGTGGTTGCAACCCCCTTTGGTATCAGAACCCACAGTTTGAGAACCGCTGCTCTAATTAATATAATCATGTTAAAGTTTATAGTTATATTTTTACTTAAATAGTTTCAACAGCCAGCATCAGTTTGTTATACTGTATGTTCTAAAAAGATTATGGGGCAGATTTATTAAGCTTGGAGAAGAGATAAACTGGAGATAAAGCGGAGAAAAGGTAAAAGGAGATAAAGCACCAGCCAATCAGCTCCCAACTGTCTTGTTCAAACACAGCTGATTGGCTGGTGCTTTATCTCCTTTTACCTTTTCTCTGCTTTATCTCCAGTTTATCTCTTCTCCAAGCTTAATACATCTGCCCCTATATGACTAAAGCCACCAGGTTGCATTCAGTAAGATATCATCCAAGCAACAATGAAAGTAATTCACAATTTAAAATTAAAGTAAATGTCTTTTATCTTTCAGGTAGTACTACTTTTACCATCTTGCAGTTACAAATTTGATGTTTCATCCATCTGAAGGCTAATACCCCTGATGAAACATCAGAAGCATAAAATGGAGCCCCCCCCCCCCCCCATATTCCCCCATGTTTCAAGACTTTTTTATTGGGCAACCCTATGAAACCTGTGCGCTTTCCAAAGACGCAGCCTCGTTTTTGCTTAAAATGGGTCTGATTTTGTGGATTATGCTTCGTTTCCGATAAGCCGCAGCTCCTAATTAGAATGACCCAAGTGACACTATTACTCACGATCAGCGACCATGTGTAATAGGATAAGCAGTAATTTTGGATTTTATTTTTCCTAAAATTTTAATTCTCTAGCAGGCAGAGAGGTGCAATAAATAAACCCAGGGCGAAATGTAATAGGCTGAGAGTTTCAGAAAGTGAGAGATTTTGGGAGAGTTTTCCCCCTTTTTTTAAAGCAGCAATCAATTACACTGCAAAACCAGGTTGATTTTGCCATGTAATTGATTGCTGCTTTAAAAAAATGGGAAAACTCTCCCAAAATCTCTCACTTTCTGAAACTCTCACCCTATTACATTTGGCCCCCAGTGTTTCTTCCAAATTCTGCTTTGGTGGAGTTTCACTCAAATCTGCAGTAAATCAAAAGTGATTACAGATACAATAACTTTCTACAATGAATCTTTTACTTATTTGTGTTAAGGATATTGATTTTTTGCACATACTGTATATAATAGCAATGATGTTCATGTTTAAGAATGCCTAGATTACCAAATTATCTTTCCACCGCTCCCCCGCCATCATACTGAAAGTCAGAACTACCATTGGTGCATTGCACTGCGGCCCCTGCGGACTAAGGGGCCCACTGCTGCTACTCACTGCTGTGTGGCATATTGTGAACCTGGGTTGGAGTAGAGTAGGGTGCCCAAAATTATATTTTTGCACCAGGGCCAACCAGTCACAAGTTCCACCACTGCAAACAGTAATGCATCTGTTCATTTGCTAAAGCAGAGACGGTACTTGTTTCCTAGCAGGCCACCCAGATTTCTTACGTGCGGAAACGTAGTGAAATCGCATCTAATCGCATCGCATGGTACGTTTTTACCATGCGATGTGATGCGATGCGATATTTGATTGTACAATGTGATGTGATGGGTGCTTACAATTGTAAGCACCTGCACCTACGCCATTGTTTAGCGTCAACCCCAGTATCCACACCACCGCGAAGCGTGGCAAGCGCAGCGAGCCCCGCGTGGGATGGCGGAAAGCATTCTCCAACCTTTTCATACCCCCACTATCCACGTCGGTGTGGAGTTGATTTTAGATAGTGTGGCGAGCCCGAAGTGTGGCGAGTGCAGAAAGGCCCATGAGGGGATGCGGAATACATGTAAAGTTATCCGCTTCCCCTTGCGGGGCTCGCTCTGCTCGCCGCTATCTAAAATCAACTCCACGTCGACGTGGATAGTGGGGGTATGAAAAGGTCGGATAACGCGTTCCACCACCGCTCGCCACGCTTCAGGGTGGCGTGGATACTGGGGATGACGCTAAACTACGTCATAGGTGCAGATGCTTACAATTGTAAGCACCCATCACATCACATACTATGCACAAATCACATCACATAGCATCACATCTCATTGTAAGCACCCATCACATCTCATTGTAAGCACTCATCACATGGAATGTACAGGGACAGGAGCACTGGACCTCTTATCTATAATTTTTCCCCAAAATGGTGTAAACATTATCTACTAAGCTATACAAGTTTTTTTACAGGTACCACTCTTTATTATATCTATTTTTTCACCTTTTCATATCCCATATTTTATTACTTTAATTTTTAAGCGCTCTTTTCTATATACCAAAACATGGCATGTACAATCAAATATTGCATCGCATTTGGTGCCATGCTATCCTATGCAATATTTAATTGTATACGCACTCCTGTGCAGTTAACATGGACATTTCATCGCACACATCGCACAGCACTATAGATGGTACGCGATGTGACGCCATTTTCCTACGCAGAATAGCACACTAAGCTATTTGCTTAGTTGGCGCCCTGCTAGGAAACAAGTACCGCAGAGACACATCCCAAAATTCAAAGGGGGAAATTGAGTAAGATGGGAGTTCTATTTCATATGGGATGTTGCTTTGGACAACCAATTAGAATCTACTTCTTATTTATTTAGCACCTTCTAGAAGATAATAGACAGTACCTGACTGGTTGCCCATAGCAATATCCCAAGTGAAATTGAACTCCCTTCTTTGCAGTGAGAACATTAAAGCCACTGCAGATATAAGTAAACACATAGGATGTTGAGATTTTGTTTATTATTGAAATCTGAAAATAACACAAAACAAAACTTTTTTTTAGGTGCACATAGTCAGTGGCGCAACTATAGCCCTGCAGCCCCCGCTGTGGCGGGGAGGTGCTGAGAAGGTGTGGGCACCAGGGGGGCTGCGGGGCTATTGTTAGCCGCTGCCGTCTGCCACTAGCGATTCTGTCTTGTGGGTCCCGGCTCTCCCTGCTGCTTATAAAAAAAAGGGACACTCGGAAAATGGCTGCCCCATACTGCAGACAGTTTTTGAGGATGCTAGAGGAGGCGGCGGCGGCATGCCTTCTGGTCTTGAGGTCTGTGAAGAGCCAAAGAAGGGCTGTTGGCTGGCAGTGGGGGATGAGGAGAGAGATAATGGGTAAAGGCGTAATGTCAATTTTTTTTAAGGGGGGGCATTTGCTGTTGCTGCACGCAACTGCTATTTAAAGTGCAAAAACAAATTTGTGCATTAAGATTACATTATAAAGGATTAAATAAGAACCTGCATGAATAGTTAATGTAGTATTGATAAATGCTTTTGAGAACCAAACACCATCACACCCAGCCTGTGCAAATCTTAGATATTGTACACGGAGATCATATTGCAATAGTTAAAAGTAAAATGTTCCACATACTGGGCCTTATTCTGAACGATGCGTAAATTTCCAAATTCTTTCGGATGGCGTTTTTTAGCCGTCTGCGCATGCGTGGGCAACGCTATGCGCATGTGCCACGCACAGTCTCCATACTCGTTCTCACTAATACTGTACAGAAATATGCACCGCATTCACTCGGGAAATATGGGCGTAATATGGGCGTCATTCGGAAGTACACAGGGTGTAGTTTCAAAGTGGGCTAAAATGGGCGTAAACATTGGCGTACATGAGGGAGTGCACTAATTCTGGTAGGCGTGCATTCAGACAGAACACCGACTGCAAACGAACCAACAGGCAGGAAATATGCGGACTTCATAAGCAAGTTTCACTTTGCGGACACCACTCGGTCATGCGCTAGGCATTCGGATCGCACAATTAGTACGGCCGCACCTGAACCACAGTCAGCTGAACATAATTCAATCCACTCCTCTACTCATTACTCATTAATTACACTCTTTTCATTGCTTCAATTGGAACCATTGTAGCCTAAATGGACCATTACTAAACACACAAATATATGCTGAAAGCACGGCTGCATTTTTTACACACATTTACACTGCAAGCAATGGAAAGAACTTGGTATCACTAATATAAATATACATGTCACTTTTATATTCAGCAATAACAGCACACATTTGGGGATCAAATGAAAAATTTATTACAGTTAGGGAAAGCATAAAATTTTAATAGCATGTTATGTGGCACATGCCAAAAAATAGAGGTACCATAACAGGAATGTATAAAACAAGCAAAAATGTACAAAAATGTATTCTTTTCATACATAGCCTCAGCAGAATCATTAGGAACACATCAGGTGGCTTCACAAGAAAAGTATAGCACCAACACTTCAAGTACAGCAGACAGAAATGGTAGCAGAAAGAGGGCAACAGGGGAACCAAACAAAACATTTGAAACAAGGGGAAATGTGGGTACCCTGTGCACGGGATTGGGTTGCACACATGAAGCTGACACACACAGCTAAATGAAAGATTTGGGAAGACATAAGGGTGGAGATTAATGCAGAGCCAAGTTCACTTTCGGGACCATTTGGCCCTGGTAGGGTCCTTGCCACGTGCAGCAGCTCCTCGGCCACGGCCACGTTGGGATGGTGGGGCAGGTGGAGCAGATGATGTGGAAGGGGTGGATGGTATTCCCCTTCTGCCAGCAGGGAGTGCTGGTGTAGGAAATGCACCAGAAACGGCTGACAATAGGGCCGTATTGGTGGTAAGTAGCTCTGCCACAAGCTCATTATGGTGGAGGAGTAGGTCATTTTGGCGCAGGGCTTGCTCTGCCAACACCTGCAGGCTGCCAGCTATGGACTGCTGGGTGGCACCCATGGCCTGCTGGGTGGCAGCGATTGTCTGCTGGGTGCTGACAATACCCTGCATGACCTCCTCGGTCCTACGCAACCGCTCTGATGCTAAGTCTCCCTGCTGGCGAATCTGCCCAAGCATCTGCACCCACCTGTCCAAATCCTGTGTGGCTGTTGGCTGCTGCACATGGCTGGCACGTGTGGCAGGTGGCACTGTCTCCTCCGCCTCCTCAAGAGTATCACTCCTGCACGTTGGAGATGCTGCTGAAAGAGAAACGTACAATTATTACACATTCCTATAAAATGGCGTCATATCAGCGTGCAGCACCCTTTAGCACTGCGGAGCTGCTGGCCCTAGTCTCCGTTATGGAGCAGAGGCTGGGACGTGCAGGTCCCTATATTTTAAACAGGGACAAGCACCGGGCCTACGTTGCTGCCCGGCACCGAATATTCGCCCGCACAAACGTGCGGAGGACCGTCGCCCAGCTGGAGAGGCGATGGTCCGACCTGCGTAGGCGGCAGCCGGAATTACTCCAGCGTTTGAGGCGGCGTCTTAAACGCTGTAAGTATTGACGCAAATCACACATAATTAACAGTGAATGCTTTCATTTTCACATTATTAACTAATTAAATTACATGAGGTCAAGTGGGTGTTGATGATTTAGAAATGGCATATACTATATGTGTGATACTTCCTCTTTCACATGCAGTAATGTGGATATAATATGTAATTGTAATAGAAATTTGACTGTTAAATGACACTCATCCATTTTGTTTATTTTTCCCACAGCGCGGGAGAGAGCCAGACAGGCCCAGGAGGAGGCCCGTGAGGAGGCCCAGGAGGAGGCCCAGGAGGAGGCCCGTGAGGAGGCCCAGGAGGAGGCCCATGAGGAAGCCCAGGAGAAGGCCCAGGAGGAGGCCCAGGAGGAGGCCCAGGAGGAGGAGGGCCAGGTAAAGGTGGAGGATGAGGAGGGGGGCCAGGTGGAGGTGGAGGAGGAGGGCCGCCAGGAGGCGGAACACTTCCACTCCACTCCCCTTACACACACCCCTCCCCCTAGCCACTCCCCAACCTCATCATTCTCCCTTCCTTCCCCACCCATCTACCCTGGTCATGATGACCCACCCCTACCCCTACCCAACTACCCACCACCCAGCAACGTGGAGGCTGAAATGGGTGTGGAGATGGCAGCCAGTGGTATGTAGACGTAATGCCTCATTACTTACTTATTTAGGTACAGTTTGTTATGTCGCACAGCTGATTACATTTTGCTTTACTATAGTAAATAGTAGTAAAACCAAGTGGTTAGCAACAGACACACTTTGGGGTTAGAGGGCCCTGCTGCAAATTTAGAATCTGGAGGCTCATGTAGGTGATTATTGATTATTTATGAAGGGTCTTTCTATACAATAAAAAATAATACATAAATGGAGTATGGCCAGGCCTGATTTATAATGGAGTCACAAGTGGGCAGTGCCCCTGGGCCCCCCTCTAGCCAGTGGGCCCGTGTTGCTGCCATGTATTTTTGAAACCAATTATGTAGGATGGATTTTACTTAGAAAATGTTTGGTGCATGGGAGTGGATTAGTGCTGCACCTTCACCTATCTGGCAATGTGACAATGATTCATGGAGTAAGGGGTAGAGGGACTAACCCAGCCTTTTCATGTGGTATGTATGTAATCTATCTATCTATCCTGCAGTTTAGCATTGAGCAGTGACATGCAGGTTTATATGTATGGCAAAATGCGACAAGTTCTAGTGGATTTTGCTTTCTAGTACATTGGTGAGTGGTAAGGCAGGACAAGTGTGAGTGAGGCTCAAGTGTTGTTGTGCTTTTGAAATATACATTGGCAATGTTATAAGTAACATATTGTGTAGTGTAAGCCACTGTGTGTGTGTCACCATCATAGTATTTATTTGAATTTGAAACACTATTGGCTATTTAATTGTGGATATGTATGATTTATCATGCTGTAGGTAGTTAGGATTGAATGTAGGTATCACAATGTGCAATGTCAACCTGAATAGCATACTTTAATGTTGAACCCCCTTTAACATGCCCACAGATGACCAGAGGGAAGAAGGCAAGGGTGTGTGAGGGGCCCTCCAAAGGATGCGCCAGCACCTGCTCCTCCTGGCAGCGGATGTGCAGGACCTGTGTGACCTGCTGCTATAAATTGTTTAAGTTTTTTTGTAGTTCAATAAATGTTTATATGAAAGTTAGAAGTGGTCTGTTGTTTTTGTATCATTTTACAGTATAGGTATAAATAGTGTTGTATATTTATGTAAGTTGCAAAAGGTATATACAGTATATAGATGGGTTTATTGCATACAAGTGCTTGAAAGTGAAGGGTAATGTAAAGATGTAGATAGTGTGTTGGTGTGTATGTGTGTGTTTGCATTTGAAGAATAATTTATGATCTAATATGCATACATAACACATGGGCGTAAAGGGGCAAGAAAGAATGTTTTGAACTTTGCATGATGTAAGGGTTAATCTAAAGTGGTAGTAATGTGTTGAATTATCAATTCGAAAAATAATTGATGACCAATAAAAACAATCCCTTTTTAATATGGTAGCCTAATTGCATAAGTGTGTCATGTGTGTGATGTATGAGTTCCGATGATAGTAGTATGTTTTGCGGTGCATCGGTGCGTACGGGCAGCTTCCCGTCCGTTCTGACGCTGTAAGACCGTGCAGAATATGTGTGTGTCCACCGCACACGCAAGGTTTGGATGTAGTCCGTAAACACGCCCTCTTCTTAAAGTGTAAGTCCGTCCGAAGGACCTGTGGAGGACCTGTGGGCGTTTCTTCTTACAATGTCCGCACAGCGTGGCGTGTGGTCCGCTCCGAAAGAATTCGGAAATTTACGCACCAACCAGAATAACCTCCACTGTATTTAAGTATCATCACAGAAATGTTAACAAAAGACATTATTTTTCTATAAACCTTTTTTTATTTAAAACTTTAAAACAATATTACCCCATACAGTAAACTGTGCACTTGAATATATCACAGTGTTAAAAAGAAAAATATCAAATTCATTATATCTTTGTATATATTTATATATTTATATATATATTTATATTTTATATACATTTCTTTTACTAGAATGATAAGCAAGTAACACAGTTACTATGAAAATAAAATTATTACAAAATGCTTACGAAAAAAAAACAACAACTATATTTATAGAAATTCTGATGTCTAGGAAAAAAAATATCCCCAGGTTTGAGGAATGTTTTTATTACTTCTCATAGTGTTAGCATCCTTGCACTGAAATTAAGGAATGAGCTTGTACAGTATCCGCAGTTTTTTAGACCTGTGCAATGTGATACATCAGCTACTACTAACACTGCAAATTAAGATGTATTTGCCAGTCCCATACAATTAATATTTAAGGATCCATATGTTTTTTCATGCAACAATATTAACCCATACAATGTTATACATTGTCCCTGATTTGAGCACTTGCTTTGTCAAAAACCAAAAGAATGTTTTGAGGTAATGACATTTTCCTAATATAGGTACAGTATTACACAGATTATTTTTATTCTAAAATACTGCTTGTTGGAGCCCCATTTATATATTCATTTAAATCAGAAGAGATCATACCTAACTTTCTTTATCTTTTTTTTTATGTTAAAAATATAAATTTATGTACTCATATTAATGCATGTTCATGTTTGAAATGTGCCTAGATGGTACAATTTATTCCTCCATCTCCACCCCCGTTACACGCTGTTACAGTATACTTCATGAGATTTAAAGAAAAAAAAGCTTACAAACTGTATGTTTGAGCGATCAGGACCATTGAGTGCACTTGGAAGCTTTCACATGAACTTGCCATTGATGTCAATGTAACAGAAATTCTACTAGTGATCAGCAACATCATTCAATAGGTGACGGATGACTCACGACAGTTGGGATTCTTCCGACATCGGAATCCCGACTATCAGGAGCTGGACAGTCGGAATCCTGACTTACTATTTTACCTCATGGGGTCCACGACAACCATAGAGGGAGATTAGAATACGTGGCAAGCACAGCTCGCCACCAAGCTCACAGTGCATCAAGCACAGTAAGTGCACAAGGGGCTTCAATGCGCTTTCCCCCCTGTCGGGCTCCTGACAGTCGGGATTCCAATGTCGGAGAAATGACCATCGGAATCCCAACTGTCGGGGACTTATACCATACCCCATTGAACTAGGCATGAGCAAGAAGACATACATTGCACAAATGTTACTATATCCCTGTGTTATTACAACCAGTACTCTGAATTGACTTGACAGATCAGATTTCATTTTTAAAACTTAAACACAAAGTGTGGCATTGTCTAGGGAAGGATATAGAAAATAGGGGAAGATGACTAAGATGACAAGACTAAGCCTTGGAAAGTGATAAAGTAAAGAGAGCAAAAATACCAGCCAATCACTTCTAAAATACATAGCCGTCAAGTTACAGGCTGTGTTTGACAAAATGACAAAAGCTGACTTCGACTTCACGTATTGTATGCACTGTATGGACCACCCTGATATCTTTGACGACAAAGAGGTTCCGGAGCCTTGAATATCGTGGACGTAATTTGGGTGTAACCTCCCACAACATTTGTTACCGGCTGGTGACTATATGCCTTTTATTTCCTGAAAATTGTGAGTGCTATAATAAATTATGTTATCCTTAAGCAAAAGGTGTTGCACTATCTCTTTTTTCTTCCTTAGAAAATCTAGAAGGGAAAAAGTTTACCATACAGTTTTTCATCGGAGGACCCGTACCTCTACATGTTTCTGGTTGTCCATTTGGAAAAAGTGTTTAAGTTCTCCATTCCTTCCTTCCAATATTGAGGACATTTATTCCGTGAATCATGTGGTATAGTGTAAGCGCTATATGATTGGAGAGCGCCAGGGGAATTTGATTTTTCTTTTGTCTTGCCATTGTACTGAAGGTTGGTGAACCTTCATAATCACATACCTAGGCAGTCTTCCATTCATCAGCGCAGATAGAATACCAACATCCCCCTTTTGTCTGTATTTATATTTCATTACAAAGAAAATGTTATATATTCTATATTTATATAAGAATTTTATATATTCCTAAAGTTGTAAGTTGGCACTGGTAATGCATGTAGTTACTCAACGCACAAGTTACACAATCTCACAAAAACTGACTTATTCAACAAACAAAGAAGAGTACTGGGAGAAATTAAGAATTCAATCCGATTCAAAAACACAAATTGTAATTAAAAAAAAAACATTTATATTTTCTATATGAATAACATTATAGAGCTCTAATATATTTTCAATTGTGAAAGAAATACATTTCTCTAACTTGATTGTGTGATCTCTTTGAGTTCCCTAGTGCAGTATTTCAAGACAGTTCAAATAGATTATAATCTATAGAAACTAAAAATATCAAATATAAGTCATATCCAAGTTTAGAAGACACACTGCAAAAAATGTTTTACTGTACTGTACAGTATGTTAGATATTAAACTATATATCCATTTACAGACTAATTATTTAAATAAAATGATACAGCAATTGCAATTAATTCAAAAAATTTGAGTTTCTATCATGTTTGTAAGAAGTAGAGCTATTAATTATTAAAACAAATTTGCAGTTAAACTTTTAGAATATGTTACCTTTAATGTTTAGTGCTACATGAGGCAAAAATCTATAGAAAAACATCTGAGAGGACAGAAATGTGAGAATGTGTAAATAGCACTCAGAATATATAATAAGCCTGGCTTTTCAAATGGGCTGCAGGCTGGTATCTTGGGAAAGTAGATCAAGAAATTGTATATTGCATTCCTTATATATTTATTGTATGTTCATCCATATATGTAGTAGAAACATACATATTAAACTTGTACTAAATAAAGTTCTATGAGAGCGGTGGCTACATTATGTTCTTAAAGCAGCTTTCCCATGGGGGGGATCACTGTAGCAGCCTATTTAGAAGAATGTTGGTAGTCAGCATTTTACTTTTCACATTTGTAGTTGTTTGCTACTATTTATTTGGGATTACGCATGACAATAGCAAAAGAAGTCCAATGCCACATGATGTAGTGATAATATCTGTCTGACCTCCATTTTTGTTTGCCAATCAGAGAGTTTTTTGTGTAGGAGCTAATAAAAAAAATCAGATAAGAAGTTCTTTACTTCTATTTGAAAAAAAAATATATATATATATATCTGGTGACTTCCAATATCACTCCAAATATTCTACTAAGAAGAAGAAGACAGCTATACTTTGACAACAGGGATGAACACAAGGCACAACAATGAATTGCTTGCCACAAACATAGAAGTATCAATAATTGTCCATAATACAAAGTGAATGAGGCTTGCTTCAAACATTTATCACGTGTCTGCCCCAAAGAGGTTAGTGTACAACATTTATTTGCCAAAAAATATATTAATTGATGTTTTGACAGTTAAAATAAGATTTGCTTGAATTTTGATGATAATTTTTTTTCTTGGCTGCTAATGCATAGTAAAAGAAGTTGTTAAGAAAATGGTTCTGATATATTGTTTATTTTAAAGTGATTCTGATACTTACTGTACTGTCCTGAAATGTCTGTGATGTTGCTTTTTCTGCCAGTGACTGCTAATTATTCTCATAAATATCTTTTTTATGGGGAATGCGCCAGATCAAGTGCATACAGTATATTCTCTTTATATGGTGTATGACATGACATGAAGGGGGAAATTTACTAAAGGAAATTTGTAAAAAATAGGTATATTTGTATCCAGAAATACACTTATTTTTGACATTTACTATCCCGAAAATACGGCAATTCGTATTCGTATTGATAGCACATCAATACGACTACGAATTGCCATATTTTCGGGATAGTAAATGTCAAAAATAAGTGTATTTCTGGATACATATACACCTATTTTTTTACAAATTTCCTTTAGTAAATTTCCCCCGAAATCTTCCACAACTTCACCTTTGTAACAGAGTTTGGCTGTTCCTTACCCAGTTTTAAGCTTCCTTCACAGCTGTTTCTGTTTCAGTTAATGACAGTGTTTCAACCATTGCATTGCAACCAACATAGGATGCAGATGACCATTGTAATGGGTAGGGTAAGTCACTTCATGTATGGCCTGGCCCCCTGCAACATCTTGCAACATTTTGTCCATAAGAGAGTGATTGTGCCTCTGTGAGTGAACTAGAATAACCCCCAAAGTAATGGAGTTTGTAGGATTAGTCATATATATGATTAAACCGATCTTACCAAACAAGTGATAATGATCATCATTTTCAAATGTTGGTTTAAACTCGGTCATTAGCTGAATCAGAAACAGCTGTGAAGGAAGCTTAAAACTGGGTAAGGAACAGCAAAATCTGTTACAAAGGTGAAGTTGTGGAAGATTCATGTCATGTCATACACCATATAGAGAGAATATAGGCACTTGATCTGGCCCATTCCCCATAAAAAATTTTTTCACATACAGTACTTTCATATTTGCACTGAGGGCTGTAATCCCCATAATTAATTGCACAAATTATAGAACAAACCTTCTTTTGAAATGTCATACACCATGGTAAGACTGAGCACATCAACAATACACAAGGTAGTATACTGCATCAGCAAGGCCTCTCATGGGCAAAAATTTAAAAGCAGAATGGGGTTTCAAGATTTGCTGTTCAAGCTCTTTTGAAAAAGCTTAAAATGGGCAGCATTGAGCACGGTAGCTGCAATGGTCGGCCAAGAAAAAAGTGCATCAGAGGAGACACATCCCATTATCTTACCTTAGAAGTCAGAAGATTTCCAGCACTGCCATCAGCTCAGAACCTGCAGAAATCAGTGGGACCCAGATACACACATCTACTTTTTGGAGATGTTTGGCCAGAGGTCTTCATGGAAGAATTGCAACCAAAAAGCTTAAGCTTCCATGTGGAAACAAGGCCAAGCAACTCAAGTGTGCACAAATTCTTAGCAAATACGGTGCAGCAAATTGTCAGCAGGTTCTTTGGACTGATAAGTCTAAATTGTAAATATATGGCTGTAACACAGGGATGGGGAATGTTTGGCCCTCCAGCTGTTTTTGAACTACGCATTCCAGCATGCCCTGCAACAGTTTTAGCATCGCCAAATAGCAAAACTGTAGCAAGGCATGCTGGGATGCATAGTTCAACAACAGCTGGATGGCGAAGTTCCCCATCCCTGTTGTAACAGAAGGCAGTTTGTTCACTGAAGGGCTGGAGAGGGGTACAATAATTAGTGTCTGCAGTGAAGCATGATGGAGTCTGCAAGTTTCAGCAAATGGAGTTGGGCATTTGGTTAGGATTGATATTGTCCTCAATGTAGAGATATACAGTCTGGTACATATCCATTATGTTACATAATCAGGGAGACTTCTGATTGGCTCCAAATGTATTCTTCAGCAGGACAATGACCCCAAACATACAGCCAATGTCAATAAGAAGTATTTTCAGCAGAAACAAGAACAATGAGTCCTGGAAGTGATGATGTGGAACCCTCAGAGCGCTGATATCCACATTAGTTTGTCTGGGATTAAATGAAGAAACAGAAGGATTTGAGCCAGCCTATATCCACAGAAGACCTTTGGTTAGCTCTCCAAGTGGTTGGAATCAACCTCCTTGCCAAGTACATTAAACATTGTGTACAAGTGTACCTAGAAGAATTGATGCTGTTTTGACACTTTATGGATTATTGATTTAATTTAGATTTAGCTTCTGTTCATTCACTTCACATTTTTAAATGCTAAAGATAAGCTATATTAATATATTATCCTTACATAGCATAAACCAAATTCTCGAAAGCACATCTGTCTATCTGTCTGTCTGATTGTGGTAATCTCGCAAACCACTGCACGAATTGTTCTGCAGTTTCCCTAGAAGCTTTACCTATATTCAATATTGCCCTATGGGCATTGAGCATAGTGCCATGCCCCGCAGCCTGCTACCATTACAATGCATATTATGATTGCATTCATGTTCCCCACAAACACCCTTTGCTCAGCCCTATAACCTGGCTTACTATACACCTGGCGTTGTCATATACTGTGAACTATTGCAGGTTTCTCCCATCACTGCTCCAAATATTGCTTTTGATCCAGGGGGATGCCAACAGGCAGATGTGACTGAAGTGGAGCTGGCCACATGCTGCCAGCATAGCATGGGACTGGATGGAACCTAACAGCCTTCGACACGTGCAGCATTCTCTGAAACCTCACTTTGCCCTAGGGCAGGGGTGGGGAACCTTTTTTGTGCCAAGGGCCATTTGTATGGGGAAAAAATCCTTTGGGGGCCATAACTAAAAATTTCTCTTACAAATTGTCCTGCTGCAGCCGCCCCACGCTCCGGCGGCTGCCGCAGAATAGGACTGACAGTCTCCGGCTGCTGTTGATTAAGAGGAATCTCGCGAGAACTACCAACCTCTTGCGAGAATTCCCCTGAACTTCACTCCCGGCAAAGCCGCTGGGCGGGTTGGAGGGCCACTCAGACTGGCTACGGGGGCCGCATACGGCCCCCGGGCCTGAGGTTCCCCACCCCTGCCCTAGGGGGAAACGGACACTCTGGGGGGGAGGATTGGAGGGCAAGTTCCATACACATAGTAGTACACTGGGGAGTGTTATTCTGCTACACATAGGCGAGATGTGACCAGATGGAAGCTGAGGGACCAAGACATGTGTTGATGCTGGCTGCAGCCCTGGACTTTGACCCCAGGGGAAACGGACACTGTAGGCGGGGGATTGGCCTGCATGTCCCCATACTCATCGCCAACAAAGTCTGCCGCCTCCACGGTGTGTACACCTCAACTGGCACAAAAGTGAAGAGAAGATGCTGACACAAGATTAGGGGCCGAAGACCTGCAGTGAGTGAAGGCCACTGTGTGTGCTAACACACACAGACCAGAGGGCTATGTGACTGGGGTCAATGGGAAGGATCAAACCACATTGCAAATTCACCCATGTGCAGGTTGCTAGTATACACTGTATGTATAGGGGTAAGACAAAACATGGCAAATAATGATTTTATTTCTTAATAATTAATGAGTATGCACTGCACTATTGTTTTCTTAGCAGCTCAATAGAATCAAGATACAATTAAACTCCAGTGAGCACCAAAAGTGTTAAAGAAATATAAGGAAAGGTAAAAGAATACAAAAAATTGCACCTATGGAAAAAAAACATTATTATAAAATAGCGGGTAAAAAAAATCCTTACAAATCTTCTTTAGGGTTAGCGACTCTGTGGATCTACCTTCCTCCTCTAAATGTCCATTGGCAGCGTGAGTTGTCTCTGGGGACAAGATGTAACAGCCTCTTCTCCCTCATGAAGCCCAATATTCTTCAGTGCTTGCAGGCACCCGGTGTTGATATCATACTTTTTCAGTGGCTGCGGCTTTGATACGTAATGGTGTAGGAGGAAAGAGGGGATCTACGGGTTGCAGCGGCTTCAATGCATTTCATGCACTTATTGCATTTTGTCAAGAATAATGCTGCTGCTTCTGTTGTTTTTTTATAGGGAAAAACCTCTCTAATGTGGGTTCACTTTTTTAATTCCAATGAAGTGAAGTCCTGTTGGATTTTTGTCATGAACCTCGGCAAAGTGATTGGACAAACTTGTGTGATGTAAGGCTTCTTTTAATATTGTAGATGTGCTCTGAAAGTTCTATTATCAGTTGTCTTTTTGTCTGGCTGATGTACTGTTGGCTGCAAGGGCAACAGAGCAGATAAATTACCTCTTTGGATTCACAGGAAAGGTGTTCTCTGATTTGGTACTCTTTTTTCATTATATTCGAAGTAAATGTTTTGATTGGTTTGGTCGATGTTCTTTTCCATTTCTGCATGCCTTGCATTTTAAACATGTTGTTCCAACTGTCCCCTTTTGGCTGTATGAAACGCGACACCAATTCTTGTTTTAAGTTTTTTTGCCTTTTTATAAATTATTATTGGTTTATCTGTTAGGTCTCAGGTCTCTACCTAGTTTAAGGATGTACCAGTTGTTTTTCTAGAATTTCTTCCAGCATTCGATGATTGCTGTTAAACTGTGATAAAAGTGACCTCTTGACTTATGTTTTGTGGATTCTTAGATTATATTTCATAGTTTTCTGACAGTCTATTTTAGGCACTGACTGTAGTTGATTCCTCAAGATTTCTTCTTTGTAGTCTTTCTCTATGAAGTTGTTTGTCATGATGCTACTTTGTTCTCAAAAGATAGCTTGATCTGTGCAGTTTTGATGTAGCCACTTATATTGTCCCAGTGGAATGTTCTTCACCCAATTTCTATGATGGTGACTGTGAATTGGGAGGATGTTGTTCCCATAAACAGGCTTTGTGTATGTTTTCATGATGATGTTATTTTTTCCCACAGATATATCTAGATCTTATTTGGTAGTAAAGTGGAGATTTAATGGGTTAATGTTCAGGTGTCCTTTGAACTCTTCTAGTTCTTCTTCCATTCTTACCCAGATAAAGAAAACATCATCGATGTAACGTTTCCACTATGGCATGTAAGACAGCCTGAAATCTCCTTAGAATGGACAAATATAAGTTCTGGATGGTCAATAATGGAATTTTAAACCATTCTTCATGCAAAACTTGTTCAAATTCCCAAAGTGATGTTGGAGGTGAATAACATAACCAAACCCTATTCTCCAAAGACGACCATAGAAGCTTTATATATTGAGGTCCAGTGATTGGGGAGGCCAGGGAAGACAAGGAACCTCATCTGCATGCTTACCAAACCACAATTGGATGACACTGTATAAATTGGTGCTTGATCATCTTTGTACCAGGTGTCACTTCCAAGAAACAATGTCTGCCCTATTGGATTGTGCTGGTTGGCTAATAAGTATACATCATTCTTGACATTTAGCCATGCATGTTGATAATGGTACCTGCAGAATAACATGATATGGCTGCCCAAATCATCACTGACCCTCCACCATACTTCACTCTTGGCACAAGACAGTCCTGGCCATATGCTTGGCTTGTGTTCTCCACACATAAACTCATCCTGCAGTTGGGAACAGGATAAAGGACAATGCATCCAACTTGTCAGTCCACATCCAAAATAATGAATGTGACAGAACCAGCACCAACTTGAATCAATGTAGACTTTTTTCATACACTAATTACCAATTAATTCTATCAAAATAACAGAACAACATGTGCCTGAATGGAACAACACCTACATTTCTCTGCAAAGTGCCAGTTATTGGCTGCCTGCAAGCAAAACATTTGCATTCTCCCCAGAGAGATGAGAAGAAGCATTCGTTTTTTGCTATATACCTAATATGTGCATCACATGTGGATTAGTATTGGTTATTAGGTGTTCAGGTCAGCATTCAATCGGTTCACCACTATCTGTTAACAGGCAAAAGATTGACATGGTCAAAAGGTGGACAATGTGCGCGGTCAATATTGACAAAAGATCAACCTAAGCAATAGGTCCACATGGCTGGTTGAACAATGATGATTGATATTACTTTTTCATGATTTTTTTGCACTTTTAAAACATAATACTTTACAATTTACTTGGTCTACTAACGAGAATAGTGAAGTGTAGCAAGCAATGCGAGGGTAAGTGTTACACTAATTGGGGATCCACGTTGCCAGATGTCGATACAGAAAACAAAACTTTCTAAACTTATGTTGACCTTTTTATGAGGTGACCATTTCCATGTGAACCTATTGCCTGTGGCTACCTGTTGTCAATGTTGACCTAGTGCATTTAGACCTTTTGCATGTGTCGATCTTTTGCACTGTCAACCATTAGTTGACCTAATGATTGTGGACCTAGTAATCAACACCCATGTGGACATATAGGTGTGAATTATCAATCTAAATCAATGTTGTGTTTCAGGGGTTAAAACTTTCACTAGTGACTTTTAAATGTTAAATGTGTGATTTAGCCCCTGATATACAGCATTGATTTAGATCGGTTAAGATTCATTAAATCGACATTTCATAAATTCACCCCAAGTAATTGGCCATAATGTAGGTCTCTAATGAATGTACTAGGTGAGTAGGGGCATAGAGTAAGCTTATATTCTGTGCAAACAGTATGGGTGTCGCTAGAAGAGTCATGCATACTGTTGACATAGTTCATTGTTGTTTACTCCTACAACCCTTACTAACTTATATACTTTTCTCTGCACGAACAAGGCACATGTAGGCCTAATTCACAGTATTTCATCAAATAGCAATTTCTGAAAATTATTAAAGGTCTTTAGACAGATGAGTAAATGTGCATTTTATTTTCAACAGGAGTAGTTACAAAAATATGTTGATGGGTACAAATGACCAAATACCTGTCAGTAGTATCAAACAGGGTTGTTTTGTATTAGGTAGTTGCATAAACATGGGCTGGATGTATAGTGTGATGAGTCTTCTCATAAGGAGCAGTCAATGAATGGATAATGTGGCCTTAACAAATATGTACATTCTACAATGGAATTAAAGAACCACTATTTCCTAGAATAGAAGTTTTCAATATGAACCACAAGAGAAAATACAATGTTCAATGTTAAACTGACATGTCACTGGAGCTGAATCCCCTAATGCACAAAGTGTATTTTTGCAGAACAAAACAGCTAAGTCCAACACTGTCTTCCAGCATCATCAGAGAAGAATGTATCTTTATAATTAAACATCCTGTTGCAAAGGAATAGAGTGATAATAGACTTCATCAGTTTAGTTACGGAATGGTATTTAAGCTCAGTAATATGCAACATTTCATACACAATGTATCAATTGTCAACTTTACTGTCTTTACACGTGTGGCCAATACTGTACCTTCTGTGTACTACTTTCCTATTTACTCCCCTCTTGGTACTGTAGCACAGAAATGTGGTGTGACTAAGCACCCTGGTAGGAGCAAGGCTACATATGTGTATAATATAAACAAGAAGGACAGACAGAAACGTACATTACAGTATATCACCCTCTTACATAGAACTGGCATGCTCTTGTATATCTTGAACCATCCAATTGAATTAAGAAGCCGTCCTAAATTCCTAATCTTTTTAGGAACATCAGCTTCACGTTGCTGTGATTATACAGTGTGTCAGGATATAATCGAGACAACTGTCAACTCCTGGGAAATTTAGAAAAATCCTGGATATGATTATCCTTCTCCCAGTCTTAAGATCAAAGCACAATGCATTGTTGTGCTGCAATGCAAAGGTCATAAGGATAACAGACTGTGGGATTTACATTTTTTGTGTTCACTTATCTCAAAATGGTTGCTATTGGGGCAGCACGGATGGTGTAATTGTTAGCATTGCTGCCTCGCAGCGCTGATGTCATGGGTTCGATCCCCACCATGGCTCTAACTCTGCAGAGTTTGTATACTCTCCCCATACTTGCGTGGGTTTCCTCCGGGTACTCCAGTTTCCTCCCACAATCCAAAAATATACTGGTAGGTTAAGTGGCTTCCAATAAAATTAACCCTAGAATGTCTGTGTGTGTGTGTACATGTGGTAGGGAATATAGATTTTAAGCTCCACTGGGGAATGTTGAAATATTCTCTGTAAAGCGCTGCGGAATACGTATGCGCTATATAAGAAACTGTTAATAAATAATATATAACGAAAATAAATAGCGTACACTACATTCCGTGCTGAAATAAATGCTAGTAAGGAGCACTTAAGTAAACTTACAGAAGAGCTCCTAACTGGGCCAGGTATGTACAGTCATATGATTAATAAAATAACGTTTATCAAATATAGTTCTCATAATTTACAGTATAGTAGTAATTTAGAATGAGCCATACACCGTTTGCAGGTCTTAAAAAAAAAAAAAAAAAAGACTCCCATTGTATATCGGATATATCAATTTGACTCTATATTGGATGGCAGAATGGAGTTTGCATAATACATTGGATTACCTAATAGGTAAGTAAAAACACCAGTTATCAGAAAAGAGTTTATGCTATATACCAGTAGTTCCCAACCTCAATCCTCAAGTGCCCCCAACATTTTATGTTTTCCAAGTCTCCATAGACCTGTAGATCTTTTAAAATGTGTCAGTGGGTAATGAGTGCACCTGTGGGAATCAGAATGTACTTCACACACTAAAAATCTGAATCAGATATAAGAGTTTAGTTCAACACTGTACTGGAGAATGGAATGGGATTTACATTATACTGTATAACAGAATGTTGCACAACCTGTCACTATATACTGGTAATCAATATAGGATTCATATTATGGTAGAAATGAGAAAAGTTCTACATACATGTCTAATATACTATAACTGAAGTGTTTGATTACAGTATTGCACTTTTTATTTTAAAAGGTCTGTGGGCTTGGCAGTTTTTGTATTTTGGAGGGAAGTGTGAGCGGAGTTGCAAATACAATGCTACAATAACAGATACAGTATTGGAGCTTCTAATTGATATTTACACTTGGCCCTCCTTACAAAATGTTTCACTGTTGCAGTCAAAAATGTTTCACTCATTTGTTAAATTTTGTGTATACAGTACCCTAACCTTTCTGCTTCACATAAATTATATTCTTCTTAATTGGTAACTGCACAGTGACACTAATCACTAATGACTAATAATGCTGCTTCCTTATCCTTACCAAAGCTACACACACTTCCCCCACCAGCAGCTACAATTCTTACTCCAATACCCAATCAAGTCTTAGACCTGTGGTTTCTCAACTGTGTACCGTGGCACACGGTCTAAGACATGGTCTAAGACAAAATCAGTTTTTGTGGCTACCAATTTGGACAACCAGAAGTAAATCCTGTCCCTCACCACATAACTGTTCCTAAGGATGACACATAAAAACAATTCCCTTAATTTAGTATATTTTTTTTGAATTTCACAATAAGCCACTTTTGGCGTAGGGGTGACACAAAACAAATTCTAATGTAGAGCTAAAAAAGTTTGGGAACCCATGGCTTAGACTGTAAGTTACTTTGGTTATATTCACATGTATCCTCCGGTTCTTGTCTTGTCTTTGTGATTCATTTGTTTGTGCCCCTATCTTCTCATTCTACTGCTCTTTATAATATATCAGTGTTTATAAATGAAATAAAGATTGAGTCTCCCTTATCTGTGTATTGCCCCCCCCCCCGCCTCTTTTTTTTATACTTACCTCATCCCCCGGTGTCCATGGTGGCCATCGGAATCCTCATCAGCGACATCCCCAGGCCCAAGGATGTATTGTGTGGGCGTGCCAGCGACATCACCAGCGCACCCACACGAGGGACAAGGGATATTCAACCTGTATAATAATCTCCTCACTTTCCTGTAACTCTAATCCAGTTACAATTTGAGATGCCCTGCCTCCATCTGTGTGTATGTGTATGTGTGTGTGCGTGTGTGTGTAATAAAAAATATCACACACAGTACATGTCATTCAAACAAATTCAGTTATAATCTCATATTTAAACTGAATTTGTTTTAATAACATGTGAAATTATTTGTAAGAACAGTATGATTACGTTTCCATAAAAAACAAAGGGGTGTAGAATAAAAGATTGCCACTGTCTAAATAGACAGTCAATAGCACAACACGATATGATCAACAATCAATACGTTTATGTAGTCAAAAGGTCAGCAGTTAAATGGCTAACATGGATTTAGGTTGACAGGTCAGAAGATTGACATGCAATTGGTTAACACAACAAAGGTTGACATGTTTTTTTGTGTTAGTTTAACCCTAATCAGAACCCTCCCCTAGTGCCTTACCCTGAATGTCCCTTTCCTCAGCTTAGCCCTAACTCTCCTCCAAGTACCTAAACCAAACCATCCCCTGTGGCAGCCTAACACTAATTCACCACAAGTACCTAACCTGAACTCTAACCTTAACCCATAAACTTAACCTCACTCGAAAATCAATGAAAAACATGGTGCTGGCCTTTTATATGTCAACTTGTCAATTTGCATGTCAACCTTTTAAAACTGTTGACTGTGTGCTAAATATTCCATTTATAAATCCAATACCAGATCATGTGTAATTTACAAATATCCAGACTAATTCAGAGATAAATGTAATAGTAAGATTTATGGAGTTGAGTGACCAACGGTTGACTGTGCATGTGTCACAATTGGACTGCACATACGTAAAGGTTCCTTAGCGACACCACTTGCTATGAGTATTGACATTTAGTTGTGGTTACGAGGACTGCTGCTAAAAACAACAATGCATTTTGTGGTGCATCTCAGGCTACTTTTGTGGTATTTTACGCAGGAAACATGGCAATTTTTCTGCTGCTTACAGAATGGCAGCTGCAAATGCAATACAGTACATCTCTGAATCAGGCCCATGGTGAAAATGAAGTATGGGGTCATTCTTTGGATATGCAACGCAAGAGCAGTAGCCAAAGATTATGCTACACCTCTCCAAACTGACACACTGTGATGCAGAATTCAATTTGTATGGCATTCTTCTGCAAATAGTAACTGCAAAATTTAAGAATATTCAGAAGGCAAAATATAAACACAATCTAAAGTATTTCATGGAGGAAAAAAGAATATGTTAATGTTATTCCAGTAAGAAAATAATCAGACAAGCTGATTATTCAGCTTCATGGAAATTTCAGTCTGAAACATTACCACTTTATCTCATACAGAGGTAGGTAAACTGGTCGGCAGCGATTTACGAGTTGCTTGGTGATAAATTCATTGATGTGTAAAGTATAGGAGGGATGAAATACAGATACTGTATGTGAAATAAATGGGAAGGGTAGAATTGTAAAGTATGAAATGAATGGGAGAAAGTTCCTAAATCCTAAGAAAACTCATTTTCCAATTTAATAATTCTCCCTATGTACCAAGCCTACAGAACGTGGGACCATAGATGTTTCTCTTGCTCTGGCTTGGCCCAGCAATGTCAGGTCATACATGCTAAATCTGTGGTTTCTGCTGTCGGACAGTATCTGTGGCAGGCTGATAAAAATATCTATCTACTTAGTAATCAAAAAGCCGCTTAATGTACCCATTTGTCTAAGTGTCACCTATATCGCTTTCCTCCTTTGGTCTTGCTGAAATATTAATTTATACCTGACATCATGACACGCTTGAAATTGTGAAACTAACATAATTTATGCAAACTACACTCTCTAGGTAATAAACACTGCTTTACACAGTCTACATACAGCATCCTAATTGTTAGGATGTTGGCAGGTGATATGACTGATCCCAGCATATTAATAGGGGAAATCCTGACAGGGGCTCTGACAGCAGGCTAACCCTCTCCCCTACCCCTCCCTTTTAGGGCCACGCCCCCACCACACAGCCTGACCCTAACCCTCCCTGCTATTGCCTAACCCCCACCACACAGCCTAAACCTAACCCTTCCTCCTACTTTCCTAGGCTCCCAATCCCCACATCCTTACCAACCAAGATTCCGGCTGCCTGTATTCCAGTGTTAGGATCCTAATGTATTCAAGGATCCACTGTCAGTCATCTGAAGGCAGATGGGATGGCTGCATCGGTATAGTGAAAACCAGCATCCTTACCAGGAAGCTGACTGCATCTCCTTGAAACATACCTACATTAGTTAGGCAAATGTAGGCTCCCCAGTGAGTAATGGAGAAATATTGGTATTTCTAACTCTGTAGTAGTTGATAAACCATTGGATTCTAATCCATTTTAGACAAAATGGTTGTGTATATGAAGGACAATGCTGTCAATGCTGCAATTGCCTATACATTATGATTATAGTCAATAACTACACAGGAAGTACAGGAATAACTAGTACAGGAAGTCTTGCACTTCCTATAACCTACAAGATGTCTCCTACAAAGGATATTTTTTTATAATGAAGGATCCTTGATTGGTGTATCCATGTTTTTGTTTATATATACAGTATATTCCCTAAGCAATGAAAATAATGTGAAATAATTAGGGATAATAACTAACAAAGTTGAAATATGTAGAAAACCATAAACATTTCTCTTACCAATCTACAGTGGTACTTTATGAGTTAGAAAATAAAAGCAGAGTCAGTTTTTTGCACAGGTGTACTTTTTAAATAAAATACATCTATACATACTGTAAGGTTCATATATAAACCACAAAAAAGTGTGGACCCGCAATGGTTCTTTCTTATTTGTCCAGCTAGCACACAGTCCTTGGAACCTCAGAGAATCAATTTTACCTGGCTCTATAAGTTTGTGGATGCACCTGACAATGTGAATGAGCTGAAATAACATTAGTCCAACCAACATTTCAGGACCATGCCGCTTCTTCATTTGAACTTTTGGGTAATGTACTGTTTTGTTTGGCTTCATTTTTGTCTTTAATTAATGGCAGTGAAAGTATATTACAGTCTCTTGTCTTTCTTACAAGGGTACATTTGCATGTCTTATAGTGTCCTCATTTTTATTACATTTTTCACCTAGAAATGTTTTTCCCTCAAGAAGTGCAACTGGAAATTTTAAAAGTGTCACATTAAAAGTACACGATTCAAGGTGATAAAAACCAAGTCCTTCTGCTAGGATAAAAAGCTGTACTTCCTCAAACCGGGGGCTGACCTTATGAATACACATACTTATTCCTCTTTAATATATAAAGTTTTATTCCAAGTTGTACTTCCCCATAAAGGCTTCTGCAACCAAGGAAAACTTGCCAAGTGATGATGGAACATAGAATTCTCCCTGTAGCTTTGGAGTTAATAATAAAGTTTCTTTATCTGTATACTCTTTAAGTGGTATAACAGCTGTAGATTCATATTGTTTTTTTTTCACACTATAATTCTGAATAATTATAAACTCTACTTTCAAAGTAATCAGTTATTTTATATTAAATAGTATGTTTTGATATTTGGAAATGGGGAGGTAGCAAAATGACTTGGCTGAGCTAATGTCCAACATCATTATACTAATAACCAGTGATAACTGGACAAGGTGAATGTATACATATTTGTTGCATGTATTTATTTGAATTGCAACTGTGTATACACAAATACGAGTGCTGTAAAGTTGTATGCATCTCAAAAGCATTAGAACTTATGACCAATTTCATTTTGTCTAAGTTAAAATTGACGCTTCTCACTTGGAAGTGCTTGCTGAGGGTTACTGCAATGTACTGTAGTTTGCACCAAGAATATGACTGGGGCTAGAGAAAACTAATGATGATGACATATATCAAGCCAAGCATAAGGATAGGGGCAGTCCATGCAAATGCAGGCTATGCAGATATGGACATAAGCAAAGATATTACCAATAGTGGATTTGGCCTTCTCCTATTGGAAGTTCCACCTGCCTGTCACAGACACTGCAGGCAGTCCCATTGGGAGGTGTTTCCTCCCTCTGGCATTGCCAGTCCAAGTTGCGATTAGCAAAGAGCTGGCTTCCTGTAAAAAGCAACTCCCTACCTGACAGTCAGCCCTAGCCAGCTTCTATGGGCTGCAGCTGATACAGGTCATAGAGGTGTGTCTTTGGTGCAGGTGTAGTAGCAGGCCCGACATCTGTCAACTACATTGTCCAGATGCCGGGACTGATCTGGCATCAAGAACCCAGCAGTGCAGCCAGGGGCATCCCCCCATCACCCCAGGTAGTAGCCACAAATGGATATGGTAAATGATTAAAAGTGGATGATTAGTGGATGAGTAGTGTAGCTCTTTAGAGCCAGCACTCACTTATAATTTTAATGAATCCAGATCCCCTGCGGCTGAGATACAATGGGGTGCTTAGTCCCCAAAAAACCCAAAGAAAGACAAAAAATGTAAAGCAGAGATGGGAAATGGGATAATACAATTTAATATATCAATATATCCAAGTGTTTTAAAATGGTAAAACACGTACATTTAAGAATTAAAAAACAGTATACTGTTCAGTACATTCTGCAATAAAAAATAAAAGCAAAACAATGAAATGAAAAAAAAAAAATATGAAAAAAAAAATGAAAGAATAAAATACAGTGCAATAGGAAATAAATACATTTATACTTTTTGCATTTTTCATAGGTATTTAGTTCCCCACAACACTCCAATTGGAAGTTGACTTTTCTGTTTGTATATCTGTCAGGTATATTAGTCAGTCCAATGAAGGTTGTTATTATGGTTAGTATCTTTAGTTTTAAGGGTATTGTCCGCTATTGCACGTATTTGTAATCCAAATAAGGTGTTTGTTAGTTATATAGAGAATGACAGTTTCCTATGGTTAGTATGCAAAATAAACTTGATTTGGGCCACAATCATAACAGGTACCTGTTTTGGTTTATTGTATACTTTTGGGTGCATTCAGCTCTCCATGTTTCCCAGCTGCTGATGCTTTTAGGCAAAGTAGCAGCTATCTCCAGAGTCCATTAATCCAAAAGGGTTCTTTAGCTGGATTGCTTGAAAATGTATAGGTCAATTCCACTCTCAGGTGTAACCAGGATGAAGCTCTAACGCGTTTCCCTGCCTTCTCATGATCTCAGAGGCTTCCTCAGAGAGAATGTACCTGTTATAATTGTCGAGTTTATCTTGCATATAAACCATAGGAAACTGACATTTTCTATAGAACTAACAAACAACTTATTTCGATTACAAATATGTGCAATAGTGGACAATACCCTAAAACTAAAGATACTAACCAAAGTAACAACCCTCACTGGACTGGACTACACCTGACAGATATACAAAAAGAAAGGTCAGCTGCCAATCGGAGTGTGATGGCGAACAAATACCTATAAGAGAAATGTGCAACATATAAAAGTATTAATTTCCCATAATACTGCATTTTGTTCTTTCATTTTTTTTCTTTTATTTCATTTTATTGTTTTGTGTTTTTTTATTGCAGAATTTACTGTACAGTATACTGTTTTTTAATGCTTAAGTGTACCTGTATGACCATTTTATAATACTTGGATGTATTGATATATTAAATTGTGGTATCCCATTTCCCAGCTCTGCTATACATTTTTTGTCTTTCTCTGGATATGGTAAATAAAACTTTTGCACATAGAAAAGGTAAGGTCCAGTAGCAGTAGTAGTAAAACAGGGATGAAATGTAATAGTCTTCATGATCCTGTTATTAGCAAATCTTTCCAATGTCTAAAAGGTAAACCAACCTGGTTTTATCCACTTTTGAATCCATTTTAAAACATCAGATTGGTTAGGATTTGGCCAATGACTGCCAGTCACAGGCGCTTATATTTTTCCCAAGGACTATGAGATGCATACAACTCAACATATAGAATATACAAATTTGTTCTTACACCAGCTCCTTTGAGCAATGTATGCCCAGTTTTTTTGCAAATCTGTATCAATATGAATACATATTGACTAAGCCCACCAATTGCTTTCTGTATATGTATGTCATTAAGTTAAAGGGATCTCTGTGGTGTATGAATTTGACTTGTCCAGCACCTTCTTTATTTTTTTATGGAGGGCGTAAACACAAGCTTTTTATATTTATATTTCATTACATTATGGGCACATTTGAAAATGGTGGTGCAATATAATGACATTTGACTGCTCTTAAAATAAATTTGGGATCACTGTGGGAAAGGAAAATGGCATTGTGGACACACACTTATGACAGCTGGGTCACCACAATTTTTTAGTACACAAATTTCAAAGTGTCACTATTCACAGAATACCATAGCTGACTTACGAAACTACTTTATCTTCAGTGTATGGATAAAACCAAAATTTAGACCTGTTTTTTTTTTTTTGTGGGTGTTATTATTAAGAGTTAAATATTACCCTAGTTAATCACACTATGGCCCTTATTCTGATCGGTGCGGCCAGAGCCGGTTATGCGGCCAGGACCGTGCGTGCGAAACCCCGCCTTCCATACGGATCGCCAACTCCGTCCGTATGAGGTAAGAAGCTGTCCGAACGGACCGCACGTGTATTTTACACGGAATACGCCTCCTCCATCTCACGGAACCTCCCCCATCATTCGATGGTCGCAGACCATCGAATGCAGGACCGAGTGCTCCACCAGCACCCGCAACCTCAGACCACACGGACATTTCTCCGTGCAAAAGCAGGGATCTAGGCGGCCAGCTGACATCCGGCGATGTCATATGTCCGCCCCCTACACGTGCGTCACGACTGCATTACCATACGTACGCCCAGCGTTTTCATGGGAACTCCCATGAAACGCGGGGCGTATGCATATGGTAATGAGCCCAAATAGCCCTTCACGCCCCTCTCCACCCCCTATTCGGAGTGTTCACATATCATGCGGGATTTGGCCGTACGCCCCGCTCGCACATGCGCAGAGACGCCTCTGCACATGCGCAGACACAAAACATCGGCGGCCCGAACGCACGCGGATATTTCCGCACCGATCAGAATAAGGGCCTATGAGTGTTATCAGTGTAAAACAGGCAAACTCCTATCTTTGGTTACTGAAATTGTTTCCTGGTTTGGCAACATGGTCCTGTGTGGTATTTTGAGAATTGTAGTAGCATTTAAGGACTCACTGAACTATAATAAAGACATATGATTAACATAAGTGTTTACATAATGGCATCAGTGTGTGACATGATTTTCCTTGCAAGTTGAAGGTTCGTGCTTAGAGTCTTGTTGAATTGTGCAAAGGAAAGGAGAACAGAGGATGATGTCATTCAGTTCCCTTTCCTCGGCTTAGGAGTATCTTCTACATCGGCATTAGTTCTGAAGCAGTAATCTTCATGATTCAGCCGCATTAAAGGACCCATTAGCTGTCTGATTCAGACATATCTTAAAGTCTGCGCCTCTTGCAAACTCCTCATAGGCACAGCATTGAGGTATGAGTTCCTATTGAGCAGTTTGGCAGACCACATGTATGTACCAAGTGTGCTGTGTGCAGGACATATCAGATCCTCCCACTCCAGAGCCAATGCTTTCAGCATGGACAAAGAAGGAAAGAGGGAGTCATTTTCATTTTTATTGCCATGCTCAAAAATACCACAAAGTCTTTGTGGCTACTCAATGACCACAGATGGTGATATTAACTTGGCGATCAATTGTCTTTGTAAGATTTGTTTGTAAACAAGATACTTCTGGCTGTAGACTGAAAGGATGTTCTGATGCCCTTGACATTGCTTGTCAAAATTGGTGAAGGGCATAGAACAGTTATTTGAGGACTGATATCTGGAGAATTGTGCATACATTCCATTTGTTCTAGGGGAACACCGGGTTTAGTCCAGTATTGCAGGTCATATTATCTTTTCCTGGCAGTCTTCTGTCATTAAAAGTGTGCATGTTAATTACTGCATCACTCTTGACCATAACAGGTGGCTGGGGCTTGTGTTTGACACGGCGTTGACAGGTAAGGGACAATCGAATCTCATCGGCCATTGTGCTGCAGAAAGAACGCTGAAGAAGGAATGCATAAAGAATAAGTGACATATAAGTAGATGTTTAATCTTGCATAGTCATACTGTAATTACTTCACTATGGTAACTGCTTTTTTCAGATTAAGGAAAAAAAAATACATGATAATTCTACCTCTAGGACACAGAGTATCTGTAAAGTGAATTATATCAATATTATTTCATAAATCAATCAATCAATCAATCAACAGTTTAAATTCTGGCTAATAGTAAAGTTTTCTCTTAGCTGAACCATGTAAAAAAAGATAACATCCTGTAGAATATCAGTATTTGCATGGCCTTAATATAACACATAGCCCAATACTTACAGTAGGTAGAATGTCACCGAAAATATAGAAAAGTAAATTTAATGAAGAGTGATTCATAGAAATCCCAGATGTATGGAAAGGCAGTGGTTTTAATGGCAAAACAAGGTTTTTGTTTGAAAATATAAATGACATCTTCAAATACAGAGAGCTTAATAAACTTAATTTTAATGTGTGGAAAAAATGTTGTATTTAAATTAAAATGAATACAATTAATTAATAATTTCATGCTGCAGGATTATCCTCATGATATTGAAGCAGAAAACTGGGAAACCTGTGTGACAATACTGATGATAGAAAAAAAACACTTGCCATTGGCCATAGACCACTGAAGGCCATAGACCATCAACCAATAGTTGATCACCATCCCTATCTCAGAAATTTATGAAGGAGCAGCATTGCTTGCAAGTCCCCCTATGCTGCAGCATAATAAACATGCTCCAATCCACTTGTGGCATACATGCCTACCCTACTGAAAGCTATGGGAAACTCTAGATTAAAGGGTAGTCCCTCGCATCCTCAGTATAGTGTCTAGCTCTCCTGCATCCGCTCTGCTTCCTACTGAAGTGGGCAGGAAGTGGAAAAAACACAGGGATTTCTGGCCTCATTTTGATGGGGTGGGGCTAAATTACACAATTTCAATCATGTAGCCACTTCATCACTGGCCCACAAACTGGCATTTTGCTACTATGAAGATGGGGCCTACTGAAGTAATTGTCTGGTCCTGACTCTTAAAGCTCCAAGCAGCATCTCATCTCTAAGCATCTTCTGCGGTACAGAGAAGTAGGCAAGTATGGGTTGCGGGCATTGGGGTAGAGATGGGAAGCATTAAAAAAAAGAATGCATATTGGCTATTTTTTTGCCAGCTTCTGTACATTTACTGCCCTCTAAAGTATGTTTACCAGCCATCATGAGCAATCTGAGGGTCACTCTGATGATTGTTGTTCGCAAAGAGGGATCCGATGCAGCTTCGGATCACAGAGCAGGAGATATATATTAACTTAAGAGGCTTCCTGTGGCATTAGCATATTATTGCACAGCCTCTGTATACAAAGACACAGCAGCTGTGCACTTCCAATCATTTCTGAATTGTGCCCTCAATTATTGATGTATTTGTGTATTTGTAGCTATTTGCAATGTTCTATGCTGCAGCAGATTATCTTCATGTTTTCTTGTGTATCAGATAGGCTGCAAAATATTCTTATGCATTTTTTCCCTTGTTGTTAGGGAAGTCTATAGAGAGGACAAACAAATTCAGTAGTTGAATTCTGCAGCTGTGTCTACATACACCTATCCTCTAATTGCTCCAAAATTGCCTTAGTTGGCCCACCAAAGACGTTGCAACAAAGCAGCACCATCCCGCCATACACTTTTTAAAAAAATATGATTTTCATTCAAACCACTAATGCAGCAAATGTATAATGCACGTGTCCTTTGGATACTGGCACTGACATTATTACATGCAGCTACAGTGTGCATGTTTAGATTGTGAATAAGTCCCTAAATTTATGAACAAGTACTAAAGTATGGGAATTGTTCCCGGTAGTGGAGCTTCTAAAGGATGCCAGATGCGTAGCATTGTTTGACATAAAATGGATGTGTTCTTTACATTTAAGGCTAGAGATTCATAACAGAAAACAAATGTAATAGAGTGTGTCAATTTCATGGCAAAATTAACCTGTTTTTCAGTGTAAATGGTTGCTGATTTTAAAAAAATGAGAAATATCTCCCAAAATCTTTCACTTTATGGTTCTCACACCCTATTACATTTTGGCCCTTGGATTGTACAGCCATTGGAAGTCCTATACACAATCTATCCAATTCCTGTATCTCGTCATGCCACTGTGGCAACCAGCTCACCTGCTCTCTTTCTGCCGTCTTCCTCAGTTTGTATATAAACTCTGCCACTGCAACTACTACAGACAGAATGAGACCAGCTGCCAAAACAATAAAGATGCCACCCATGTTCTGGATGCCGAGTGCACTGGCCTCTTTATTTTTTTCTTCTGGGCAACCTCCAGTTCTCCACCACCTCTCCTTCATCTTGTGGATTTCATCGGCCTCCTGTAACTGCAGTATGGCAATGCTGATTCTGTCCCTGTATGGAGATCCTAGGGGAAGACAATACTACTGTCATCTATTTTGCACTGAAGGTACAATGTATCTATGTACTGTATACATATCTTATTATTTTAGTTTGTTTCACTTATGGTTTGTGGACATACAGTAAAGTACACAATTCTGTACATGCAATATACTCATATTGGCATTCCATAATACGAGTAAGAGCTACCATGTTAACCCAATGTAAAATCACATTATCCAGAGAAAAGGTAAAGGCCTCTACACATGGCGATTTTGAGCTGAAAGCAGCCAATGAGCTTTCATGCATGCTCCCGCATCATCACCAGCCACCGCCACCGTTCATCTACTATGGAAATCCGTCCACCCCTGCAAAAATCGTTAGGACGGGTGAAAATCGCTCAGTGTGTTTGGACATCAGCAGTGACAGCCAGGAAGTAATTTATAAAGTTTAGCACACATTTATCGTAACACAGAGGTCTGAGATGTCTGGCTTTACATTATTACTCGAACCATTCAATTATAGCTTAATGGTTTTTTCTCTCCCTAGCAATGTACAGGTTGCCCGTTCCTCTCCTCACAGTCGCTATTACATTCTTTTAAACAAGCTGCACTAAGCAAACTGATAACGACAAAAACAATATATAAGTATCTATAATATCTATATTCAAGGAACTATTAGATAATTAAATATTTACTTTACATTATTAGAAAAGTAAGCGCCTGTTGCAGATAATGTGGAAAAATGGGATATAAATCATATAGTAATTCATTTTTTATCATTGTTTATCATTCATATTAGATATGTTCCCGCATTGTACACCGATAAGAAGCACTGCAGAGACTAGACCTATGTCCTTATCAACTCCTGGGAAAGGGCTTCCTGATATAGAGATATAAGATAATGTGAAATTACATTTCCTGCTGGATACATATTGTACTCACCTTAAATGATCTGCATCTATGATACATGACACTAGAAACATAATCATGCCAAAAATTGTGTAAGCAAGTGTTGCCACAAACCACTTGATCTTACCCATGGGTGTTCCAATTCCGTATCCTTTTGAGTCTATGATTCCACCAATCTGTGTAAGATTGCAGTTCCTCTGAGTTATATATTCAATAGCTGTTGATTCCATTAACAGAGCATAGTCAGATGAGAGAACTCGCTGGATGCCTTCCTCGTAACTCTTAACGAGCGACGATGGCTTGCTGCTCATGAACGCCCACATCTTCTCAAAGGTCGAGATGTGAGATTTCTACAGAGTAAACAAACAAGAGAAGAGTATTGGGATTCATGCTGTTTATCAGACGAGGACTCTTTGTTTCTCATTGTCAAATGGAAAAATAGAGTAAATTAGCACACGCTATTATAAAATTCTCTTTTTTCCTCTGGTGTGAATTCGCCGGGGCATTGAGAAGCGTACAAGGAAAACCGATGACAAATAATGATAGCACAGCTAGTCCAATGTGCTCATATTTAGCAGCCTTTAAATCTCAGATGCAAAATGTTTACTAGTTGTTTACAAATTAAATATTATGAAACTTTGCTTCTTTTTACAAATTAGCAAATCTCAAAACTTGTGTGTACGTTGGTAGCCTGCTCTGGAGCTAGACCTATGACCCAGAAGACAATGTGCATTCATTTTTTCTAGATCTTCTTCTTCGTGGTCTGTGTAAATGTGCATATACAAACATAGAAAATAATCTTTATCACAGTATGATTGCTATTAATAACAAAAATGAATGAGTAAGGAATGAAGAAAAAAATAAACCATCTAACCATCTTTACAGATTTTAGAGCTGAGCAACTGATTACCACTTTGCTTATTTTATGCAGTGCCATATCTAAGTGTGGGGGAGTGAGCACCACATAGAGTGCATAGCCTCTGTCAGGGCCACCGACAGGGGGGTGCCCTGGGTACAGCTGTCCTGGGCCTCGGCCTCTGGAGGGGCCCAGGCAGCTGCCCACAGTCCCCCGCTCCCAGCCTCCCCCACCCGGTGCCCAGGCACGCACAATACACCAACATTTCTAGTGGCAGCCCTGGGCTCTGTGGGAGCATAATGCTCTGTGAAGGAAGGGTGTCTTTTTGCACCTTTTCTAAAGGGTATGCTCCCTGAAGCATTGCCTTAACGTGTGTCACTTTTGTTTCATGATAAACTCTGGTGCAGTAGATTCTTGATAAAATAAGGAAACCTTTGACTGCTCTGTAGGCCCAAAATATAACTGAAATAAAACATACAGTAACACCCCCTGCTTCTCCTCATACATGTTGTATTTTACTTTATTCTTCAAGCCTATTTTTTCATTCTTCCCTTCAATGTTTTTTTTTCCTTTTTTCGTTCATTTTGCTACGGTCTCTCTTTCTACCATCATCTGCGCTATTACAGAAACTTAATTTGTCTGTGCAGCTATCCCAGCAGATAGGGGTATATTTACTTAGTGATGCGGTCATAAGAGACAGTGTCTAGGTCTACAGGCAGTACTGTTGGTTGACACATAAAAAAGCTCAACATACATTTGGTCAACATGGTCAAAAGGTCAACACAAGCAATAGGTTGACATAGAAAAGGTTGGCATGAGTTTTTCACTTTTTGTTTTTAAAAGGACTTGTTCGCATTTTACCATCCCAGTGGACATGGAGTGGGAATATAATAGTGGTGAATGCAGCGGTACACTTATACGGTGTCCATGATGACCTTCGTCAACAGACATGGTCATGTGTGTCGACTAATAGTAGTCGAGCTATTGACTGTCGACCTAGACTGTTGACCTAGCAACCCATACCATTTAATAAAGTACTGCTTTAAAGAAGTGCTGGTGTTGCCCATAGCAACCAACCACATTCTACTTATCATGTATCTAGTATCTTCTAGAAAATAATAGCTAAAATCTGACTGGTTTCTTTAGGCAACATCTCCAATTCTATAAACCAGAACTTTAGTTAATATAGCAAGATATTAGGTACTTGTGTATTTGCAGGGCGCCCGCTAAGCTATTTTCTTAGTGGCCTATTCTGCGTAGTGAAATCGCATTGCATCGCATGCCATATTTTCGTGCCGTGCGATGTGATGTGATGAGATGAGATGCGATCTCACTAGTTAATTTATTCACTGCACCCTGGCCGTGGATCGCATCGCATCACACGCAAAATCGCATGCGATCGTATGCGATTTTGCATGCGATGTGATTTAGCACAACACCCCCAGTATACACATCTATGTGATCCAATGGGATTTAGCACACCCCCACTATCCACGCCAGCCCGAATTGTGGCGAGTGCAGCGATCCCCACAAGCTCTTCATACCCCCACTCTCCAAGTCGGTATGGAGTTGATTTTATAAAGTGTGGCGAGGGGGGGGCAGCTTGTGCTGCCTGTGTCCCTGTGAGCCCCCCAACACATTCCAGCATAGGCAGGGAGGCTTCCATCTCCCAGCCTGCCGCTGTCCCCCAGCTCCCTGTGGGTTAAAAATCACCGTCATGCGCAGCGAAACCCTGCGGCGTTGAATAGGGTGACAAGGAGGCTTTGCAGCGAATGCTCCAGCCCTCCGGAACCCGGAGATTGTGCAGCGAATCATCGATAAAAAAAACATTGAATACCTTCCTTAGACTACAACTAATTGGAGAATTGTTAAATAATAAGAAACTTACTGTAATAGGATGTTTTTTGTTTTCTCTCTACTGATTTTAAGAGGCACAATATACTGGTCAGTGGTCAGTTTAACTTAAGTAAGACTCAAGACACTCTTAAGCTCCGTACACCTGGGCAATAAAATGACATGACATCCGATGCCCGAGGGCAATGCAGAATGCAGCATCACCCCTTTGCCGTTGGTCATCGCCCACTGGCATCGGCAAGTGTGTATGCACTTGCTGATGGCTGCACCCCGACAGGTCACCGTGTCTGGCAATATTGGCCTCTGCAGGTATCATTTACCCTTCCTCTTCAGCTCTTCAAACCAAAATCATACTAGTCTACTTTAAAAAAATATATATTAAATTTCAGGGAGATTGTGAAAGCAACCTCTAGGTAAAATCCTAATGCAGTCTGTAAGACAGCACTGGCTTTATAGTGACTGGCAGTGACTTCCTATTGGAAGTCCAACCTGCCAGTAACCTAAGGCAGTCCAATTGGGAGGTGTTATCTCCCTCTGGGCTGCCTCTTTGGCTTCTATGGGCTACAGCGGAAGCCAGTACCGAGACCAATACTGCAAAAACGCCGGTCCCAGCGCCTTTCATCCACATTGTTCAGGCACCAGGACCGCACTAGGATCTGGGTGCATCCAGCAGATGAGCGGTGCTAGTGTAGAAGGGTGGGTGCCGGCATCATGGCCGACAGCAGCCCCCCTCCTACAATCAGGTAGAAGCCGCTTACATCCAAATGTAAATGAACCCCAAAGAAGTTAAGATTGTTGCTGAAAAGACACTGCTAAAAGTATATTCTGTATAACCCTAATAAAACCGTGTAGGCTAATATGTTTATTATTAAAAATATCACTTGCAACCCCCCCCCCCCCCTTTCCCCCACACACCACCTTACAGTGTATAAATAGATGTATGCATATGGATGTATGTCTAGTACAGGGTACTGTATAACACTTGTAAAAATTATATTTAGAATAAAGAGTGTGACATCTATGGTCCTTCTAGGAGGGGGAATCCACCACAGAAGGTGGATATGATGGCTTTCAATTAAATGATTCAAACTCGCAGGGGAGGATAGGTGCCTCCTTGGGAGCAGGAGCCCAGTGGCAGATGACTCCTTTGCCTCCAAGAGCTACGCCTCTGCAGCAACATGAAAAGACTGAGCCAGCAGTGAAAAGGAGCTTGCTTGGCAGAAGCAAGGAAACCAAATTTCATGAAACAATATAATCAGCTGGTATTGCAATACATTGACAACCAGTTCCTATATAGGTTACATGACTGGCCAGGGAGTGGAATTATTTTCATATCTCCCTGGTCTGCACCAGAGTCGCTGACATGGGGGTGCCAGGGGTACAACTGTCCCGGGCCCCCAGCCTCTGGAGGGGCCCGGGCAGCTGCCCACAGTGGCATGGCACCCCCCTCCCCCGCGCACCTGCACAAATTCCCCCACCGGCGCCGGCGGCCAGGCTTGCACAATACACAGTGCAGCCTGCAGAGCGCCGAGCCTAGGATACAGAGGGGCTTGGCACTCTGCAGGCTGCACTGCGCAATGAGTGCTCCGAGCCCCGAGTCCCAGGAGAAGATGCTGCTGTGCTGCCGACACCACCGCTGGTAAGTAATTGGGGTGGGGGAGGCGGGGTGCCGAAGCGCGAGGGGAGGGGTGCCGGCACGCGCGTGCGGGGGGGGGGTCCGTCCAGGGCCCCAACTTTACTAGTGGCGGCCCTAGTCTCCACTGATCTTGGAGGCCAGGATACAGTACATCTCCCAGGAACAACTGTCATTATCCCTTTGATCTATGTATGTATGTATGTATATATATATATATATATATATATATTTTAAACTGTTTAACACTGTGTTAAGATAGGGTGATGAGATCAAACAAATAAAGGCCCCCATACACGCTGCGACAGCAGTGTGCAATCCGATGCGCGCTCCTGCGGGCATCGCAGAGTACAAAAAGTATAGGCAATGCAGTGCGATATGCGCTCCTGGGGGCATCGCATCACACAGTATATACTTTTTGTACTGCCCACAGATCACATTGCACGCAAATCGCATGCAAAACGTATGCACTGCGATGTAATCCAGCCAATAACGCATCGCATTGCACGCTGCTTTCGCAGTGTGTGTGGGGCCTTAAGTACTGCACATACTTTTTGCACTGCCCGCGGATAGCATTGCATGCGAATCGCATGCATTGCGATGTGATCCAGCCGATAACGCATCAAATTACTCGCTGCTATCACAGCGTGTATGGGGACTTTAACTCACAATGTCCTTTAAATGCTGAAATATTATATAATTGTGTGATGCTCTCTTACTAAGATTGGAGTTCTATTGAAGATGGGATGTTGCTATGAGCATTCCATTATCTTCTAGAAGGTGCTAAATAAACAAGTTTATTTATTATTTATTTATTAACAGTTTCTTATATAGCACACACATATTCTGGAGCGCTTTACAGAGTATAGTTGAACTTTCACATCAGTCCCTGCCCCAGTGGAGCTTACAATCTATATTCCCTACCACATGTACACACACTTTCTAGGGTTAATTTTGTTGGGAGCCAATTAGCCTACCAGTATATTTTTGGATTGTGGGAGGAAACCGGAGTACCCGGAGGATACCCACGCAAGTGCGGGGAGAATGTACAAACTCCGCACAGTTAGATCCTTGGTGGGAATCGACCCCATGACCTCAGTGCTGTGAGGCAGTAATGCTACCCATTACACCATCCGTACTGCCCCAAATTATAATTGGTTGCTATGGGCAACATACCATCTTCAATAGAACTCCCATATTAGTATATAAACCTCTTAGGCTTCAATGACAAACACTTTTGCTTAAAGTTCTGTTCATTGTGGGGACATTGGCCAAACCAGCAGACTTCTGAGTAACCCTATGGTTGCTCAGAATATCCAATGGTATTTGGCTACCGTCAATAGGAAATGTATGTTCTAAAACAGTCCCTGATACCGGCATGCCTCTGCTCATTCCACCCCTATCAGTTCCCAGGATCTCCACACAGTACTGATCCCCATCTGCTGGGATTTTGGATTCATGTGCATTAGTAAATCATCGGGAATTTGACTCTGATGTTTACTTGAGCCCACCTCTGAATCAGGCCTAAAGTTCCTATCAGAAACCATTTACAGCAGCATTCTTCAGCATTTACATTTCTGTATCTTGAAATTGGTTGATCGGATTCCCTTGGAAATTTCGAAAACAAATTAAGGCTGTCAAAACCTCTCAGCATGCCAAATCAGTTTTACCATTACAACTGAATTAGCATGAAAATAGGAGCTTATAAGGCAAAGCATGATGGAAGTTGTCATAGGGCTTAAATAAATGATATATATATATATATATATATATATATATATATATATTTTTTTTTACAAAACTCTTACACTAGTCCAGATCATTAAATAATAATAATAATTTACTCATATCTTGTCTTGTGTATGTGTCTATTTGCACTGCAGGGGGGGGGGGGGGGCAGATATAACACGTGCAGATACAATTTATCTTCAGATCTGGTTAGAACACAAATCTGGTCATTTCTGAATAACAGTTTGTCAGTTTTCTAGCATTTACAAGCAAATGGTCAACTGTCATTTGCTCTCATCCATAACCATGTTTTTGTTCCAACCAGCCAGATCTGATGATAAATCTGTAGGTGTATGGCCACCTTAATTCTCTCTGCACGTGCTATATCTGCCCCCCTGCAGTGCACATGGTTTGGTCCATCTGAGAAGGAATTTGCCTCTAAGAGAGAACCAGAATAAGGCCCTGTGTTCTTTATGCTATACTGAATGTGAGTGCATACTGTATATACAATGTCTTTGTATATATGATTTTCCTTGAAAGGAATATTGTATCCTCCACAGTGGTAGCTTTTACTGTGGAGTGCAGGATACCCCACCTTGGTAAAATACACCAACTCCCTTATCGAGCCAGCTGCAGTCTGTGACTGCACTGACTTCAGTGTGACTGCCAGTGGCTTCCTATTGGAGGTCCTACAGCATGTGTCACAGGCAATGGACAATACAGGTAGTCCCATTGGAAGGTGTTTCCTCACTCCTGGACTGCCAGTCCAGGGTGTCATAAGCAGAGATCTGGCTTTCTGTATCATGCAGCCCAATCTGGCATAGAAGCATGGGGTATGTTCAGTCACACATGGCACAGTGCATGCGTTGATCGAGGCACCTGCTGGATCTATTGGATCAAATTTGATATGGTAGTAATACCAATGACAGTGCTCCTGGACACAATGTTGATGTTGTACAGTGTAGAGCAGTTTTTTTTTTGCCATTGAGCATGTATTTAAATCACAATGCACATGTGCTGTGATGTTCTTGTAGCGGCTGTCTCAGGGCGAGATGTACTAAGCCTTGGAAAGTGATAAAATGGAGAACGATAAACCACCAACCAATCATCTCTTACCTTTCATTTTTCAAACCTAGTCTGTGACATGGCAGTTGCGAGCTGACTGGCTGGTGGTTTATCACTCTCCATTTTATCACTTTTCAAGCTTAGTACATCTGGCCCTCAGTGAGGATTTCCTCTCAAAGTGAGTAACAGGCAGGGGTCATTTGCAATCCTGTACACAGATACAATAACTGGCAAATGTTTACAAGTTGTTAGGTGCATAGCACAGGGAGGTTGACTCCAAACCATAGCAGTCAATTTGAAAAAGTATCAATCTCTCACTGTGAGATTCCAATACCACAGTGACAGGCTTTTGCATATGCACACACATTAATTTATTATTATTATTATAATTATTATTTATTTACTTACATTTTTTTTTATATAGCGCAGCAGATTCCATTGCGCTTACAAATGTTGACAACACTGAAAGAACAAACTGGGTAAAACAGACAGACATGGAGGTAGGAGGGCCCTGCTGCAAGCTTACAATCTATAGGGAAATAGGAGGGTAACACAAGGACAGGCACCAGTAATAGCATAGCAGTCCCACCACCTTGCAGGTCCAGAAGGGAAGCTATATAATACATGAGTGCCTCTGAGGGTTATGTGGGTGGTAACTAAATTTGATAGGCTTGCCTGAAGAGGTGAGTTTGCAGGGAACGCTTGAAAGTTTGGAGGCTAGTAGAGAGTCTTATTGAGCACGGAAGGGCATGCCATAGGGTGGGTGCAGCACAAGTAAACAACATGCACCTGCAGTCTAATCAGCATGACCCTTAAATCTAGTGACTCAAAAGTGATGCTAATGGGGCTGATTGATGCACAATGACACTCAGTTAACAGACAGATTATAATGTTTAACCAGTTAACATGTCAACTACAATGAGCTCCTGTAATGTTGACAGGATAGACAATAGCTCAAGGTCTGCCTTGAAATCAAATGTATCATTATAATAGCTTAGAAATATGTCATGATAAAATAGGCCCTTTAGTCTTTTCACAATTGTCTTGCAATGCAGAATAATACAGTATTAGCATATACATTTAATGGACTATATTTAGCTAGCAGCATATACAGTGTATTTATATGTTAATACAGTTTGAGTACAGATATTTTAATGGATAAACACAAATTTTGTTGAAGAAACTGACAAAGATTGTGCAGAGAATAGAGACAAAAGGGGTATTCAATTAAGTGTAATTTTTTGAGAAGTCGAAGAAACGCCACTCTTCGCAGTTTTTAGATTGAATTTATAATTCACAGCTTTTAGATCAATTTTTAGATTCAACCTATTCACTCAAAGTGTTGACTAGTGAAAAAAATTGACACAGTCAATTCGGCAAATAACTCACACAGTCAATTTGGCAAATAACTCACACAGTCAATTTGGAAAATAACTCATGAATTGCAGCTCAGTTCCCCCCGTTTTTTTAGTAATTTTTGCCAATATGGTTCACTTTAAAAAAAGTAAAACTGTGTCTATGAAAAATTACTTAATACAAGCAATTAAATAGGTGCAATTAAATACTAAAGTTGTGTTTTTGGAGGGCGCTAGGTGAAAAAAAGGGAATTTTTTAATGTCCCCCAAAGAGTGTAAATGTTAAGTAAAATATTTATTATATAGATACACTGTACAGTATAATCAATATTACACAATGGCCCTTATTCTGAATGGTTTGCTACTTTGCAAATCCGCAATGGTGACTGATCTTGAATATCTGCACATGCGCATAAGCTAACATGCACATATGCAGGTCTTCACTGTGGGTGCCCTCGGATACTATTATAGTAATGCAGCAGAGGTGTGCACAGTGGCAAAACTATTACAACAGCGACCCCCCGCCATTACTTCCGGCGGTGCCCCCCCCCCCCCCGGTTAAATTAAGCCCCTCCCCTGGTGCTGCTTGTCTTTGCCGCCGCCGCCCCCAGATGTGTGGCCGAGACCCGCCAGATCTACTAGTCTGCAGTCCCGGCTCTCCTCCTGGCTGCCTCCTGCAGTGCTAATGAAAAAATATCTTTATTATAATAGGTTTTTTTTCCCTGAGCACTGCAGGAGCTAGGTAAGAGGAGAGCTGGGACCGCAGACTAGTAGATGTGCAGATCCCGGCCACACACCCGGCGGCGGCAATGGCAATGGCAAGCAGCACTAGCACCAGCGGGGTAAGGCAGCAGTGCAGTTAGCCCCACAGACCCCCGGCGCCCACACCTACTCAGCGCCTCCCCACATCCGCCGGGTCTGCGGGGCTATTGTTATGCCACTGGGTGTGTAGGAGGTGGGTAGGGGGCATTCACTGCATTTCCTGGACCTACCCAAGAAGTGGGGTGCTCCCAGGAAAACACTGGGCATTCCCATGCCAGTGGCTACCAAACCTCTGTGGGCGGGCAGCTGATGTCACCAGATGTCAGCTGTCTGCCCTGTTTACAGAGCAGTTGCCACTAATCTAGACATTGACTTAGATTAGCGAGCACTTCAGAAATTATTCAATGGTCGGCGACCATCAAAACATTTTAGGCACCTATGCAAAGCTGCAAATGGATGTTTATGCAAAACATCCATTCACATCGCAGCGGGGAAAATTGGCAAATAGCAGGGGGCGAGCGTTCGGATGCATGGTGGGCGGCGCTATAAGGCTCGCAAAGCAGAAAATGAATGCTGCTTTTCGAGCCATCAGAATGAGGGCCAACAACCTGATGTTAAGAATTACACTTATTTAACTATACCCTATACCAAACATTTGAGATAACAAATACATTTATGGTCTTAAGGAGTTAATTCTTTTTCAGCATGTTCAGTTTAATAAAACCTGAAAGATATTTTAATGCAGAATAAGAGTGTGCATGCCAGATTTTTCTCTTAATGTGATGCATGGCTGTTCTGGTTATCCATGGCTGTGAATTTTAATTTTCTTTGTATTGAAAAACTCTCTGAGGGCACTGGGTCAATAGGTTTATAGACTGCATTTGATCTCTCACTACGTTTCTCAGCATAGAGTAGTAATTACCTCAGTGTTTGAGGGAAAGATACAGACACACACTGTACAGCATACACGCTCTCTCTCTCTCTCTCTCTCACAGACACACACACACATTGACAAGAAGAGGACAGTATTATGACACCCCAATAAAGGAATGTGTCATTGCTGCCCACTGGGGAAATCTCTAATCCTTCTGTTGCATACAAGGATGCACATCGGTCAAACCATCGATCATCTGAGCAACCCTATGTTATGGAAGTGTGCCACCAGATCCATTGTCAATGAAAATGCAGACACTCACCCAAAATGGTCATGACATGGCTGTGTCTGACTCCCACCACTTTACCTCACACAAACCATCACTGTCAATCCAAATCCTTAATGCGACTGCCATCATTAATCAAACTTTGCGCCTTATTTGGGTACGGATTAGTCTTCATTCTAGCACCCGCCATATTTGAAAACCTATGCAGTTCCTCTTCCTTGCCTGGGGTGTCGTTGTCTGCTGTAGTGCTTCTAGCACAGTGTGATCTGTATATCAGCCATGATATGCAAACCAGACCTGTGCTAGAAACACCACAGCAGACAGCGACACCCCAGGCAGGGAAGAGGAACTGCGTAGGTTTTCAAATATGGCGGGTGCTAGAATGAACACTATGGATGGAGGTGGGCTATGTGCCTTAATGTACTAATTGTGTATATGCGCAAATAGGTCCTGCAACACATGATACAGTCTGGCTTCAGACAGTCTGATGCCATTTGTGGGTAGGGAAGTGGCAGCGGCATCCTCAATGTATCCAAACAGAGAAATAAAGTCTGATGACCTGTTTTCCCACAGTGCGATCGTTCTTCCTTTTTTTATCTTTTGAAATAGTGTTTGTGCGCTTAGGGTCTGCTGCTTTTCCCCCTCCCTCCATTGCCTCAAAACAAACTTCATCTTATGAGTGTGCCTTGCTACAGCATAGAGTGCAAAGTGCCTTTAGTTATTGGAACCCTTGGTAGAGACAGAACTACCATTGGTCTAGCAGATGCATTGCACTGGGGCCTCTGAGGACAAAGGTGCCCAATGCTGCCCAGACTAGCAGATTGTAGCCCTGTCACCAACTGGTGTGGATCATAAATTGTTCTTTTTTTCCTGGGCCCACCATGGAGTATATGGGCTCATTCTCTAAAGAGTAGCTGGCAAGAGGCATTTGTTTATGCATAACCTACTGCACAATTAACATACAAAGATGCAACAGCTCTGTGATCTGTGCCCATCTCTGAATCAGGACCACAATAATATATACAGGTAAGTACGGTGGTGAGAACACAATAATAGACACAGGTGAAGATGAGGAGGGGGATTAAGAGCACAATAATTTACACAGCTGGATAGGCGAGAACACAAAAGTGAATGTAAATTAGGAGGACGGGGGAGCAAAGGACACAATAATGGATACAGATGAGGAGAAAGAGGGGGTTTGTATATATGGGAAGCCGGCAGAAGAACCTATGGGGAGTAGGAAGAAGTACATATGGGAAAGGAACATAGGTAAAAATGGTTAAGAGGGCAAGGCATGTATGAAACCAATAGAAAGAGATGTACAAGGTGGAATGACTCTGAGACAAAACTGAATCCAAGCCACAGGCCTCATATGCACCACCCACTTAATCCAGCTCGCTGGCACTGATTATCTCAGCTGCTATATCGTATAGAGGCTGCCTGTATTTAAATCTTAAGCAGGGGTTAAAGTGAGGGGGAACGGGGTGGAATTCTCAAAGAAAAGCATTCTAGTTTGCAGGGGGATGCCGAAAACCCTACCACTGGCCTGCCTCTGCCTAATGGGGGGGGGGGGGGTTAATTAGGTGGCATGGAGAAATGAGTTCCCCCACCTCTGCATGACCACTTTATGCCCTAATATTAAGCATTATACAGGAGCAATTATTATTGCTTCTCTAAGGATCGCAGGACCCTTTGCAAGTCGGTCCGTTGGTGACTTTGCCTATAGATGTCCCTCTTGGCACTGACCCTGACAGTTGCATCGCTGTTTCTCAGTCTGGCAACTACATACTGTATATTTTAAAAGAAAATAATGAATTATAGGAGTATACAGTAGCTAACAAAAATGAAGCAGATGTATGCTTAAAAGGTACTTAACTTGCTATTTATAAAAGAAAAAAAAAGAAAGAAAGAAAACTTCTGTGAGGGATTGTTGCTTTAGATGCAGTTTTGCAACATCTGTTGAACAGGTCTCTGCTGCCACCACCTGTACATGTTAAAGCCTATGAGAGCAAAATGCAACAAAGATACTAAAAACTAATCTTCTACATACAACATCCAGTTACTGGTGTTGGTTCTTTCAATGCAAGGTTTGTCAATCAATGTGCAAGACCAATCTGTTTTTAATAGAGACAGGACAGATAAATTAGTTTAGTCCTGTTTCTATTAAGTGGTTTCCCGCTTCCCTCCTGTTCTCACAGCACCCTTCTTGCATTTCAACTACAGCTCTCTTATGCCTCTTTCCCACTGCAGGTCTAAAATGGTAAATTGCAGATTTTTCAGCGCAATTTACAGTTTAAGGCTGCAGTGGGAAAGCGCCAGAGTTGAAATACCGGTTAAAGTTAACCGGTATTTCAACCCGTTTCAAAAGCAGAGTTCTACACGGTAAAATACCGTTTTTGAGGCAGTGGGAATGCCTCTTAAACGGTATTTAACATCCCAAACTACTTCCCCCTCCCCTGGTACCTGTCCTGGAGGATGGGGAAGTAGTGTGGGAGGAGGAAGCAGAGGAAGGTCCATTAGGAGATTGTCATTTCTGTCATTTCTGTCATTACGGTTCCCTGCCGCAAATGGGAAATAGCGGAGCCGCTCATTAAATATGCGAATATATAATGAGCCGTTAATTAAATATGCACGTATTAAATGAGCGTCTCCGCTATTTCCCATTCATGGCAGGGACCTTCCTCCTCCTGAGCATGGACCTGCCTGGATCCCCAGTGCCCCCAGTGCCCCTGCTGTCTGCATCAGTGGGGGACCTGCCGACTCACTGCCTACTGCACTGCTCCGGAGCAAGGTACCAGGACAGGGGGGGAGGGGGGTACGGGGGGGAGCAAGGTACCAGGGCAGGGTGGAGGGGGGTACGAGGGAGCAAGGTACCAGGGCAGTGGGGGAGGGGGGTACGGGGGAGCAAGGTACCAGGGCAGGGGGGGAGGGGGGTACAGGAGAGCAAGGTACCAGGGCAGGGGGGAGAGGGGTACAAGGGAGGGAGGAAGCGAGGGTACCAGCTGGCAGGTAAGGGGGGAGGGGGGGGCAGGACAGGTACAAGGGGACACAAGGGGATTAAAAACGTTTTACCTGCAATGGGAATGGTACTTAAACGGTATTTAAAATGGTAATCTGCTGCAGTGGGAATGCTAATACCGTTTAAAAATACCAGTACTTAAAACGGGTCTGCAGTGGGAAAGCAGCATCACTCACCTGCAATCTACACCTGCATCTACTCTCAATCACTTCCCTATATCTCAGCTGTATTACGATTTGTGCTGTTAATTGTGCTCTGTTTTGATCTTCTGTCATTGTTATGTCTAGTTCTGTTTAACCTGTACTTGTACTGTTCTAATGTGTTCTATATGTACAGTACGGCGCTGCTTACCACTTGTGGCGCCTTATAAATACAAATATAATAATAATAATAATAATAATGGCAAATTGTGATTATTTGTGTGAGGAATTTAGGGGAAAATTTTCAAAAATATAAGAGGTTAATAATATCAGATTATGTCTATCATTTGTCTTGCATTCTAGAAAATGATTGACAGAATCGTATTGGTTGCTATGGGCAACATCTCTTATTTTCAATTTTAGAAGCTTTAGTGAATATACCCTGAAGAACCTTCGGTCACTTTATACCAGATAATACCTGTATTTTAGCAAAACAAGAAATGAAAATGTTTACCAACACTTCTATCATTTTTTTTTATTTTATACTGTATCCTTTTTCCTAATGAAAAATGCAACCTTTAAAATACAGTATTTCCTGTTAACAAACATTTATCCACCATTCCGAAAAATACATGATTGTTAATAGTAATGAATTTCGAATGCTTCCTTCTACCAGACAAATTAAATAAAAATAAATTAAATGTTAAACTTTTCAGAGGCTGTTAAGCAAAAGGAGATACATGCTATGTGCTGCTTTTAGGTCATGTCCAAAATATTGCCATTTTTGGGAGAGTTAACTATCTTTGTTAAACAGGTTTTGTTTCTTTGACTTGTAATTCTAGCAGGTTGTTAGGGATCACCAGGGTGTTATACATAGAGAAAATAGAGCAAACCATATTTTTTACCAATAACAAGATTTGGGGATTCTTACTTATTAGTGCAGGCTTCTCTCTGGGCACCAAGTCTGCAGTCAATCGTAGCAGACTTGGTGCCCATAAACCAAGAGGTTTTAGGGTTCTTTCCATTATTACTTATTTTATAAGATATCACTGATATCTCCTGTCTACCTTTTAGCTTCGATCTGGCCTGCTATATTCATACACTAATATAGGGAACTTAAATCATAAAGCTCCAGAAAAATACTCCATTTTTGGAGCATGACCATGTAAACATTTCCAGATGGCATTTGTTTCTGAACCCCTACTGCTTTTAACTATTGGAACTGACCTGGCACTAAGAGGGATCCATTTTTCTCTCTGGCACTGCATGGTTCCTTCTGCCAGAACTTGCACGTGTGTTGACAAAAGTCAGACTTAGTAGGGCTAAGTTTCACCTATGCTAAAGCAGTGGTGAAGTATTCACGAGGACATCTGATCTTTGGATAAGCTGTTTCCACACGAAAGCTATGTTTCCCTCAATAATAAGCATAATGAACACTGTAGGCCCCTTAGTGGCAAAACGAAAATTAGGCATCTGCATGAGGCAAGAGTACAGCCCCATACACACTAGCCAATGAGATTAATGAATTATATACTTAACGATATCGTTAAAGCTCCTGGTCAACGATATTGCACATACTCACTGAACGATTTAGTTATTGATATTGTTCATTGATGTCACTAGTCCCTGCAGCTGGCATGCATCCTTGGCGATATAGCCAACACTGTGCTTTCATCACAGATGAGGGGCAATATTAAGTCCACACACTACACAATAAGAACAATATATTGTTAACAATAAATATTTTGTTAACAATGTATCATTTAGTGCAGGGGTGGTCAAACCAACCCTCGAGATCTACCAACAGGTCACGTTTTCCAGACCAACTAGCTGGTGCACAGGTGCAGGGACAGTTACGAACTGTCACATTTTCAAAAATGCTGCATTCATTCCTAAACAATGCATTCTATAGATCCACAGGTGGTCTGGCAAACATGATCTGTTGGGAGATCTCAAGGACTGGTTTGGCCACCGCTGGTCTAGAGTGTATGGGGTTTAAATCACACATGAGATTCAATGACCTGCAGATGGAGTGCCTGTCAGCCAGCCTGCAGGATTGCCATATGACCTGAGCTGGCACAGGCTGGTGGACAAGAGCTCCATCGGACGGAGATGCACGAGCGTCTCACATGCTCTTGCATCCCTTTCAGCAAGGTGATGGGGAGCGGCTTCCCTGCCTGTCTCTGCTTCAAGGAGAAGGGTAGGGAGTAGGGGCAGGAAGTGGGGGCTGCGTGGGAGCTGCGGGGAGCCAGCATAGGGATTCTTGAGAAAGGGGTGCGATTGGTGTTCTATCGCCAGGAGCAGAGCCATTGAGAGCTGCCCATCTGTACTGTGCATTTTCGTTAAAAAATTTGAAATCAAATTATTATGTGTTTCAGCTAAACATATCCTATTGACATATCATACAGCAAATACCAGTTAATAAGAATGAGGTAAAATGTTTCCCTATACATTTAATGATATTGGTCTGAACTTATGCATCTTGTGGCCTCTTTTCCACCTTATGGTGCTATGTAACCGTTTTGTTGGATTATAAATAATAAATATAATAATTAAGCGCCTTGAGTCCTATTGCAAAATTATATATAAATAAAAATATTATTATTAATACTCGTGTTGTTTAGCTATCAATAGTTTTGTAGTCCTGCTGATATAAATATTACAGATATAAATATTCAGATGGGCACTAAACTACACTAGAAGGAACTGATTTATGCTAAATGGGTGCTGTCAACTCTTGCTACAGTTATGGTGAAAGAACATGTGGCATAGTGGTAAAATGTCAGTCATACAAAATGTGATATACTGTACTGTATACAGTAAATCAACATTAATCTAAATTTTAACCATTTACAGTATAATATAGAATTAATAAAATCACAGTTAAAGAAAATATATTGGCAATATGGTTTTAACTAGAAGGGAAAACATTTTTATTACATAAAGTAGAGCACGAAAATACTATACTGTATTATAAATAATAACCCTATTATTATGCACATTATAAGGTTCATGTTAATAACTACAGTAGTCACACTAGGGAATGCTCTTTTGGTGCCTGTGTTTGTTGTGATTGTACAGGTCTATAACCTATTGAAGTCATTCTCTCTCTCTCACTCTTTCTCTCTCTCTCTATTAATAAATACCTTTTTGCCCTCATAATTCTTATACAAATACAAGTAGAGGTTGCAGTGTCCTTGGAGATGGCTGGTAGTAATTAAGAAGATACAGTGGTAGACTATCTTAGCTACCTTGATCAATATCAACATATTGTTGGTTGTTTTAAAAGCCATATTTTTCTTGGTCTTGACAGTGCATTAGTAGCAGACATGGAAGTAAGAAGCCATAAAACAGGTGTTTCATTATGAACTTTGAACCTCAACATTTTTATCTGTGGACTAATAATACAAGCTAGAGTACTTCAATTGTATACTTCCATGACATTTACTTTACTATGTGCCACTTTTGCTGATGTTATTCATTTTAGACATTGTCTGTAATATATATATATATATATATCCGTAGAAGAACAAGGCGGCACTCGCGGATTTGAAGGTGCAAAGAAAACTGTATTTACAAAACAAATGGTCACATCAGTTGCCCGACGTTTCAAGGCACGAAGTCCCTTTTTCAAGGTGTGAAAAAAAGGGGCTTCATGCCTCGAAACGTCGGGCAACTGATGTGACCATTTGTTTTGTAAATACAGTTTTCTTTGCACCTTCAAATCCGCAAGTGCTGCCTTGTTCTTCTATGGATATTAACTGATAATAAATAGTGGAGATTTGGTTCATGAATTGATCAATGCATTTAAGCCTGCAGCCCCCTTCACGGGACCCCACTGTTCTGCAGGTCCTAACACTATCGCTGAAAATGGCTACAATACACATAGCTATCACATCAATGTTTCCCTAGAAGATTAGTGACAGGTGTGGTGGTAGCTGCTCACCTATAAAAGCAAAGTGTGCTGTGAGCCTTAGACCATATAGCATGCCTGGAATCAAACATTGATGTGATAGCTATGTGTATTGTAGCCATTTTCAGCGATAGTGTTAGGACCTGCAGAACAGTGGGGTCCCGTGAAGGGGGCTGCAGGCTTAAATGCATTGATCAATTCATGAACCAAATCTCCACTATTTATTATCAGTTAATTTAGTGTGTGCAGAGCCCCTACAATGTCTGTTTAAACAATGTGGTCACAAGCCATAGGGCACCCCAAAACTAGGAAAGGTGAGTGCCGATGTTAAGTGTGTATATATATATATATATATATATATATATATATATATATATATAAACATAGTTACAATGCGTTCTCTATTCAATCCCGATTTGATTTGGATAAAATCGCATAGCCCAGTGCACACATTCGATTTGGACTATATAGTACAGATCTGTACTACAGTATATAGTCTTGCCTACACAGTCTATTTTTCTATTCAATGTTGATGCCGCGGGATTGCGCATTGGAATCGAATCAGCATCAAATGCGATGTGTATTCGATTTCAAATCAATATTAACTGACAGAACAACATAACAACAATGTCAAAGCTCGTGGCTGTGCTCACATGAATGGATCAGCTCTTGAGCTGCTCCATTGAGTGTTAGCCTTTTATTATATACTGTAGGATATGCACTACATAGTAGGCAAACCAATCAATCTAGTAGTGTTCTACAATTACTTACCCTGCACCCTTAGACAATACTTACCTGTCTAGCATCACTGCAGAAATCGCCAGGAACATGATACAGTCACACCACAACGAGATTACTCAACACATGAGTAAGCAAGAGGGGTGGACTCATGGAGGCTGCACAAGCTTCTCTACCTTAATTTTCATTTATCTCTGATTCTAGAGAGGGCACTAGAAACTGATTTTTCCAGTTACTGAACCATATGTACTAAGTGACTAAGTAGCAAAGTAAAAAAGGAGCAAATTTACATCTTTGGGAAACCATGTTGCACAAAATGAGGAAAATGTGTGCAATATTGAGGTTGAAGGTACAGATGGGGCAGCGAGAAGGGGACGCGCGCGCACGAGAGTCGGCGGTCACCCGGGGTCCCCGCCACTTGCCCGCACCCCCCCTAACCCTGTCCGTCTCCCTGAAGCGGAGACGGACAGGGTTCCCGTCGCCCCGCCGACGGAGATTGAGACGCACGTGCGTGTGAGACGCACGCGCGTCTCAGTCAGATGGTGAGGCAGGCTGCTGGTGGATCGCCAGCGGTGACGTTCTGGCGATTCGACCAGCAAAGAAGAGGCCTGCCCCATCTGTATTTGTTTTGGCTGAACTTTCAATTGCAGATTAAAAATAAAGTAGTTTAGTATTTCTGAACTACATGCAAAAGCAGATGATATTTTCACTGCATGCAAAAAATAAAAAGTAATCTGTATTGCAATATGGTTTATCCATTAGCAAAGGTGCTCCATTTTTTGTTTTACTCTGAATCAACCCGAATATGTCTCAAGTTTTTTAGTAAAATTAAAAGACATTTAATGTTACAGCACTGATATCATTATCCTGAAGGGAAGAACGGTTCCACTACAAAGTTTGGGTAGGAGATGGCAATGCTACTCCAGTCTCCTGCTCCCCTGGAATGCATCACAATAAGCCTCTAATTTGTGATATCCTTATAGTAGAGGTGTCATCACTGGGCATGTAGTGCAGGGGGCGGGGGGGATGGCTTTGCACATCTCTTATATATTTAGCCAGATCTGTCACTCATACCATGTGTGTATAACGTTCCTGCCCAGCACGACTCCCCCCCCCCCCCCTTCCCACAATTCAAAGTAGTTATTTTGTCCATGCACCCAGGTTAGGAATCTAAACAGTAGCTGACCAATCTGCTTGTGAATTATGTGGGCACTATAGTTGCACCAGCAGCGCTTGAGTACTAATATGGCAATTTATATAATGAACTCTGCAATTTGAAGACTGATGTAAATAACAGCGTCAATGTTGGAATTTCTTAACAACTGCATATATATATATATATATATATATATATATAGATATATATATATATATATATATATATATATATATCTATATATATATATATAACAGATCAAGATGTGCAGCATCTACATCATATGTATTTAGATTTATATCGACATTATGTCGATCGTTGTCAATTGGTGTATGTTGCTGACCACAGGCACCACTGCCGATTGCCATTTCTCTGACACCCCTTTTTTATGTTTCTATTTATTCTATTCTGTGGCTGATCAGGAATATGTCTTATTTCTGATGGCTATTGTGTTTTGTTATTGTTGCTTCCATGGTAACCGGTGATGTAATACTCACTGTGTCAGTGGGGGGGGGGTGTCGGAGATAGACGCTGACGCTGTCTTTGGACACGTTTGGCGCGAGTTTCCTGCACGCACCTCCAGCTGATACAGATTTCACTGTCTATTTAAAGTGTCTGTTTCATGATGTATTTTAACCTGATGACAATATCGACCTGATATTGAAACGTTGTTGTTTCCAAATAAAGCTTATTTTCGGATGATTTTGGCTGGAGTGCTGCACATCTTGATCTGTTGTATGATACCCCCCGGTGCGGGCACCCACACAGCATTATTTACGGAGGAAGTGCTTGGCGTTCTGTGCTATATATATATATATATATATATATATATATATATATATTATGGCAGTATAGTATGGGAGAGTACTGTCATTTTACTGTCGGTTATACACTTCAATAACCCACTAAGTCGATTATTTTTAAATTGCTTGTCAAGAATGTAGTTCTCTGAATATCATGTGTCATGCTAGGCACCACTTACTGAGGGGCAGATGTATTAAGCCCAGTGAAAGTGATAAATTTGTGATAAAGTGGAAAGTGATAACACACCAGCCAATCAGCCCCTAACTGTCATTTTTACAACACAGCTGATTGGCTTGTGCGTTATCACCTTCCACGTTATCACCATTTTATCCCTTTTCAAAGCTTAATACATCTGCCTCTTAATGTGGGTATGTACATTTGTATTTGTTACCGTGAATGTTCCTTGCTGCATTGTGTGCCAGCTTTATCCATTGGATGATATTAAGAAAATATTTCAGTTTTGCCAGTGTGGTCTTATAAGCACACCCGACAAGTATAGAGCTATACTCATGTTACTGAAACAATCATCATTATTATAGCAGTGACCAGAAGTTCACAAATGAACTGGCATAAAGATGAGGTATTTAAACTGATTTTTATTTATGTGCTGTTTCTAATTTAATAAAATCGACAATGGAGAGATCAGCTGCCCTGGAGCTGGGTGATTTATTAGCCTTGTTGTATATCATTCATTGAACAGTCATTTACTACTGAGCAGCTGAAAACATTTCTCCACTTACAATATTACTTTCCCAAAATCCTCACCCTCCCTTTTAGGTCAGAGACTGCCAGATCTCCTTCACTCTATTAAATGTTGAGTGGACACGCAGAAAAATAACTTCTTGGTATCGTGCTGAAGGAAGATGTCTGCATAATTTAGTAGAATAGAATAAAAATAGAAAAAGAGGCAAATTCATTTACTAAATGTACACATGAGGACATTTCTAGGGTCATTATGCACAGCAAATTACACTTCCAATTTACGAAGTCAGTCCCTTCTTAGTATCCTTTGTGATGACATTGTAAGCTTGTGCAGCTCTAGTCACTGAGAAGAGAAAATGAATAATTACTGTGCCTCCCTGAATGTGCACAATCACAGACGCCATTTTTTGTACAACAATTTGATCCAGAAATTATTCTTCTCTCTAGGCCTGCCTGCCACACATTAGATTTCCCCTAAGGCATTTTAGATTTAAAAAGTCCTGTTTGAGTTTGTATTTCAGTAACCTAGACTGAGCTAGTCAGACAGTCCCAGTTTAATCAATTTGGATGATGTCTCAGTGCCACAATTTTATCAATTGTGTAAGTTGGGCAATATTTGAGAAAGCAAGTAAAGTGCTAATATATCTATAACCCAGTACATAGTAAAGAATCAAAAACATTAACATTTATTATACATAGACATATATTAAGGCAGTGGTTCTCAATCTCAGTCCTTAAGGACCCCCCAACAGTGCACATTTTCCAGGTCACCCGGCAGGTGCACAGCTGCACTCATTATTCACTGACACTTTTTAAAAGATGCACAGGTGGAGCTTATTAATTCACCTGTGATTCTGTGTGGAGACCTGGAAAACATGCACTGTTGGGGGTCCATGAGGACCGAGGTTGAGAGCCACTGTATTAAGGGACCAAACCACTTAGGCTGAAAATGTTAGAAGATGAATCATTAATTTAAATGTGGATTTTCAATGCAAAAGTATAGGGCGGTTGGTGGTAGGTCGCACAAGACAACAATATACATTTAGAGGACCCCCTCAGTATTAGAATATAAACTGGAGTAATCAGTAGTACGAATGGGGGTGTGCTACCTCAGGCACAAAAATTTGGACAAGAATAAAGAAGAGAAGTATGTCCTATATCGGTGCACCAATAAAGATTTTTAAAATGTAACTTTTATTGTGTTTATTTTATGAACTGCGAGATAAAAAATACATATAACAACAAAACAAGCGTGGGATGACACTTCTTAAAAACTAAGGTGGCAGGCAGATGTTTGTGATAGAACCTGTTAAATGTGCTGATTCAACTTTAGAACAGTGTGTTTATGATTAAATGGGTTAGATTAGTCCAAATAATCAGGTAAGTATGCGTAAGAGCGGGTATGACCTCTTTGAATTGATGCTCTATGTTCCGCAACTTCACTTATGCCAGTCAGAGCACAGTGTGTATCACTGATAGTGATAATCAGACAGTGGATTGGCATACACTTTATGGGCCCTGAGGAAGCTAAAATCTGCGAAGCGCGTGCTGGCTAGCGGTGTGCGGGCAGATGTTTGCACCTGTTTGTTATTTTTCTTACTAATGTATTCTAAATATTGTTGAACAGTGTTATGCCGCTACAGCCCTTTTAAGGGCGTTCACTACAGCCAGCTACGGTCCACTTGGAGGCGACTCCTCTGGACTAGCACAGTGAATAACTTGGAGGTAGCACCGCATTACCTATCTGGCTCCCATACTAGGCATATCATATAGCCTATGGGATATCTCTCATTTAGTGGTGCAGTACCACGACTTATTTTCCTTAAGTGATTCAGACTAGGATTCTCCTGTTGGAGATAGAGTGATTTTCACCCATACGCCGTGAATACTTTAAAGTGTATGCCAATCCACTGTCTGATTATCACTATCAGTGATACACACTGTGCTCTGACTGGCATAAGTGAAGTTGCGGAACATAGAGCATCAATTCAAAGAGGTCATACCCGCTCTTACGCATACTTACCTGATTATTTGGTCTAATCTAACCCATTTAATCATAAACACACTGTTCTAAAGTTGAATCAGCACATTTAACAGGTTCTATCACAAACATCTGCCTGCCACCTTAGTTTTTAAGAAGTGTCATCCCACCCTTGTTTTGTTGTTATATGTATTTTTTATCTCGCAGTTCTTAAAATAAACACAATAAAAGTTAAATTTTAAAAATCTTTATTGGTGCACCGATATAGGACATACTTCTCTTCTTTATTCTTGTCCAATGCAAAAGTATAAAATAAATGACTTCACAAATTCCCACATAAAACTGAAGCCTTTCCATTTTTTAGGACATTGAGGGCCTGATTCAGATATGTTTGCTAGGCTGCGTATGTTCGCAGCCTAGAGAACATGTAAACACTGCCCACCCGAATGTGCCCCATCCCCCTGCCTCGTGGATCCCTTACATCAAATCTGCCTATCCAAAAATCAAGGATGTCTATGAGGATCCTTATTGTACTTAATGTTAATGCAGGTAGCTGCTGTGGAACTTCAAAGATCTTAACATACTTTCCCTTGAGGCATACTTCCCTACTTTTCTGCTGCCTCCTCCTTGTACACTGTTGTGAGTGGCAAAGGGAGAACTCCAGAGAAAGCAGGGGACTTTCCCATTTTTTCAGGGGGGGGGGCTGGGAGGACCACTCAATTTTTGGTAGGCTCCCCACCATTCCTGACAGTCAGCAACTTGGGTTTGAAACCCCATACAAAGATGGTCACGACCCACTTTGTGGTTAGGATAGGACCCACGGTGTAAGAACTGCTGCTCTAATGGAATGGTCTGGAAAAAGCTGTGACTGCAGTCAGCTAATGTGCTGTGACATAATAGGCCATGTCGAATTTTTGCAGGCCAATTATGTTAACCTGTCATTGACTATAAGCCTGATTCAGTCATGTACAAAAATCTGATAGTTTGCACTGTAACCCCTCTCTAGTGCCTAAACATACAAGGTGCCTTCTACGGTATTAGCACATTTTAATATGGCAGCTGCATCCATCAGGCTCTATGGCTTCTGTCACTTGACCTTCCGCAGAGAAGTGAAGGAGCATTATGATAGCCATATTTACTTAAGTGTAAACCTGTCAGTTATGTATAGTGTATAAAACAGCACCTGTAACACGCAGACTTTAATATTTATTGGCAAGTCAAATAGTGTCTTTACTTCCTTGTGAATAAAATGCATTTTGTTATACTTACAAGTTATATTTACCTTAAGAGAATAAATCTAAGAAAACTACCTTAAATGTTCACATGATGACATCCTACCTTAAAGAAGTTCATGGTGGATCCATCAAGGACGGTTCCATACTCTATCTTTGTCTGCCTTGCTAAGTCATCTGCTGAGTCTATAGCAGATTCCATCCTCTCCACTGTGAGGAAAGCAGCAAGGTTGGCAGTGTATGATGATATGATAATGAGAGTAAAAAACCACCAAATTCCACCAATAATTCTTGTTGACAAAGCTTTGGGCATCAACTCGGAACCTAAAATGAAGGGCAACAAATATAATTTTATTGTTTTTTCTACCTTTTTGGAGTACATTATATCAACACTTGAAAAATGTGTGTCATTATATGAAGTACATCACCTACATGAAGAGAGGTATGTTGAAACTGACAAGTTATTTACAAGTATCACCAATAATAACTAGCAGCTGGCTAAGTATAGGTTAATCCAATACACTTACAAACTTGAATACTATCATGATGAATCAAATCACCATCTAGCTCAAGGGTGGACATTAAGCGGGTAAGCAGAACCTATATTGTTCTAAAGCAGGACTGGCCAACCTGTGGCTCTCCAAATGTTGTGAAACTACAAATCCCAGCATGCCTTGCTACAGTTTTAACACTCCCTTATAGCAAAACTTTGGCAAGGCATGATGGGATTTGTAGTTTGACAACATCTGGAGAGCCGCAGGTTGGCCAGGCCTGTTCTAAAGGTTTAACACTTTTGCTGTGTCACCATTATATCATGTTACCACTCTTTTTGAACTGAGTAGTAACATAATAGTACAGTGTGCACAGAAATAAATTGCCAAATCAAGTGTTTAATCTACAGTATTTAGTGATATCTTAGCGATGCCTGGACTCCTTGTAGTTATGCCACTGTGAATGCATTAATGCAGTGGCGCAAGTTTGTCCCAGATGCCTGGAGGCAAGATAAATATTGGTGCCCCCAAATAGCTCAATCAGTAAGGTGTCTGTCTCCAGTAAGACGTCATTGGTTCAAATTCAGATTGTGACACTTTCATATATATTCGGATGGGTTATTCAGCCACATAAGCGAAATCAATTGCTTTTATTTAACTAGTTCAATCTCACAGGGAAGGAGAGGTGCCCCCTTTGGGATCAGGAGCCCGGTGGGAGATGACTCCATTGCCAGAGTTACGCCTCTGCATTAGTGACTGGTTGGTGACCATGCTATTGTGTTTTGTGTATGGAAAGGGAAACCTCTTTCTGACATTTCTCTTGTTCCTAGCATGGAGCTGGTGCAGCTTCATATACTAATAGTAAAGGTTGTTGTGGTGGCTGGTCAGTGATCAGGGAGCAGCATGTGTTTCCATTTGCACATGGACGAACCCACACTTTATGGTCCTAATTCAGTATGGATCACTAATAAGAGAATTCACAGTGGACTGCGAGGAGAAGGCAGCCACCCAATCTGAAAGACATAATGCCCCAGGCAAAAATGCAAATGGTTCACTAACTGCAATCCATGCGCAAATCCATTGGCAATTCCTGAAACATCGAAGATACTTTGCTGTCAGTGCAAATGTGAGTATGTCTGAGGTTTCCACTAATCAGGCTGGAAGTAGTCAATGCTAAAATCACAGACCCTCCTCAAAAATACCTGGGCAAGCCTGTATTGTTTAAACACACCCAGAAGATGGTAGGTTTCCAACCCCAAGCACTGCTTCCTGTCAGTCAAACTGTGGCTCCATTGCGTTTATGATTCATACGCATTTTTAGTCGCTAATTCCTCTCCTGCATGCGCAAGCTTATGGTACGCATGCGCAGTCGTTCAATAATCGCCCTTTTTGCAAATTCCCTGATTAGTGATATGTTTTGAAATAGGTCCCATCTTCTGTGGTTGCCCCTATCTAGATCTTTGCGTGTGACTCAAGATCAGCTCTTTGCGGTTCTAAGAAATGCCCCTCAAATTGCAATGTTATAAAGCACATATATGGATTTTCAAGCCATTGTAAATGACAATAGAAGGTTAGAAAGAGAGCAATTTAGAGGCAGGATAATCTGTATGAATCAATATAGATGCTGTTGATAATTTTGTAAAAATTTGGGAGTATTATTTTTAATAGCATATTATAAAGTATATGGTAATATCTCCAAAATAAAACTAATCTATGTACAACAAAAGAGTTCTCATAGAATATCATTTACAATATTTCACAAACACAAATCTATTGCAATGATACTTCTAATATCTGACTTTTAAATGACTGCTGCCTGTCTCTTATTATGCATTACTCTTCCTTTTATGGAATAACAGTAAATTTACTGAGTTGGCAACCTTAGGCTAAATACCGGCTTTCACTCATCTTAGTATATTTAAATATTATATGATTCTTCTGTCCCCAGACCAGAATGTTCTAAATAATTAGTAAGAAAGCTTTTGTATAGCATGAGCAACTGTTGAGAAACCCCATGTAGACCTTTTGACTGTCGAATTTCCCCATGTCGACATAATGCTTGTGTCGACCTAATGACCATGTTGACCTAACCCATGTTGACCTTCCTGCATGGAGACCTTCCCACATGTCGACCTTCAGTCATGTCAACCTTCATACATGTCAACCTAGTGGTGTTGCATGTTGACCTAGGTGTCCGATGAGGAGCCTTTTCCTACTTTTACTTTCCACTCACCCCTCACTGCCAACTTTGGAATCTTTCCAATACAGCGTGGTCAATTAGGTCAGACTAGGACGTAAGTACTTACTGTATCCATCCTATAGGAATACTTATGGTATTATCAGAATTTACATGCCACAATTTAACCCAAATTTTGATCCAATAGGCGGGAGCAGGAACTATCATGAAACAATTATTATTAATTATTAGAGGTGAACACCGTGTGCTAATCATTTTCGCCCTATAACCAGTGATTGAATCATCAAATATATTATATATTTGTATATTTACATATTTATATTAATGTAAGTAACATTGTCTTTTCTTCTTTTAGAATAGTGTAATAAAAGTTAATTTTTAATTCACTCATATCTCATCCTACTTCATATTACTGAAGTGTGCCCCAAAAACTCACATTGTTCTGCTTTGTCTTTCTTTCGACACCCTTTCTATTTGTAAGTCTAACCTTACTCAGGCTGCCTATCACAGGACAGCTTGTGAGGCCAAAGAAACTGTGCCTCACAGAGCCTGTCCACTATCAGAAAATAGGATGACATGCCCCCCTGTTACTAGACATGCCGGCTGTACCACACCCGTCCCTCCCTGGAACTACGTCTTCCTGTCAATAAGGCAGAGGTGATTGCATTTATGCTATGAGAGGCATAACCAAACCATAGTGAATGGGGACTTATATCCGAAAATGTTAATAGATCACAAAGTCAGTACATTTACTATTGTATCGGCACAAGAGTCTCCCTCTGTAATCAGGTTTTGTCATTTTTTTCCTAATAAATAACACAGCCATATTGTAAATAATTATTTCAGTGGTACTCTCTGCACTGTTAATATTACATATACAGCAACTATGCTGTAATATCACCTACATGGCAGTTCTGTAATTGTTGGAGGCAACATTCCAAAAAAATAGAGAGGATCAATGTTGTTCGGTGACAGCAAATTGTGACAAAGTTCCTCTCCAATGCTTTGTGACAATATTATTTCTTGTACTGCATTATACTTTTTTTTTTGTACAAGACTGTTCTTTTATCACAAAGCTGTCAAACTATTACAAACGTCTCATTATGAGAATACTGAAACAAAATATACAATTAAACAATCATATAACACTTGGTTCCTTACCTTGCTGCATTAATGCACCGACTGCAAACCAAAAGCTGTTTAATAATGTAAAATTGTTCTCCACAATGTCGGTTCCTGGGTTGCATGGATGAGCATCATACCATTCATAAGGGCTGAACCTGAAGTAAGGAAAAATAACAAGGTTTTTAGTTTTACTAATGACACAGTAGCAACAAAAGAGGCAAGTGAGACACACTTACCAGTAAGTACTCAAACTAAGCAGGATGCAGCTTCTTGTGTGACATTTACTTTACAATCACAACATAATGCAATTAAATTTGCACATTTCTATTTATTCTCATTGTTTCATTTTCAATTGCTATGTATCTTTGTTTTCTAACTTGTGCTCAATTAGGAAGATTGACACCTCCCACAGACAACAGTATTGCCTTCAAATTTAATACAACCCTCGTAGTTATGCCAATTATAAGCAGTGTAATATCAATATTTTGAGGAAATAGATCAGGGGCGGGAATTATAGCATGCTTGCAGAGCTCCCACCCATGGCCCGAAAAATCCCTCACCTGCCACTGCATCCTGGAGACACCCCTTCACTCTTGGCCCTCAGAGACACCACCCAGAGACACCAGTCAGTTGGCCAGAGATGTTGCTAACAATAGGAACATGATCTAGGCACTGCAGGATTCATTGAAGCCCCGCCACCTCCCAGCACTTATTAGGCCTTCTGTCACCTCCCCTTCATGCTGCTGCTGGATGACCTCTAGGTTGGGCTGTGTGCTGCCTGACACATGGCCTGGCCTGAGCCCCAGATGTTCCAAATTACCCCTGCACTGCTGATGGTACCCAGCCAGAGGACATGAGTGTTGGGGCCAGAACATGTGACTTTGGTTGAGGACCCCAAGATCCAGAGGACCGGCTCATTGGCATGAGAGGGACTGGCCTGGGGTGGGGGTGATTTTTGGGCCTGTCATATTGTTAGTGCCTGCACGCTGCATTTACACTGCCAGGCTGCTTCTCTTTCCTGATATAATGTGCCCAGTCATTATATTGCCTGCCTAAAGAGATCCCTGGGCAATGGCACTGCCAGAGGAAGATGTCGCTGCTGGACACACACGTGGACTTTTTTCAAAGAACTTTAGTTTTTCTGGACTCTCGAATGTAAATCTGCCCTATGCTGATACTGCCACCTACTGCCTCTCCTATCTGCTGCCTCAAAGATCCCATGATGTACTTGTACCATGTACTTTTGCCCCACTGTAAGCTATGCCTGTATGCTAAACTTCTACATGTGGATCTATCCATACAGTGTATATCATACTACTACTACTACTACACATGTGTTAGTTGTTCCAATGTATGCCTTGAGTCTTGTTTGGCTTATCTACCACAGTAGAATAAAAGAGTAATGAGTGATAAAAGCAGGGGAAGCACTTTTACAAGAGCACGAAATGCATTGAAGACTGGTCCTTGTTCCCCCGCCTGCATGCTGTCCACCTCCACAAGTGAGCTCCAATTCCTCTGAGCCGAAGCGGCACCCGCCGTCAATCCCGGGACACTTGGTGACGTCACCCGGGAGACGGAGAAGAGACGAGCGGCTTTAACCAACCAGCCGCAAAGACCTCCACCTCCACCCTGCTCCCAGGTATTAGAGGTAGGGACAGCGCAGCAGCCTCACAGACTTTTAAAGCTACAAAAGAGCTGTTTAAATTAATCATTTAATTTTTTCAGGTGTTTTTCCTACTTTAAAATCTTTCACTACTCTTAACCTATCCCTGCTTTTAGCGCTCATTACTCTTTTATTCTACTGCCTACATTTTTATTGAGCTGCCTTTTATACATTATTTTAGCACAGTGTTCAATTTTTTCATTTTTTTTTATCTACCACAGTGTAACCTTCATAGTTCACTCAACATGGATACCTTACCTGGTATGTATGTGGATGGGATGAAAAATACATGGAGCTGAGAAAAATGTTGAGTACCTTATCATAACATTAGCTCACTGCTATCAATACATTTTTGTAAAGAAAAAAAAAAATAGATAGATAGATAAACCCATTGGCTTACATTTTTTTTTGAAAACACACTGGTCCCCACAGGTAACAAACTAATCTACATTGGCCCTCACATGAAAACCAAGAGACCAAAAAATAACAGTTGAACTGGTGCTGATGGTTGTAAACTTGTATGGGCTCCTCTAGCTCTGGTGGCACACTTGAGAACAGCTTAAGGCACACCTAGTGTACCATGGCACAGTGATTGAAAATGCTGCCAATGGGACAGGTACTGATGTGATTTACAATTATATTCTGTTCTGTACTGCATACATTGGAAATAATAATAATAATAATAATAATAATAATAATAATAATAATAATAATTATATACTGTTAATCCCAAGCAGAACTAATATAATAGTGGGAATTCTGCTTGAAATACTTCAGATCATTGTCCACTGGAGAATTCATGTATTCTGCAGATCAGTTCTGAAACTTGAGCTCTACTTAACACTATAATGAACATCCTGTTTTATTTGCAGCCGTAGTCTTCTCTTTTAGTATAATCTCAAGAGGTGACCTTGTGTTGATTGCACTGATAAAGTGACCTCCGCAAGTCACAAACACTAAGCTCTTGTGGATCAAAGAAAGTGCCATTAATACAATGTCACCCCTTCCCGTATAGATAAGTCACTCAGCAAACAGAACTGCAGGCTATCTCTCACACTGCATCAAAGATAAAAGATATGAAACTTTTATGTTATGAAGTGCACTATGAAGAAAGACTTCTGAGGCCTTGAGAACCAAGTATAAAGTATTGATAAACTGCAGCGTGAAGAGCATTCAATTTGACTAATCAGAATTCATCCACACAACTCATAATGATATGTAAAAATGGTTTTACCATGTGGGAATTTACTGTGCTATTGCTTTTACAGTGTAGCTATATAAAAGGTAAATTCTCATTCATTTTGTATCCAGAACTAAAATTTACTGTATGACACATATTTTACTATTTTGCTTCCAATTAAAGCCAACATAACAGTATTTAGTAACTCATTAAAGCAGACATGTATCAAACCTTGGAGAGAGATAAAGTGGATATTGTGTGCCAATATTTCCGACAGTTGGAAAATTCAGCACACATCTTTTCAATGCAGCCGTTTCCAACCACATTGAAGCCTGTCAGATTCAACTTTCTAAACAGTCGAATCTGCATGGTCAAAAACTACCACTGGATTGTAGAATTTGGTGCCGTTTTGACCAAATACACGTGGATTTAAAAAATACATGCGTACTCCGACTGTCGGAACACTGAACACCGATGGTCAAATTGATGTCGGATTGGCTGAGATTCTCACTTTTGGGAATGTTCAGACAGTAGGAATCAAACATTAAATACCCCCTTAAGTATATACAAATGAGCTTCTACGTAGCTGTCATTGTTGTAACACAACCTATAAAACATCAGTTAGTCACTGATAGACACACATCTACATACCTCCCAACATGACCCTCTCCAAGAGAGACACAATGCTCTGCTTCTGGACTTAACTCTTAAGTGAAGATTACCATCACCTATATACAGTAGAGACACCTTTCTTATCAATGAACCTGTTTAAAACAGGTGATAGCAATCATACATTAAGAGGGAAGTGCAGAAACAGACCCCTGGAGAGGGTCATGTTGGGAGGTATGTATCTATGTTAAGTTGCAAATCCAGTTATGGCTGAGGGGACGTAACTGAGTGGTAACAGGACACTTGCAGACGTACAGTAGTAGGCAAGAATCAGGGAGGGTGTGTTGAGGGCATGTATATGGAAATAATTAATTGTGTGTATACACAATATGCATAAAACAAAAGGGCCATTTGAAAGAAAAATCTTTTTTTGCACTTATTTATTATCAGCTATTTATATAATGCACACATATTCTGCAGTGCTGTACATAGAATATTTGAACATTCACATCAGTCCCTTCCATAATGGAGCTTATCATTTATGATCTCTACCACATTTACACTCAAACACATTCATTCTAAGGTTAATTTTTGTTGGGAGCCAATTAACCCATTAGTATATTTTTGGATTGTGGGACAAAACCGGAGTGCCTGGAGGAAACCTATGCAAGCAAAGGGAGAATATACAAACTCTGCTAGCAGAGTCTTATTAATTGTCTGTAAACATATACTATTAAGCAATGCTCTGCAATTCAGAGCAAGGAAAATACAGCAGAAACAAATTTCAATTTTCCCTGAAAAGCAGAACACGGGAGGTCTCATTCAGGGACACCTATAGGCAGGGGCATATTAAGAGACGAGGAGGCCTTGTGCAGCCCCCTTGGCCTGGCCCCATCCTCTCTGTTGGGAACTGCACTGGTAGCAGTAGGGTCTGAGCTCTTGGAGCGCATGCGCACATCACAGAAAAATTATTTCTACAGTACTCCCGGCACTGTTTTGGGGCTCCAGGGGGTAAGAATTAGAAAATGGGTGCAGTGTGTGCAGTGTGGGCCCCTCTGAGTGCACCGACGTCACATGATGTCAGCCGCCCGCCCTGTCTTTGGCCGGAAGCTCGCAAATATAAATCAGTCTACACTGACTTATATTTGCGTGGCCTGAAGAAATCAATCAATAGTTGGCAACCATAAAATGATTTCTCCGCCAGCGGGACATGTGAGGGGATGTGTCTTCATGACACATCCATGCAAGAGGATACGGCGGCGGCGTGGGGGTGGCGATTCTGCGGGCAGTGAGATGGGCCCTATGGGCGTCAGTAAGCTGCGATCTTTGCAGATTACTGGGTCAACCAGAATCAGGGCCCTTAAGTGGATCAATTAAAAATCTGGTGTGACCCATTCCTATCAGCTAAAAAAGAAAATAATTGTACATTCTCCCTACAAATGGTGCCTAGTCTGAAGAATCTACATTTTTGCTAAAATATGCTGATTAAGGATCAAAATTTGCTGAAAATCTTCAGATTGATGGTGACGGTATAATGGTGCAGGGGATATTTTCTTGGATAATGGCATCTGTAGTAGGTGCTAACTTTAGAATTTTCGGATGTGAGTACCTGGGCAGAACATTGTATGCCTGCCAATTGAAGCTCAGGAAAAATGATAAGTCTTGAATTGCACAATTATATTTAATTTTGCTCAATGAGATACCTCAATAAGTTGTGTAGATTGCTACTTTACAGGGGTCATTTCCTGAGAGCTTCATCACACAGATGTCATCATGCCCTCTCACAGTTAGGAAACTGGATGGGAAGCCGAAGATTGCACGGCTTCTCCGGACACCCTGAAATTTGTTTCCCAGATATTCCAGTTGAGTTAATAAGTACAGGTTGAGTATCCCGTATCCGAATATCCGTTATCCGAATTATTCCGAAAACCATACATTCCAGAAAGTGGGGAAAAAAATTTGTTTAGCTAAAAACTCACTGGGGACATATGTAACAGCATCACTGGGGACATGATATGTAACTGGCACTATATATGTACAAGAAAATGATTGCTTGGCATTCAAATTCAATATCTGAGATAGTACACAAATTTTGTTTCATGTTTTGAAACCTTGTTTTTTGAACAAATAAAATATATTTGTGTGTATTTTATGTGGTAATAAAATATATTTGTGTTTATTGTATGTGTTTATACAGCATAAATGCAAGATACTTCAAAATATATCATTGAAATTTTAAAATATTCCAAAATACGGAATAATCCGTTATCCAAAATTCTCCTGGTCCCGAGCATTTTGGATACGGGATACTCAACCTGTATATACCAGACAGATAACTGTAAAGTACATTAATTAAAAGTAGTAATTAAAAGTAAATTAAATCTGCTTGTTATCATTATCATACATGTTACCTTGACAGGGAAGTTAGGCCCCTTTCAGCTGTGGGCCCCATAGCAGCTGCACTTCTTGCACCTATGGTAAGTACATCGTTGACTGTAGCTATACGTCACAAGGCCATTTCTTTTAATTGTCTTTCTTTTGTTTTTAAAGGAAAGTAGCAATATATTTCAGTAATGGTATTCATTGCGAAAATTTCCCTTTAACCTACAAATGTAATTATTCAAAATCCCAGACTATATAGCAATAATATTTACTACAGTTAAAAGTCACGTAAAAAAGAAAGCTCTATTTCAATTACTAAGTATTCATTAACAGCTGCTGCTCTCACAAGTCACATTCAATTAGCTGATGAAATGTACAGTGTTATTTTTGCATTAGACCTTTTCTTGGACTGAAGGGAGGTAACAGAGCTAGCTGAACACAAACAGATCAAAGGGAAGTCAGAATCCATACAATTGGTCTTTGGAATGTGAGTCTCAACCGTCGAAATCAAATCAAGGAGAATATTCTAAAAGCTGAAATGCAGCAGCTTGTAAAACCCATTAAAACCAGACCGTGGACATAATGAAGTGACATTTACTCCATGTTCAATCCTTCTATGCATGCAGGTTGTATATTAGAAGTCAGGCCTGTTTGACAATCACCCTCAGGCTCCTTCCATCTCATGGTAGGTTTAAGTAGAAATATGATTTCTTATTTAACACGTTACTTTTTTTCCCCTCTGTCTTTCTTGTCCTGACACCAGAAAATAATGTTCAGAGGACTGGGAGTGAGAATATATGACTGAATAATGGTTATTCATGAACAAATGACATCTCTGGGGAGAAGTTAGAGAGTTCTGCTAGCTAGATTGAACAAATTCTTAATCCAATTGATATACTGCACATCTCTTTGCTAATTGAGAGAACCTTTTTTTCATTTCCATATGCAGTGATTTCTAGACTGCCACGTCTGGGCAAAATAATAAAAGTCTTCAATAATAGTTGAAATTAACTGTTTGAAACCTTAAGAGTGTTTCACTACATGCTAAATTTAAAGCCAACCCAAGCACATACTAATGATATACTGCATACAGCAGCATACCTACCTCTCACGCCCGAAGAGTGGGTGTGGCCTCAATCAAAGGGGGCATGGCTTAGTGGTGATGCTGTGACTGCAAGCAACATCCCCTTTTTTGCCACTATGGTGGCATGATCTGCTGGTAAAGTCCCCAGCCCCTCTGTCTCTCTGAATAGACGCTGTGCTCATGCACATAGCATCTATCAAGTAAGTTGGGAGGTATGCAGCAGGGGCACTCCCAGAAGTTGCTGGGTTACCACCCCCAAATGGTCGCAGAGTATAAATCACCCTGCGAGCAGCTATCTATGGCTAGTCATCGCTGGCTGCCTTCACATGGATGGCTTGTGCATTTGCAGTCGTACAATTCACAGCTGTGCATTCTGGTTTGAATCGAACCCTAAGTACCAATATAAGAAATCAGCATAATTGTCTTTGCATACATTCATCCATAGATTCTCAAATAAATTATACTCAGTATTTGCAAATCAAAATGTCACACACAGCACTCGCTATTAGTTATAGTATGAATCTGTACATTTTCTATTTGCCCCAGCCAGCTTCTGTTTCATGACTTCAATCATTTTATAATTCTGTAGAGCAGAGGGCATCAGCAAGTAAATGAATGTTTAAGATTAACTGATGGTTAGTGCAAGTAAGATGGATATCACAGCTTTATAATTAACCCTGCATTGCATGAATTATTAAAAAGCATGTACATTAAAAACAATGATGTATTTCATGTAGACTATATAAAATTAAAAATAAAGATTAAAAAGTGTTATTATTTTCAATACATTTATTAGGTAGGTTGCCTGTGCAACTGAAATGAAAGAAACATAAAATATGCAGCAGAATTTGTTTGATAAATGGTGTTGAAAAAACCCAATGGGGGAAATTTACCGAAAATACAACCGATGCTGGGTACAAATTCATACGACCGCCATCAGTCATATTCTCAGAAATATACACTTCATAAATAGGGCAGATATACTAATCTGCCGTATTTACGAATTTGTATTAGGCAGATGGTGTAGGCGGTCGTATATCGCCTGATTCATATTTGGTCGCCCTATATTTAGCCGCTTAATACAAATACAAGTTGACAGCCTGCATGGATCAATCATATCCGTGCAGGCTGAAATGTAAATTAAAAAAAATAAAATAAAATAAAAAAACAGCATGGGGTCCCCCCAGCCATAACAAGCCCCAGGCTCCAAGAGCATCCTGGTCTTAAAAATTCCTTGGGCAAACAACTAGGGGATCTACAGAATTTTTAAAACCAGCACGAGACTCAAGGGCCGGTCCTGATTCCCCAAATTTTTGATGCAAAAGGAGTAGGGGTTCCACGTATTTTGAGAACCATAACTGGGCACAACCAGTCAGCAGGGTAATGGCACAGTTGGGAGAAACTTTTTACACAAGTTCCCACAGTCAAAACCATTATCCCCCTGACAGGTCAGCCCAGGCAGGGACCCTGGTGGAGTGTGGACCCCCCAATGGAGGGGTGCCCCACTCCAGGATTAAACCTGCCGCATCAGGGGCACCGAGCTGATAGCATTGTAAAAAAAAATATTAAAACTATTATGTATTGTTGTAAAACTATGAGTCCCAGCAAGCCTGCACCGCATGGAGTGACTTGGAGAACCACAATTCCCAGCATGTGGGGCATTAAAGGGCCTGTGGGTACTTGTAGTTCTACAACTGTACAAATAGTTAAATAAAACATGGACACCTATGAAAAGTAAAGACTTATTTCACACTACAAATATCCACTCATATTCACCAATGGATTATCTCATTGTCCTGTCCTCTTCTCCATATAAAATCTAATATGGGCTTCTGTGTAAAAAAATTATACTCTATACCTGTCGACCCACCAATCGCAAGCAGAGAATTCCCGATGCTCATGATTGGCTGGTGGGCAGTCCTAACCCCGGTCTGTGGGTGGAGCCATGGATGTAAAAACAAGATCCGCTTGTGTCTACAGCATTCATGTGGAGACGAAGAAGCACATAAGACAACGTGTGAGTATAATTTCTTTCCACAGGAACCCATATTGGATTCTACATGGAGAAGAGGACAGGGAATCCCTAAGTGAGAATGAGTGGATGTTTGTAGAGTGAAATAAAGCTTTACTTACATTACAGTTAGAAGACAAAGGAACTAACTGAGGATGGGCTCGTTTTACAAATCTTAATCTGCTGCAGTCTTAAAGAGGTACTCAGCCCTTAAAAAACAAATAACCATAAAAAATAGTAAATACTGCGTTATTGAGATTGAAGCAAATTACATTTAATAAACAATTTAAATAATCACAATTTCATTAGTATACTGGCAGGTAAAAAACATAAAATTGATACATAAAATATTCTGACAGTCCATCGGGCCCTTTAATGCCCAGCAAGCTGGGACTTGTGGTTCTCAAAGTCCCTGCATGTGGTGCAGGCTTTCTGGAACTCAAAGTTCCACAACAATCCAGAATAGTTTTACTCTATTTTTTACACTGCAATCAGTCTGGTGCCCACCCCCCTGGAGTACCAAGGCCAGCCCTGGGCTTCAACCCAGGCAGGGTTAATCCTGGAGGAAGTGTAAAAAGTTTTCCCCGACTGTGCCATTACCCTGCTGGTTGGTTGGGCCCAGTGTTGGTTCTCAAAATACTGGGGACCCCTTGTCATTTTGTCCCCCGTATTTTGGGAACAAGGTCTAGCCCTTGAGCCTGGTGCTGGTTAAAAAAATTCTGGGGATCCCCTTGTTGTTTGAATTTTTAAAACCACGACTGTCTCTTTGAGCTCGGGGTTGGTTACATGCAATACAAAAATGATGAACACTGTTGTGCTGTCTTACATAGTTATTATACTTGTAGTCTTCTCCCCATCCTACTTCCCATTTACTCTCTCTCTTTCTCTCATTCTCAAACTGTACTCTCAATATTAGCCTGCTTGGCAGCCTATCTCTCACCAATAGCCTTAAGTGCAGATTCCCATTCAACACTTTAAACAGACGGCAGATAAGTGCAGATTCCCTTAGCTGGCGATTGCTGGCATAGAGGCACTCCATCTGACAGGGACACGCGATCGTCTCACACACACGAGCATCTCCGTCAACACGGCGGTGGGGAACCCTTTCCCTGCCAGTCTCCACTTCAGGGAGATGGGCAGGGATCAGAGGGAATCACAAAAAAAAAAAAAATCATACATCACCAGGGAAGTCCAGGAATAGAGCATTTTCTCCTTCATGGAGAGGGTCATGTAGATTGTGTACACCCTGAGGAAGGACGGTGACATCAGAAACGCGTTGGTGTACAGGGACGCTGGACACAGGAAAGGCCGATATCCACCCTACCATCAGGGCATCACAGATTGTTCCAACTCATTCCGGGTGAGGAGGAATAATATAGTGTTATTGGTCTATACCTGTGAAAAGCTCCCATTTTTTACTACATTTTATTGTATGTCTTTTATCCACTTGGAAATTAAAAATTTGTCTTGGAGAAAATCCGGTTACCGTGTATACTTTGGTCTGAAGAAAAGGAGTGAGCGACTAAAGAACACGCTACGTGAACATAGGGACCTATACACAGGTCAGTTTGTTTCCTTATGCCAATGATGAGCATTGCTGGTTGACTCTGGAGTTTTGTTTTGGAGAACACACTTTGTCCAAAGATACCTTTATGTGAATATAGGGACCATTACCCAGGTCAGTTTTTGGAATCATGTGACATGTGGATTGGTGAATAAGGATATTTGGACAAAGAAAACGCTATGTGTACATAGGGACCCACACTCAGGTCAGTGTGGTCCAATAGTGAAACCCACTGGGATTCCAGTAGGACTTGTGGAGAATAAAGAGGAAACTTACTCACAAGTCACCATTTATAATCAGCGCCGGTTGTTGTTCTTTTTTTTTTTTTTTTTATTACGTATGTTAAGGAGTGGTGCTCCCTGAACAAATAACCAGGCAGCGATTATAGAGAGCGCTGTGGAGCTGAAAAAGACCCTTTGTTTGATATTGTCAGGGATCAGAGGGAGCTGGTGGCAGCTGAGGGGGCATTGGGGGAGCTGCAGAGGTCGGTGGATGTCTCAGTCAGAACTAGCACGCAAGCGTCTCATCCGCATGCGCCCCCATCTGGCAGATGGCGGCGGCTGGCGGTTGACAATTCTATTGCCAGGAGCAGCTCAGACGGGAGCTGATCCATCTGTAACTGTCCATACAGCTGCTGCCTGCAATCTCTTTTCTCATCTGGTCTCATCAGATTTTTGTGGGATGCAAACAAAAAGGTGCTAAACTGGTGCCAGTGAAAGAGGTGAGGGGAGAGGGTTCTGATGCTGTTGCCACATCAACTTGCAGCATGTCAGCTACCTTGGTCCTACTACAGTAGTTATATTGTGCAAGTAATCTATTCTGTGGAAGTCCATAATGTATTCTGTATTGAGTGGGTATGGGTCGTCGGTGCCAGAGAGCCAGTGAAGCAGAGGAAGAGCATGCCTCCAACCTGGCATGCTGCAGACAGACAGTAAGTCTGTTATAAAATAGATTATTTATTCACAGTACAATCTGTGGCAGTATTTTCTCTATTACTACTGCTGCCATTTGGAAATATCCAAATAAAGTATAAATACTGTATTACAAGGCATCTGTTGTACAGACTAGATTAAATTGGCTGGATTTTTAATTCTGTAGTCAGAATCCAGGATATATAAGATCAAAATTATGATGTTTTAAATTCAGATTTATTACACTTTCTATTCAAATTCTGACGTTTAATCCTTGCAGCAATAATCTCTAGTTTTTTATTTCTTCTCAGAATTTTCACTTTTAACATCACAATTAAGGTCAGAATGAGGTTTTGAGGTTTTTTTATTCACCTTAGGGATTTTTCATTACAGCTATCAATAATAGACATATGGCATAAATAAAAATGTCAAATAATTTTGCAAATGGTCCACAAGTTTTGTTAAGAATATGACTGTAAAGATAAAGGCAATTGTAAAATGAGACGAAAAATAAAAAATACTATTATACTCCTACAGATCTCAGCGTGCAATTTTTCAACTCTACACACACCATTTCATGTTACTTGTTTAACACAGAATTAACATACAATTACACTAACAAAGAATTATAATAACAAAAGTATCTGATGCAGATGATAGATTTGTTCTGAGATGCTATAAAGGCTGCTGGCACAGTATCTGGGCGAAGGAGGCATTTTTACACTGAAAATTTTACATGGCTATCAGTGGCGTATATATATATTATGTGTGCAGTGCACATTATAAATACGCCACTGAGGACCATGCACCTATTTTTGATACCTATCCCTCCAGAGTCCTGTGATGAAGGCAGCAGCGCTACCAGAATCACAGAAAAAATGGCTGCTGCACCATTTCTATGGAGGTCTATGCATGCACAAAACAGTTTGAGTCCTCAGACTCTATTACGCCGCATGGCAGGGAGCTGGAGCAGGCAGAGAGGAGGGGCTCTAATGGAGGAGAGTACATGGAACTCTTCTTCTCTTAAAGCGGTTCTCTTAAAGCGTTCCTGATGGCCATAAGTGAGTTTTCAGCAACCAATACCATCACCCAGGGCACAATGCATTGGGGTGGAATGATCACTGCCCCAACTGGTCCTTCTATGCACAGGCATTGATGTTAAAAGGAAAAAACATTCTGGACCAGCTCAAGCTACTCAGCCTTCCCTAATCACCCCTTGGGCTTAATTCAATTAGCTGCAATTTACTTGGATTCATGCATGGCTGCTTACAGAACTCCCGAAATCTGGATCAAGATAAAAGGGGGGCAACTTTAAATGTCTTTGTTGTGCACAAAAATAATGTGACAGCAGATGAACAAGTTACAGTACAACAAAATAGAGGGGGCACAACTTAAATAAATTATTTAAGGGGTGACAGGTGGCACAACTTCAATTCATATATTAAATAAGGGGTGAAAGGGGGCATGGCAGAATTAAATAAAAAATGGGGGGGGCAGCTAGCACAACATATTTAAAATAAATCCAAAACCAAATCCAAATCTGAACCAAAACAGTGAGGGTCGTTTTGCCAAAACCAAATCACAAGGGTCTGCACACATTAAATATATGCCACTTAGTTTCAATCATACTCCAGATGCCTTTATTATTATTATTATTATAATTTTATTTATAAGGCGCCACAAGTGTTTCGCAGCGCCGTACAAAGGAACAATACAGGGAGACAAAAACTTGGCATAACATTGAATAAATAACAAAAATACAGTACAAATAAAGAGCACCACAGTTCAATACACATTACAGCTTAAATGTAAGTAGTGAGGACCCAATCAACATACAACTAGAGGCTTGAGGCCAATGATGGAGATGAGTATGAAGATGGTCACTGAGTGTCATCAGACTTTTTCACATATACTTTTCATGCAACCTCGAGGTTGAGATGGTGCTAAAGGTTCCCTTACATTAGAACGATTTTGCCCGATTTTGGCCAATTTCGCTATTTCGGGCCTATATATCGTCTGAAAAGTGCCACATCATTTGTGTGTTCCATCCAATCCGATGCCCGGTCCCGTGAGAGTCGGATGGGAGCCTCTAGGTTGGTTGGGCCGCACCTGTGATTTGTCGGAATCGGATGTAATCGGATGGAAAATGGAGTGCTTTTGGCAAATGCGATATATCGTATGTGATATATTACAGAAAGAATAGTACACATGCAATTTGTCCAGATAAATCTCATACACTTTATTGGACTAAATTGCATGCACAAAATGACACCAAAGTACCAAATTTGTAGCAATCACTCCTGGGAAGGTCCAGGGGGAGTTCAAGGGAAATTGCATCCAATTTCAGCATCTGATATATCATTTTAATGTAAGGGGCCCTTTACTCTCAACAAAGGCTCTAATGCAACTGGCTATGGTTCTATGTTGGCACTTCCTTCTTTTTAAAATGTTACTTTTTCAAAGAACCTCAACACTCATATATGCCCATATCCCCTTCTACAGGGGCACTATAATTTTCTTGATGGCCCTGTCTGTGCTAATGTTCTAGGAGAGACGGATTACCCGCAGTATGATGGAGACTGCTCTAGAATCAGGACAGCGCCATCATTACAGAGCTAGCGTGTCCTGAGCCCCCGCTGTCAATCACCGCCTGCCGGAGAGTTCCCCTGCACACAGTGCTGATAGTCATCACAGACCACAGCTTCAAGCCTGTATGAGAGACCTCGATTACACTGCATAACCAGGATACGATAAGTACAGTACCTGCACCAAACACCTGTTGGACCCTGCCTGTTATTACATGCTATTTACTACTGCTATATTCTGTATATGCAAGTTAACCCTTGACCCTGTTAAATCTGTACTCACCACAATAAACCACAATTCCTGTTTAAGCCTCCAAATGTGTGTCATCTAACAAACACCACAAGCACCGCTATGTACTCTGCCAACAATTTTTACTCTGCAATTTAGATTAAAGTATGGACACACCTCTCTTGCATCTAAATCTTTACAATGCAATATGGTTTTATTCAGGTGCAAAGGTAACTGCTCCCTTGTGCTTTGATCCTGCCTCAAAATTAGCACCATCATTTTTCAGTTCTGTTGCATGATTTCTGTAATGAATGATGGTGGAAATGTTTCAAATAATAAAGGATATAAGATTCCAAAACATAGCAGTGATATATTAAAATAAGCTTAGTAACTGTAAATAGTTGCAACTGCTGTATGTTAAGCTGTTGGTGTGAATGTCTTTCTTCTCATCCCTGGTTTTCTTAGTGAATGTAAAGAATTCTAAGCACTGTTATTTAGAATTATGTAAACATTTTAATTTTTCATTTTACATTGTCTGAAAAATATTTAGTGTAAATGTTGATATATTTATTTAGATTTTCTTTGCTTAGGAAAACACCCTGCTTATCTGTTTCTATTGGGAGTAAAATGGTGCCTCTAAAGCTGTCACTTGGGAAAGATTCCTCGAGGAAAGACCAGTAAATGTTTAGTTGAAATAAAGAGTTATTCCTCTAGGAACTGTGTCCTACAAGCTGTGAATGCAAATATCGAGTAGTCATTTCAGTCTTATGTTTTGTGCTCTTAAGGGATTAAATGCCTAAGATGCAACGGCGCAGCTATCAGACTTACAGTCTCATTTATAAGCATTTATGATTCTTACACGTACGTTAATCGCCCCTGAGTTGTCTTTAAGTGCCATTGACCTACAATAATACCATTTACTGCACCCCTGGTGCATACTTCTAACTAGCATCTCTGTATGACAATAGGCTAATCTTACATACACCGTTTACAAGAACACAGCTTTGGGACTTCTTAGAAGCAATATCCCTTTCCTTGTAAGTATCTGCCCTGTTTTAACGTGTCCCATAAGCTATTTAATCAAACTGAAATGTACAGACTATCATTCAGAATACCATATTAACAAGTTAGCATACTGTATCTGTATCACCAACATGCTTTTATTTCTAAAGCTTTAGCCTTCAACACATATAAAAACCAGTAGTATAACTCTAAAATAAAAAAACAAAAAACAAACATTTATATTAAGATAATTAATTCTGCTATTCCTTCATGTATATATTACAAACATACAGTAATACAAAGCAGGGGATGAGCATAATTAACTACACTTTTGGCTCCAGAGTGGCCTGCAGGAGACAATGCAGGCCCCTTTGGGAGTGGGAACAATTATACCCCAACCACAGCACATTGAAACACCAAGAATGTGTGGGCAAGAGGCAGAGATAAATAAACAGTCCTGGTTATTTAGTTTTTTTCTCATCTTCTATTCTATTACGTATATCTTCTCCATTGTGTCCTGCTACTGTCTTGCAGCATTTGCTTGTGTGATGTGCACACATGGCGGGAGTGCTATGCCACAGGAGGCTGCAATCTATTTACAGCCAGGCCTTTCTAATACAAGCAAATTGATTGTGGGTGTGTATGTATGCTCGCACCTGTAAATCTCAGAAGCTGGCAGTCATGCTAAGTTCACGGTACAGAAAGGTTACAACAAAATCGATCGCAAAACGAATGGACTGAACTTTTCTAAAAAAGTACCGTAGATGCACCTTTGCTACTAGTCCTGCTATATCACGTTTCTTGTATCCGCTTTGCATTCTAGCTGCAGTATCGCAAAAAAAAGTTCAGTCCATTTGTTTTTGTGATCTATTTTATTAAAAATGACCCCTGATGAAGTCTACTGCAGACAAAACAATGCTAAAGTAAAAACATCACCTCTTATTAAGGTAAAGTTTATTGCTAAAAATATGAACTTTTCCTTCACTTTAGTCCACCATTACAGCAGTCTCTGTATTTTATTGCAATAGTCAACAAAGGTCGCAAAGGGTGCAGTAATGGTGCCTCCAAAGCTCTGTTCTCTAGGCAATGGCACCACTTGTACTTCCCCAGTTACAGCCATGTCCATAATGTACAATACTGTACCTGACAAAGAAGTTAACTGCATTAGTTTGTTGGGAGCAGCAATGATGTAGTGTCACCAAAATCATGTCACAAAAAAATCAATTGATTGTAAAGTCTACTAGAGCGGACTGCTCTTGCTCCTTTACTGTGAAACTAGGTAGCCACCAGACACTTGCCAAGATGCCCACCGTAACCTTTAGTATGCATATGAGATGCACAACATGTTCCTCCAGGGAAGTCTTACTAGGGGTTAAACAGAACCGCTTGCTCTGTACTACTCTCTGTTACTGCTGACAACTGCTGAATAAAAAACCTCCAAACCTGCTTATACATAAACTCCAATTCTCATTCTGCTGGCACCTATTGTTCAAAATATTATTGTAATATTTCCACGATTTCTATGCTTACGAACATTGTTTTAAAGTTTACTCAAATATAACCTACTTTGCATTGTAAAAACAAATAAACACATTTCTGTTTTGTAAATGTGAATGCATTTTTCTGACTTAAAACTATCAACATGTTTTCAACATGTGGTACGGAATGTTTAAATATGGGATGAATAATACGGACGACTTAAAAGAACGAGACAACAGAAATATCGAGTTAAAAAATGTCATTATATGCATAGGCTAATGCACCTCCATTAATGTTGATGAAAACGTAGCCATGGATGCAAAAGATGACTAGAGAAGTGCTGTGTATTGTTAATAAATCAAGCCTTGCATTCCACTTCTAAAAAAAGCAGAGCTGTGAGCAGAGAGACAATGATTGAAAAGGCCATTGTCCTTCCCTTAATATATTAAATCTGGTCCTATCAATTGTAAACCAGCAGCATCGCCTTACGGGCATCCTGTGTGCTGCATAACCCGGATTTAGGCTTATTCCATAAATATGGATTAGAAATATCAGTCTAGGTATAAATCCATTTCAGATAAGATCAGAGTGAGCAGGAAGGTGCTGGTTTCATGTAAGTTAGAGATTAGCTGAAACAGGGCTTTAGAGAGGTTTGGCTTGTATCTCGGATAATAAGTCTTGTTTATAATATACAAACAGAGGAGACACAATAAAGCCATTAATTCCGGTCACTTTCTGTTCAGCTGGATATCTGTTCTTCTAAGTAGAGGATGCTGTTATTTACTGGAGGGCTTGTTAATACATTGCTGGTACTTCAGAATTTTTCTGTCAGGTGCCTGTATTGTAAATAATGTTTTTGGTTGGAAATAAACATTGTGTGGGTTCTGTAAATGAATACTTGTGCATCCTAAGTACACAGGGTTAGTAAAGTAAATGCACTGTTCTTAGCAGATGAACATACAGTATGCCCACACATATAGAAATTGGAGCTGATGCTGAACCTCATGGGTGTATATACTGTATAATGGGGTGCAGGGTGTGGTATCATTTATTATCTACAGTACTTTACCTTAACTTTCTACCAACTGGATGTATAAATCACTGGGAGTGGGAACATGTGTATTAATACATTTCCCAGTGATTTATGCATGCACTGTAGATGCTTACACAGTGCCAGAGTTTATTTGAGACAAATTGAGGTGAGTGAGTGAGTGAGTGAGTGAGTGAGGGGCCTGTGTGTAGACTTCACACACTGTGGCATCACTTTTAAATGATTATTTTTATTTCTTTAATTAATCGTGTGGTAATTAATAGTGTGGTGCAGCATCGAGTTTTGGGCTGACAGTTTTTCTTCCTTGTATTAAAGGAGGCAGAGACTGTGTACAGCCAAGGACAGCTGCACACACCACCACACTGCAGAGGGTCCTGCAGCTTCCTTCTCTATATACTGGGCAGCCATACATGTACACAGCAGGGACCACTTTTTTTGTAGGCGATATGGATCCTGCAGTGTAGACCCCGGCACTAGCAACAAGGCCCCTCCAGCGGGAGCTGCTCCTGGCACACAAGGCTTCAACAGGTAGCTGTGGGCTGGGGAGGCAGGAAAGAACGGAGGAGCCCGGGGACAGGTGCATGCCCGACGTGATGCTCAGCAGCTCAGGCTTAGATGGTCCTCGGCTCTCTGTGTTGCCCTATGGCAGCTTCCGTCAGGTGTATTTAAATGCCCTCTATTGGTGTACAGTATGTGAGGTATTCAAATTTATTTATTAAAACCAGCTCGGAGTATGCAGCTGGCTTGGTTGGAATTTGTGGGCACTGGATCTAAAGGTGCTACTTTAGCATAAAATGTTTTGTCAATGGCTTCCCTGAAGGTGACCTCCTCACTCTCCTTCATGTACTGACCACCCCCCCATGCAAGTGATAAGATACCTTCCGTGCTCTCCTGCATGTGCCAGCTTACCCTCCACCCCAGTAAATGACAGCCCACTCCCCTTGCTCTCCTGCATATGCCAACTGACTCCACCATGTAAATTACAGCCTGCCCCCCTCCCCATGACCTCACCTGCATGTGCCTGCCAACTGCTCCCCGTAAGTGACCGTTTCTGTCACCTCCCCCATCCCCTCTATTTGTGACAGCTACTCTACTCTCTGCCTTTCTTCAGAGAGAAGGGACGGGTACAGTGCTGAGAGCAGGACACAGGCAGCGGGCAGGACACAAGGGCGATCCGCGGCCCAGATACAGGCCTATTACTATACTGTATGTATTAGGACACTGAAGGGTCTCTAAAAAACAGTTATATGTTTAAAAAGACCTTCTCATATAGTACGTTATGCATCTTTCTGGATTAATCTCTGATCATTTCAGGATAATCAGGCTTATTTCTTTATACGTGGTCATCTGTGGATCATTCTAAACACCTTCTGGGTTCTCTGACTGCCAAAGAAACTGTTATAGGTTTCACTACGTCCATTACCCAAGTGAGTACGGTACGCATCTGAAACCAGTGAATTACAACTCCTCCTTGGTATATTATTGGTTCCTATTTCACTTTTTGGTGATCCCCATAAAGAAGTTTTATAGAAACCTGTATACACACGTTCACGTTTTTCACATTGTGAGTTTGATATGAGCTCTTGGGTCCCCTTGATTCACACATTATATTTTATGTGTTGTGTTATTTACACAATTTTTTTCTTTTTTTATGTTTACACCATGAACATCATGAGACCAATCATTTGATTCACCCCTTATCAAACTATTGGGATTTGATTGCAAACAAGTTTAGCACTATCATTTCAGCATTTAGTTCCTGAAATCTGATTCACTGCTTACAAATTCACCAAAATGATTGGACATTCATCATTGACTATACTTACATTATATTATTTTTTGCTTCTTTACATCATCCATGAGAAGGAAGGGTACTTATGTAATATCTGGGCTTCCGTTTTTCTTATGAGACCGCATCCCCTCGCGGGGCTCGCTGCGCTCACCACGCTTCGGGCACGGTGGCTCGCTGCGCTCGCCACACTATATAAAATCAACTCCATGCGTAGTTGGATAGTAGGGGTATGAAAAAATGGGGTGCATTTAACATGGGAGCCCAGATAATACATAAGTACCGAAAATATTCTTGTGTTTAAGACTATGTTGAGTGAATTTCTCCTTGCCTGACATGAGCCTGGAACATGGTACAGATAGTTGCATCTTAACCCTTTGAGTGTAAATTTGTCAAAACACAGTAGGTATAAAAATTGGCAAGCAAACATTTTTATTCATCATAATGACGTATAGGGGGAAATTTACTAAAGGAAATTTGTAAAAAAAATTGGTGTATTTGTATTTAGAAATAAACTTATATTTGACATTTACTATACTGAAAATACGGCGATTCGTATTCGTATTGATGTGCTATCAATACGAATACGAATTGTCATATTTTCGGGATAGTAAATGTCAAAAACAAAGATATTTCTAAATACAAATACACCTATTTTTTACAAATTTCCGTTAGTAAATTTCCCCCATAATGGTAAACTTATATAGAAAATATATATTTTTTTTTACACAGCATTTTTTATTAAAATTGATATAACTAATGTGTGCGACGATATAATTTTGAGCGAATATTTTGAGCATCTCCCACAGAGATTTTGGCACTCAAAGGGTTAAAAATGCATCTATTTCAGAAAATAGACATAAATGTATATTTACATTTTTTACTTTTTAGAGCTTTTTTGGTTTGAACACATATGCATTCCACTCTTTAACACCACATTATGGCCCTTTTTCTACTTGACTCGGACAGATTCGTATTTTCGGACGGCCACCGAGTGTTCTTAGCCCCACCTGCCGTACGGATCGCTCACACTGTCCGAATGCGGTAGGACGCTGAGCGAATGGACCATGAGTGGATGTTTCATGTGAACAACTCCCCCATCTGTGGGAACCTCCCCCATTCTCCAATGGTCGCCGACCATTGAATGATGGACTGAGCAGTCAGACATCTCCGAGTGCTCCAGACCACTCAGACATTTCTCCATATGAAAGCAGGGATATGGGCGGGCAGCTGGAATCCGACTACGTCAGCTGTCCGCCCCCCATATGTGCGTCACAGCCGAATTACCATACGCACACCCAGTGTTTTTAATGGGAATGCCCAAGAAACGCGGGGCATACGCATATGGTAATGAGCCCAAACAGCCCTTCAAGCCCCTCTCCACCCCCTGTTCGGATTGTTCTGACTGATCATTTTCTGTATGGAATTCACACCATATTCTAACGTGCGCAACATTCACACATCCGCATAAACGCCTCTGCACATGCGCAAACACAATACATCGGCCGTCCGTCTGAACACGCAGCCATCAGACTCAATCAGAATAAGGCCCTATGTGATGTTTGGGTGAAATGGGCATTCCAGTTTCTTAATACTGTAAATCATAAAATTAATTTACTATAGCAGAAAATATATGTATATAAGTATAACAAAGCTATTGGATCCTAGCATTGTACACCTTTAGGTAACCATGGAAGACAAAACTTTGCACATTTTTTTTCTGCAACCATATTTGTTGATGAGCAAGGATATCCTGCATGAATAAACGGCATCGTATCAGTGCAAGAGGTTTCAACAGTTCAGTTTAGTCTGCCTGCTAAACATTTTAAAATATATACAGCAAATACTATACTGAGGGATCTGCCAACATAGTGGCCGATTCGATATGCATACACACATACTGTACCAATCAGATACGCGATATGTCTTCAAGTTGGGGTTGGTTCCCATGCCTCCCAGCTGCCAAAAGAGCCCCAAACTCTACAACTTTATGACCTTTGCCCTGCCTGTCAGTTATAGCTGCTAGGGTGGCCAATCCCGGGATCGGCGGGATCACGGTATTTGACCCCCAAAACGATGGGATCTCAATCCCGGGATTGGAATTTACAATCTTGGGATTTCAGGATTAGACTGCGTATGTGCAGTCTAATGCTGGTCAGTGTCTGAACAGGTGCTCAGACGCTGCCCAGCTTCTCCCATCCCCGGCACTGTGGCTCTGCACAGCGTGATGAGGTCAGAGGTCATGCTGCGCAGGCCACACAGTCGCACAACCTGCCTTGTCCTTGCATGTGCTGCCCTCCCTCCATGTCTATTGTGTGCTGCCTGGCTCCAGGACAAGCAGCCCGTCCACCGGGCTTCCAGCGGCATTGTGGCTCCTGTCTCCATCGTCTGTCTGCCCACGCGGCTCCCAGTTCCATCACCCACCCGGCTCCCGACTTCATTGCCCGCCCATCCTCCCGGCCACACCACATAGCTCCTGACCGCACATGTAAGTAAATATGCAGGGCGACTGGGGTGTTTTTTTTTTATTAGGGATTGGACATTCTTCAATCCAGAATTCCGGGATTGAAAAAAATGCGTTGGTATTGGCATCCCTAAAAGCTGCGGGTGCAGAGGTGCATGCTGTGTCTTTCCAAGACATGTGCTTCAAGTGCCTAGTGGGAAACCCACTACTGGGCAGCAACAGGAAAAATTGAAGAAAACCGATGTATTATGTCTCAGTTTCATGAGTGGACCGAAATCAGTGGCTGTACTCTTGAATGCAGCTCCATTAGTATGACATTACCAGTCATCTTGAAATGTACTCAAATAACTTCTACATATCACATGATAATGCCATAGAGTGCATCCCTTTATAACATAATAATGGCATTCAGTGCATCCCTTTATAACATATTAATGCCATAAAGTTCTCCTAGGTATCATATAATAATTATATACAGTGCTCCTATGTTTCACATAATAATGCCATACAATGCAAACATATATAACATGATAGTGCAGTACAGTGCAACTACATATCATATAATAATGCCATACAGTGTTCCTATATATTATATAATGATATACAGTGCTCCTATTTATCACATAATGCCGTGCAGCGCATCCATATACTGTATCATATAATAATGACATACCGTGCTTCTACATTGCATATAATAATGAAATACAGTGCTCCTACGTATCACATAATAATTCCATATAGTCATAATAATTCCATATACTGTAGTGCCCCCATTTATCACAGAATAGTGCCCTGAACCTGTTTGTTGGGCCTTGGTTAATGCTTATTGCACTGGCTGTATACACTTGACTACACTGGTATCATACCTAATACTTTGTAGACTGTCCCTTGCAATACACGGTGCAGGGTGAGCTACTGAAAATTGTCCTACTGTATGATCAATGTGTTGGACATCCTTGCAGCACAAAGAAATGTAATCATTGTTTTTGTTTATATTAAGTAAAGTATTTTATTTACATTAGTAATATTTTATAATATATATAGATATATATATAGATATATCTATATATATATATATATATATATATATAGATATATCTATATATATATATAGATATATATCTATATCTATATATATATATATAGATATATATATATATATATATATATATATATATATATATATATCTATATATATATATAGATATATGCTGCAACGAATAGGCACTCTGGACACTTTCAACATTCAGTCAAATAGAAAATAAGACACAGCTCACACTAGCTGCAGTTAGTGTGAGCTGTGTCTTATTTTCTATTTGACTGAATGTTGAAAGTGTCCAGAGTGCCTATTCGTTGCAGCATATACCTCCCCCCAAAGGGACAGAGAGCACCGGACCACAGAGACCTTTAACAAGGAGAGTGCCAGGCTATTATCCATATATATAGATATATATATATAGATATTTATATATCTATATATAGATATATAGACATATATATATATATATATAGATATATATATCTATATCTATATCTATCTATCTATCTATCTATCTATATATATATATATATATATATATATATATATATATATATATATAGATATATAGATATATATCTATATATAGATATATATATATATATATATATATATATATATATATATATATATATATATATATATATATATATATATATATATATATAGTACTTCCTAAATTAATTCATAGGAATCTGATATTTTTGTCAAATCATCCAGCCCTAGCAATAAGATGATTCCTGTCAGGGAGAAAAGTTATTCAAAGCAAATCAGAAGAGGCATCTCCCTGCATCTATCACCACATTTGCACACGCTGTTGCTTAGTGTCTCTGTGAGGCTGTGCGTGCTACAGTAGCTATCACATTCGCTTCTTCTGTTATCAGCCACAGCTGTTGCAACAAACTTTCAAAATATGTTATAATTCCTAAAGTGCAAGTTCTGAGAAAGGAAAAAAGTGTGATTTCTATACTGTCAAATAAAATGTTTCCAAAAGCTACTAGTTAGACAAAACACTTTAATGTTTGTGAGAAGATTATACAACACAACATCCTTTCTGCTTCTTCTTCTTCTTCTAAAACAACAGCATCACTAAAGGTTATCCATATTAAGCAAAAAATTGTGCACCAATCTGTATACAAAATGTATTGAATTTGGTGTAAACGCACAGCCATGACCACTGTTTAGAATGGCCACGGCGTACCCTACTCTGTTGACCCCTCCTAGAAGAAGACAGACACCCGTGGAAACTAGGACTTCACCTATAATAGCCACGCTTGAAAAGGGCGATTAAGTCAGCCTCATCTCTGGTGCCACCAGGTCATGTGTATATACAAGGTACTGGGATCTTCAAGAAGGTGGCCAAGAGGAGAAACTGACTACAGGGTCCTGCCTAATGCAATTAACTGTCAGTACCCCGCAATCTGAGGGGGGAAGATAAAAAAAACAAACGTGACCCCATCGCATAGAAGAGGCGACCTAGTCGCAGGCATAAAAGTAATAACACCCCACAGACAATAACAACTAACAAACAAATAAATAACAACATACGAATACACAGCAACAACACAAAATGGTGCCGACAGTACCAGATACAGATATGAGCCCAGTATGGGTAGACGTGTGCAAAGGCGCGATCTGAGCCACCTTACTGGTGGGCCCAGGAAAAACCAAGCAGGTTTATGAAAACAAGTACTATCTGTAACACAGATGCAGTCAAGATATGAAAAGGAAACCAGAGGCTCCAAGTGGAGCACTTACAGTACCAGAACCAGACCGGGAAGGAAAACCTAGTGGACCGTGGAGATGAAGCACTAGGCAGAACTGTATGAAGCACGACTGGACTAAGGAGCAGATGGCAAAAAGACCCAAGACCACAGAAACCATCAGAGATGCAGGTGACAGACCCAAAATGGACACTATAACCGGCAGGGCTGTGCTGGCCCAGATTCCTTAAAAGGGCTCAGGTGTCCAATCACCTGACCAAGGCCCAGCCCGGCCCCCCAGCTCGAATTCAGACAGCTGCAGCTGCTGGGCCCGGCTGGCTATGCTGACACAGAGGTGGGAGGCAGAGACCAAGGACTGTCACTGTCCCCGCAACCAGAAGCCCTACTCCCACCATTGCCGCTCATCGGGGATGGCAGACGGAGGCAGACGGATGGCACCAAGGGCTGCCACAGTCCATACTACCCACCATCCCGCCGCTGACACGTAACACAAAATACACTCAATGCAGTGGCAGAGCTCTTCCACCCCAGCCCAAGTTCAAAATATGCAACATACAAAATTTGCAGCCTTGCGAGTCTACCAGAATAAACTGCATAGTCTATACTAGAGCTAATGCTGCACTTGATCTCTGGACACTAATTACATAATCTGGGTCAGAGTTGCTGCAAAAAGAGATCAGTCCCAGTTATGACCCAGTTGGAAAATGGGTACTAGTGAATCTGCTTACCAGGCTCACTACACGCACCACATTGCATAAATTGCAAACCCATCCTATGCCACATTACTCCTATCACACAATATGAAATGCGATCGCTCCTGCTGTCACAGATACCTTTATGTGATTGCGATACAGACTTCACATGTCCGCATTGTGATGTTTACGTCTATCAACAATGGCACATATACTTTTATTCACTATTTATATTTTATGCTTACTGCCATTGCTCTAGGTTGGAGCATAGTTGCATGAATATACAGGGTGGGGCAAAAAGTAAAAACGCTGTACTGTAAATGCTTTTTTAAAATGTTAGTACTTAGATTAAATTGAAAGTCACCAATACAATTTATATCCAATTAAAAATAAACTGTATTCGACTTCTGCATGAGGACGGCTGCCTGAGAACGCAGCTCGGAGCCGATCCCTCTGACCCCCTAATAAGAGGACAGCACAATTGTTCCAGAAGGAACAATGTAAGAGTGGTGGGACTTCCAGAAACAGTCAAGGGCCCTGCACTATCAGACCGTCACCAAAACTCTTCCTGACCTGCTGGGTATAACCATCGAATGTAAAGATTTGGTAGTAGAGAGTTCATTGCGTAGGCTCCATTCCTAAGCATAATGACCCCAGACCAAGGGTTGTCCTGTTCCGATACTTCCATTATCTACACAAAGTGGCCATTTGGAAGGCTTCCCACAAAACCCAGACCTTTACATGGGAAGGAAAAAGAATAGGTATCTTCCAAGATTTCTCTGCTGAGCTGTCCAAACAGCAAAAAGCCTTTGGTACTTGTGGATTATCATGCGATGCGATTTTTGCCGTTTTTTGTCAAAATCGCATCGCATGCGATCGCATACGATTTTTCACTGAAAAGCATCCAAATGCATTGGAATTAGTATGAAACATGTCCAATGGCCCCCAAATGGCATTTTTGAGGCTGTACCACCCCCACTATCAACACGAACCCGAAGCGTGGCGAGCGCAGCGAGCCCGCGAGGGGCGGCGGTATGCGTCCTACGACCTTTTCATACCCACACTATCCACGTCGGCGTGGAGTTGAGAATAGAAACAGGTATAAACGTTCCCTCACGGGCTTCACAGGTGTCCGCGTCCCCTCGCGGGGCTCGCTGCGCTCGCCACACTTTCTATTCTCAACTCCACGCCGACGTGGATAGTGGGGGTATGAAAAGGTCGTAGGACGCGTACCGCCGCCCCTCGTGGGCTCGCTGCGCTCACCACGCTTCGGGTTCGCGTTGATAGTGGGGGTGGTACAGCCTCAAAAATGCCATTTGGGGGCCATTGAACATGTTTCATACTAACTCCAATGCATTTGGATGCTTTTCAGTGAAAAATCGTATGCGATCGCATGCGATGCGATTTTTTCGTATACGATGGCCATCGTGGGAGCCGTGATAATCCACAAGTACCAAGCCTTTTCCCTATTTGCACTCAATTGGATAATGATAAGCAGAAATTTGACTTGCTGTACTCAGCTCGCTTGAGGATTTTTACAGAAGACATACACTATGACTTCTTGAATCCCAATGACGCCAGAGAATATCTTCGAGAGAAACTCTCCACATAATCTGCAGACATCTCAGACCAGCCTAGTTAAAAGAAACTACAGTGAGCTCCCACCCTCTGACTCACTGTCCCGGGCGGGTCTAAAAACACCCGCAGACAGAGGAAGAGGACGAGGCGTGGTCGGCAGGCCGAAAGGCAGAGCAGGCCGAAAAGGCACTCGCCACTAAAAGAACTGGTGTTTAATCTATCAAAAACCCCCCTCACAGAAGCCGAAGTCTCAGTCCTATCAAAAGGCCTATCATTCATCCCTAGCCATGTCCCTAACCAGTTTGAATGGAAAGTGGACTGTTACAAATTTGGTCGGACGTTAAGATTGAAGGAGCATTTTTGGGGCAAGGAAAGTGCTGCACAAAGCGGCACAGTTATACCGCCCCAACTAAAGAAATTGGCTCCAAAATCAACTTTCGACCCACAGACACCAAGTCCTTCCATAAAGACTTTTGTCCGCATGATGGAGGAAGCCAACCAAACATCTACATCTAAGCCACAACATAACAACCTGACCAAAGTGGAAAGGGACGCCTTGCGTGAATTGAAGAAGAGGACTGACATCGTAATCCGCAAGGCGGATAAAGGTGGGTCAGTAGTGGTTCAAGATGTACAGGACTATGTCAATGAATGTAAGAGACAATTGGCGGACACTGACATTTATGAGGTCCTGGAAAAGGACCCTACAATGGACTATAAAAAAGAGGTTGATAGCATGGTTAACTGTGCTGTAAGGGAAGGGATTATACCAGAGGACTTGGGCAAGGTATTGTGTAATGAATATCCGATTACCCCCTTACTAAATATGCTACCTAAAGTCCACAAAAGTTTGGAAAGGCCCCCTGGCAGACCCATCATTTCTGCCAGGGGATCGTTATTCCAACCAGTGTCCACGTATTTGGATGTCTATCTCAATCCGTGCATTCAGGTGACCAAGTCCCACTTGAAGGACACAAATCATTTACTGGAATTACTGGGCACATTGGGTGACCTTCCAGAAGGCACCATAATGTGTAGTGCCGATGTGGTAGGATTGTACACATGCATACCACACACAGAGGGTATGAGTGCGGTAGAGAACTTGATATCCACCAGTGATACCTACAGGGGCCCGAGTGTTCCATTTTTTATGAGCTTACTTGATTTGGTGCTTAACCGCAATTACTTTTCATTCGATGGTGCGATGTATCGACAGCGACTTGGCGTAGCGATGGGGTCGAATGTGGCCCCATCCTACGCCAATGCGTATATGTGTGGGGTTGATGAACAACTTATTTTTCAAGCTCCATGGGCAGGGAGGGTCATACTGTACCGCAGATATATAGATGACCTGCTCATCTTTTGGAGTGGAAGTGCGGATGAGTTAAGGGTGGTCTTTGAAACGCACAATAGGTTGAACCATCCGGTCAAATTGACCTTCAACATGAGTATGGAGGTCATTAACTTCCTTGATGTTGAGATACAACTTAAATCAGGCAAAATAGAAACATCACTGTATGTAAAAAGCACAGACCGCAATACAATACTGCGACATGATAGTTGCCATCCCATCTCGTTGCGCCAGGGCCTCCCTTACTCTCAAATGTTGAGAGTAAGGAGAATTACTAGTAATGAAGACACTGCTAAAAAGGCCCTTGACTCAATGCAAGACAAATTTGAGCAAAGGGGATACAACAGGAATGACCTGGGTAACAAAATTCCTTGGGTCACCCAACATGCAGAGGGCAGTGCAGAAACTACGAAGAAAGTGAAGGCCCTGTGGCCCATGGTAGCCACAGATAGAGGCCTGAAGAGCTTGCACAATACTACCATCATGCCAGCCTACAAGAGAGGCCGCAACTTGGCGGACCAGCTGGTTAAAACTGATATGACCAAGTTGACTAAAAGTATCAGACCCACACATTTCCTGTCCCGCCCTAAAGGCTGTTTTAAATGTATTGGCTGTGTCACATGCAGCTCTATGCTGGCAGGTGACACAGTAAATCACCCGCACACAGGCCGGAAAATTAAGATCCAGCATTCGGTCACTTGTTCCAGCAGATACATCGTATACATTCTGTCCTGCCCATGTGGGCTCTACTACGTGGGCAAGACAGAGTGCCAATTCAAAGAAAGAATGGCGAACCATCGCCTCGCCATCAGGCAAGCCTTAATGACAGGCCGCAGCGAACAACCGGTTGCGAGGCACTGTGCGGAAAAGAAGCACAGTGTGGCAAGCATCAGGTCAAAAATTATAGACCATGTTCCTGAACCACCTAGGGGGGGCAATAGAAAAAGGATGCTTCTGCAATTGGAGGCGAGGTGGATTCATCTCTTGGACACCCTTTCCCCTCGGGGCTTAAATGAGCAACATGGAATGTATCATTTTCTATAAGAATAATAATGTATTAAGCATCTCATTTTTTACATGTTGCCATGAAGCCCCCTGTAAATTGTGGACCACTGCATAGGATATATCTTGGCACAAGATCACAATTATATATAAATAAGCATAGGCACATTATTTTTTTGTGCACATATAAATAGCCAATTTATATATCCTGTGATTACAGTGGAATACACAAATAACCTTAACTGCAAGCTTTTAAATGTCTTATTCATGTTTGTATGTGTTTCTTAAATTTTTTTATTCTTAACACTATTTTAGCGATTTATTCGCTTCTTTTATGGCTATATCAGCCTCTTAAACTCACAGCACTTATAATATGCATGTTTTATATTTGATTTGTTATTCTTTGTTATTTTCCCCCAGTTCCCATGGCAACCGTCCCTCCATTGAATTCAGAGCGAGGCTTGGCTTCCAAGCCGGACCGCAGCGCATAGAGACGCACGCAGACGTCAGAGGGAGTCACTGGGAGTGGCTGAACGCTGAACATGGCGACGGCCTCCCTAATGGCGCCCGACGGAGCGGTGAACGCTGTGAGTGGGCGGAAGCGCAGGTGTGCGATGGATTACAGGTGAGGTGGGCGGAGAGATGGGGGGCACAGGGGGAGGTTTTCTTCACATGATTGTCTGTATAAATCACGTTTGTTAGCACTGTTATATTGATCCCTGGGGACGGGCATACGTTGCCCGAAACATGTAGGAGCAATAAACTTCCACTAAAGCTGTTTTCACTAAATCCGAGAGTGCCGCCTGATCATTTGATCCTAGACATATATATATATATATATATATATAGATATATATCTATATCTATATATATATATATATATATATATATATATATATATATATATATATATATATATCTATATATCTATATAGATATATATCTATATATCTATATATCTATATATATATATATATATATATATATATATATATATATATATATATACAGTACTTCCTAAATTAATTCATAGGAATCTGATATTTTTGTCAAATCATCCAGCCCTAGCAATAAGATGATTCCTGTCAGGGAGAAAAGTTATTCAAAGCAAATCAGAAGAGGCATCTCCCTGCATCTATCACCACATTTGCACACGCTGTTGCTTAGTGTCTCTGTGAGACTGTGCGTGCTACAGTAGCTATCACATTCGCTTCTTCTGTTATCAGCCACAGCTGTTGCAACAAACTTTCAAAATATGTTATAATTCCTAAAGTGCAAGTTCTGAGAAAGGAAAAAAGTGTGATTTCTATACTGTCAAATAAAATGTTTCCAAAAGCTACTAGTTAGACAAAACACTTTAATGTTTGTGAGAAGATTATACAACACAACATCCTTTCTGCTTCTTCTTCTTCTTCTAAAACAACAGCATCACTAAAGGTTATCCATATTAAGCAAAAAATTGTGCACCAATCTGTATACAAAATGTATTGAATTTGGTGTAAACGCACAGCCATGACCACTGTTTAGAATGGCCACGGCGTACCCTACTCTGTTGACCCCTCCTAGAAGAAGACAGACACCCGTGGAAACTAGGACTTCACCTATAATAGCCACGCTTGAAAAGGGCGATTAAGTCAGCCTCATCTCTGGTGCCACCAGGTCATGTGTATATACAAGGTACTGGGATCTTCAAGAAGGTGGCCAAGAGGAGAAACTGACTACAGGGTCCTGCCTAATGCAATTAACTGTCAGTACCCCGCAATCTGAGGGGGGAAGATAAAAAAACAAACGTGACCCCATCGCATAGAAGAGGCGACCTAGTCGCAGGCATAAAAGTAATAACACCCCACAGACAATAACAACTAACAAACAAATAAATAACAACATACGAATACACAGCAACAACACAAAATGGTGCCGACAGTACCAGATACAGATATGAGCCCAGTATGGGTAGACGTGTGCAAAGGCGCGATCTGAGCCACCTTACTGGTGGGCCCAGGAAAAACCAAGCAGGTTTATGAAAACAAGTACTATCTGTAACACAGATGCAGTCAAGATATGAAAAGGAAACCAGAGGCTCCAAGTGGAGCACTTACAGTACCAGAACCAGACCGGGAAGGAAAACCTAGTGGACCGTGGAGATGAAGCACTAGGCAGAACTGTATGAAGCACGACTGGACTAAGGAGCAGATGGCAAAAAGACCCAAGACCACAGAAACCATCAGAGATGCAGGTGACAGACCCAAAATGGACACTATAACCGGCAGGGCTGTGCTGGCCCAGATTCCTTAAAAGGGCTCAGGTGTCCAATCACCTGACCAAGGCCCAGCCCGGCCCCCCAGCTCGAATTCAGACAGCTGCAGCTGCTGGGCCCGGCTGGCTATGCTGACACAGAGGTGGGAGGCAGAGACCAAGGACTGTCACTGTCCCCGCAACCAGAAGCCCTACTCCCACCATTGCCGCTCATCGGGGATGGCAGACGGAGGCAGACGGATGGCACCAAGGGCTGCCACAGTCCATACTACCCACCATCCCGCCGCTGACACGTAACACAAAATACACTCAATGCAGTGGCAGAGCTCTTCCACCCCAGCCCAAGTTCAAAATATGCAACATACAAAATTTGCAGCCTTGCGAGTCTACCAGAATAAACTGCATAGTCTATACTAGAGCTAATGCTGCACTTGATCTCTGGACACTAATTACATAATCTGGGTCAGAGTTGCTGCAAAAAGAGATCAGTCCCAGTTATGACCCAGTTGGAAAATGGGTACTAGTGAATCTGCTTACCAGGCTCACTACACGCACCACATTGCATAAATTGCAAACCCATCCTATGCCACATTACTCCTATCACACAATATGAAATGCGATCGCTCCTGCTGTCACAGATACCTTTATGTGATTGCGATACAGACTTCACATGTCCGCATTGTGATGTTTACGTCTATCAACAATGGCACATATACTTTTATTCACTATTTATATTTTATGCTTACTGCCATTGCTCTAGGTTGGAGCATAGTTGCATGAATATACAGGGTGGGGCAAAAAGTAAAAACGCTGTACTGTAAATGCTTTTTTAAAATGTTAGTACTTAGATTAAATTGAAAGTCACCAATACAATTTATATCCAATTAAAAATAAACTGTATTCGACTTCTGCATGAGGACGGCTGCCTGAGAACGCAGCTCGGAGCCGATCCCTCTGACCCCCTAATAAGAGGACAGCACAATTGTTCCAGAAGGAACAATGTAAGAGTGGTGGGACTTCCAGAAACAGTCAAGGGCCCTGCACTATCAGACCGTCACCAAAACTCTTCCTGACCTGCTGGGTATAACCATCGAATGTAAAGATTTGGTAGTAGAGAGTTCATTGCGTAGGCTCCATTCCTAAGCATAATGACCCCAGACCAAGGGTTGTCCTGTTCCGATACTTCCATTATCTACACAAAGTGGCCATTTGGAAGGCTTCCCACAAAACCCAGACCTTTACATGGGAAGGAAAAAGAATAGGTATCTTCCAAGATTTCTCTGCTGAGCTGTCCAAACAGCAAAAAGCCTTTGGTACTTGTGGATTATCATGCGATGCGATTTTTGCCGTTTTTTGTCAAAATCGCATCGCATGCGATCGCATACGATTTTTCACTGAAAAGCATCCAAATGCATTGGAATTAGTATGAAACATGTCCAATGGCCCCCAAATGGCATTTTTGAGGCTGTACCACCCCCACTATCAACACGAACCCGAAGCGTGGCGAGCGCAGCGAGCCCGCGAGGGGCGGCGGTATGCGTCCTACGACCTTTTCATACCCCCACTATCCACGTCGGCGTGGAGTTGAGAATAGAAACAGGTATAAACGTTCCCTCACAGGCTTCACAGGTGTCCGCGTCCCCTCGCGGGGCTCGCTGCGCTCGCCACACTTTCTATTCTCAACTCCACGCCGACGTGGATAGTGGGGGTATGAAAAGGTCGTAGGACGCGTACCGCCGCCCCTCGTGGGCTCGCTGCGCTCACCACGCTTCGGGTTCGCGTTGATAGTGGGGGTGGTACAGCCTCAAAAATGCCATTTGGGGGCCATTGAACATGTTTCATACTAACTCCAATGCATTTGGATGCTTTTCAGTGAAAAATCGTATGCGATCGCATGCGATGCGATTTTTTCGTATACGATGGCCATCGTGGGAGCCGTGATAATCCACAAGTACCAAGCCTTTTCCCTATTTGCACTCAATTGGATAATGATAAGCAGAAATTTGACTTGCTGTACTCAGCTCGCTTGAGGATTTTTACAGAAGACATACACTATGACTTCTTGAATCCCAATGACGCCAGAGAATATCTTCGAGAGAAACTCTCCACATAATCTGCAGACATCTCAGACCAGCCTAGTTAAAAGAAACTACAGTGAGCTCCCACCCTCTGACTCACTGTCAACACGGACTCAATGGGACTTTGACGCTCTATGACTGATATATACCTGACAACATGTTCCCCTTAATCCCTCAGATGCATTCTGGTAACCAGGGAAAACTCGTTTCACCCCTTCCCCCCTTCACATCCCACTCACCCTACCACCTTTTGCTTCTCTCCTACAGGTTTCATATTATTTTCCCTTTTATTTATTTTTTCAGAGGATAAGATAATAAGGGATCTCAGCTCATCCTATAGCTCATGCCCTGTGTTACCAACACTACCATGAACCTGAATTTATTGGTTTATTTTTCAGTTAGGATACTATTGTTATCTTTTGTGGAATGTCCATTTGTATAATGTTATAAGAAGTGCGCTGATCGCACTATTGTTGATTGTACAAGTGTTGTTTCCCATGTCCTGTGTCTATACTGTATGTTTCCCTCTCCCCTCTCTCTCTTATTTTGTCTCCAGGTCAACAGGTTAAGAATTATGGAGAAAGATACCCTCACCAACTTGATGTACTTGACTCTCCTACACCCAGACACTCATGACTGAGATAAAGATTGGATCCATTAATGTAGGAGGTTTTCATTCACCGGCCAAACGCCGTAAGGTATTATTATACTTACAAAAACAGTCACTAGACATAGTTTGTCTCCAAGAGACTCATCTCTTAACCCCAGAAGTCTTAAAACTTTAGATGCTAAAATGGAGACTCCTTGCTTCCTCGCCTTATAACACTAAGTCGAGAGGAATTGTAAAATTGGTTTCCAAATCTCTGCCTATAGAGGTCACGTCGGTGGTGTCAGACATGGAAGGTAGATACATTATAGCCATGGTAACCATAGCTGGCAAGCCTCATGTCATATGCTCTATTTATGCACCTAATACCTACTCTAAACCTTTTTTTAAAAACATTATAAATCTCACTCCACATGCTTCCTTACCTCTAATATTATGTGATGACTTTAAATCACACCCTATCCTGGATAGATCATCCATCTCTAGTAAAATTAGAAATCCTCCCAGGATCGATATCCCTTTCTTATTGAAATGCCTACAACTAACAAATGTGTGGAGGGCCCTTCACCCCACCCAAAGAGAAGACACATGTCTCTCCGCCGCACATCACACATTCTCACGTATAGATTATATTTGTGTCTCTACAACCCTCCTTCCCCAAATAAAAGCAGCTAAGATCCATCCCACAGATCATTGCTCTTCAGATCTCCATAGAATTGTCACCACACAGGTCTTGGAGATTCCCTGCACAACTCACCACAACTCTATCATTCAGTGATCACTTAATGAAAGCATGGAATGAATTCCACGAACATCATATAGAATGCTTAGTGTCCAATCCACCACTAAACTGGATGACGGCTAAATCTGTACTTCGTGGTTCGATAATGACATACGAAAAAATACAAAAAAAACTATTATCTAAATCCTATGTTTTGACTCAGAAATCACTAACTGAAGCTTACTCCACCTTCCTACAATATACCCTCCCCCCACCCACAAATAAATCTAAATACTTATAAGCAAAATCACTAATGGAGGACAACCTACAATCTATGTCAAATAAAAGCCAATTAATAGCTAATTACAAATATCGAAGTTCTCGAGGCAATACAATCATTAAAACCTGCAAAGGCCCCTGGAACCAATGGTTTTTCTGGAGACTTTTATAGAATGTATCCCGATAGGGTAGCCCCCATCTTACCCTCAGTTTTCAACTTCATTCTAACCAACAACTCCCTCCCTCCATATTTCAACTCAGTAATCATAAAAGTAATACCCAAACCGGGACGCGATCTGACAATGCCAGGGTCCTATTGCCCAATTTCACTACTAAATTGGGATTAGAATTTATTGACAAAGATTTTAGATGAAAGACTAAATCCTATCCTCCCACATATAATTCATCCGGATCAAACTGGCTTCATAACAGGACGCCATTCTGTTCGTAATGTCAGAAAAGTTTTAGCAGTGACACAGGCCTCATGCACACAATCTAATCCTGAATCCCCTAATTTGAATCTGGCAATTGACACCGAATAAGCCTTTAATTTAGTCAATTGGACACACCTATTCCACACTATGACAAAATTTGGTATACCGCAACAGTTTGTATCCTTTCTTCAAACACTGTACACTGCCCCCACATCAAAAAATAGCTTGCAATGGCTTCCTATCCCCTCCGTTTGATATTCAAAGAGGGACTAGGCAGGGTTGCCCCCTTTCCCCTCTAGTATTTGAATTAGCCACAGATCCCCTTACTATTGCACTGATAAATTCCCAGACATACACTGGTATCCGCATACATAATGAAGAACTAAAATTAGCCCTATTTGCCGACGACCTTCTATTATTTGTATCCAACCCCCTTTTATCCATACCAGCTATTATGAAATTAAAATACTTCTTCTGCCTCATCTCAGACTATAAGATAAATATTAATAAAACCGAAATTCTACCACTCACCCCTCTAACCTCCAACCTAGCCTCACATCCCACTATTACCCAGTTTAATATACAAACGAACTGTATTCAGTACTTAAGCATTTCTATCACTAAAAGTCCCTACTCCATGTACTGTATAAGGCCAATTTCACACCACAAATAAATAAAGTCTCTTCCTAGCTAGAAACCTGGACTAAACTCCCAATATCACTATTAGGACGAGCATCAGTCCTGAAAAACATGTTCTACCGCTTACAAATGTTACCATGTATCATCTCGGCTGCCGATATCCAACAACTTGATAAACTTATGTCCAAATTCCTGTGGGCGGGGAAAAAAACCTAGGATGTCACTTTCTAACTAATACGTCCCAAAATCCAAGGAGGCCTCAAAATTCCTAACTTCCAATTCTACTCCTGGTCCATCCATTTCCATTACATATCTGACTGTCAATATAATAAATCTACATATACTGACCCAAGCTTGGACAAGGATGTTTTTCACCCTTACTCTCCAAGTGCACTAATACACTCACCAATTTCAAATATACCACATACCATTCTAAATCATATTCTTTTTAGGGGTACTAATATTTTCCCCTTTATTCCCATATGGGGAAATCCAAACTTCCCATCATTGCTGACTAGCTCAAGATGCACTGAATGGTATAGCAAAGGATTATACCTGGCAACCAAACTTTTTGACCCTGGTGGAACACTTTTCTCATTTGAGATGCTACAAACCCAATATAATTTACCTAGAACACAATTCTTTATGTATCTCCAAGTTCGACATTACATAACCCTGTTAATCCCGCTCATTAGCACCCCCACACAACCAGACCCCCTAGCTCTGACCTTTATAACTCTATACCAACATAGATATAAAACTAGTTTTATATATATATATATATATATATATATATATATATATATATATATATATATATATATATATATATATATATATGACCTGTTGCTTGCCTCATTGAACGAGATGCCTCTTGTGTCTTTATGCCATGCATGGATGGTGGACATCCCCGATGTGACCTCACCACAAATATTATTCTCGAATTACCCAAAAACACTTCAAATATTGCAATCTTCTTACCTACAGGAAGTACATTTTAAAACTATTTATCGTCTCTATATTTCCCCAGCGCAAAGCAAACACATGTCCCCTTATGCAACAGGTGAATGTTGCAAATGTAGAATGAGCAATGCAAAATGTCTACATTGCATGTGGTCATGCACTAAAATACAAAAATGTTGGCGCAAGATTCTCCATTTTATCAATTTGCTTTTAGCACTCTCCCTCCAACCAGACCATCTAGCCTGCCTATGTCTTAACTTCAAAAACTGGAATATACCCCCTCCAGCACAAAAAAATGATTCCCATACTATCAATTACTGTATATTGACATTAGCAAAGAAAACGATTATTATCCACTGGACGTCGTCTACTACCCCTTCTTTTTGCAAACTCAAAAAGTAAATTGTTACAAATATTACAGTACTTGTGTAGATTCACGGCGGCAGCCTAAGCTACGTTATCAGCGTAGCCCAATGGCTGCCTAGCGTAGTCAGCGTAGTGACTCCACAGCAACCCTGCCTAGTCAGCATAGTGCCCCGTGAGGCAGCAACTCACCGTATTGTTGCCAGAAACGGCATCTCTCTTCCTGGCATCCCTGGAAAGCCTAGCGAGCGCCTCTCACACAGCGCCATTGCCCGCATGATCAACTCTCTGGCGAAGAGGGCATCATGTGAGCACCGGCGGAAAGGCGCTCCATCTGTCTGAGACGCAGGAGCGCCTGAGATGCAGAAGTGTCATTCTGAGTAACTATTGCGGCAGGGTACAGCAACCCTGCAGACAGGGTTATGGATTTGTTAGTGCGTGCGTCTCCTGCACAAAGAGCGGTGCAGACGCAAGTGCGTCTCATGCACAATAAAGGAGGCATTTGCCAGTGCTCCATGTTACATACTGGCAAATGCCTCCATTTGAAACCCACACTATACATGTCAAGAAAAGACAAAAAGATCACCACCAGGTGATAAAGGCACTTGGCGGGTGGGTTTTAAACAAAAAACTTGATCATAGTATATCCAGACACTATCTCTACCATAGATACATTTTTGGTTAGTACCCGCACAGGAGTCTCCACTATGTCACAGACCTGGATCTGATCAAAAAGCAAAGTGGATTTATTTGTATAGTTCCAAATCCTTATTAGTATAAACAAAAAGATAGAAACAGCGCTTGTTCAAAATAGTTATAACAATTTAATGTACATAATTCATAAATATAAAAAGATATACTCATTAAAAAAGACAAAACAAAAATTAATAAAATTAACACATATAATAAACTTCAGACAGTAATAAGCCGGTTTAGTAAGCATAAAAGCTGATGGTATCTCTTTAAATGGCCATGATGGTTGTTAGCTTGCATGCAATTAGTTTTAAGCAATAGCTTACTGGGTTAGTATGTTAGCTGGGTTATTCCAAGCATTTCAGTCCAACCTATGTGCACAAGGTTTTTATACTTAAGTGATCTGTGGACATGGGTTCCGGCCTCCAGACCCCGATGGTAAGCTCCGACCGCTGGTTCAGTCCTAAATATTATACGGTCATATCCGAGATATCTCCACCGGTTCCGGGTATAAACTGCCAGAAGGTTTCCCCTTTACTCCTCTACGCGTTTCTCCGCCTCTTTCCAGTAGTCAGCGGCTTCCTCAGGAGGTAGATACATGCCGCAGTGTTCCTCCGGTTTTTATAGCGTTATTTTGCGCTATGCGCATGCGTCCGAATACCGGGCTCACTCTACTTCCGCCTCGCGTCACTGTGCGTTCCAGGCCTCGTTTTCGTGCCCGTTTGCTTAATAGACTTTTATCATGGCGGATTTTGGCTTGCGTTCCAAGCCTCTTATTTTTCTTCATTCAGTACTATGCTCGTATAGAGACATTGTTGTTAACTCTAAAATGTCCAGAAAACGGTATCAAGGTTTAAAAAAGCTTTGTAAAAACCGTATCACACTCGGCTTCTTTTTCATGGGGCTTAGATTTTAACGCATAACTTAAACATTATACTGTATTTCACTATCCTTACAAATTAAAAACATATAATTATTTATTTATTTAAATAAGCGAGATATGTCCATTTTCCTATATAATGGTCAGTGCCTATTAACCTTATTACTAGATTTGTATCCTTACATATATATATGAAGAGCATGGAAGGATACTAGAATCTTTTTAAAAAACACATATACATAGTAAAAATCACCATAATAATCATAATAATAATAATATTCAGAAAAAAATAATTTAAACAAAATATATATATATATATAAGAGAAGAGAGAGTCCACAATATTTTTAGAAAAAATTAATTAAATATACAAATAATAATGCACAACCCTATAGATTTCTCCATTCATCACTACACCGATAGGTTCATATTCTATGCTCATAGGTCCAAATCCGAATTGTCACTATCCGTGTAAAATTATTTTAAGTCTATAGTGATTGGCTATTTAATCCCTCCCCCCACCCACCCCACCCTTTTTAACCACCCCACCCCCCCCCCACCCCACCCTTTTTACCCCCCCCCCCCTTTCCCCTCCACCCCCACCCACAGCAGATATGGTGTATAAATAACTTTAATCTATACGGTACAAGTTCACATTTCAAGGGCATTTCTATTGAAATCCTCCTTTCTATACATTATTTAGTTCTATCGTATCGTTCAGTCCCTTTGGTACTAAGGTGCATAGGCGGAAGATCCAATATGCTTCTCTACTGCATAGGGTCTTATAGCGATCTCCACCTCTTGCTGTTGCTTTCACATGTTCGATTGCGTGTACCTCCACATTTTGCAATGTCGCTCCTTGGCAATCCAAAACATGTTTCAATAATGGGTGTGTTTTTGTTCCTCCCAGGATGTTCCGCCTATGCTCCATGTACCTTACATGTAGGCATCTTATGGTGCGGCCCACATATTGTAGGCCGCACCCACATTTTATGATATATATTATATAAGGAGTTCTACAGTTGATGAAATTGCGGATTTTGAAAGATTCCCCTGTGACTTCTGATCTAAAGTCTGTAACTTTCTTTATTTTATCCTTACATGTTACACATTTGTCGTTTCCACATTTGTGGTAACCCCATGGTTTTTCTGGGAGCCAATTTTTATTTTCTGTCCTTTGTAAGTCTACTGCTTTCTCTTTAACAAAGTGACTCCTTACAAGCTTATTTTTTAGATTTTCCCCTTTTCTGAAGATAACTTTTCCTTTTGGTTCTATTATCCCATTTAGAAATTCATCCTGCATTAATAGGGCTGTATTTTTCTTAATTATCGGTGTAGTGATGAATGGAGAAATCTATAGGGTTGTGCATTATTATTTGTATATTTAATTAATTTTTTCTAAAAATATTGTGGACTCTCTCTTCTCTTATATATATATATATATATTTTGTTTAAATTATTTTTTTCTGAATATTATTATTATTATGATTATTATGGTGATTTTTACTATGTATATGTGTTTTTTAAAAAGATTCTAGTATCCTTCCATGCTCTTCATATATATATGTAAGGATACAAATCTAGTAATAAGGTTAATAGGCACTGACCATTATATAGGAAAATGGACATATCTCGCTTATTTAAATAAATAAATAATTATATGTTTTTAATTTGTAAGGATAGTGAAATACAGTATAATGTTTAAGTTATGCGTTAACATCTAAGCCCCATGAAAAAGAAGCCGAGTGTGATACGGTTTTTACAAAGCTTTTTTAAACCTTGATACCGTTTTCTGGACATTTTAGAGTTAACAACAATGTCTCTATACGAGCATAGTACTGAATGAAGAAAAATAAGAGGCTTGGAACGCAAGCCAAAATCCGCCATGATAAAAGTCTATTAAGCAAACGGGCACGAAAACGAGGCCTGGAACGCACAGTGACGCGAGGCGGAAGTAGAGTGAGCCCGGTATTCGGACGCATGCGCATAGCGCAAAATAACGCTATAAAAACCGGAGGAACACTGCGGCATGTATCTACCTCCTGAGGAAGCCGCTGACTACTGGAAAGAGGCGGAGAAACGCGTAGAGGAGTAAAGGGGAAACCTTCTGGCAGTTTATACCCGGAACCGGTGGAGATATCTCGGATATGACCGTATAATATTTAGGACTGAACCAGCGGTCGGAGCTTACCATCGGGGTCTGGAGGCCGGAACCCATGTCCACAGATCACTTAAGTATAAAAACCTTGTGCACATAGGTTGGACTGAAATGCTTGGAATAACCCAGCTAACATACTAACCCAGTAAGCTATTGCTTAAAACTAATTGCATGCAAGCTAACAACCATCATGGCCATTTAAAGAGATACCATCAGCTTTTATGCTTACTAAACCGGCTTATTACTGTCTGAAGTTTATTATATGTGTTAATTTTATTAATTTTTGTTTTGTCTTTTTTAATGAGTATATCTTTTTATATTTATGAATTATGTACATTAAATTGTTATAACTATTTTGAACAAGCGCTGTTTCTATCTTTTTGTTTCTTCTGTGTTGAATTTTAGGGGTTTGGTAATTCCCCTTGAAACAGCTGCAGTTCAAAATATTACTATCTGCGCTGGGATACTGTTTTGCTTAGAATTTTTTCCTTATTAGTATAGCCCGACAATTGTCAGTACTGTTATTGAGCGGTTGGAGGTGCTCCCCTAAGTCAGAAATAAACTGAATTACATATGTAGAGGAAAGAAAAGAAGACTTGTTTTTGGGGGCACGCTTGGTCAAGCGTGCCCCCAAAAACAAGTCTTCTTTTCTTTCCTCTACATGTGTAATTCACTATCTCTACCATTCAATGGTGACCCTAAATGTCTGAAGATCACAGGTTTAGAACACATCAAAAATACAGAAAGAGGTGGAGACCGTTTCAACATCCTCTCCCGTCAGGAGATCTATTGGATGCATATCATGAATTCAATCTATCCGGAAGGTCTAAATGACCAAGTAGAATTGAATGTTTGTTTATAAGTGACACCTAACAACTGTAAGATAATGATCATTCATTCATGATACCTCCGCTCTGGTTTATTATTAATATTAATATTATTTTCACAACTATTATAATCATCATTCTAAATGTGTATGCACCAACTGATTTTGTTTTATAATCGATATCGGCATATTGACTATGACTACAATCTTAACAAGGTTCTGATTGGACAACATTACTCTTCTTCAGTATAGTCCTCAATATACCCATACAACCCCATTCTAAGTATATGTTATTTTCTCTTATTATTATTCATTACCACATTTAATTTGATTATTTATTTATCCATTCATTGTTAATGCACCATTTATTTGCATAGTTTACTTATCTTCATACTATACTGTGTTAAGATGCAAAATGCAAAAACTGCAGGAATTCCAAATAATGTTCCCTATTCTAATTTCAATTCCTCTTTCCTTTTTATGCTTTGCAGGAAAGATAATGCATAGCTCCCCCTTGTGGCCAGTTAGAGCCACTCAGTATAATCAGTATAAGATTATATATTAGTATAATCATCTAACTAACATGATTATAAATTGGTTTAATCAATCTCACAATACACATAATCTTTGAGCTATATGCGCTCCACCACACGGAGCCAGGAAGCTGAGTACTTCCTGTTTGCGGGTCACAGGCCGGAAATGACGTTCCGGGACTGCGAGAGTGACGGCGGCATTGGGTTCTTTAGCCGCATGATCACCTTCACAGCCCACATCTCTACCGCCTCCTACATCCCCTTATAGGTTCTAGTTTCAGTGCGCACAATCGCGCAATAGATCGTTGGCTTTATAAGCATAATAACTCTGTTCTATTGTACCGCATGTATGCGTTCCACCGACCGGAATTCGGACGCGGCGTGCATTCCAACTACCGAAAGTAGCAATATGTTTCTTTGTTTTTAATGTTTTAATACTTTACATTATGTATTTAGTATTTTGACTGCCTCCTATAAGATTCCCCTACACCTGTCTTATTTAAGAAGTGTAGGGAGGTTTATTATTTCATTTAGTATGATCAATTGGGTAATTGTCTCTGTATGTGTGATGATGCACTTCCTGCTGGTTGGTATATAAACCCTGAGCAGACTAACTGTGGCATACCTTTGAGAAAGTTGTCCTAGCACAACGAAACACGTCAGGTTAACCCCTAATTGGACTCTGGATACCACCACTCATTCCCCTTGAACCAGTGACTCCTCTTTTCCCCCCACGGACCCACCCTATATCCTGCCGGCACCCCCTAACTGGATGTACAAATTGGGAAAACCACCACCTGCTGATTTCTGGAGCCTTTTTTCCGAAAAGTGAGGTATTTCCATCTTGCCCACCAGTGGAACCAAAGATCAAGGTCTCCAGCAGGAAAATTGGACACCCACAAGTACCAGCTGAATCCGGATCCCCCCCCCCCCCCCCATCTCCCTGCCCCCCTCCCCTCATTCCGCTTGGGGACTACAAACACTTAACAGAGGAGAGCACCATCTAGGAACAAGCAGGACTCACTTAAGTATCCATTGTCCTTTTATTTACTAACAAGTGGTTTACTGTATGCCCTTCATGATTTTTCTCAAGTGCAATATATTCATTTTTTATGTGTAAGTTTATGTGCATTTATATTAATTGTATTTTTATTATTATTCCTATTTTACGTGATAATTAAGGGCCTTATTTTGGTTCACTCTTTCTGACAAAATACTTCTTAGATGGACAAAACCATGTGCACTGCAGGGGGGAAGATGTAACATGTGCAGAGAGAATTAGATTTGGGTGAGTAATTTTGTTTCTGTGCAGGGAAAATACTGGCTGCTTTATTTTTACACTTCAATATAGATCTCACTTTGACGTAAAACCCCACCCAAATCTAACTCTCTCTGCACATTTTGCATATGCTCCCCTGCAGTGCACATGGTTTTGTCCATCTAAGAAGGATTTTGTCAGAAAGAGTGAACCAAAATAAGGCCCTAAATGAATTCATATTTTGTGATACCCAATTGATCATTTCATTTTTAGCTGTAAATTTATCCAATTTCCACACTATATATAACAATTAAATTTTTGAGCGCTCCACAAACATGCCAGCCTGAAGTGTGGCGAGTGCAACGAGTCCCGTTAGTGGCATAACTATTATTTAAGCTCCCCCTGCCGCACATTTTGGCAGCGCCCCCCCCCCTTTACTCCCACCCCCCATCCCACCTCCTTACCTCCCCCCCTTACCCCTCTGCCCCCCCCATTTATACCTCCGCCGGTACCGCCGCTGTGCCGCATCAGTCTGCGGTCCCGGCCGGGTCTCCCTGCTCTCCTGGCTCCTGCTAATGAATGGGCAGCCATTTTCTAAGTGTCAGTTTTCATTAGCAAGAGCCAGGAGAGCAGGGAGACCCGGCCGGGACCGCAGACTGATGCGGCACAGCGGCGGTACCGGCGGAGGTATAAACGGGGTGCGCTGCCAAAATGTGCGGCGAGGGGAGCTTAAATAATAGTTAAGCCACTGACGGGACTCGCTGCGCTTGTCACACTTCAGGCTGGCATGTATAGTGTGGGTTTCAAATGGCGCCTGCTCTAGCATCCTCAAAAACGGTCTGCAGTACGGGGGCAGCCATTTTCTAAGTGTCAGTTTTCATTAGCAGGAGCCGGGAGAGCAGGGAGACCCAGTCGGGACCGCTGACTGATGTGGCAACCACCCCCCCCACCCCGGGGACTGGTTTTGAAAAATCAGAATACCATTTAAATAGGGCTCCGCTGATTTTTTAAAAGCAGCCACAGGGCCGGGCATGGTTCCCAAGGAACCGCTACACTTTTTTCCCCCCGTATTTTTTAAACCAGGTCCAGATCAATGAGCCTGGTGCTGGTTTTCTTCAGCAGGGGGACCCCACGCCATTTTCTTTATAACCTTTTTTTACACAAAATCCCACATGTCCTGAAATTCACACATTTTCAGGACTAAAAATCTTTTTCCACAAATTCACATCCCATTAAATATGTAAATTAGCGGAAAAAATGCAATTTAAAGAAGTGCGATGTGGTGCGATTTTGGAAAATGCTATTTTTTTCACATTCCATTAAATCTCAGCCCAGGTATCTCATAGCCCACACTGAAATGGTCTGTGAATGCAAACCTTGTGCCATGTTTGAAGCTAAGAAGTGTGTATGTGTGCTTAGTGGCCTTTTTTAAGTCACACATTTGTGATTTTGATCATCTGGGGGTTATTTTCTGATTTTTTTTGCTCATGTTTAAAATTCTAAGATGTGAAATACACTTCCAAATCAAGGTGTATTTTTTGGCGTATTTATTTACGCTTCGTATGTTGTTTTCATGTTAAAAATAGGCATATTTTATCGATATTCAAAATACAAATACGCCATGTATACACCGTGAATACGAATACACATCACCATATTTGCAGGATAGTAAATCCTGAAAATACAAATATGCATAAAAAACCGTATATTGCTGTACGAATACAAAATTTTTATAAGTGTTTACGCCAATATCTATAATAACCCTATCTGTCATATATTTCCCCCACCTCTTTCCCTCCCCCTCTTGTCTTGTGATGATTAAAGTATATATGTGTAAGGTTCTAAGTTCCTAATATTCCTTCTTGAGAATACTTTAAGTTATTATAATCAGAATTCCACGCACTGTGATCAACAGAATCTATAAATACAACAATCAAACTATATCTAGAAGTTTAAGCTACAATTGATCACAGTGACGGAACTCCCGGAGGCAATGGAGTCATCTGCCGCCAGGCACCAGCCTTAAGGGGGGCACTGGCTGTGATGTAATTGCAGGGGAGGGTACATCTGTGTGTTAGTGTAGGGCAACAAATTGCTTAATGCCAGCTCTGTGCATCATATTTAATAAAGTGTGTGTGTGTGGGGAGGGCACAAACAAAAATCTTGCCTGAGACAAACTTACGCCACTGATTGATCAGATATATTGATATAGTGTTTCCTTATGTGGATACAGGATTGTGGGACCACCTCAATTGTTAATTTTTGTCCGTTTCTTGTGCAGATATGTTTCTTTTATATTGTAAAAACATACATTAAGAATGTAAAACAATAACAATTGTTGAAATCAAAAAATAAACTGTATTCAATGCATGTTTGCATGTTACCTTTAACCTGTCAGGATATTTTTCAGCAGATTTCATTTTTGATTTTGCAGAGCCTTATCATTTTTTTTTTATCTATTATTGTCAAAATAAAATAAATATTGTCAAAATAAAATAACTCTGCTTTTACTGTTTCTGAAATAACCTTTCATAAGTATCAATTTCATGATTATACTATATCACCTTGTATTCTATTTTCATATCTGGAACAAAGTTATATAGACAGAGGTGTGACTAGATATTTGTAGGCCCCAAAACAAGGAAAGGCCCCAATGTACCATTCAATAATAAAAATTGAATATAGCACATGTTACTTTGACAAAAAAGGTGGGAACCTTTCAGCTGTGGGCCCCATAGCAGCTGCACTCTCTGCATCTACGGTAGTTTATGCATGTGTATACAGTAATTTTATTAGAAATGATATCAAGAGTGGAATATTACAATTTTTTTTTATTCCATTTCCTAACCCAGTGGTTTCCAAATTGTGAACTATGCAGAGCCGGCCCTAACCAATTTGATGCCCTAGGCAAGATTTTGGCTGCTGCCCCCTGGCACCTCTTATAGTTCCGACAATGACTTTTCCAGCACAGCACCCTTTACTCTTCAGCACAGATCACAACTGCAGCCAACAATACACATTATCCATCACCCATTGCATTCCTCATCCACAGAGCCATAACTAGACATTTTGGAGCCCTGTTTCAGCAAGTCCACAAAATATTAATAGGGATAGAAAGTATTGTGGTATTGTTGGAAAGAGGTGTGACCACACAATAGTATCAAATTAAATTATTTCACAGAGTAGTGCAACTTTACTCATATTACCTGAAGTGATCGTGTCCCTTATTTATGTTATGTCACACAATAGTGTCCCTTATTCACATAACATGATGTAGTGTCTCTTATTCATGTTACACCACACAGTAGTACCTCTTTACCTTATACTGTATGTTATGCTTGTCCCAGTTCGCCACTGTCAAGGTGATCAGGCCCTGTGCTTGTAATGCATGCCCCAAGGCATTCCAAATTAGCTAGGTTTTACCTAGTTTGCCTATACCTAAGGCCTGCTCTGGTGCAGTGGCACCCTTGGGTATTGGACTAGCAGAGGTGCCCTGGATTGGTGGTCTAATGCCTATTATCTGTGAAAGACTGAGCTTGTTACCACCTAAACTAAAACAACTCACATCCAAGATGTGCTGTAATTAGAGCTACTGTAGGTAGTTCACCATATAACCAAATTGAACAGCATTAGTAATAATCTGTTTTGTAGCATTGACCTGTTTTGGCACATTTTCTCTTACAGTTGTCCCATTCATTTTTTTTTTTTTTGCAGTTCACATACATACTGTATCATATATCTATATTGAGTTGTTTTCATGCCTCTTGTGCTGGAATTACTAAACCTTTTGTCTCACATGGTTTCCCTGATGTTTAATATAAAATACTACCTTGGTAGGGTACTTGGTATAATCCTCAATCCCAAGGAAATACTTCTATTTCAAGAAATTTTGTTTTTATGTATTTTATAATAAAAGTTGTATTTGTAAGAAGAAACCTTGGTTGATTGCAATTTTAAAAGGAGTTGGAAAGACTGAGTATTTACCTCACTACAATATATTTGGGCGCTGTCTAACACTATTGGTTCTGTATTTTGATTGTATTGATCCCTCTAGTAGGGGATACACTGTTATTAGCGACCACCCACATCTAGCGCAAATTATATATATATATATATATATATATATATATATATATATATCACAGAAGAAGGTTCCCCTACTGCGCCCGAGATGGTAGTGAAAGCAGCAGCTCTAATGGACCCCTGTTAGCCGGGCCCGGATAGGCAAATAGAAATAGAAGAGAAGTATAGAGTGCGCTAAATACAATTCAACAACTTAAAAAAATATATAAACATTTATTTTTAGTCTTCACAAAGACTTCAAATTTAAAAGGTACAGCTGGTCTGTTATTGATACAGATGGTGTTGTAGGCCCAACGCGTTTCATCAATAAATTGACTTCATCAGGGGCTTAGCGAACAATAAGTCAGCAAGGCGAAAAATCAAAATATGCCACAGCAAAGCTGCTAGTACGTCTGTAGGGTCTAGGACTCAAAAAAGTCGTTCACACAGGTGTGTTTCAGAGGTGTGCCTTAATGGAAAATGGGAAGTTGACTGCCTGGGATCCAAATCAGAATTCTGATTTGGATCCCAGGCAGTCAACTTCCGGTTTTACCCTTAAAAGTTCTGAAGTGCCTTAGGAACAATACTAATGAACAGCTGATGCAGGTCTTTGACCACTATGTTACTTCATTTACACTCTTACTTGTGATGCTATATGCCCATTTTCCATTAAGGCACACCTCTGAAACACACCTGTGTGAACGACTTTTTTGAATCCTAGACCCTACAGACGTACTAGCAGCTTTGCTGTGGCATATTTTGATTTTTCGCCTTGCTGACTTATTGTTCGCTAAGCCCCTGATGAAGTCAATTTATTGACGAAACGCGTTGGGCCTACAACACCATCTGTATCAATAACAGACCAGCTGTACCTTTTAAATTTGAAGTCTTTGTGAAGACTAAAAATAAATGTTTATATATTTTTTTAAGTTGTTGAATTGTATTTAGCGCACTCTATACTTCTCTTCTATATATATATATATATATATATATATATATATATATATATATCCCCAAGATTCCAAATCGCGCTAATAGCCTGTTTAACACACTTAGTTAATAGATATCAGGCAGCCTCACCACTATGCTCCCTGAGGGGTAGGGAACAAACAGACCACAACACTTTTACCCAATAGTGGTATGGCGCCAACAATTATAATGTAAATATTACATTATTATAATGTAAATTATCTGAGTAAAATCAACGAGTAGACAGTTTCAACTGTGAGACGAAACGCGTTGGTACTGTCTACTCGTTGATTTTACTCAGATAATTCTCTGAAGACCAATAAATAAGTGCTGGAAGATTCCTCTTATGTGCTTCATTGGATACGATTGTGTTATTTGGACATTTACATTATAATTGTTGGCGCCATACCACTATTGGGTAAATATATATATATATATATATATATATATATATATATATATATATATATAGACATTGTAGGGGCTCTGCACACACTAAATTAACTGATAATAAATAGTGGAGATTTGGTTCATGAATTGATCAATGCATTTAAGCCTGCAGCCCCCTTCAAGGGACCCCACTTTTCTGCAGGTCCTAACACTATCGCTGAAAATGGCTACAATACACATAGCTATCACATCAATGTTTGATTCCAGGCATGCTATCTGGTCTGAAGCTCACAACACACTTTGCTTTTATAGGTGAGCAGCTACCAACACACCTGTCACTAATCAGACCAGATAGCATGCCTAGAATCAAACATTGATGTGATAGCTATGTGTATTGTAGCCATTTTCATCGATAGTGTTAGGACCTGCAGAAAAGTGGGGTCCCTTGAAGGGGGCTGCAGGCTTAAATGCATTGATCAATTCATGAACCAAATCTCCACTATTTATTATCAGTTAATTTAGTGTGTGCAGAGCCCCTACAATGTCTGTTTAAACAATGTGGTCACAAGCCATAGGGCACCCCAAAACTAGGAAAGGTGAGTGCCGATGTTAAGTGTATATATATATATATATATATATATATATATATATATATATCTACACAGACAATGCAAAGACTGGATCGTAAACAAGCAGATAAAAATTAGTGTCTTTGGCAGTGTTAAAGATGTGTGTAATTTAGGAATCAATAAACTAATCTGTAAAGCTCATTAACAATATCAACTGATTGTTTTTAGAGTGGGTTAAGGCAATGACAATCTGGGCAGTAAATCCAATAGTTTTACTTTTTGTAATTCTCACCTGTTGTTTTGTCAGCAAGCACTTAACCACTTAAAGATAAATACATTGACAAAATAAACAAGTGTCATATTTTACTTATGTATTTATGTAACCATTGAGGGCTAAGCTTTAGGCTTATCAGAGCCTTAGGGAAAACTTCAACTTACTGCCCCTAACCCCAAACTTCCAAAAATACAGTAACAACATTCCAGGCCCTTAATACCGTGTTCTCACTGCGAGTGAGAACTACATGGCTTTTAACCGGCATTAAAACACCGGGGACTGCAGCAATGGACCCTCATTTCCACTGCTAGGCAAATTCCCAGGTGAAGAAGTTCTACCCAGTAATTTGCCTTTTAACACAGATTTTTATGCAGTGAGAACTGGTTAACCCGTGTCTGCATACCCGGATCTCATACACGGGTAAAAAGAAGGGTTTTACCCGTGTATGAGATCCGGGTATGCGACCCGTTCCCACTGCAAAAAAAAACTGTGTTAAAAGGCAAATTTCCGAGTCGACATGCTAGAATTTGCCTGCAGTGAAAACCGGGTATAAGTGAAACTCTGGAGGTGGAACATTAGAAATAAAGCTGCTACCTGCAATAAGTACAACAAGGATGTATTTCTCATAGACATCCTTTATTTTGTGATTGGCAGACTCGGTGGCGCCCTCCAAGATCCAGGTGCCCTAGGCAGCTGCCCACTAGTAGTGCTGGCCCTATTACAAGGTGTCGCATCTGCAATGCGGTTCATCATGCCGCCTATTATGTACATCATTTTTGGGTATGTACTTTCATATGTGATTAGTAAAGCAAAGCACAACACTCCCGATAACAGCTATTCTTTGCAATCACTGTACTTCTGTGTGTCAGACCCAGGGTCCCTCTGCACATGAGCAGAGGGAATTGGCAGCCATAGGGGATGCTGGGAGAAATCCGATTGGATACTTTTTAGGAGGAATTTGCAAAAAGAAGCCCCATCAGGCTCACTTTGGAGTGGTAGCAATGATAATATTAAATGTAATCTTAATATAATGGCTGACATTAAACCAAAATCTATAGACTTTATGACAATTTGACATACTATGCAGTAAATCAGCATCTGCCTCTCCACATTTGAAACAGAATTATCGGAGTATCCCATTAACATCCTCCTTCTTGGAGAGCAATACGCTCTATGTAATTGTTTATATTGCAGCTCCATGTATGAAGCCGTAACCAAATGTTTATTTATACGCGTAAATGCTGAAAGAAAAGTGGTTAAGAGAATGGCCGAGAGATCAATCGTCCATTTTATCATTCCAGATTGTAATGTATGAAGCTGGATCTGTCGTTTGATATTTAAATACAGCATAGAAGTAGAGCAGATGTTATCGGTGGTTTGTCTTATCGTTATATCTAAACCCCTTTTCCTGTCCGTTTCCGACAATTTAGAGACTACATTAAAAGCATATCTGCGTAGTTGATAATATGCAAACAAAGGGATAATTAAATGAGGGAATTTATCAAGTCCTGATATGATAGTATTGTAAAACCCTCCATGTCTAATACATCTGATATCAAACAAAGCCCTGTCCTTGACCACTCATTAGTAAGCAGGCATTTTACATCAATGGGGAACGAGTATTGATATTGAAATGTAAGGACAAATAGATTGAGTTATATGTAGATCATTTCAAACCTAGCTCGAGACAATCGCCATGCAGCACATGTAGTAAGTAAAAAATTATCAGACACTACAGAGGGAAAAGCTGATGGTTTCATGTGTAAAAGACTAAAGGGGCAGATGTATTAAGCCTTAACAAGAGATAAATGCAAGTGTGATAAGGAGAGATAAACGTCCAGCCAATCAGCTCCTTACTGACTTTTTTCAAACACAGGCTGTAACATGGCAGTTAGCAGGTGATTGGCTGGATGTTTATCTCTCCTTATCACCCTTGGATTTATCTCTTGTTAAAGTTTAATACATCTGCCCCAAAAAGAGGATTGGCAGGACAGAAAGCTTGATCCAGCGCAACCATAGTGTAATTATTAGTATTATTTATCCAATCTATTGCATACCTAAAGTTAGCTGCCAACACCTCCCCTGGCAGTTGATTGACACAATTTAAACATAGAGATTTGTGGCTTCTTCCTGCCCAGATAAAGATATGAATAGCCTAGAGCTGGATTAACAATGGACCTGATGGAGCTATAGCTCCAGGCCCACTCTCCAACGCGACCAGCCTCATGTCACTAGCCCCCCGGGAACCGGAGATACCGCCAGGCAAACCTGGAACGTTTTCCCCATAGGATAACATGGGACCCGCTAATTCCGACCTCCACCCGGTTCCAACGGCTGCCAGTTCCCCCTACAGCATCACAGAAACTCAAGGTTGATCTCAGTCGAACCCAAATCGCTGGGCCTTCAATCTGATACCTGGTCCATATGGGTTCATTGGTTCTAGAGATATTGCAGGCTATTCATGGCTGTTCATGTTGTTTGAGGACAGATTTCTCTAGAACCAAACGGCCCAGTTTCACGGGACCTAAATCATTCGAAGGCTACATGTAAATGGGTCAGTTGGTTCCAAAGATAGAGCTGGTTGTTTAAAGGGGGCAGGCGTGGTTTTCTCTCCCCCTCACACCAGAAAATGCAGGGACTAGACTGGTGTAAAAGGGGCCAGTCCGAGAATGTCCCTGCATGATCCTGGGACCATATTCCCGGGTAAGTCCCTGCATTTTCTAGTGTGAAAGGGGTATTATTTCAAATAGCAGTGCTCTGCTCTCTGCCCGGCTGTTAATGGCTGTCATTTCTGCCAGGCGGCGACTGTCCCCCAGTTACCACGAGCATGTATTCCCCTTGGCAATGAGCATGTAATCCCACATGGCAACGAGCATGGAACCCCTGGCAATGAGCATGGAACCCCTGGCAATGAACATAGAACCTCTGGCAATGAACATGTAGGTAAGCAACACTTATGTAGCATAATTTTTAATAGGCATTATGGTGTTTGGCATAATACGTAATGGAGATTATGGTGTGAGGCTTAACATGTAATGGGCATTATGGTGTAAATTGTTAATGTGCGCCTTTGGCGCGCAATGCCTCTATTTATGAAGCATATTGTGCTTTATTGCTCAATCTGTTTGGCATAGTGCAGGCATGTCCAAACTATGGCCCTCCAGCTGTGAAACTAAAAGTCCCATCATGCATTGCCACAGTTTTGCAATTAGTGAATGCTAAAACTATGTCAAGGCTTGCTGGGACGTGAAGTTTCACAACAGCTGGAGGGCCACTGTTTGGACATGCCTGGTATAGTGTGTATTTTGGCTCAATCCATGTGGCAAAATGTGAATTTTGCCTTAATCTGTGTGGCATAACGTGACTTTTGACTCAATCTGTGTGCCATAGTGTGAATTTTTGCTCAGTCGGTGTGAATTTTGTCTCATTGGCATAATGTGTAAGAAGCAAGTACAGTATAAGGGGTTACTATTGTGTTGCATGATTTGTATAAGGGGTACATGGTGTGGTAAACTTAGGTTACCACATAAAAGGTGCTGACATATTGTCTACCAAGTTTGGTTTTCAGTATTTTTTTATGACTGGAGTGCCGCCTCACCCCGCAAGTATCTTAGGACATCGGGGTAATGCGGGTGCACCTTTGGAGTGCACCCTCCAATATATCTCCCTGCATTTTTCTTATGCCAGCCCCCTGCCTTTTCCAGGCATATATAATTAGTCGAAAGTATTTACACAAATAGAGACACACCCATGAGCAGACCACCCAACCAGAACATGGGTCATGCCCCCCACATTATTAGGTGCTGGCCGCAACCCGTATTATTGCGCATAATAGGCCCTTGATCATTTTCAGCTCCAGGCCCATTTAGACCTTAATCTGGCTCTGGAATAGCCTTATGCTGCCCATACACTTGTGCAATCGGATTCAATGCAACATCGCAGTGCGATGTCCATCAATCCCAATCACATCTTGTGGTGCTAAAGTGCCTCTTGAGATGGCACATCGGATGCTGGAAGAGGGTGGGCAGAGGGCGGCGTTATGTAGCGCAAGAAGTAGTGCTAGCGGGCAGGGGTGGGTCCTTCAGGGGTGGCGGCAGAATTGTTTAAACACTGGGCCGCCCTCTGATTGGCTGAGATAGCTCAGCCAATCAGAGGGCTGCCCAGTTTAAACAATTTGCCGCCACAGTAGTGCTAGCAGGTGGCAGAGGTTAGCGGTATCGGCAAAAGTGTTTAAACACTGGGCAGCCCTCTGATTGGCTAAGCTATCTCAGCCAATCAGAGTGTTTTAAACACTTCTGCCGCCACCGCTGACAGACCCCCACTGCCTGCTACATACCCTCCAATTGTACCGATTTTGCCGGTACAGTACCGTTTTTTAACAGTCTGTACCGGCAAAATCAGTTTGTACCGAATGTACCGGTTTTCTGTAACTTGACTGTGCGACGCAAAAATCATTCCTCCTCCTGGCTGTCAGGTCCTGGGCCCCGCTCTGTGTGCTTGCTGTCCTGGTGCTCCGGCTCTACCATCTCCCCCTCCGTTCCCATGAGTGCATTGCGCACTCAGGGGAAGGCTGTCTCTCTGCCCTCACTGTCTGCGCATGCGCAGACTGAGAATTCAGGAACAATCTCTATGAGGGAGAGAGGGGTCACGGGTGCGGTGGCCACTGCCTGGCGTGCATGAGGGGGATGATCATCTACGCTGCGGTCCGGTCGCCATTGAACAGCACAGAGTAGGTGACAGCCAGGCTGCACTAAATAATCACTCCAGCATCTTGTTAAACTTTGCCTGCAGCTCATGTCACATGGTGGCTTGGTGGGCTGCTGCCATATTAAATAAGCATATTTAATATACTTATTTATTAAATAAGTATATTAAATATACTTATTTAATATTCCAGCAGCCCACCAAGCCAACATGTGACATGGGAAAAAAAAAGGTAGAGCGCTAAATGGATCAATTGGATATCACAATTTTAATGTATATAAATTTAAAAAAAAAATAAGCAAAATATATAAAGACAATAACATTAATGTCAATGACAAAAAAAAACAATATAAAATATAATAAATATAAATAGGACAAGGAAGACAATACTTATGTCTCTGCGTAGCTGCCTTTGTGTCCCTTGGAATAAGGGGGGGGGGGGGGGCTTTTTTCTTTCTCTCCGGGTAGTGCACTACCGAAATGGTGGTTGGCAATTTGCCGTCCTAGATGGTATTAGGAGACGCTGGAGGATGATCTGGTTCCCAAGATTGGGGTCCTCACTATGTTGCGCTATGTTGTGACATGAGCTGGATGATATTTGTAGTAGTTGGTGCACAGCCACAGTACACATTCAGAAAGGGGACGTGGTTACACCCCTTTTGCCCATGGCCACGCCCCTTTGTTCATGGCCATGCCCCTTTCTGAATGTGTACTGATTTCTTATATTCAAATGTTGGAGGGTATGCCGCTAGCGCTACAACTACAACACCGCCCTCTGCCAGCTGTCTCCCATGCTGCAAGTGGTCCCCTCTCCCCATCTCCACGCTGCTGAAAATGCGTTCCCTCTGCCCCCCACCAGCGGATTGCATTCGATCATCGCATGTGATTAAAAACCACATGCGATTGCTCCTGCAATTCGATAAATATTATGTGCAGCACATAAGATCCTGAGACCCGACATTCTACTGGCGTGCCTGCACATCGCGTCGAATGGTACACATTTTGTGCATACAATCATTTGATTTATCGGCCAGATGTGGTTGAAATCAAATGATTGCATGCAATATCTCACAAGTGTATGGGCAGCATTATTAAGGACCTTTAGGTCTAATTCTGTCATCATAAAAGGCAGCATGTCATGAACCTGACTTGGTTCACATTTATTTTCTGATGTTTCCATGCCTGTCTGTTTCCCAGCTGTTGCAGCTGCTCTGCATTCTCAGTGATTAAAACTTCAGTGAGGCTCCCTGAGTTCAGCACCAGTCACATGATCCCAGGTAACTCAAGGCATACTTCCTGGTTCTGTCTGCTGCTGCAGACAATCAAGCAATCACCTGGAGGAATATAAGCCAGTTTCCCAGAGTCCTCCTTGCCTTGAACAAATGTTCTTTCTGCTTCCTGTGTGGTTACCCCAGAGACAGAGAATGCCAAGGCTCCTGGCTATCCAGTCTCCAGCGATACCTTCTCCAAGTGTCCTGCTGCTACTTACCTGGTTCCGTTCATCTCCAGAGACTCCTGCTAATTCCATCACTGCGGTTGAGTGAGCAAGCTATCCCCTGCAGAGGATACCGCTGGCACTGGCTAGCACATACCTCCCAACTTATGGACTGAAGAAATAGGTACACTCGCGCGGCGAAGCCGCACGAGCGCCCGAAAAGGGGGCGGGGCGTATGCAAATGAGGGCGCGGCTTATGCTAATTAGCCGCGACCTCATTTTCATACGAGAATAGACGCTGTGCGCATGCGCACAGCGTCTATTCTACTAGATTGGGGGGTCTCCCAACTGCCACCCCCCGCAGCGGGACAATGCCTGCCGCGGGTGGGACAGCGGGACAGTACCCGAAAATCGGGACTGTCCCTCTAAAATCGTGACAGTTGGGAGGTATGGGCTAGCAAATCCCCACTAGCTCCTAGGCTAGGCCCCTTGGCTCCCAGGCCAAACTACCTTCAAACCTATCAGTGACTTTTTACCATCACAGTCCTGATCTGTCGACAGGCACTGTCTACCTCACAGTCGACACTCAGCTTCTGCCGTCTATCCCTGACTAACAACATCTGTGTCATCCCTGACGTCCATCAGTTGCTGCATCCGAGTATTGTCACATTATCGTCTATTGTTGACATTGTGTCAACTGTTTTCCAAGTGCCTCCAGAGACTCTGTGCTTCTGTCGTCTCCTGGTGACTAACAACATCTGTGTCATCTCCGATGTCCACCAGTTGCCGCATTCAAGTATTGTCACACATACACCTGTTGTCGACATCCTGTGTCAACTGTTTTCCAAAGTGCCTCCAGAGACTCTGTCATTCTCTCCTGGTTATCGACATCATATACCAATGACTCCCAGGTCGTCATCTCTGGCTCCCAGGCCATTCTGCAGCTCCCAGGCTGCCAACAGTCATCACCGGCTCCCAGGCCGTCTCTCAGCTTCCAGGCTGTCTACTATCACCCCCGGCTCTCAGGCCGTCTCCAAAGACATTCTCTCATATCTCCTGTGTCCTCGCTCCCAGCCTGCGTCCAGAGGACCAGGGCAGGGGGTCGCGACCTGCTTGCCAGACGCAGCCAAGCCCATAGTTCCTTGCGGGACTCCCTGGTGCATACCGCTGGCAAGTTAGACTCCGCGCCCCTGCTTCTGGTCTCCGCCAACCCTCTGGTTCACTGCGCCCAGGCCCCCAGTGTATGTCATATAAAAAGTCTCTTGCTCTTGCTCTATCTGCTCCCAGAATTACTCCTGTGTCAGTGAAGCTCCCAAGGCTCCAGACTTCCCAGTCTCACCTGAGAATCCATCCTGTGTTCTCTGCTGTTACTGCTGATACTTACCTGGTTCCACCCATCTTCCAGGAGACTCCTGCTCTTGTCATTCCTGCAGTTGAGTGAACAAGTATTTCTTGCAGAGAACTCCATTGGCTCTCAAATCTAACCGTTACCACTATCAGTGACTTTCTCCGTCTCAGTCCTGATCTGTCGACAGGCACTGTCAACATCCAGGTCGACACTCAAGTACTGTATGCCTATAGTGACCAATACCACCTGTGCCCTATTCTGCTACAGTCTGTTGCTATACCTGTGCCTCCACTCGCCTCCCATCTGACTGCCGACATCCTACGTCGACAACTCCCGCAGCTTCCAGGCTGTCCACTGTCAACCCCGGCTTCCAGGCCGCCTCAAGGCACATCTCCAGTCTCAGTCCCAGCCTGCGCCCTCCACTGGTCCACCACGGTCACAGCCGGGAACACAAGAAACCCCGGTGCTGACACAGCATTTGTATAGCGTACAATAATCTGGGGAAGGAGATCATCTTTACAAGATGACACCTAACTATCTGCTTGTGACCTAGTCTTTATATAAAGTGCTATGATGCAGCAGCCACAGCTTTTCTTCATGCAAAGTGTTCTGTTGCGCAGTGTATGTGTAATTAACAAACAAATATACAGTACAAGTGGTGTATAGCAAATGAATCAGCTCAGTTTCCTGTGCTTACTAGTCACAACATATTGAAATGTACAGTATATGCATTTTTGGGTAAAAGGATTTAAAAAAGTTGCCCAGCACTAGCCGAGTAGCACAGGTCCTACAGGCTCACTTGTGCCTAGTGTCTCGCATTATATGGTGTATTGAGACTAGTTGCATGAGGACACATCTGTAGGTGTGGTCACACTCCTTTTTAAATTTGTTTGAGTCAATCCCACTATCATAGTACAGATTCAGTGCCCATAGCTTTATTCTACATTAATAGAGTAAAAAATAAATAATTATTTGTCATTCTACAATCCTGCAACAATACTGGATCGTCTCATATACAGTATAAGGTTATGAAAGGTCATTAGAATACCATAGATATGTAGGAAACATAAATATGCCACACATTCTGTAACCCCCCCATACCCACAGCTTGGCCAGCGCCAACACCATGCAGTATACAGGACAGAATGGAGCTGCTGCACATACCCAGTGGGCAGAACTTGGTACAGGTAGGTTACCGCGATCAATGGGCCTGCATATGTCTGACGTAATATACTACATAAACTGCACTGCACTAAACTGCACTGCTCTTGTATAGAGCAGACTATAGCTCATTACATGCTAATTATGCATTCAACAATCGCTCTGAAATCGATCATTTGGAAACCCCACTCCAGAAATCCTGGGTTTTCCACTGGTAGGATTGTCTATTCTAAAGGTTAAATTAGTTGAATAAGCCCCCCATGGAACATTTTCTACTGTCACAAGTAGGCAGGACCAGACTAGCCATCTAACTCTTTTGGGAAATGGGCTAATGGCAAGATGGGACGATATGGCCACACAGAGCAGCCATCTGCCCATGAAAACACCATTTATAATGAGTTTGACTAGTCCCAGTGTCTTATACATTGTTTATTTTTTGTACATTATTGGGTATTTATCTTATTGTTATACATTTGTCCATTTTAGTATTAAAAATGCGGTATCTATTCCAATACCTACATATGTATATTAGCAGTCTGCTGTAATTTGGAGTTTAATAAACTGCTTTAATTGATAGTGTCGGTTTGGTCATGTCTACTGTTTCTCTATGCAAAGTCCATAATACCATCAAGTTTACAATCAGTTCAGCCTCCGCCCCAATGTGCTTTGGACTACATTTATAACTTGCTCTAACATACTGTAACTTGCATACTACACTGTTGTCAACAATGTTTTACTTGCCTTAGTATTTAATTTAAACACTGTATTACCTTGCTATGACAAAGAGAACACAGCTCACTCCCAGGTAGGCAAGAAGAATGTACATCCAAATGTCAGGAGATAGGGGGTTCAAGAAAGAGAAAACGCTTGGACTTGTACCATTGGCTTTCCTGTACAGGATGCTAATCCCAAGAGTCATGAACGGTTTAGAGAAATCAATGACTTTCTCCCTGGTGTGGGTAATGGTGAGTGGAGCCACTGCCAGGTCAGCTTTCTGAAAGAGTATAGAAAGACAGGAGTTAAAGAGACAATATACAACATGTCATTTTTATTAAGCATCAGGCATGATACAGATTGAGTATCATCATTTTATCCAAATATCTGTTATCCAAATTATACTGAAATTCATAGTTTCCAAAATGTTCTTTTATTTTTCATTTTTTGCTAAAAACCTACTGGCTACATCTGTAACTGGCTCTTCTGGGGAAATAACATATAACTGGCACTGATTATGTGCAAGGACATGATTGCTTGGCGTTCAAATTCAGTGTCTAAGATAGTATACAAACTTTGTTTCATGTTTTAAAACCTTGTTTCATGCACAAATAAAATATATTTGAGTGTATTTCATGTGTTTCATGTACTTATACGGGTGTGGTATAGGGTTCCGACAGTCATTATCCCGACTGGCCAGACCCATTTAGCATGGTGAGCGTAACAAAGACCCTTGCGGGCACAGTGGCACGCTATGCTCACCATATATTCTAATCTCCATCTATGGAGGTCATGCACCCCCACGCGGGGGACTTGACGGTGGCCGTGGAGCCCCCGTGTGTCAGGGTTTTGACTGTCGGGATCCCGGCGTCGGGTAAATGACTGTGAGGATCCCGACTGTCGAGACCCCATCTGGACCCCGTCCTGCACCCACTCATACAACATAAATGCAAGATTCCTCAAAATACCTCTTTCAAATATAAAAATATTACAAAATACGGAATAATCCAAAATTGTTCTGGTCACGATCATTTTCGATAAGGGATACTAAACCTGTATGACTAAATAATGTGTTCCAACATAATAAAAATATAAGCAAGATGTTTCTTGGAAAGTGGAGAAAAGTAATGTTGGTACAATCACATGCAGTGGTTTATTGGTCCCTTTACTGGATATCTAATGATGTAATACTATTGCAGACTAATTTTAAATCAAAAGGATTAATCAAGAATAAAAATTAGCACTGAATGTATTAACGTTTAAATGCTACAAATGCCATAAGGATGCAGTCAGAAGTCCATCTGTTGAGGTTTCTTGTAGCCACTTTATAAGAGGGGAAGGACACTGAAAGCTCAATTAACAGTATTAGGATAATATTCTCATTATGTCCCTAATTATGATGCCCAGATCATGATGTGTTGAACTCGCTGATGACATTTTTTTTTTATTTCTTTACCTCTTCCTACAGCTTCTTACACTTCAAGACAACAATTTTCATTTATATTCAGTATAACTACATACTTGCCATAATACATTTTGCTATACAAAACAACAACTAGAAACAAATAAAAAATGTAGTTTCCATGCTTTATTATTATTATTATTATTATTATTATTATTATTATTATTATTATTATTATTTTTAGTGCTTCTGATGAGAAAGCAGCAACCCTTGAACTACAATATTATATTTAATTATATTTTATTTTATTGATGCATTAATAATTAAATCACCTTGAAGCATTAACAAACATACATACTATTCATACATACAAACAAACAAACAAACAAACATCTAAACAATTTTCATGGACAGGCTAATGTGGGCCATGTATCTATGATTCCTTAATCTGCTGATGTTTACACACCAGTTGACAGACATTGATTATCAGAGTTATGTCAGGGAATTGGCAGATGTCAAAAAAACTTGCCGACCCCGATTATTTTTGGGTTGGAATCAGTGAATTTTTGACAGGTTGTTTTTCTCTGATCCCCCAACCAAACATTTGCAGAACAGGGAACTGTCCCGATAAATGAAAAAATGTTGGACCCCCCTAACCTAGTTAATGAGCAACATACTGTAACTATGGGGCAGATTTATGAAGCAGTGATAAGGGAGGAGAAGTGATACAATGCCTGGTAATTTATCACCGGCCAATCAGCTCCTATTTTAACCCAGCTTGTAACTTAACAGTCAGAAGCTGATTGGCCAGTGATAAAGTACCAGGGTCTTTATCACTTCTCCTCCCTTATCACTGCATCATAAATCTACCCATTAATGAGAAATGTACCTATTACCTAGGGCTGCCAGTGTATCACCGGTCATATTTTAGTAAGCATTCTTGGGATCTGCATCTCATCAGGCTTGACATGTCTGAAGGAGTTTGTGCACAATGGTCCTGATTCAGACCTGTTCGCTAGTCTGTGTATGTTCCTAGCCTAGCAATCAGGTAAACATTGCCCATCACCCCCCTCCCGATCACCCGCCCCCCCCCCCCCACCACACGAATCATCGCATTTGCATGCAAGGGGTTCTGTATGCTAACCCACTCACATGCAGCTGCGCCAGTGTTAAATTGGCGACCATCGAATAATTTTTTTCAAATTCACAGATAATTAGTCTAGACTGACTTTTAACTTCATTCAAGGCGGGCGCTGATGTCATGTGATGTCAGCCGCCTGCCCCAAGCAGGTAACAACAGGGGAATGCCCAGTGTTTTTATGGGGATGCCCATAAAATGCTAGGTGTTCCCCTGCACCAGCCCCCTGTCTGCCCCTTCCCTCCCCTGACAGTGGATTTGAACATTCGCTGACCCCCACCATGGAAAATGGGGCCGAATTTTGTCCCATCTAAAATCTAAGGCCATCAGACCCTACATTTTAAAAGTATTGACTAAAGCTGAGAGCATCCAGATCTCCTCCTGTACTCCATAGGGCTGCACTTAAATGATAAGAACATAGAGAAAATATATCACCTTTCCAACTAACAAACTTATTTTAATTAAAAATATTGAAACATAAAGTGCCAAATGAGATGGTTGCATCTTAACAAGGCACATACAAGAGATATACTACAAACAAACAAACAAACATACATACATACATACATACATACAAACAAACTTCAGTGACAGAACATGTGGGTTGTGGGCCTAGGTGCAAAAATATACTTTGAGCCCCCTTCCTCTAACCAAGTTTACAATATGCAACACAGCAGTGGGTGACAGAGAAGTTGGAGGAAGGCAGTTGGAGGTAGAGTGTGACAGAGAAAAACAGTGGGTGACAGGAAGAACGTGACAGGGGCAGAAATGGGCCCCCTTACTCCTTAACAGTGCACTGCATCTGCTGAATAAACAGTAGTTCCACCTCTGACCTCTACTCATGTGTCTTCAATAATGAATACACTCTTTCGGTACAAGTTACAGTGTAAGGAACAAATCTCAGTTATGCAAATAATTATTTTCTTAGTACATAGGATACATACACATGTTAAACTGCAAATGAGCTGCTGTGTGATTAAATCAATTACCAGTTGTTTACAGCATTTCTAATGACATATACAGTAGCCACTGTAGGTCAAATCCCAAAAGTACAGAGACAGCACAATGCATTATACTGTATTTAGCAAAGCAGAGCTGTATATAAGAGCCCGTTATTATACTAAAGGGACAGATGTAGGAGGAAGGACAGATAAATAAAAACAGTTAGGAACTGAATATGGAGGAAGTTGAGCTATTAATTAAGTGTACTGATGGGTTTTAAATTAGAACAATGTGATGTTTATCTGGCATTTTGACTTTGCTGCCTTAGCCAAACAAAATAAGTAATTACCCTGGCAACAGCTATATTTTTCTGGATGCAATATCACAATGAAATATAGCATGCCGTTACAATGAGATGCATGCAAACACATTAATTGTTATGTGACCTAAATCTGGGACACTCTGCTTTCATTACATTTAAAATCCTTAACGGGAACATTTGTTTTACAGCTTGTTTTAAGTTTTTATGTCTTCTCAGTTAAAAGCTATTTTGTCTTTTTTTTTTTTGCATTACAGATTTGTTGGCATTAGTGTGCAGCCTTAGGACAATTAAGTTAACACAGAGAGTTCGAATTGATTTAATTTCGTTGAGTAGACCCTGCTGCTTGAATAGAATTTGTGATAGACACAGGAATATATGAGATACATATTGCTCCGGATGGGAGACATGTTTACATGCTGAAGTAAATAGGCTTAAATGTACTCGGTATTCTGTATCTACATAATGTTGTTATTGTTATACATTCAAAAGAATACATAAATGAATTGCTAGACCATTGCTATATGCAATGGTAAATTATGTGTATCTGTGTTTAACGTATCAAAAAAAATGTTTCCACATTTTTTTACCATTCATTCTGAACTTGTTTCACTTGTCACACTTTTCACTCGCCTCCCCTGATGTTCACTGTTTATTCTGTCAAAGTTGTGTTTCTGAGTTTGCCAGTCCATTGTGACTGTGTCTCTACTCATTTCTATATGCTGTTCAAAAATTAAGACATTTTAATTGCCCTATTTTTAGTGACTGTAGGAAACCATAGCTGTTGATTGACAATCAATCTGGGTGATGTGTATGGGAACTGACAGAATAGAGCTAAGGTTTTTTTTTTACCAACATTGTTTAAAAACATAATTGTTTACTAAAACCACAGCAATCAAATTTAAAAGCTTTTACATTAAGGATGATTGGAATGAGGGTGATTTAAATAAAACACAATTTACTAATAGGGGTTTATTTACTAAGCAACCATAAATATCAATCAAAAGCAACTTCTTATGTATTTAGCACCTTCAAGAAGAAAATAATAGATATAATCTGGTTGTCCATAGTAACATACCAGTCCATAGTAACATCCCAATAAATAAAGAGCTCCCACCTACAGTAAGTAAATAAACCCAAGAGAAATATATATAACACTAACATCTAAAGAGATAACATCAGTGTCACGATCCGATCAGGTGATGGATCGAATAAAGCATGCCTCCTGTTATTATTAGGTGTGAGATTAATGTATTTCTGGTATTGTTTGTAAAATCATGTCTGCCATTATTATGTGTGAGATCAGGGCATGCGTGTAAACTTAATGTGACCTAAAGGGGGGCTGCCTGACATTTCCCCCTGCAGAGTGTAAGCACTGTGGACATTCCTCAGAGTAACCATCTGTATAGTTCTCTGAAGTTAGGTTCAGAGAACCCTCATAAATCAGATTGGGGGTTAGACCAGCATGGCCCAGAGCAGGCTAAAGGTGCTCCGACCCCTCCATTAAAGATCTCTTATCAGACTTGAAGAATGTGGGTTGTATTTTACATGGATAAGGACTGTGTACAAATCACTCTGAAAACAGCAGACTAATTCTTCATGTAGGAGATCAATTATCTAGGGACATTCACTAGGTCCAGCAGGGAAATGGTCAACATCCCAATGGTGGGAGGGATGAGGGAGCCTGCAGGTATAGCTGCTTCTTTTATCCATATGGTTTTGGTACTTCTTGGGGGAACAGCAAGCTTGCTGGAAGTGACCCATTTGTTTCATGTGGAGACCCCCCCCCCCCCACTACAGACTGAGTTCTTGGGTGTAAGATACAGTTCTGTCATTTTTAATTCAATTTTATTTTGTTTGAGATGTATTTCTTTTGTGTGCACTTTTAAAATCATTGTAATATCTTGTAACCATTTTATATCACTAAAAGCTCTGTAGTATTTCTAGGAATAAATCATACATATTCCAGTTTCTGATTTTGTGTTCTGACAACTTATGCCGGAGAGCGGTTTATGCTACAAACTGTTTATATATTGTTTTGGGTATCTGGACGTATGCAAGCGTCCATTTCTTGAACTTGCATTGGTGGTGGCGTACCTCATAGAGGGGACTCATGTGTCCAAAGTGAACCTCAGTCATGGCTGGAGCTGCTCAGATTGTCGTATCTAGAGGAGGGACCGGTGGGTCTGTGACAATCAGTTAAGAGAAAATAACAAAACCCCAGCACTCACAGCAAAGAGGTCATGGGTTATATACCCACCATGGCCCTAACTGTCTGGAGTTTGTATGGTCTCCCCTTGCTTGCATGGATTTCCTCCAGGTACTCTGATGTTCTTCCACAATCCAAAAATGTACTGGTTAGGTTTAATGACTCCCAACAAAATGAATTTTGGGGGGATAAATGATATAGATTGTAAGCATCACTGGGGCAAGGAGTGATAGTAAATTAGATAATGTCAATATATAAGATATATGTGGCTCTACAAATTATTATATTTTTACAAATTATATATATATAAATTACATTATTATATTACCAGGAATCTAACATTAAAAATATTTTCTAAATGAAGAGAGGGGAGTTCAGAGATTAAAGATGTATTTAAGCCCAAATCAACTTTCAATCCTACACGTATCAAAAGTTGCTATCTGGAAACCTTTGATACTGTAAATTGGTGAGTGAAGATTTGGTGGTCTAAGATAACTAACCTCACAAAAAAGAATGGTGGGTCTTGGATGCTTTGCTTGTTTCAGGACAGTTAATCCGAAAATGACCAGTAATGACTATGCACTGTCCTGCTTAATAAATATGTATACATAATTAAAAATAAAACAAAATGTCATAGTAGTTCATGCCTTTTCCCTTATAGTTAAGATTACAATCATTAAATTACTTTTGTGTCTAATACCACCCCTGGTACAATTACTGAAAAATAAACTGTTTCTCATAAATGAAGATCCATCCATTCCAGTATTTTATATACAGTACTTCCCAAAATTCAAAAAGATCCAAAACTATTTTTTCTGAGTTCATAAATCATTATTTACAACTGGAAGCACTCAAACATTTTAAAGGATGCTATATGTCTAATACGGATTCTTATTAGAAGTGGGAAGAAGGGTACAGTTACAGTTACATTTTTCTTGGAATATTGTAGAATGGAACAAGACTAATTGTAGTTTTTCAATAAGGATATTTTCTTTACAATTCACAACAATTTTTTTGTCTTTGTTTAAAGAGTCGTTTTATAACAAAAAAGAGGGGGATGGCTATGTGATCTACAGTGGGCAGTACAGTATAAGGAGGTTGTGAGAAAAGTGGTACATTAACCAAAGACTACAATTTTAAATTAAATGATCAAGGACAATGTTTGTATAGATAATCGAATAATAGTAATAAAAAACATACTATGGTAAAAAGGAGTTTTGTGTAAAAGAAATGAATGCAAATGAAGAACATGACACATGTGTAAAGTCCCCCAAAATGTAAAGCATATGTCATATTTGAATAAATGAATCACTAAAATAACAAATTTGATACCTCTAGAACACTGCGATAGAGATGTGTCGAACATGCAAGAAACATAAGAAAGGGGTTTGAGAAACACACTCTATCAAATCACTTTAAAAAGTCATATGAGTGATCCATTGATTCTATTAAATTGGTTATTGGATTGAAGAAGGAAAACTGGAGAAAAAAAGGCTAGGAAAACACACATGCCAGAGCAGAAATTAGGTATAGAAAACACTTATTCCCTCTGATCTTAGCACTGATTTTGAACTACTGTAAAATGGTGTACTGTTTATGAGATTTTATGGAATTGTATGCATACCTTAGTAATTTTAGTAATAATATATCCTCGGTAAATTTTTCTAATTATTACCAAAAGTATTTCATTATTTACCATATAATATTGTATAATATTGAATGTTTGGATATCATTTATAAAAGTAACTTATTTTGTGGCGAAAGAACACATTTCATGTCTTAAAAATCTATTAATGTTTTATATATAATATGAAAACCAATCTTGGGGGTGGGAGTAGCACTCCAAACGACTTGAATAAACAGCACTCTTAGATAGACATCTTACAGACAACGTTTCATTGCTCTTTATTGAGCAATTTCCTCAGGTAACAAGTCAAGCCACAGGTGTGCATAGAAAATATTGGAAGAGCTGTCCTTTGCGTTAATAGTTGCATATGTTAGTGTTTATGCGATTGTTAAGAATATTGGTGCACGGCGATGTGTGGCAGCAAGCATCGATGGACTTTAGTGCATCCCGCCCATAGTATGGGTTGGTATATAGAATAGTGTTTGCCTTCCATCGTGTGGAAAACAAGAACGAAGCCTGAGACACACAATACAGTGATGTGCAGTATAGTTGAAACAATGAAAGTGGCAGCCTAGCAGATTTTGTTCCAGAGAGAGGGTGGCACTAATATAGCACTAATTAACCCTATGGCCGGTATTCAATACTGTATTCCGACTATTGCAATGTCCCAACAATTGGAATTCTGGGCCGTCTGCACAGCTCGACTGTAGGTCGACAGCTGGACTTAAATGTTCAGGCTGTCTAATGTCGGAAAGTGGGCGTGTCGGTGAAAATGGACACCAATTGTCAAAAAACGGCCGTGAATTTGACAATGCACTTGTTTGTCAGATCTGTTTTGTCGGAATCTGCCTTTAATGCTGTTGGCAGAAATCCCCCGGCAGAAATAGCATCCGAGATTGAATACCCCCCTATATCTGCAAGACGATATACAGATTTAATTAATTTGCTGTGCTATATAAGAATTTCTTAATAAATAAGTCAACTGTCACTGTCCTGCATTACCCAAGCTAACATTCTTGTGGTCTAAAAATATTTCTAAATATAGAAATGATCCATTCATGTCTTATATAATACCCATTTTCACCAGCTGTCAAATAAAGCAAATTATGGTTAATTTGCTAGGGGCTCGGACTTTCTAATCACGGAACTGAGTGACTTTCTGTGGATTTCAGATCGAATGCGAATGTCACCTCCCTTTGTCCTTGGATAAGGTTCTCCCCAGGCAAAAAAAAAACACTGTATGCAAATAAAATGTTCCTTGCAAATCCTGTGAATTGCTGTGTAAATTATCTGCACTATAAAAATTCAGTAAATAATTTAATCGGCTTTATCATTAACTGAAAAAAACACCCCACTTTTCATATCTGTGTGGTAAGAAACATGTGTACCAGATGCACCTTTAAGAATTAAGTATGTATATAATAATACAAAAAAGTTCAAACCTCTCCCTTAGTTCACAAAAATAATGTCATGAAACTTGAGAGTTAAAAAGTATACCAAATAAACAATGGGTATGGAAGAACTGATATAAATAAAACTAAGAACAGTATATCTAAACTAAGCACCGTATTACCTATTATGAAACCTAGATACTTACCAAGGAACCAGAAGTAGGTTTCTGTTTTTTTAAGGATTCTACTGTAACTGGAGTAGGTCGCGCAGCATCCTATAGATAGTCTTTAAAATGCCCAAATACCCTAGTTTTGCAGGAAGGGCAGCTGCAGCCACGGATGGGACTGCTCCAGCTGCTGTCACTGGGGGCAGTCTATTTGTCCTGTCCAGCCACAAAGACTAGGCACACACCTGCCTCCACAACCCCTACACATGCCAACTCCGTGGCTGGCTTCAGAATCACTGCCTCACAATTGCTTACCAGGCCAACCTCTTTGGATTGCTTGTTTGATCCCTGAAAGTGACACTCTGCTGTGCACTGCTACCTTTGGCACCCAACAATGCTGCAGCAAACGGGGATGAGCTATGGTTGAACTGCCAGGTCCCACTAATTGACTGAATATTGACCATAGCTGGTCGTGATCTTCAACACCTTTCAGTGGCCTACACTTATAATAATTGATCAAGTTGCATATATTTATTTTAAAAATATTGCAAACATACCCAGTAGGATCGATCAGACCCACAAGATTTAAACCTATTTTTAGGTTTCTTGGGTGGGGCAACAAATGAAAAGGTGAAGATGAGCCCAAAACCCAAAACAAGTATCTCTTAATATGACTCTGCCTGAAATGAATGAGGTTTAAAATCACTGTGTAAAAACACTGCATGTTAATGGTGCATAAAGTTCGAAGGACCCACACACTGTAGCCTGTGATCAATCCCATGCAGCGGCAAGAAAATAGACTGTATAAAACACTCACAAAAAACTGGTATGGATAAGCACTGTAGATACTTGTAAGAAATGATTGAACATTTTTTGAACAAAATAGGATATATAATGGTATACTGTGTACTGAAGTAGTATTCTGGGGATTTTCTGCAGTTACTGTGGGGTCCTGGAGGAACATTTGCTGTCTTATGGTTAATAATATTATTTTTTAAATGTATTTGCCTTGCACTCAATCAATTGGTGTTTTTGGAGACAGAATGCTAAACTTGATGGACAAATATCTATTTCAACTTAAATTAACTCTGTAACTACACCTTAATGATGGTGCAGCTGATACCCTGAAAATCCAGGTACCGGGATCAAGATCAAGGGGGAAGTTTTTTAAGTTTAAATGATTTCCGCTTTAAAAAAAACCTGGAGATTTCTTACCAAATCTCTCATCCAATTAAATTTCACCTCAAGGGTAAAACCCGGCATTGCAATCTGAAAGTGGTATTAGTGTTGTGACAAAGCAAAGTTATGCTAAAATGCATTACTGCATACACTACATGATCAGCTACATGACAGCATAATGCAGTGATGGCTAACTTTGACACTCCAGCTGTTGTTGAACTACACATCCCAGCATGCCCTGCCCATGCCGAGATGTGTAGTTCAACAACAGCTGGAGTGTCAAGGTTAGCCATTACTGTCATAATGTAAAGTTATATGCTGCATGTCGCAACACTACATCCACATCCAATGTGAACAACAATAGTGAACAATAGATTGGGCATACACATTATACAATGGTTATGCAGATTGTTCATAAATGCCAATAATCAGACCTGCCATCAGGGGGGGTCTGTCAGGTCTGGAGTCCTGGGCCCTGACAGAGAAAGGGGCCCAGCCTTGAACCTACAACTTTAAGTGTTAGAAATAATAGCCTTATGTCTTACTGTACCTCCATTTACTAGACTCCGGAGGTAAAAGCTATTCCCTCAAATATGGCCCTGTGCTGTATGTATGAAAGTCTTAAAAAATGACATATCCCAGTAGCCCCTGCTGTCTGGCACCAGATTAGATTAGACGATGCCTGCAGCTGCTCTCTCAGTAAGAACAGCGGCTCAGGCTCGGAGGATTGCTGTAAGAAGTTTGGTCACTGCCTGCGAGTAGGAGAAGAGGAGGACCCATCAAGAAGATACTCCAAAGAGGAGGTTCAGGGTGAAAGGGAAGCCAGGACCACTCTCTCAAACCCCAATATAGTGAGTACTTGTCTGCTGTCAAGACTTTTCCTCCTCAATCTCTTCCATCTTCTCCTATGCTCTCTCTCTTTCTCTCTCTCTCTCTCTCTCTCTCACACACACACACACACACACACACACACACACGCACACTCCCATTTCCTCTTATTCTTTCTCTCTCTGATCGCCCCCCTATTTCTCCGTCCCCATCTATTCCTTCTGTTTCTCTCTACCTTCTCCCTCCCTTCTTCATTCACATCATGTTACCATGGGAATGAGGGGGGACCCTGCCTATTTGCCAGTCCCGGGCCCTATCATTTCTGATGGCAGCCCTGCCAATAATGCATGATAAATACAGTACCCAGAGTTTACCCAGAGCAGAAGGGTTAATGGATAGTCTACGACCATTAGTTATGCCGTTAACTAATTAAAAACTCAGATATAATAATGTTCATTTAGTGTATTTGAAAGAAATATACACTGCACATGTGTAACAGTTTTGGCTATATAGCCATACTGTATAGTACTAGTATTATTAAGTTATTATTAGTAAGAGTTATTTATATACCACACACATATGCCGCAGCGCTTTACATAAAATATTTGAAAATTCACCTCAGTTCCTGTGCCAATGGCACTTGCAATCTATTTTTCCTACCACATATTTCCATTTTCCATAGAGTTAATGGAAGCTTTGCATGTTATTACTGTTTTTCTATTTAATAAAACACAGGTAACAGTAAAACCAACTGCTGTAGCTTACCTTTGCTTTGTCTGTAAGACTTTACATTTAAATGTTTTACAGTATTCACCTCACATGTCTACCAATCTTCTGCGCTCCTCTGCTACTCTGTCTCATCCATATTGATTTCTGCACAATTGTACAGCTAAAGCAACGCCTCCCACATAAGAAAGAAGCAGTTGGACTATTCAGTATGTTCTGTGTGCCCAGAAAGGGCATATAAATGGCATATTAAGACTACACCTGTCATGATGAAAGAATCTGAGGCACGCCCCTTCAGTACAGCTGAACTAAAGAAGAGTAAAAGGCATTTTGAATAGAGAAGACATATTATGCACAAAATATATCAAGTCTTGAGCTATAGCAAGTTCAAGCTACGGTGTACAGTTCTGTCTCGTACATGACATTTTCCCTTTGCTCGTTGTCATCTAATGGTGAAAAGATCTAGAATTAAAACCACTTATGTTAAAGAGAACATTAAGTAATTAATGCCAAAGCCTTTTTTATTTTGTCATTAAATAGGTACCTTTCTAAATGCAATTTTCATTACATGAATACTATAGGATGAATGGATTGATTCAGGGTTAAATTGTTATTTTTATTTGACAAAATATATTGCGCAGGAATAAAAATGATTACACCCCAAAGAGGACATACTGTAGGTGTTAAATCACATAGTGTTGAGGAGAGAGTCTCATGGTTAGGGAGAGAAGGAACAAATCTCAGTTAGAGCATAGAGAAATGTGGTAAATACAATGGATAAAGCAGAGGAAAGAAATGATAAATCTAATGGAGTAGGGAGCAGAGGTGATCAATCTCATGGTTTATGTGGGGGGAAGAGATGTTTAAATAGCATGGTTAGAGTAGGGAGCAGAGGTGGTAAATCTCATGGTTAGAGTAGAGACGAGAGGTGGTAAATCTTAAGTTTACCATTTCACTGCATTCTCAAGTTTTCAATTGCACTTCAAATAAAAGTCATGTTCTGTCTTCAAGATGATAAATGTTACAAGGTTTACTAGTGGTTGGCACCAGAAATCCCTGCATCCCTGACTCTTTAGATAAAACTTATGATACCCAACTCGGAAGATTGTATAAGCCACATCACATTGTTAACTAGAAGTCTGTTTAAAATAAAGACCCGTAGGCTGGTAGTTTGTGGTTTAAGCACGGCAAGTTTAAAATCTACAAAGGTTCTAATGATTGAGATCAGTGTATCAATAAGATGAAAATAGATTTAATGGTTTTAATGTGTTGCATGCTGTAGTCCCAACTCAGTCTTTATTCCAGTGCTAGTATCAGCTCCGTCCCTGGAGTACAGCTGTGCATCATTTGACTGTGCAAGGACTGAGATGGCTACTTTAGATGCTTTAATAAAGCATGCTGCATATTAAGCTTCCATATGCAAACATCGGGTGCAACACCAAGTCTGGCTCCATCTCCAAACTAGGGGCAGTTCTCCATCAGAGTATATCCCCAATGTAAGAAATTAAGGGTGGTATTTAATGGGATGAGAGATTCAGAAAGTGAGAGATTTGGTGAGAAATCTCCAGTTTTTTTAAAGCGGCAATCATTTAAACTGCAAAAGCAGTTTGATTTTGCAATGTAAATGGTTGCCGCTTTAAAAAAAACGGAGATTTCTCACCAAATCTTTCACTTTCTGAATCTCTCATCCCATTAAATCTCACCCTAAGTATCTCAGTTCACATCTAGTTCAGTAGCTGGTCCATCTACACTATATATGTCTGAATAGTCATATCCTTGGCCACCACCTACTGTATGCAATGTTAATGGATCAATGCAGCTAGAGATACTTTAAATGGTTGTGTTTTATCTCTCAATACCAATTAACAAACTTGTTTTATATTAAAATATGTTCTAGGATTTTTAGAACCAATAATTAGTATAAAGAATGTCAAAAAGGTTAGAAAATGTTTAAGCCATATTCACAATATTTATTATTCGAACTAGGACACAAATATACTGTAGACACGATTTGTACGTATTCAAAGTAGTTCTCGCATTTGAGTTCAATTTTTTTTTCAACACTCTTTGAAATCAATTTTAAATAATGCATGCTGTCTGTTTTTTTTTACTTGTGAATAGCACACACTGAACAGGCATAATAGAGTTATGATATTTATTTATTAATAAAAGATATCATAATGGAAAGAAGATTACATGATGATTGGCAAACCTCAAACATGAAAGGAAGCAGTCCTTGAATTTTGAACCCAAAGTTTAATAGCAGCCTATTGGTGACTGTATTACTAATTATTTACGAGCACCTCTACATAAAAACCTTAACTATACTAGAAAATTTTGCTCATTTATGCAATGTTTGAATATTTCAAACAGCTTTTTTTCTCTATTTTTACCAATGTTTTGGCAATGTTTTTTTATATCGGGGCTATCTGATAGTATCCCATGATAAAAGACCCATTTCACTGAGAAAAAACACAGGTTTAGTGAAACCTGTGTGTTTTCGTCTGGCCACAGTCCTATTTTCACTGAAAATGTCTACTTTTGGGGATTTTGCTCTCATTAAAAGTTAACTATACTGTACATATCCATTGTAATTAAAAGGTTTTGGAATACTTTATAAAGAAATATAATACAGTATAATATAATATACTTTAGGTGAGCACCACCCAGTACCAATCAATATAGACAATCTGATGGCCCAAGGACTATAGAATGGGACCCATCATTTGTTCACTTGTTAAGCACCTATTGTTTAATTCTTCCCCGCTCACATGATCTTGTTTACACATGGGACACCAAGCACATGGCACACCACTTCCGGCAACAACCTCACCGGTAGTTAAAGTATTTCAAACTTTTTTAATTACAATGGATATGTCTAGTTAATATTTAATCTAAATAAAACATATAGTCTTTCTTTCCCTCTTCCCTGGACATTGTAATTGTACAGCATACTGTACCTCCCAACTGTCCCACTTTCCACGGGAAGATGATGGTTTTTGGGACATTCCCATGTCCTGCCCAAGGCCAGCAGTGTCCCGCGGTGGAGGCAGTTGGGATTCCCCCCTGAAACTCGTTAATAGATGCTGTGCGCATGGGCACAGCCTCTATTCATGCCCCCACAGCAGCGAAAATGAGGCATGGCCTCATGGGAGGCCACCTTCCCACTAGGCCACACCCCCAAAATTTTGAGCATCCCTCCTTGTCCATCCTCAAAGTTGGGAGGTATGCTACAGTAATACAATAGTTACTTGTATAGTTCGAATTTTCTTTATTTCAATAAGACTGGCACCAAACATCATCCTTAATCATAAGCAAGGTGGGAGGGGTTGGAGGGGTTTTGATCAATGCTGCCAGCTTATTGCAGCTGGAGCACTGGGTGGCAGAAGGCAGAAACAGTGTTAATTTCAGATGGCAGCCCAGATAAGCATTCTTTGCTGTATGTGTAGATGTGATGTGATGATAAGGTGCCAATTTATCATGTTCTTTAATGTATTTGGTAAAAAGTAGTGAAAAGCACACAGAAGACCAAACAATCACTGGAGAAACCTCCAATATTTCATGCCGGAACGTTGAATGAGGTCATTATTCTGCAGAAAAGTTGTAAAAAATTGTGCTTGTGTATAGACTGTATTGTAAAATAGAATTCTTGAAGTTGATATCTGTGGAAAGCTCATATCTGCGTCTTTGACAATGAATGTCAAACATAGTGCAAATAGAGCAACTTGCACATGTTATGCCTGTATTGTTCATTTCAATATTTATGAAATTGGTGAAGTTGGTAAAGGTGATCTCCAATTAAAGGTTCTGCTGACAGCATATTTCCATTGCACTAACCGACCGAACTGAAGCATCCATTAGTCATGTTATGACATTAGAAAACCAGCCAGTCAATTACTGGACTGTGTCATTTTGTTAAGCTTTATCATTCCTCAACTGAATAATGTGTTAAGCAATATGAATAGATTAAAAGCCTTTAACAAAACTGTGCTATCTCACAGTTCAGAATCTTTTCAGAGGTTACTGTGTCACGTCTTAGTGGCCACACTGTAACATAAATCAGTTACTTTCAACAGCAAAAAAACAATTCAAGAGTCACAAAAAAACTTTTGTTGAAAATCAGGTGATTTTGTTGATTTTTTTGTCTGCAGAGAGTTTATATTTTATGCAATATTTTGAATTCAAGTGATGGAATGGGTCATAGTGCCTGGTTCTTAAGAACATGGCAGCAGGTATGTTTGGTACTTGTGTAGTTTCATGGCGCCAGCATGGCCGTGCGCTACTTCCGGGTTCTGCGCTTGCCAAACTTTCTAAAATAAACTAAATAAAGTCTATGCCAACGTGGATAGTTCATACCCCCACTATCCATGAGTTTATTTAAGATAGCGTGGTGAGTGTAGCTAGTCCCACAAGGGGACTCAGATGCACGGCCATACTGGCGCCGTGAAACTACACAAGAACCATATGTTTTACATACTATTTTAGTATTTTAGCCATTTATTATGAGGGTACTTTACCCGATATCTGCCTAAAGCTCCGTACACAGGGGGCAGCCTGTCCTCCTTGCTGAGCGACGGGCTCAAGCACAATCGCTCAAGCACATTGCGGCACAATTGCAATGCTTTGTGCTTAGCAATTGCGCTGAGCAGAGTTTTGTCTATTGGTTATAGGCAAAGCCTCACAATTTAGCAGGAAAGCCAGTGCAAGCACTCGCAATCCCTGATGGCGAGCACGGTGCGGGTCCATGTATCGCCATTGCTGCAGGGCATACGTACGGAGCGATCAGTGCTCCATTTATAAGTGATCTAGTCAGATCGCTTAAAAACGGGTCTGAAATCGCCCTGTGTATATGCCCTTAAGAGGTACACTTACTAATGCTTCTAAAAATGAGAAGAGGTTTAAGCCAATTTAGAGTCAAGTCTCAATCTGTAAAATACTTGGGAGTATTCATTCCAAGCACCATAGAGGACCTCTACCCCCTTAACTACAAGCCTATTATAAACAAGGTCGTGACGCAGCTGGAGGCATGGAGGTCTCTCCCTCTTTCGCTACTGGGAAGGGCGGCAGTATTGCAAGCTATTATATTTCCCAAAATATCCTATGGGATTCAAATGTTGCCAATTAGCCTTTCTAAGGCAGACATGAAAAAACTCACAGCAGCTTTCTTCACCTTCTTATGGCAGGGGAAGAAACCTAGAATCTCGAGACACAAGCTATATTCTAAAAAAAGTGAGGGAGGCCTGGGTATACCAAATATCCTAGCATTCACACAGTCAGTACTAATGAGATACAACCTGGATTGGTTATTGGGCACGGAGAGCTACACCCACAGAAACACGGAGGAGGCGATATTTGCCCCTTATTCGCCGGCGGCCCTCTTGCATGCTCCACGCTCAGACCTACCCCCGCAGATAATCAATAACATCTTATTCAGGGATGCCTACTTGTCATGGTTGGCGGTTAACAAAAAACTGGGGAGGGATCACCGAACGACGAAACATGCCCCTCTATGGGGCAATCCTGCTTTTCAACCTAGCTTGATGAACTCAGGCTTCCTACGTTGGAGGGTGAAGGGAATCTCGGCAATACGTGACATCTTTGACCCAGGGGGAAACATACTATCTTTTCAAGAACTAGCTGAAAAATTTGAAATAGATAGAGGAGAATTCTTTATGTATTTGCAAGCTAGGCACTATGCCCAAACTTTGCCACCAGTCATGAAGGCCCCAGATACCCCTGACCCCTTACATTCCATATTTGTGCTGAGCCAGACAGGGCCATTTAAAATCAGATATGTTTATGCAGAGTTATTACCTATGTCCAACGAAAGTATATGGTCTAAAATAGCGGCAAGATGGGAAAAAGACATCCCACAAGTTACTTCAGCAGAGTACTTAGTGAAACCCATAGAAAAAACGCTTAAGACGCTGAAATCTGCTATGTTGCAAGAGGTGCATCTCAAAATGATACACCAGGCGTACATTTCACAATCTCAAAGGAGACACTTCATACCAGGGGACCGGGGGTTATGTTTAAAATGCAAAAGCTCATGCGCTTCATTCTTTCACAATATGTGGGACTGTGGCAGACTCAGGAAATTCTGGGACAAAGTGATGTGTTTTATTAACGAGGTATGTCACCTGAAGTTAGTCAAAGACCCATCGGCCATGCTCTTGGCAAATTTCTGCAACTGGGATTTCCAGGGCAGAAAACGGGCCCTGACCCCTTTTGTGGTTATGGTCATAACGGTGGCAAAGAAAGTAATTCTCAGAAATTGGACGGTATCATCCCCCCCATTTTTGTTGGCAGTAAAACAGACGCTAATACAGACCCTGTATATGGACAGAAGAGACACGCTCCCAGATGTGGAAAACGGGGCAAAGAAATTCTTTGAGAAATGGGGGGTGTATGTTGACTACTTACCACAACCCACACAGACACACATCTATAAGTTATTTACAGACACCACATGGTACCTACATAGATCACTCTCGAACTGATTAATCATACCAAGTAGCCTTTCGGGGAAAAGGGAGGGGGAGGGGGCAAAAAGTTGGGGAGGGATAGGTAGTTGCAATAGGATAGTTAATAGCATGCTAATATGTTTGATACGTGATAAATGACCAAATTTGAATTAAACTGACAATCTAAGTAATGGCAATAACCCATCTATTAGGGAAGAGATGAGAAATTGTAAGTACAATACCAGAATATAATTAATGCTGAAGTTAAACATATACACTCATCTAATCTTTGTTAGAATTGTTGAAAATGGAATGTCCATTACTATTGTGGAAGTTTGTAATGAAACAATGTCATGTAAGACTGAAATTTGACAAAATAAAGGAAAATTGTTTTGAAAAAAAAAAATGAGAAGAGGTGATGTTGCCCATAGAAACCAGTTAGATATTGTCTATCATTTCTCTATTCCATCCTAGAAAATGATTGGTTGCTATGGGCAATATCACCTTATTTCTTTGTAAGGATATCAATATGCCTATCCCAAGCATGTTTAAATTGCTCTACTGTATTTGCCTCTACCACCTCTTATCCACTATCATTTCTGTGAAGTCATTTTTCCCTGAATCTTCCTACGTCCCTTGTTTCAGTGAATGTCCTTGTGTTCTGTTTCTCCTCTTCCTGTAAATAATGTCTCCCTCCTGTACCTCCTTCCCTTCTCTGATTTAAACTATACATATTAAGATATTTTAGTCTTTCCGGGTAAGTTTGTATTGTAGGCCCTACACCATTTTAGTTGCCCTTCTTTGTACAGTCTCCAATGTATTTATATCCTTCTGGAGATATGAAATCTAAAACTGAACACAGTACTCTAGAGGAGGTCGTACCAATGACCTATACAGTGGCATTATTACTTAGTTCTACGGCTGATTCCTCTCCTTATGCAACCAAGAATCTGACTTGCCTTCTTCATTGCTTTGTTACATTGCCTACCTGTCTTTAAGTGCCCTGAAATAGTGACACCTAGATCCCTCTCCTCATCAGTAATTTCTATTATAGTGCCATATGTACAGATGGGGCAGGTCCCATCTTGGCAGGGGATGGCGATGGCGACGCCAGCTGCCATCCCCAGCCAGCGCCATATCGATGGCGAGAAGGGGACGCGTGTGCACGAGAGGCGTGCGCGTCCCCTTCCGACGGTGCTTCCATCTGCTCCCCCGGTTCCCTGCTGGCTTGTCGGCGGTAACCCGGGGTCCCCGCCACCTACCTCCCTGAGGCGGAGACGGACAGGGTTTCCGTCGCCCCGCCGATGGAGATTGAGACGCGCGTGCGTCTCAGTCTGATGGATGGCAAGGCTGCTGGCAGATCGCCAGCAGGGACGTTCTGGCGATCCGCCAGCCAGGATGAGGCCTGCCCCATCTGTTCTATATTAAATCTTTTGATTTTTGAGACCCAAGTGCATGATTTTGCATTTTTGGGGCATTAAACGGTCAGCCTTCATTTTGAGTTTTTACCTTTTTCTAATAAAGTGCCAGCTTGCAATCTCTTTGTTGTAAATGGTAAGTCTTTAATTTCTGCATGTTTTGATATATTATTTTCCCAGTCTGCTGTACACAGCTTCTTTCATTTTCTTAATGCTTCTTTAATTTACTGATTTCAATTACTACAGTATGAAGGAGTTTTTGCATGGACAGAGAGCTGATGATGATGTATTTGAGAACATATGGTGTAACCAGGGGCACATTGCTTTGGTGCTGCTGTTGTTTACATGGTATCTTCAGTATGTTAGTGCCCTCTTCTGTACTACAATGAGAAAAGAGAATGTGCAGCATTACCTAGCATCCACTTGATGTTCTCTTTTACAGCATTTAAAAATTCTGCCTCTCTCTCCTTGGCATATTAATGCCTTCAGCATGTTTGGACACTTACGACATACGGTATACACCAAGCTTTGGAATGGAAAAGACCCTGAATCTTGGATGTGTTGGGCAACATATTGCTGCCCTACAGAAGCCTATGTGCTTCTATCCTATAGATTGTAAGCTTGCAAGCAGGGCTCCCCTACCCCTATGTTGGTTTACTACTACCCAGTTTGTTTTATTACCGTTTCCTATTGTAAAGCGCAATGGAATTTGCTGCGCTAAATAAGAAAATGTAAAAAAGAAATTGTGTCTCCCGACTGAGAGAGATCACATCAGATTTCTTCCAGCATGCCCTGTGGCACACATGTCAACCAATGCATGTGGAGATAGGATGGGTCATAAACCCAGATTTCCAATCATCAAAATGGACAGCTCTTACCATAAGAGCTGTCATTTGGGATTTTCTTCATGAATATGCTTGTAAAGAGTGGTAGGATACATAGCAAGCAAAGTGTGATGCTCAATGCATTCTACCCTCAATCTTTTACAACCTGCACGTCTAGCTCTCTTAGTCCCTCTTTCACACAGATGCACTTCTGACTCATTCCTTTGCTCTCCCTCCCTTAGTCCCTCTCTCACACAGCTGCACTTCTGACTCATTCCTTGACTCTCGCTCCCTTAGTCCCTCTTTTACACAGCTGCACTTCTGACTCATTCCTTTGCCTCCCTCCCTTAGTCCCGCTCTCACACAGCTGCACTTCTGACTCCTTCCTTGACTCTCACTCCCTTAGTCTCTCTTTCACACAGCTGCACTTCTGACTCATTCCTTGACTTTCGCTCCCTTAGTCCCTCTTTTACACAGCTGCACTTCTGACTCCTTCCTTGGCTTGCAAATGCCAAGCAAAAAGTTTAATTGACAAATTACCTCCCATGTCTTGTGTAGTCTGTACTGTGAATGTTTACATGGTGTGTTCAATAAAGACATGATAACATGTAATTGTTTGTGTGCTATTAGTTTTAACAGACTGTGTTTGTCTGTTGTCGAAGATCAGAACACATTTTATGACCAATTTATTCAGAAATCCAGGTAATTCCATAGAGTTCACATACTTTTTCTTTTAACTGTAAGTATTCACAGCCTTTGCTTAATATTTTGTTAATGTACCTTTGGCAGCAATTGCAGCCTCAAGTCTTTTTGAACATGATGCCACAAACTTAGCACACCTACAAATAGAGTGCCTATCAGCCAGCTCAGGCAATCGGGATGCACAAGCGTCCCATTCACATGGCAGAGGGGAGCGGATTCCCTGCTCGTCTCCACTTTAGGCAGACAGGAGGGGTTAGGGGGCTGTGGGGGGCCTTTATGGTAAAGGCTGTGAATACCTGTGTACATGTGCTTTCTGAGTTTTTGATTTTTAATAAATTTGCAAAATCTCTCAAAATTATAATTTTTTTTCACTTTGCCATTATGAGGAATTGTTTGTACAGTTTTAAGGAAAAAAATATTGATTCCATTTTGGAATAAGGCTAGAAGCTCTGCGAATTCTTTCTGGATGCACAGTATACAAGTATCTGGTAGTGGGGTGACAAAGTTCAGAATACAGATGCCTGTATTCCGAAGGAGGAAATACTAACTCAGCATGAGGTCCACATGACTTCAAGTATCCCCTCCTCACAGTGAGCCATTCTCACTGCTATAAATCCATTACTGCTCCCTTTTCCTTGGCATCCTGTCTTTCTTCCACAGGATGAACCCCTACACAGCAGCAGGTAACTGCCCCTCTAACACTGCAGCATGCATTGGTTGGTCATATATTTACTAGCTTAGATACATCATTTTGTTTTTTGATACTGCGTTGAGTGTGGCTGACTCCATCAAAGCTCATGATTGTGCAGTGTGTCTGGGAATGCTATCAAAGTTGCCACTCATCCTGTATAATACAGGATTAAAGACAATATGTTGAATCCCCTATTGGTTCCATATGGGATGTACTTTGTCTCAATTCTAGGTCTATGGCAGATAAAACCAAATCCTTATTAAGTAAATATTTTTCTACAATCGCTGCCATGGAAACACAAAAGCCTGTGGCCTTTCGTGGATTGTATTTGTTTTCACAAGAAAAAGGGTAGTTTTTCTTGTAAAAAAAAAAAGTTGGCCAAAAATCCCCAAATAGCCATTTAAAAAAAATAAAAGATAAAAGATACCCTCCATAAACAGCAAACTCATAACTGACATCAAGTTTTTTTTACAACAATTTTTTAATGTCACTAATACACAATATCCTAAGTAGATGCACACAATAGTTCTTGTTGCTTTGAAATCTCAAACTACAGTATAACTAGGAAAGAAGCCAGGTTGAGGCGCTGCCAGATCTGTATTGTTCTCTACGCCAAGTGAATAGAGAGGCTCCATTAAACCCACTCATTGTTCGCTTTCAGTAACAGTGGCAATTTTCTTCAATGCATATTGGTTTCAGAGTGATAGGGCTACATAAAATGTGATCCTTTTAGTCAAAACTATGAATTGATTCCCGCTTGCAAATTTAAAACAAAAAAAAATAATCTGTTTTCCATTTCATAATTACATATTTTATCATCTGGCCTTTAATTTATTTTTGAGGTTGTAATGAATATAGACAGAAAATTGCATTATTTATAATTATTGAACTGTAACCCAAAACTAACTTAATATAGAAAATATGTTTTAAGAGAACACGCACAATTTTTAAAATATTATCTTGTGTTTTGTGTTTCACCTTTTTTTCTTTGTTATCATCACTTTTTATGGCTTTTAATTTAAGCTTAACAAAAAGGAAACGGAGGAATGTGAAACTGCGTTTTTTATGTACAAATAAGTTTTAGAAGACCCTAAATTCTGTTAGCATAAAACAAATGTACCAGTAGCTCTCAGTTGTTTTATAATAAACATATCCTTGGCTTTTAGAAAGAATGGTTGATCAGTCAATAAACACAATCTACCTAACATCAAATAATTATTTAAATAACTGGTTTAATTTCCCAAGGCTGATAGCAAACAAAATACTTGATAGGTGTTTGAAAGTAATAACACATAATAGTACTCATTCCGAACTCTAAAGCTGGCCATACATCAGAAAGATCGATCTTAAGATCGATTGCGCTCATGATTGTGTACAATTTCCCTTGAGACCCCTGGCAGTCCTTGGTGGTTTTTGGACACACAATCTACTCACAATCCATCATACAATCAGTCATACAATCCATCTGCTGCATGATTGTGTACACAAGATGTGCACACAATCTGCATACAATCCATCATACAATCAGTCATACAATCCATCTGCTGATTGATTGTATGATTGTGTACACAAGATGTGCACACAATCTGCATACCATCCATCTTACAATCAATTGAGATTGTATGATTGGGTACAATATCTTTCTAATGTATGGCCACCTTAACTCCTAGAAAGAGAGATGTAAGTCGATTTGCATAAAATATGTGTCAGTGGGAGTCAGTTGGAGCTGGTACAGTACATACAATGACAATAATAAAGAAAACACAATATCAATAATAATAATATTTAATAAATTTATGGAAGATCTATAATTTCTAATCTAAATATTCAACACAATACAGAATTCCTACAGACCTCATTAGTGTATTAGGAAAAAAGACAAGTGGTGTGTGTTGCGCAATTAATAGCAGCTGGCACAGGGTTTTGTCAAGAACCCCAAAATTTTAGCTAATAAGGAAAAAGTGTGTGCCAGCGCTTGATGTCTCAATAATTAATTACACGGTCCTCTCAATTAAATAATTTAATAATGTAAAATATATAAACATACAATTATACATTTAATATGAAAAATAAAAAAAAAAATAAAAAAAATATATATATCTTGTATTTTGTGAATCAATTTGGTTGTAAATCTCACTTTGAGGTAGATGTATCAATAGTCCCATTTTTGGGGGGGTAAAGTGGAAGCTGACAAGAAATGTTACCATCCAGTGTCTCTGGTCGACTTTGTAGCCAGAAATTGCGTGACAGCGATGGTTCTAGATTGCCTTATAATTGCAAAGGCTCAAGGCTCCCATGTAACGATCCTCCTTTCCTTGGGTGAATTAGGGATAGTGCTGTAACCCAACAATAGTGTCCAAGTGGTTTTCCAAGGGGACGCCTCGGGATAATGAACTAGGTCACTTCTTTCAATGGTGGATGCAGTCAGCGGTTTAAGATATTGCTCAACGCGTTTCCCCGGAACCTCCGGCTTCCTCAGGAGCAAGTGTTGCTTATTAAGATATCACCGTAGAGCCGGGATCCTTTCAATACAGTATGTACATTTAGAAATGTCCTCCTACTAGAAACTGGTGGTATTGAAATCCTCAAAAATTTTATGCTGCAGGTCTCTTCCCCCACAGTGATACCCTTGTATAAGATGAGTGTAACACAAAGACATTATCTATAGACAGTATAAGACTGGACCACAGGGGTACAGAGGAAATCCCTTGTGGGTCTCACTGGTTGGAGGCTTACCCTATATTAAGTCAGGTTCCAGACTCTGCACTCAAATTATACATGCTTATTCTATTAAAGGGTCAGTTACCTGGTGGGGCAGCACCATCAATAAAAAAGGGTACTTAGTTCTACACCATAGTTCACCTAATGGTTACCCAATCATCCCCATTCCTTAATCATTTCAAAAGTGGGCCCTTCATGCCTCAGTCCAGCACTTTATACTGACTGGGCTGAGCAGAAAAAGTCCCTATTACAGGACGAAACGCATTTGGACCACTACATCATTGGTTATATTACCTTACTTTCTGTCATCAATCAATGTATTATTGATGCATGTATGTGTATATTGTAATAAACCCATGTGCTTTTAATACAAGTGTTTGTTTCATTTGCCAACCCCTATTACCCACTAACCCACACTGCATGGAGCACCTGCAACAAAGAGCACTGGGACAGCCAGACAGAGGATTCTGAACCATAGGGTAAGGCAAGCTAACACTTACTAGGATCTCAGTCCTCTACACTGGATGCAGTCATATGAATACCCAGCCTCAAATCTCCCAGCAGACCTTTAAACACAGTGGCACATAATCAAGGTCTAACACCTTTACTGCCTAAAGACTGGTTCATTAAGAGAAACACCCTGCCTACATTTATTGCTCCCTGATGACTGAACAGGAATATTAAAGCATTATTCATATTAAGACTATAGATTTTATAACACTCTAACCACACATCACTTTACCCCAGAACACCATCACTTCTTGTTTCGCTTTGAATCTACCTGGGCTCCAGGACTCCCCTCCTGGTGGGGGCCATTGGGGGTCACACCTCAGAGCGCTGTATAACAATCGGTACTTGTTTCCTAGCACGGCCACAATCTTTGGGATCGTGTACCTTTAAGTTAAGGTACACAATGCCCGCGATGGACCCGATTTCCTTTGAAATCAGGTCCATTTTGCCGGCAAAGGAAAAATTACGGGCATCGCGACGGTCGGGACCATTAACATTGGCCCCGACGCGACCGATGCGATGCCCCTGATTTTGCCATAGGCTTCAATGTTAAAATATTTTTTTAACATTGAAATCGGGAGCATCGCGTCGGTCTTGTGCCATTATAATGGCACAAGATGAGATGGACTTGATTAAGTCCATCTCACATAGTAAAAAATGTGAAAAATGTGAAATGGGCCAATATGACCCATTTCACATTATATATGGCCCCGTCGTCACCCCACGATAGACGCCAACCCGAAGCGTGGCGAGCGCAACGAGCCCATGGGGGGCTGCGGTGCACGTCCTCTGACCTTTTCATTCCCCTACTATCCACATCGGCGTGGAGTTGAGAATATATAGTGTGGCGAGCCACCGAGCCCGAAGCATGGCGAGGGGACGCGTATACCTGTGAAATTATACGCGTCCGCTCGCCACGCTTCGGGCTCGGTGGCTCGCTGCGCTCGCCACACTTTATATTCTCAACTCCACGCCGACGTGGATAGTAGGGGAATGAAAAGGTCGGAGGACGCGCACCGCCGCCCCTCGCGGGCTCGCTGCGGTCGCCACACTTCGGGTTGGCGTCTATCGTGGGGTGGGGTTTACGTTGTAAAATTTGGGGGTCTAGGGAATATTTTACATTGAATCCAATGTAAAATCGGGTCCCAGGGACCATATTCACATTTGATTCAATTAAAAAATCGTGTCGGTCGCGCCGGTCGTATCGCATGCGATCGACGCGATTTTTCCGACACGACCACCCCGATGGAAATCGGGGTGGCCGTGCTAGGAAACAAGTACCTAACAATCCCTTACTTATGGGCTGAGCAGAAACCTGTAGGCAGTACCATAATGTGATGGAGCGCATGGTTAGCTAAATAAATGCTTCAATATAAGATCTAGAAACCCCTAAACCCAGTGTAAGTATGGTAACTGAAGGGGGATAAAATGTGGTGACTGAAATTCCTGGGAAGGGTGTGCTTGACAAAACTGGCTATGGATTTTGGCTCTTTCCGTACTGTTGTGCAAATTGGAACACAAAGAAAAATATAGTATATGTTATTATAACTGTGTGTACCTTCCTGTACCTTGCTCTGTGAAAAGGCAGAGTTTCTGTGTTTCACCAAGTTTTTGTGGGGGTCTATTACAAATGAAAGAATGTACATGGATGTTTTTTGAATGTTTCTATGATAGTTTACTCTTTCTATATAAAGGAAGAACACAATATGGGGGTTATTCTTGTTCACTCGCAAATACAAATTTCTTCTCAAATGGACAAGAGCATGTGCAAAGCAGTTGGGGCAGATGTAACATATCAGAATCAGAATCAGCTTTATTGGCCATGTATACTTGCGTATACTAGGAATTTGGTTTGGATTGCTGTGCAACAGCCAGTTAGGTACAGTAAACAGTTACAGTACCGATATACAACACATACAGGTATACATACATCTGTGGCGCCACTGGTCATTGCAGCAGCCAGGTAGGTAACAATATAAGCAGAGACAGTACAGTTATCACACAGGGAACACATACCCACCAAGCTGCACAGCACCTAGGCAGCCTTCAGTGGAGCCACTGGTCATTGCAGCAGCCAGGTAGGTAACAATATAAGCAGATACAGGACAGTTAACACACAGGAGACACAGGGTTACATACAGTATGGCTGAGTGCACAGTTCCTAGGCAGTCATTTGCAGCGCCACCTTGATCATCCAGCAAAACGGCTCAAACAGACCATCATCCATGGAGGGAGAGCCAGCATTGGGGGGGGGGGGGGGGTGGAAGAGTCAGTCAGAGAGATTGCAGGGAGATTTTGGTGAGTTATTTTGTTTCTGTGCAAGGAAAATACTGACTACTTTTTTTTTACACTGCAATATAGATCTCACTTTGAAGTAAAACTCCACCCAAATCTAATTCTCAACAAGTTACATCTGTCCCACCTGCAGTGGACATGGTTTTGTCCATTTGAGAAGGAACTTGCCTTTGTGGGTGAACCAGAATATCCCCCTATGTCCCTTCACTGTCCATTTGTTCTAGTTGTTGCCCATTTGTACTTGTTGCATTTAAATTTATAGTACTGATATTTCAAGTTAGCTGAGTTCCCAGTCAATCAGCGCCCACCAGTCCTTTGAATAGGATTTCTTTCTATTCTCCCGCCGCGCCCCCGGTCTCTCTGCTGAGTCTGCACTGCGCCGCGGTCTCCGCTCCCTGCCTGCAGGTACATCTCGTGCCACTCCCCGGACCACTCCCTGCTCCTGCCGCTCCCCGGACAGGTCCCCACTGCCAGCCTGCTCCTGATGCTCCCCCAGATGGCTGCACATGATTAATCTTATGTGCAGACCGTCCGACATCTGGATCTGATCCGATGCGCACGGGACCGCGCATCGGATCAGATCAGATGTCATACCTTACGCAATTTGGCAAATTTCACCTGATTTCTCGGCCCAATCCTCCAGAGTCGGGTGAAATCGGTGCCCAATCGCGTAGTGTATGGGGGACTTAAGATAGGTTCTTTTGGGGTTGAGTTGGATTGGCACAGGTAAGGTTTTAATGTTAATTTGAAATGTAAACCAACATGTGTGCCGTTGCTCGGTAATTAATTAAATGGCAAGGGCCAACGGTTGGTGGTGCTCCCAAATGGAGTTCAAATGTTGAACTGAAAAGGAAAGTCAGAGGTGACTTGAAGGGAACCCGACAAGGTTTTTTGGGGCACGCTTGTAAGTAATAATATATGTTTGATATGGTGTCTAATATTTAAAACTTAACTTTTAATTATCGAAACACTTAAAAAACGGATTTAGCATAAGAGGGGTTATACATTTACTGAGGAAATTCAGTTAGTTGGATTAATTCTTCCTCCTCCAAGCAATAAATCAAAGTAATGCTGACTAGGTCAGGTATTTAATTAGATAAACTTAGCGAAAATTGGTCACACATATAGCTATTTCTTATTCTGACAGTTGTAACAAAAAATGATGTCTGTTTATCATCTAGGATTGAAATAGCAATTCAGATGGCGCAGGACACACCACCCCTCAGTAGTCAATTAAAATTGTCTGTAATATCAGACGAGAAGACAGGGGTTTAGAATCACAAATTGACAGGAGAAAATCATGATAGAAGTAAAGAGGTGTGAATGGAGCGTCACTCTCACAGCTGTTGGCTTCTGCTGTTGTGGTGAATTACGGCACCGACTATTCCCTGTTAGTTCCCCAGACAGGTACTTGGTCGGCCCTTCACTGCTTAGCTTCTGGGTTCGGATGGTACCAGGCGATTCAGTGAGGTATGGCCGTATGTTTGAAGTGCGAGAGCCCTGCTGGTGGAAAGTGGGCTCAAGCGTGCTTCTGCTGTTGGTCCTGCAGTAATAGGATCCTCCCTGTTACCATCGAGGCCTTGCAGGGTGAATAATTAGCAGGAGGGCCAATGAGAGAGTCACTAGGGTGAGATAAAGGGTAGTAAGAAAGAGGGGGGATCTTGTGTCTGAGCCCAACTTCTGCTGTCCCCAATCTTACGATGTATAGGATTGGGGATGAGAGAGACGGGGTGAGGCGATCCTCCCTGGAGTGGAAACCACGAGAATTTAGATGAGAGTAAAGAGGTGAATGTACCCTCAGTCCAGGAACTTGGCTAGTGTTCCAGGTGTCAGAATAGGGTTTGTCTGATCACCCAGTTCACCCAGGGGTTTGTTTAGTACTGTTTAGTGAGTAAAGGAAACAGTGACAAATCCTGACATTTAGCCAAATTGGCAGATTTTTGTCGCTGTAGTATTGCAAAGTAACAGTTCTTGCGGTTAGACACGGTTAATGGCGTCTTACAGTCAATAGACAAAAAAACCACGAAAAAACAGTAAACAAAGTAGTTTGATAGCCACAAAAATGATTTTTGGGTACACCGTGTACTTAATGGATCCTGACTGATTAACAATTGGTGGATTAAAGTGGATGTGGACTTAGTCTACAGGTCAAAGTATATGCGATGTATACTGGACAGCAGGCATAATCTGTCTATTTACAAGGCAGGTTGGTAAATTGGGTCTGACAGATCCTGGCCCTTTGCCAAATCTGCAGATCCTAGTGTGTATATGGCACAAATTGTATGACAGAATCCTATAAGTCCTCTAAGTACATAAGGTAATATTGTACAATCAGGAAATCCTGTGAAAGTAAAATTATTTAGATCCTGGTGTGTATACAGCACAAATTATATGACAAAATCACATATAAGTCTTCTAAGCACATAGAGTAATATTGTACAATCAGGTGATCCTGTGAAGGTAAAGTTGTTTGCATGTACATATGCACATCCTGTGCTTCGAGCAGTGTAAAGAGGTTCTGGTGAGTGTGCGCTGCAGTTCAATATGCCGCGCAATCTACAGTGAGAGATCACCTAAAGTTTTCCCAGGCATAACACATATCATTAGCTGATGCGTAAAAGTGGTCCTGTAGCGTTATGCTACTACGCAAGCGCGTCTGTCCTATAGACAGAGCTGCGCTAAGTGGAGCGGCTCTGGAGTGTGGGTGCTGCCGATTAAATTGTTTGCAGGCACAGCCTGCTTTACCTTGCTGCCCAGATGCAGCGAAGAAGGCGGGAGGTAGTCGGACGCCGGAGCGGGGTGTCCGTAGAGAGCACGGTCAAGGGTGTCCTGAGGGGGGTGTGTCCTGCGCGTCAGAGGACATGTGTTTCGCAGAAAAACTTGTTCACTGACGCGTCAGTGAACAAGCTTCTCTGCGAAACACGTGTCCTCTGACGCGCAGGACACACCCCCCTCAGGACACCCTTGACCGTGCTCTCTACGGACACCCCGCTCCGGCGTCCGACTACCTCCCGCCTTCTTCGCTGCATCTGGGCAGCAAGGTAAAGCAGGCTGTGCCTGCAAACAATTTAATCGGCAGCACCCACACTCCAGAGCCGCTCCACTTAGCGCAGCTCTGTCTATAGGACAGACGCGCTTGCGTAGTAGCATAACGCTACAGGACCACTTTTACGCATCAGCTAATGATATGTGTTATGCCTGGGAAAACTTTAGGTGATCTCTCACTGTAGATTGCGCGGCATATTGAACTGCAGCGCACACTCACCAGAACCTCTTTACACTGCTCGAAGCACAGGATGTGCATATGTACATGCAAACAACTTTACCTTCACAGGATCACCTGATTGTACAATATTACTCTATGTGCTTAGAAGACTTATATGTGATTTTGTCATATAATTTGTAGTGTATACACACCAGGATCTAAATAATTTTACTTTCACAGGATTTCCTGATTGTACAATATTACCTTATGTACTTAGAGGACTTATAGGATTCTGTCATACAATTTGTGCCATATACACACTAGGATCTGCAGATTTGGCAAAGGGCCAGGATCTGTCAGACCCAACTTACCAACCTGCCTTGTAAATAGACAGATTATGCCTGCTGTCCAGTATACATTGCATATACTTTGACCTGTAGACTAAGTCCACTTCCACTTTAATCCACCAATTGTTAATCAGTCAGGATCCATTAAGTACACGGTGTACCCAAAAATCATTTTTGTGGCTATCAAACTACTTTGTTTACTGTTTTTTCGTGGTTTTTTTGTCTATTGACTGTAAGACGCCATTAACCGTGTCTAACCGCAAGAACTGTTACTTTGCAATACTACAGCGACAAAAATCTGCCAATTTGGCTAAATGTCAGGATTTGTCACTGTTTCCTTTACTCACTAAACAGTACTAAACAAACCCCTGGGTGAACTGGGTGATCAGACAAACCCTATTCTGACACCTGGAACACTAGCCAAGTTCCTGGACTGAGGGTACATTCACCTCTTTACTCTCATCTAAATTCTCGTGGTTTCCACTCCAGGGAGGATCGCCTCACCCCGTCTCTCTCATCCCCAATCCTATACATCGTAAGATTGGGGACAGCAGAAGTTGGGCTCAGACACAAGATCCCCCCTCTTTCTTACTACCCTTTATCTCACCCTAGTGACTCTCTCATTGGCCCTCCTGCTAATTATTCACCCTGCAAGGCCTCGATGGTAACAGGGAGGATCCTATTACTGCAGGACCAACAGCAGAAGCACGCTTGAGCCCACTTTCCACCAGCAGGGCTCTCGCACTTCAAACATACGGCCATACCTCACTGAATCGCCTGGTACCATCCGAACCCAGAAGCTAAGCAGTGAAGGGCCGACCAAGTACCTGTCTGGGGAACTAACAGGGAATAGTCGGTGCCGTAATTCACCACAACAGCAGAAGCCAACAGCTGTGAGAGTGACGCTCCATTCACACCTCTTTACTTCTATCCTGATTTTCTCCTGTCAATTTGTGATTCTAAACCCCTGTCTTCTCGTCTGATATTACAGACAATTTTAATTGACTACTGAGGGGTGGTGTGTCCTGCGCCATCTGAATTGCTATTTCAATCCTAGATGATAAACAGACATCATTTTTTGTTACAACTGTCAGAATAAGAAATAGCTATATGTGTGACCAATTTTCGCTAAGTTTATCTAATTAAATACCTGACCTAGTCAGCATTACTTTGATTTATTGCTTGGAGGAGGAAGACTTAATCCAACTAACTGAATTTCCTCAGTAAATGTATAACCCCTCTTATGCTAAATCCGTTTTTTAAGTGTTTCGATAATTAAAAGTTAAGTTTTAAATATTAGACACCATATCAAACATATATTATTACTTACAAGCGTGCCCCAAAAAACCTTGTCGGGTTCCCTTCAAGTCACCTCTGACTTTCCTTTTCGGACTTAAGATAGGGTCATATTTTGGATATGTTTTTTAGATACATGTAACACGATTTGGAGATAGATTGAATGTGGGGAACAAAGGACAGTTCAGAGGCAATGAGCTTGTGGGGTAGGGTGGATAGTCAAGTTAGATAGTAGTTAAGGCTGAATAAAGAAGTGCATCCATCAAGTTCAACCTACACTTACAGTTATGGAGATATCAGGATGGTAACTGTAATTGGCTGGTGGGAATACAGTCAATTCCGTTTTTAAATATTGAGTTTGAGGTGGCGAGAAGACATCCAAGATAATATGGCAGAGAGGCATTCAGAGACTCGCCCCACAACCACTGGTGACAATTCTGGGGTTGATAGATAGATTTGAGTATCGTCCACATACAAGTGATACTGAAATCCGGAAGAGCTGATTAGTTTGCCAAGAGATGAGGTATAGATTGAGAAAAGCAGTGGACCTAAAACTGAGCCTTGCGGAACTCCAACTGACAGAGGTAGTGAAGAGAAGGAAGAGTCAGAGAAGGGAAAACTGAAAGTGAGATCAGATAGGAAAAGATGAGAGCCAGGAGAGGGCTGCATGATTAAGACCTAGGGAGTGTAGTCTTTGGGAGAAATATATACGTACAGTATATACGCAGTTTTCTTGTCTTCAGCATATATCATGGGCATTATCTCAGCTGCTATATTGGACCACTGTAAGGATATGATGCAGATGCTTGTGTTAATTTAACCAACTCCCCATTAGTAATTCTTACTAGGTGGCATTTTTCTGCCAGCCATATCATCTAACCTATTCTATCCAAGCTGAAATTATACCACAAAGACACTCAATTACTTGTCTACTGTGAATCTTCTTGCTATCTTTTAAGTATGCACTTCAAATAGGTCTTAAAAAAGTGTAAAGATGAGTAAAATGTACTATTTTTGCTCCTCAAGTTATAACATGAAGTTTAATTAAGGACCGGTCTCAAGGCCAGTACCTCACTTGCATCAATTAGAAGTGGAGTGTGCTACTGTGCAGTTACCAACAACATGTAATGGTCCAGCACATTAATTGTTACCGCAATAACTGAGAAGTCACTGGCTGGTGAGTGGGTATATTGCAGCATGGCAATTCCGAGCCGTGGGTGCGAATTTGGCGTGACAAATGGGAGTGAGCCATGGCGATCAGGGATAGATGAGCATGGCAACATATGTATATCACAACTAGATGAACCAGTTACTTTATAATTTCACTATAACTTTTAAAATACTGTATATGATTGTTTTTGTTATCTTGTTTTGTCATCCATTTTTGGTGCCCTGCCATACATGTTAACCTTATCTTAATAATTTAATATGAATAATGTAATTTTTATTTTGTATTATCAAAATGAATTTGACCGCAAGTTTAAATGGCCAACTCCTGTTTGTATCTTTATTTCATAGATTATAATATGGTATTAAGAACGGTGAAATGGTGAAGAATGGAACTGTCTGGGATTTAAATGACCAATGCTTGGGTTTTTACAATCTGTAAAGATGGCGCCATCGCTACGAGGTGTACACACGGAGCGATATGTGCTTAATTTCTAAGAGATCACCCTGTGTGTATGCCCCTTAATTCACTGATCTTAAACGATCTTAATCACGATGCTGCACAATTACATGAATTATAGAGAAAAGACTGTGGTATAGCATGCTAGTTTCCCACATTTATTTTTTATCAACTAGATACTGGTGGATACTGCTACTGGGTGAACAATAGAGGCACGGAAATACAGTGCATGCTTGTGTAACAGCCATTTGTGTTATCAGATCGGGATGTTTAAAACAAGTCTACAAACTAAAGTTTCTTCTTACAAGTTACAGTAACAATGGTGTTTATGAAATACATTTTGATAGCTCAGACACCCACTAAGAATAGCTGTCAGCTCTGAGATCATGGAATGCAGAATAGTTTTGTCAGGCTATAGTCAATTCCTGCACTTTCAATGATCTATCAGTATTGTTACTGTGGAAACTATAATAGGCACCTTTCAGTTGAAAACACAGGTTCCCCCCTTAGCAGCATTTGTCTGGATGAGAGATCAGCATATACAATTGTTTCTGTTCAGCTACTACTTACATTTTTTTTATTTTAACTTGTAGTCCTATACTTACAGAAAATAAATGTCATAAAGTATAGAAAGCATGTTCACATGGGAGCAAACTCATACCCAAAAGTTAATTAATAGAAACAGATTGAGCGATGGCCACACTCAAAGAGTAGTACATTTTCTTTTTACAATTCATTCAAAGCACAGTCAAATTGGTGCATATTATACTTTTACATAATAAGTATTAGGTTTATCTGATTTTGGCTTATGCAATTCCTCCACCACTGTCTAACCCTCCAAGTGCACAGATCTACAATCCTTTCACTTATTTTAGAAGACTTCAAGACAAGCCATCCAGACCATGTACGTTTTACTATGACTGTACAAACAAGGTTTATCTGATTGACCCCTGATTTTGTTGGCTTGAACTGGTGATGATGTACACAATAAAGATGAGATAGGAAAGATTCGAACAATGTTTTCTTAGAACTGACTATTGGAATCCACATTCCTCAATCACAGGCAATTGAACCTGGTATAACTGCTTCCCGCTCCTGCAAACAGCTGCAAACGTGTATGCAGTCATGAACACAGGCGGGAAATCATTCACAATTCAATGATTTTCCCCCAGCTCGCAGCCCTGAGTGAGCCAGAATTCACTTGGCACTGCGAAGGCCTTGGGGATAAGGAAGCCGCTAATGACGTCTGCGGCTGTCCTTCCCAATGGTCAGAGAATGCCTGTGTTTTCACTTGCCGCCTTCAGGTGGATGGCTTGCATATGTGCACTGCGTACTGTGCGCATGCACGGTAGTACGATTATTGCTCTGGCTGCAAATTTACAGCCCGTGTGAATGATCCTGAATCGGGCCTCATGTTCATTGTCTCTGCGTTATGCAGAGTACTGTGTTCATCCTATCTGTTAAGCACCATAAGTCTGATTAAAGAAAGATCATCATTTAAATAAAATGATTAACATCATTCAGCATTATTTTAGAAATACCCAGAGACTAAATTAGCTAGCAATCTAGTTAGTCCACCTTCGTGAAGTATAGTTTTACTAAGTAAACCATGCCTAAGATCAACCATAAACGGAACTTAAGACATCACTTAAATGATATAGTACAGATAGATACAGTAGATAGATAGACAGACAGACAGACAGACAGACAGACAGACAGACAAACAAACAAACAAACAAACAAATTACTGTTTCAAAAATTTAGAACACCCCAATTTTTCCAATATCTAGCGAAAGTTGCAATGTCAATACAGTGCTTGAATTACTGTAGCTAGAAGTTTATACTAGTTCTTAAATCATTTTTTGTCTTGCACCCAAGCACGGATGTGCCTTTTTACTGTCATGCTGTGTATTTAGTCTTGTAGAGATGTCTATGGAACATTATCACTGGTATAGAAAATGTTATTACAGTATGTTTAGGCTTACGCCGATGGCCTACAGCGAGACTAAAGGTAGCGATTGTGATCCAAAGCTGTGTCCAAGAAAGCTGCAGTGATGCAAATAGTCAGGATAAATTGTACATTTTAAATGTGGCTTTATTGTCCAAATGCAAATTCTATGGGGTGTATTCAATGCGGTTGGCTAGGGGGTTAAACAACGGGGATAACAGAAAACAAGAGATCCTCGCCGTTTAACCCCCACGCCGGCCGCGAACCCTATTCAACATTCTGGGGGAATCATTGCTGTCGGAGGACTTCGAGGATTCCGCCAAACAGCAGGTTCGCGGCTAATGGAGGGAGCCCGCTGCATTAAGCTGCAAGCCTCGCTGTTTTAGCGGCCACATATGCCATTTTCCCCTCGCTCCAAAAAGCTAGCGAGGGGGAAGTGGCATGTACAGGAGGGTCAGGGCAGGCAGCACTGCTCGCTGTCACAACTCGCCCTCCGCATTGAATACTGCTCTATGTGCACTCTGTATTCTGCCACTATAGCAATATAAATGGGTTTGTTAATAATATTTATTACACCTCTTTAATGTCTGTAATATGTATGCTCAATTTTAACACATCCTACAGTATATAAAAAAAGGCTAATGCTGTTCCTCATCTCTATGGAGAAGATGTGTATGGGCGGTCAGCAGGTTGTGCCTGTCGGAGCAATTCAAGTGTTGTTCCATTTGGGTATGCTGAAATTACTGTTATGGTCAGTCATTTTAATGGGCTGGAAACTAGTTAATAAAAAAAAACTGAAATGTTCTAAATGATTTCTATTTTTTGTAGCTCATATTTAGGTTAATTAATAATAATGTAAAATATGTCTTGTATGAGTGAATATTCTTCATACGTTACAAGTATCATCTTAAATACTGTGTTATAAATGTGACTGAAGGTGCTATTTGCTAGGTCACCACCTTTTGTCACTATATGCTCACATTTTCCTTTCCATGTAATGTTAAGTAGTATAGCTGGCCCATAGCCTCAGTCTACCCTAGCTTCTAGCACATATGATCGTTGAGGTGGAAAAAAGTGAAAGAGAAAGTTCCATTTTTATATCAAGGCTTGGCAGTTCAGTGAAAGCGTTCTTAATCTGCTACACCTGCTCATAGCTTTGAACACATCAGCAGCTGTCTAACTGCCACAATGTCTTTTCTGTAGCTGGAACAGCGAAAATTGAGGGTGTGCTTGTATATCTAAAGACAAACAAATAAACGACACATATTTCTCTGCAGTTTATATAGTCTACATTGTATGGTTCCAATGCACTTCAAATATAATACTGGTACTATGAAAAATACAATTGCAATAGTACAGAGGGCATGGCCCCGGTGGTGGCACCGGCACTGCACTGCCATACAGCCTCCCTTACATTCTCTCATCTCTTCCTCCCTGCCCTGCTTTAAAGTTCTTGCTTGCCAGCCCTCCTCCTACCTGTGCTGCATCCTTATCCTCTCTCCCATTGTACAGAGTGCAGGACCCCAGTGGTGGCACCATCACTGCCCTACAGCCTCCTTTTACTTTGTCTCATCTCTTTCTCCCTGCCCTGCTTTAAAGTTCATGCTTGCCAGCCCTCCTCCTACCCATGCTGCATACTTTTCCTCCCTCTTCTTTCATATGCACAACCACAGGTCTGCCACTACCATTCCATTCCAGTGTGTTGAGTGTCAGTCGCACTTTAAATTTTGGTGTGGTGCGCTGTGTTAAACCTGTTAAACTGTTTTCAATGTAAACTCTGGGTCGCAAGGAGTAGGGCAAAGGGTGCAGGTGACCTGGGTGCCAATTTTGAGGGGGCATGGAGAACCATCATCTACTCTGTCTGCAGCCTGTCGTTTGGCTGTTTTGACTTACATGGATAATTCTGGCAGGAGCTGCTACTCACTGCTCTCTGAATACTGAGGGGCCCCAGAATATTGAGCCCAGCCATTTATCCAGCCTACCGTGATTTGAAAACTGAGCTGCCTAAGGGTTTGCACAGCGCCTGTCACATGGTTTTCTCCACATCGCCACCTTGCAACGATACCTACTGTAAAGTCTCTCCAACGGTCAACATATAAGCATCCCACTGTATCCTAACATCTTTCCTCACAGCTGCAGTGTGTGTGTGTGTGTGTGTGTGTGTGTGTGTGTGTGTGTGTGTGTGTGTGGGGGGGGGGGGGGGGGATTTAGTGTATCATATAGAGTATGTCGTGAAGTGCAATGTATTGGGGATTTAGTCTAGTGTATCATATAGGGGGATGTAGTGTAGCATATAAGGTATGTAGTGCATTGGTGTAGTACAATATTTAGGGTTATGTGGTTTAGCACAGTGTGTGTAGAGGATGTAGTGTATTGAGGTAGTGTAGCACTTAAAGGGATGTAGTTTAAAAATGCAATGCAACGTGTGAGGACACACAGGGAGTTTATAGTAGAGGGCAGGATGTACTAAAAGAAAAATGCTGTAAAAAACCCTGTTTTTTTGTTTGCATTTTAAAATTTACTAAAGCACCACCCGATGGGCCTTCATTGCGAATGGTTACACCAGCACTAGCTGGCGTAACCACATAGAAGCCTATGGTTCCTCACAGCAGCACTGCTGTGTAATGATCAGACATGGATCCCTCACACAGCAGTGTAGCAGTTTATAAAGAAGCACATAAACAAGTAAACTACAAAGATCTGCACATATAAGTTATAAAAAGAAGTAAAGAGACAAGACAGACATATCACTGCATCAACTCTCATATAAAGGACAAAGTGGAACAAAGACAGAAACATGCCTTCACTGACACAACCAAGGAAAAATACATTTCCAAGAAACAGCTAATAACAATAAAAACAAGTGGTTTCTACGCATGTCTGCAATGCAAGGCATGTAAGAATGAAGGCAGAACTTCGACCAAACCGCAGAAAACTTTTACGTCAAACATCACAAGAAAAGAATACTCAATTAAAGAACCAATATCGTGTGAGACAGAAGGCGTACTATATCTGCTTTGTTGCCCTTGTGAAAAACAATACATTGGCCAAATGAAACAACAACGCAAAATCAGGTTTTCTGAACACATTTATAACATTAAAAGAGGACTCGCTACTCACATCCTGTCAAACCACTTTGCCCTTAATTTTTAACAAATATACAAATATATTTAGACCCCATTGGAATGGAATATGATTCCCACCGATATTCTGATGACCATTTCCGTTTTTTACAAATAATTTTTTTTTAATAAAGTTTTTTCTGCAATAAAAGAAAAAAAAGCAGCACCATTTTTAAACTTGAAAAAGTGCTTGATGCACGAAACGCATTGTTACCGCTGCCCACTGTGAAGACCCTGCTATCCCTGCCACATCCCGCTCTGCAAGCCGCCCCACACATCTTGCAAGTGACATCACATCACAGCGGGCGCCGGCGAGTCGGAGGCAAAAGAAGAAGCAGCTTTTTAACCACGCTGTGCCGCAAACATCTCCCGTCTGACCCCGGCGTCTGTAAGTAGAGGTAGGGAAAGTGCAGACTCACAGGACACAACAACCACTTTATTAAGATTGTAAACATTATGTTTTAACCAATATTTTTCTTTTCAGGTGCTTTGTGTGCTCTTAATTCTGTTCTATTCTATTTACCTTTCCTTTATCCCCCTTTTTTTATTAGCACTCATTCTCTTAAATATTAACTGTTTTTTTTACCTTTTGAGCTGCTTTATTACACAAATTAGCGCAGTGCCCTAATATTTATACAGTCTAAAATAACGCCTATGTGCGGTACAGTTGTTCATGGTCGAACCAGCTTGATAGTTTTTGAACATGTTTGCATTGTTCAAAATAAGGTTTTGGGTAATTTAAAAAGAAAACATTGACACCCAAAGAGCGAAGAAACAAAATGCTTTGCCTGGGTGCAGTGATTAGTGAGGATGCAACTTTTTTTTATTGCTCCTCTAGTTATTTCTTTGTCCTAAATCTCTCATATAATTGTTTTAAGAAGCTTGTCAGACACTAGAATCAGCCTCACTGGTGCCATAATGAATGCACTGGTGAATGCGCTCATCTGCAAAAAGTAAGGGGCTAAAGGCTCCATTATTCTCCCAGACATCCAATGAACATTCTGCCAAACAGATATTTATATTTTCCCATTTTACTTTAAGTATGTTCCTTTTCTTATGCTTCAACTTATGTTATTTACAATTTTACACCTAGGCATTCTTTGCATATATTCACGCATTATTTACAGGTCTCTAGAGGGACCTAAGCAATGCTTAATTAATTCAAAGCAGATTTACAGCACTGACAATGGTCTTGAGCTGTTAACTGCACTGCAGCTCAATCAATGTCCCTTGATCTCTTATTATACCTATAAAACTTTCAATTTTCGCCTCTGCCTCTCTCCCATAGCCTGCTCCTCCTCCCACATTTTTGCTGTCAGCCCCAATCTACGGCTGCTGTCTCTCAACAACAAAGCTGGTAATTTGAAAGTCTCAGTTGATCATGACTCCCGCAGAACAATCTGTAATGCATGTTAACAACCGCATTGTGTAGTCATCCATCTTCATAGAATGAGGGCCTCTCAGTGAAGTGCTGTGCTGCCCAGCCAGGGATAGGGAGGACTTGTCTCTTGCCTGATTAATAAAGGTCTATACAGTTTAAAGCAAACTTAGATAAATAGGGGAAGATCAGTGGCTCAAGCATCCATACTAGCATAATTGGTAAATTAGGTGTTCCTGCCTTTCTTCTGCACTCCCATTAAGAGCATATGTTTGTAAATAGCAGTAAAGAAGCTGACTAATGAAAACCAATTATTACAAGAAGCTGGCTTAAAACCTTCAAATGTTGCCTCCAAATTCACCTCTTCATATAAGTCTATCAGATTCCAGAAGAACTCACTAAACAACCAATAAATATGTCTACCCCATTGCACAGTCCACACATTAATACCCCTTTCAGACCACACTTTTTACCGGGTAAAATGCTGTTTTTTTTACAGTTTCAAAACGGTAATATGTGCAGTGTGAAAGGTCCGTTTTAAATTTACTGGTTCAAGAAAACCGGTAATTCAAAACGGTTAAAAAGCAGGGTCCTACCCGTTTCCGTGTCCCTGTGTAATGTGATGGGACAAAACAGCATTGAAATGGTAATACCCCTTTCAGACCGCACTTAAACAGGTAATATGCATTCTAAAATATGCGGTGTGAAACGGATTAAGGGGGGTATTCAAACACAGTCGTGCTCCCGCAGCCATCTCCCGACGGGGGAGATGGCTGCGGGGCCCTATTCAATGCTGTCTTCCCCGACAGCATTGAACAGGGTTTCACCGCAGAACGAGCCCGACAGCATAAGCTGTCGGGCTCGTTCTGCCGAGAAAAGCCGGAAATAGGCGAGCTCCTGGCCGGAGCTCGTCTATTTCCGTCATCAACTCGCGGCCACGCCCCCTTCTCGCCGCTCGGCGGCCGGGACATTGAATCCCGACCGCCGAGCTCCAGTCGAGCCAAGCGAGAACGGGACAGGGGCACGGCTGTCGAGCTTGCTAAGGCTGTCTGAGCCATTTTTTTAAACGTTTTAAATTACCGGGTCAATGCCATGTATGCGGTGTGAAAGCAGCATAAACTACCCTCATCCAATAGAATGAACCAGTACCAACACCGCTGTATGATTAAATCATATAGCCCACCAGGCTAGTACCAAAGCATACTTGCCTACCTGACCCTCTCCATGAGGGAGAAAATTCTCTGTTCCTGGACTTCCCTGGTAATGTATGATTACCATCACCTATGGTGAAACACCTATCTCCCCACAGGTGATGGCAATCATACATTACTAGGGAAGCCCAGGAACAGAGCATTTTCTCCCTCATGGAGAGGGTCAGGTAGGCAAGTATGTACCAGAGCATTTATTTATTTACAGTTTCTTATATAGAGCATAAGAAATGTCAATTGAACAAGAGGAAAATACAGTATATACGTATAGTATTTGGTTTCTTTTTTTAAATATACAACAGTAACCAATATATGGACTGTCTTCCTCTTCCCAGACAGACTAGGAAACATACTTATTTATCAAACTTTGTAGCTCATTTACGAATGAGTGATAAAACTTGTTGTGAATGAAAAAAACTCCTTGCGTAAGCCAATCAGCCCCTAACTGTCATGTGTTCAGCTCCTAACTGCAACATGTTTTACAAAATACAGTTGGGGGCTGATTGTCCACCACAATTTTATTTTAAAAAATATTAAAAAAACAAAAACAAAATATACCATACAAATATAATTGTTTACTGTATACTATAGTGATGCATATTTCTGACAGTACCATAAGTGATCAATAGTTTTAAACTATCCTTAGAAGCCTCCTATATATTAGCCAATGATGGGTGAATTTGGTGTATGTTGCCATCAAGAGTGTGGCATCAGTGCCCACCATCCACGCAGAGGCAGATTTAGGGGTGAGGGCACCCGTAGGCACAACATTAATGGCCGCCCCCTGCCTAATTGTATTATTTTTATTGATTAGTTATAAGCCCTCATTTAATGATTGCCAATTTAATATAATAATAAAAAAGCCAACAACTGTAACATTTTCTTTTATTATGTATACATATTTACTAAGTAGGACAACTTACAGGGGCAGTATCTGCATGTCCTATTCATTTACATTCTATTGAAGATGGAATGTGGTGCAGTACAGTGGATAATTTGCAGTTACTGGTACATTTCAGGCTGACAGTACTACAGTATCACATGCATCCAAGTGCAGCCCCCAAACATGTGCCGCCCCTAGGCACTGGGAAATTCGGCACTGCATCCACGGAGAAAACACAGCTTGCTATCAACCATAGACAATGAATGGTTGCATACCATTGACAGCAGATGGCTATTGCTTCTAATCTGCAAGAACTTGAACTGGCCCTGTATTTTAACATTGTAGATCAATACAGATCAGCATAATCAAAATGATCCCTTTAATGTGCCTTCATAGTAATACCAATAGGTGAAAAATATATACAAATGAAAAAAAAAAAAAATACTTGACACAATGGGGAATTGATCTTCGATCATTCTGTGAAAAACACTCGCTATACGCTCACTACAAGGTTTAACGTCTCAGCTGGATGTGAAAATGCCCAAACAGTTGTGATGAAAGACTGACACAATGAAAGGCTGATCTGTCAGGGCTCGGGTGTCTGGTGTCCCTGTCTGTGGCAGAAGTGAGCCAGTGGAGGGTTCTGGGTACTGGAACACAGGAGGTTTGAGGTAATGACAGCTTATAGAACACTGGGCACTGAGGACACAGCTAGGTGCAGGAGTTGATGTGACTCTAAGCAGAGGCATGGAGTTTAACCCTAAACCCCTAGTTTTCACTAGGGACCCCTGCAAGGAGGTTTGGACTTCGCTGCAATCGGAGTACAGGTCGCAGACCTCTGTCAGTGTTCACACACCTAACTGACCAATCACTGAGGAATAAGTAGTGATGGATTAGTGCAGGTGAACTTGAGTACCGTAGTGTTTATAATCTTTGGCTTGGACAAAAGAGTCAAGTGTCATGACGGCGCCCATGCAGCGTGGGACCGGCTTGGAATCAGCGTGGGATGCAGACTGAAACTGACTTTTATTTGCATGTGCTGGGATGAAGACAGGGCAGACGACTGACTTCCTGTAATGTCAGCCACCCATACTGGCACACATCGGCCTACCTGCATTGCCATTGTAATGCCCAGCGTTTTCATAGAGACACCCATGAAACGCTGGGCATTCCCATGGGCGTCACCTGTCCCGGCCGTCTCACACCCTTGGCCCGCCCCAATCGCTACGAATGGCTCGTGACTAAGCACCGAAGCCATTTGCACAGGGAACCTGCACATGCACATAAACTATTATGAACATGCACAGAACAAAAACATCCCTGTTGCAAATTCACTGAATTAATAAGAATGTTCCCCTATGTGCTATGCGAGTTTGACTATATAGTCAAAATCAATAGCGCAAGTCGCACCGTGTGTATACAGCATTACAGCTACTGTACATTGCATGTGACTCAGAATCAGGCCTTAAGTGTCAAACTCAGTCTGTATATAGGGTATATTACACTATTTTTACTTGTGAAAGGTACTGAATGGGCAGTTTATCTCTCAATATATATGCGTACATTTTTTTCCCCTGAGTTGTGCTGATTATTTATGACTAATTTGCAGCAAAATATGTGAATTGGCCTTTTGAGGAGCAAGCAAAGTTAAATTAACTAGGCCTTTATTTGTGTATATAGTTATAATGATCCAAAGTATTTCAATGTTGCTTTAAACAAATGAAATGTAAAAACACAAAACATTGTAGTTCTATGGCCTTGTACAGTTCTTGTAACCTATTTGTGCTTTCTAAGCTATGTAATACAGCTTAAAAGGCATTTGACTGAAGTATAGTACTTTATAATAATGTGGAATAGAAGAGAGTGCACATTTTATTGCATTTGCCGTGTATTGCTATTTAAGGTGGAAACTGTATATACATGCTGCCATTGGCATATCTATAATAAGTGCAGAATCCAGAGTCCTGCTTCAGAGCTGCAGCAGGGGAAAAAATGGCTTCCTCACATGCGCAGTTATGATTAGTTACTGGAACATCGTGGGCACCACATTCCTTGAAAGATATGTGCATGCACAGTCGATTCAATAGGCACAGTGCTAGAGTCTACATCAGTCCCTGCCCCAGTTGAGCTTACAATCTATATTCCCTACCACATGTATATGAACACACACTCATTCTAGGGTTAATTGGTTGGGAACCAATTAACCTACTGTACCAGTATTTTTTTGAATTGTGGGAAACCAGAGTACCGGGAGTAAACCCACACAAGCATGGGAAGAATATACAAGTCCACACAGTTAGAACCATGGTGGTATTACAACACATGACCTCAGTGCTGTGAGGCAGTAACGCTAACTGTTACACCATCCGTACTGCCCAATATATGACAAGAAACTCTAGAGGCACCAGAAAGCCCCTGCTCAAGGCCCCTAGAATTGTGGGGTCCTAGGGCAGCTGCCCAGTAAGCCCATGCGTTAAGATGGCCCTGCTAAATTGTAAGCTGTAGAACAGTCACTCCAATTCTCCTGAATCTGTCAGGGTCCTTCCTTATCTTTCTAAATGTTTTTCTCTTTCCAGCATTTCTGCTGTTGTTGAAAATTACCCTACGGCATTCAATCTGCAATGCTTACACAAATGAAAATGGAAGGAAGACACAAGAAAGCCTCTTTTATTGTACAGTTATTTCTTTGGAGTGAGCTCCACGCGTCCCCAAAATTGTTGTTGTCACATTGAATACAATTAAAAAGACATTAAATAACTCAGAAACTAGAGCATCAAAGCTGACCAATCAAAGCTTGATTAGCAGTTGAGTTTGTTGCCATGGAGATCTATTTTCATAATGCTAATAATGATAGCTTTTTCCAAAGCAAAGGACATTTCATACATTAAAATGACTGCGCAGTTTAGCCAATGAAAATGTAAATTCCTCCCTAACCTTTTCTCCCTTGAAAACTGAATCCCTGATTGCGTACAAAACCGTTGGGGTGATTTCAGATGCTTATATTATATTCAGTAAAAGAAATTCTTAAGACCGGCTAAATGAAAATATTTAACCCTTAGAAGGTGAAATAGTGCAATGTCAGTACAGATTTCAGTATGTATATTAAAAATAACTAAAATTAAAAAACAAAATAAAAGAACCATGGTAATTCTCCTTAAGGAAAGATGGAAACAATTAAATGAGATTGAACAGGATTCCTCATTTATCATGGGAACTTGCATTTGCAATAAAATAAAATAATATTGCAAGACACTACACTCAGAAAGATGGTTGCTCTGAATGTACCGTATATAGTATAGGTGTCTCTCCAGTGTAAAAAATAACAATTAAACAATGGGATCTATTTACTAAGCCTTGGATAGAGAAAGAGTGGATGGGGATAAAGGAGATTATTCTGGTCCCTTCTTATGGGCAATTCGTTCACATGGGGACCGATGTTGGGCATATGCGCAGCTGCATTTCTGCGCATGTGGCCACAGCGAACAGACTGTTCGCCGGGTGCACGCACCCAAGACAGCAAGTGGGGGGAGTGGGGTTGTGGTGGATAGTCTTGCCCTTGGGAACACCCAGTGTTTCATGGGCGTTCCCATGGAAATCAGCCGGTGATGTGGGCGCCGGGGGGCGGTCAGCTGACACCACCGGATGTCAGCTGCCTGCCCATTTCCGAAAGGCCACGCATATCTAAGGTTACATGAGAGTAACCTTATATGTGCCTGGGTCTTCCACATCATTTGAAAGTCGGCGACCATCCAAGGATGTGGGTGTTCCCCACAGCCTGTTAAACATCCATTTGCAGCATTCCCTGCGATCGTATGCGGCGTTGCGAGGGGGAGCGGCAGGCGTACTAGCATTTAGCGGGTGGCATCTGGTGGACTCATAAGGGTGTGAATTTGCATCCTTGTGAATCAACCAGAATAACCCCCAAAGTACCACCCAATCACCTCCTAACTGCCAGCTCACTGGTTGTGTTTTAAAAATGATAGCTAGAAGCTTGTTGGTTTGTACATCCCAATCCACTTTTACTCTTTCCAGGATTTAGTAAATAGATTCCAATGTCCCTGAAAAACTTACTAGAAATCATGATTTTAATCCCAGTGACAGCATCTTATGAAATTGGACCAGTATGTTAGGGTTTATTTAGTAAGATGGCATACCCTCCAACTGTACCTTTTTGACAACTACAGTTCTGTTTATTTATGGCCTGTATCTTTTTCTGTGTCTCCAACTGCCCATTGTAAGTATAGAAAATTGGCCTGGCCATGCTCCCTTTACCCATGGCCACCTTATTTTCCAAATTTGTACCTGTTTTTGCTCTTCAGATATAGGAGGGTATGAGATGGGAGTTCTATGGAAGATGGGATGTTGCTATGCTATCTATTAGAAGGTGATAAATAAATAAGGGTACTTGATTAGTTTCATGGCGGCACTTCCCAGCAGATAGCATCATATGCAAATTGCATGCAAATTGCATGTAAATATATCACACAATTTGCATGCGATTTGCATACGATTTGCCTACAATTCAATCCGTGATGCGATTTAGCTCACCACCACTATCCACGTCAGGCCAAAGCATGGCAAGGCAATGTGGTATGTGTCCTCCTGACCTGTTCATACCCCCACTATCCATGCCGGCGCTGAGTTCATTTTATAAAGTGTGGCAAGCACAGCGAGCCACCGAGCCCAAAGCGTGGTGAGTGGACGCGGAAAATGAGCCCGAAGCATGGCGAGCGCATTGAGCACCGCGAGGGGACATGGATTACTTGATGTGTATTCCGCTCGTTTTAAGTGGACCCTCGCGGGCCGCGCTGCGTTCGCCACGCTTCAGGCTCGGTGGCTCTCTGCACTTGCCACACTTTATAAAATCAACTCCATGCCAATGTGGATAGTGGCGGTATGAACAGGTCGGGAGTATGCATACCGCATCCCCTCGCGGGGCACACTACGCTCGCCACGCCTCAGGCTAACGTGGATAGTAGGGGGGTGTTAAATCGCATCGCAGATCAAATTGTATGCAAATCATATGCTAATCGTATGCCCATATATTTGTGTATGGTCAAACTTTGTTCTGGGTACCGCTCCTGATTTCTTCCAATTGAAACATTGTATGCTTAGGTGGGAGATTGTACACACAGAATCTCCTCACCAAAGTGTGATATAAATGATATACTGATTCACTATAACTGGAAATTGTATGCCTTCAAAGTGTTTACATGTTTTTCCAATTTGGGAGAAAAATCTGCCAAGGGAGACTTGTCCTACTTTCTCCAATACACACTGGGCTATTGAAGCAGTCTTTTTGGATATCTGTTGCCGACTAAATCAACAGACACCTAGGTATGATTAATATTCTGTACTAAGTGCATATAACTTATCACGACAACAGTTATCTGACAAATTTTGCCAAATCTGTATACCTTGAGTCACTTTTTTTGCTGTGAGCAAAAGCAGCATACAAAGGTGTATGGTCAAACTGTGTACTGGGTGCCGACATTTTGTTACGTCAACAATTGGCTTTCAACAACAATATATTTATATATCTTAGTAAATTTTCATCTCTCTATCCAGCGCATAATTCAGACATACAGTCTGAGAAAATAAGCAGTCTCTACACCAACAGGGAATTTAACCCTTTACATAGAATAATATCTCAAATTTGCCTCTAAACGAGCCCCAGTCTTATATTACTGGGCACACATCCTTACCTTAAAACAGGAGGTACCAACTAGACACACTCCTAACCCTACTGGGGGACCATACCCCCAATAGCATAGCCTATTCATTAACAGCTCCCTGCTATGTTTAACCATTTAGGCTATATAGTCATCCCTTTTGAATAACAGAAATAAAAGTTGTTTTAAATTACACAACTGTACATTTTCAAGAGTGCCCCAAGAAAAGAGTCCTCTTTCCCTCTCCACATAGTTACAAATGCAAAGATGTCATTGAGTTACAGTAGTAGTCAGATTTACAGTGGGATTTTTATTAAAAGCAAAACCATGTCGCATATTTAATAAATATTGCTGCTTTAAATTTTAAAACTTCCAAATTAAGGCTGTTTCAAAAAACCTAATACATATTACTTTTGGTCCTTTGACATGTTGGCATTAGTCATATTTAATGTATAAAGTTATATAAAGATAATGAATAACAAAAACATAAGATAATTAGATTTATTTAAAATAAACAATCAGGTTTTCGTAGAACCCTCTGCTTCACTTACTGACTGGAACGTATACTGACATGTTATTTTAAGTAGCATTTGTCAGCATGCTCCACAATATACAGTAATGAGCATTGCTGTATGTTTTGAATGGTTATTCTTGCATAAACTGCATTCTACGGTATGACATGAACTGCTTGAGAGGTTTCGCTTTTAGAACATACATTATAAAGGGTTTACATTTCACTGACCTTACATATTGATGTTTTACTGATTGATGCTAATATTAAGCCTTAAAGACATCTAATACATATAATTTTTATTTGGCAATTATTTGAAACATTTTAAAATAATCACTTACATGGTCAATGAGCTCCTTGACCAGACCATTCCATTGTCCTTTCTCATCTTGGGATCCATATCTGCCATCTTCTACTAAACGTATATCATATTCAAATCCCAGAATTTCTGACACTTTCTTTAGGAGGTCAATGCAAAAGCCTTCAAAACGATCCTTGCCAAACAAAGGAGTATCCGACCTCTTGAACATCACATAAGGCTCTTCCTAGATAAAAAAAAATAAATAAAATAAAACAATAATAAAGTGTTCAAGATAGTATATTCACATTTCCCACAAATTTCCTTAAGCACACTGTAATCAATACTCATGCTCAGAGCAGATCAGTTATTTACTGTCAGGGTATATATTGTAGCACATAAACGTTCTGTTATTGGATTGAATAATCGTGGTCACCTACTGTAGTAGTAATAATAGTAGTAGCAATATATTATGTATATGATGTATGGTGGTATAATTTGGATAACAGCCTTGTGTGTAAGTAGTACATTTATTTTCTATTGAATACAATAGAAAAAAGGTAACTAATGGGGACATACAGAGCAGATCAGTAGATGATGAATACGTTCATCATCAGCATACGTTGCACTTAAAAAGGACTAAAGTGGTGAGAGGGTTTTTGGTAGTAACAATAAGATCACAATGGCAATAATCAATGTAGGTGATAATGAGTGCATGGATTAGAGTTTGAGCAGTGTCTTGTGTAAGACATAGTCATAACTTGGATATGTTTTTTTAGAAAGTGGGGAACAAAATACAGTTTAAAGTCAAAGATGACTTTTAGGAGCAAGCTTGTGGGGTAGGGTTGTCGAGTTCTCAGCATTGATACAGATATCCAGTTGGTAACTACTTTTGGCCAGTGAAATATAATTAATTCTGTAAATTTGAGGTGGTGAGATGAAATGCAGAATGAAACGGCAGAAAGGCATTCTGTGACATGGATCATTACAGATGGATAAAAAACTCTGGAGAAGATGGGTAGATACAAGAAAATATAAGTATCCATGCTCTCTAGTGAGACCTCTGTGGTAACCTGGTTAAAGTTGTTCCAGCATCCCTGCACGACTACCTGCAAACAGCAGACACCAGGTGGTGAGCTGTATAAAACAACACTGATCCATGAGAATCAGTGTGTTTACAACAGAGAATATGGCTGTATCTGTTATACTTCAGTAAACCAGCACCACTGGTTAAGTAACTGAGCACAAAAGAGAAGAGAAAGAAAAGAGTGTCCTTTTATTTAGGTGCACCTAAATAAAAGGACACTTTTTTCTTTCTCTTCTCTTTTGTGCTCAGTCATGTTGTGTCCTATGGTAGCACACCGCTGATCCAATGACTGTGGTACCTACCATATAGGAGATATTGATAGGGGTTCACCCATAATCATTGAGTCTTGTGCGATTGACAATCCCTCCCCCCATTTTTCTGGTTAAGTAACTGGGCTGCTTATAGTTTGAGTCACCTTCACGTATGTGTCTCTACATAACTCTGCAAATAGCAACAACTGCACTCACATCATTACCAACATAAACCAATGTTTTGTTGACTGATAAAAGCTTCAAAGTACATTGTGAGGACTTCCTTATTCAAGACCTCTGAGTCTTTTAGTTTTTTTGGTATAGGAATATAGGTACTTGTTTCCTAATTAAGGTATGCGATGGCATGCGATGGGACCCGATTTTCGGGTCCTAAGAGCAGAACTGTACAATTTTAATATTGCGTCGCATCGCATGCCATTACAATGGCATGCGATGCAATGCAATTTTTAATTGTACAGGCACCCTGATGGGTGATTACTATGTTAAATGCACCCCCATTGTTAACGCCACCCCGAAGCGTGGCAAGCGCAGCAAGCCCGCGAGGGGCGGCAGTTCGCATCCTCCGACCTTTTCCTACCCCCACTATCCACGTCAGCGTGGAGTTTACTTTATATAGTGTGGCGAGCGCAGCGAGCCACCGAGCCGGAAGCATGGCAAGGGGACACGGAATACATGTGAATTAATCCACGTCCGCTCGCCACGATTCGGTCTCGGTGGCTCGCTGTGCTCGCCACACTATATAAAATAAACTCCACGCCGACGTGGATAGTGGGGGGTATGAAAAGGTCGGAGGACGCGTACCGCTGCCCCTCGCCACGCTTCAGGTTGGCGTTCATAGTGGGGGTGGTGTTAACAATGGGGTTGCATTTTACATAGTAATCACCCATCAGGGTGCCTGTACAATTAAAAAAATTGGGTCTGATCGCATCGCATGCGATGCGATCAAAACGATCAAAACAATGGAATAAGATGAAAATCATGGGCGCCGTGCTAGAAAACAAGTACCGGAATATATATTTGGCACCCCTCCCATACTTTATAAAACGACAGCATGCAACTTTGCCACACAACAGGAGTGTAATCCCACAAAGAACAGTAATGGCGATATAAATGTACACCTAAATAAAATATTGCCAAACAGTAGCACAATCTTATTCACTTTACAGCACCTGCAGTACCCCTGATTTATATTACACCACACAGTAGTACCCCGTAAACACATTATACCCACAATAAAGCCACTTGCACATAATACCCACAGTAGTAATGCAGCTTAAACATAATACCCACAGTAGTATTACACAAATAATGCCCACAATAGTTGTGCCCCATACACAGATAATGCTCACAGTAGGTGTACTCCCTATTGTAGCCTATTGGGCACCACAGATGGTGTAATGGTTATCATTACTGCCTCACAGCGCTGAGGTCATGGGTTCAATACCCACCATAACTGTGGGTTATGGTGCATAGTTTATATATTCTCCCCGTGTTTGTGTGGGTTTATTCCGGGTACTCTGGTTTCCTCCCACAATCCAAAAATATACTGGTAGGTCAATTGGCTTCAAACAAAAATTAACCCTAGAATGTCTGTGTGGTAGGGAATATAGCTTGTAAGCTCCACTGGGGCAGGGACTGATGTGAATGTTCAACTATACTATACTGTAAAGAGCTGTAATATGTATGTGCTATATAAGAAACTGTTAATAAATAAATAGCCTCCAGTGCCCATCATCTACTGCTGCAGTTTAATAATAAAAAGAGCAAAGGTGGAAAAGCTGAAAGATGGGTGGGGCTACCACTCAAACATGTCTACAGTCATGCTGGCTTCTGGCCCTAGCACAGATTGCACGTTTCTGGTTACATGAAAAGGATCTGCGTCTACCAAGTATGGAAAAAGCTGTACTGAACAGGCTGGCAGCTTCTGGGTTACAATGACACAAGCTACTGGCTTACTTGCATGTTGCAGCCAGACCAACGCCCTCTATGTTTGGCACCCTAGTTGATTGCATCATTTTGCTAATTTCAAATCCAGCCCTAAATGGGCCTAACTGTACAGGCAATACCTATTGGGTCCAAGCTTGGAGATTGCAGCAAACCTCCAATAATGGCTGGTTAATGAGGTTTGAATGCATGTTAGGCCTTCGTACATCTCAACCACAGCAACTATTTAGGCAAGACTATATTAATTGAAATGAATCGCTGCTTTTTATTTTAGTGTGAACTGAAGAATATGTCATTCTGATTTTATATATACTGTACATGTGTAGTCTGTGATCACAAAAGTAGTATATAAATAAATACAAACAATGTTTTAATTATCCAGAAATTCCATTGTCTACTATTGTCTGGATAATTTTCATTTAGAAGTCAAATATCTGCTTCTTCTTAAAATGCATTATACACCTAGTTAAAACTAAGTTTATCTTCCTTGCCCCTTTTTCTACTTTTCACCTACAGGATTGACCTTGTAAAGGTCAGTGTATCTCGGCAGAATTAAATGGTAAGGTTCATAAACAGGGACATACTGTGTCTGCAAAATATGCTGTGCACATCTGTATATCCTGGCATCCCCTTTAAAAAAAATAAAAAAGGTATTTATAGTAATGTGTTCATAAAATGCAAATATGCAATTATTAGCAAGCCAACAGCTTTTATAAATCATAAGCCACTATTAATTTTCTGCTGTCACAGAGTAGCAGTATGCATATATTACGAGCTGCTAAAATGTTGTAATGTACACTGCATTTTACATATTTTTGCTCAGATAATTCCTAACTGTATGAAGCTCCTCACAGCCTATTTTCCTATTTATTAGTACAAAATGGACAGGGATTGAATTTTAAGTCACCAACTAATTTTCTAAATTGATTCTGTGGCCAAAGGTGTCCAAGATATGGAATATTGTGAGCTGTGAAATTGCTGTGGGAGAGTGATTTTTGCTGCCTGGGTCATGGATCTCTCCCTCAATAAGTCATTTCAATATTAACAACAAAAAAAAGGAAAAATAAAATACAAAGTATGGCCATCTAGAAATTCACACTGTGGCTTTTCCATACGATTAGATTCCATCCGTAAGGCAGTACGGATGGTGTAATGGTTAGCATTACTGCCTCACACCACTGAGGTCATAGGTTTGATTCCCACCGAGGCTCTAACTGTGTGGAGTTTGTATATGCTCCCCGTACTTGCGTGGGTTTCCTCCGGGTACTTTGGTTTCCTCACACAATCCAAAAATATACTGGTAGGCTCATTGGCTCCCAACAAATTATCCCTAGAATGTCTGTGTGTGTGTGTACATGTGGTAGGGAATATAGATTGCAAGCTCCACTGGGGCAGGGACTGATGTGAATGTTCAAATATTCTCTGTAAAGCGCTGCGGAATATGTGTGCACTATATAAGATACTGTTAATAATGATAATAACAATCAGGGCAACCTGTTTTTTTTAACAGGGCTTTAAGAATAGTTCAACATAACCGAATCAGGCATCTTCAGACTGATGAAAATGTAAGGATAAATCTAGAGCAGTAGCCTGAAATCATCATATTATTTATTTTCACAAAGGCATAAATCCCACAGCAAACTACAAAAATAAAAAACAAAGTGAGATGGAGAAAATGTAAATAAAAAGTGCAATTATTTATCAAATTACATTAAATATAATTGTACATTAGTTTGTGCTATAAAATGTGCTAGTTTTTCTCAGAAATTTGTGATGTGGTTCATTTTCTAGCAAATGAGGTTGTCAATGAGTGCTTAGATATTTCATTGACAATAACCCGTTGTATTGTATTACTACTTGTATTGTACTAAATGTTATGAGAACAAACCAAAAAAATCTAAATCCTGTTCTAAAAATATGTATTTAAAATTGATGAACTTCTTTATGCCTGGAAAATTGCAGGAGCAGGCTCTACCAAGAAATTTCCAGGCATGCTACTGTTTGCTAGGTGTGCGCCAGTGGTGCCTCCAGCTGTGCACCACTGGTGCACACACATCCCTTGCATCGTCCCTCCCCCCCCCCCCCACCATAGCATGCCTGTCCTCTTCCCCCCCGGCACGTTACACCCTGCCGTATGATCATATGCCGAATCGCCGGGGCCCCCTTGCAGCTTTCCACCGCCGATGCCAGGCTGCTCAGAAAGTTTGGGGCCCTTTGGGAGCCTGAAAGTGCCTTTGGGCACCTGAACACACAACTGTCCAAACAACTGAGTGCACCCAACCCCAACCCCCCTCTCACCAACTATCATACACTGGAGCTCCTCAGCGGCTGCCCCCCGCTGACGCCAGGCCTCTTTAGAAGCAGCAGCCCTAGGGGAACAGGGGCAGCTGAAGAAGGCAGTGGCTGCCCCTTCTGTGGTGAGTATTTCTGAGACTCCACATTTCAAAAACGGCACATTCCAAAATGACTGGAAACCGTCACCAAAAAGGTTTCACTACTGGGGTGAGGACCCCTCCAAGAAAGCCCCTTCCATTTGGCTGAATTATAGGAAGTGGCAAGCCCACAACTAATAACAGTCTCTGGAGTGGTAACTATACATATGCTGATTTGATAACATTGCCAGTACTGTGCATATGTTTTATTAACCCCATAGACTATTACTAACAAAAAGGACTCACTAACACATCTGCTTGCTAATCACTAATGGAACTGTGTTCATCTATATTCATATCCATCCTCATCCAATAAATTGAAAATGTCCTTCATTACTTCAAACTTTTTCTGTTCATATATACATTTCAAGTGAAGTTAGTTGTGGATTATATCCGCTATTTTTAGCAAAAAGCATCTTCCTGGACTTTCCCCATTGTCCCTCATTATAGATACATTGCCTATCTGCTTATTTTAATCTATTGTGGATCCACAGTTATTTTTAGGAATATTGCTTGATATTTTTGTCTCTACATGTATGTTTATTTGTGTTTTTATTGTTGATTTTTATAAAATGTACTATTAATTTTAGCACAGTCTCTTTTATCTATTTATAGTTTTGCTTTTTATGTGGTTTTCGAGTACCCACATCTGACTGCTGCTCAAATAATAGGTTAAAATGAGTCATATGTTCTGGGAGCCTTCTGATCTGTAGCGAACATCCATTTTTTCCTATTTTTTACAATAGAAGTTGCTTTATCGGAAATTATAATCCTGAGGAGAGTGAGAAAAGTCATTTTGGTATGACATTGCCGAGTTTTCTAACAGGTTGACACCAGTATGCCTCTTCGTAAAGCCAATGATACAAAAGTTCCCTGTCTGTGAATAAGCTGCCATTTTGTGTTACATACTGCTTCTGGTGCTGTTTAAAGACATACTCCCACACATTGGGCTGTCATATTCATGCAATCTTTACTTCATCACTACCACTTGTTCGCAGGTATTTTCTTAAGTGTATAGTGGTTACAATAGCATTTCTTTGCCAAGAATTTGTTTTTTGAGCTTTCAGGCGAGGAACTGATGTCCTGTAAAATGGAGCCAAAATGGAATTGGTTAACATAGACACAATTAACTGTCTAAAACAGTGCATTTGGATGGGAGCTTTCATTCTTGCTTCTACTTCCAAAGGATTGTTTCACAGTCAATTCTTATTTGGAACTACTAGTCTTCTTGGTCTCCTTCTGGCATAGAGATTCACCCCTCAGCAGCAGTAGCAGTCCTAGCGTAGAATCCTAGATACTGTAGGTCATGAATTTGATTCTCACCATTGCCCTAAATGTGTGGACTTGGTATTTGCTCGCCATATTTGGGTGAGTTTCCACTGGTACTCCAGTTTCTACCCACAAACCAAAAATATACTGATAGGCTAAATGGCTCCTAACAAAAACAACACACTAGTGTATAAGTGAGTGTATGTATGGGAAGGCAGACTAGACTGGCCAAGTGGTTCTTATCTGCAGTCAAATTCTATGCTTCTATGTGGCAATATTAGCACACTTACACCTAATGAATGTTATTATTTTTCAACACAATACGTATAATCAGTATAAGCTGCTTGTGTCCTATTAACATTGTTTTGCGAATAAGAAGCATTTTAATGGAAATGGCTGGTACAGGTTGAGTATCCCGTATCCGAATATCCGAATATCCGTTATCCGAATTATTCCAAAAACCATACATTCCAGAAAGTGAAAAAAAAAACATTTTTTTTGCTAAAAATTCACTGGGGACATTTGTACCAGCACTACTGAGGACATAATATGTAACTGGTACTATATATGTACAAGAAAATGATTGCTTGGCATTCAAATTCAATATCTAAGATAGTACACAAATTTTGTTTCATGTTTTGAAACCTTGTTTTTTGAACAAATAAAATATATGTGTGCATTTCATGTGTTTGATGTGTTTATACAGCATAAATGCAAGATACTTCAAAATACATCATACAGAATAATCCGTTATCCAAAATTCTCCTGGTCCCGAGCATTTTGGATAGGGGATACTCAACCTTTATTGCCAAGGCATGGTTAGAAGGATTGTGTAACTTACAAGCAGGCTAGAAATATGTCTTACAGGTCGAGCAATTATATTTAACCAAGTAAAAAGCTATCTCTATAACAATATTTCTATTTACTGGATAACAATTATATCTTACCAGCACAGTAGTGACAATGAGTGTCCGGTTTGTCAAAGACTCACTGACATTTGGTCCTCGTCCTTTAGCAACCTCAGTGATGTTTAGGCCATCAGTGGGGTTCCATGTTCCCACCTAAGAAGGAATAACATATTTTTATGTGTTTAGAAAATGCATACTCCCATGGTGAATATTTACAGTAAATCTATAACACTGAATGGTATTAGTAACCAGTCTTAAAATTACTGCATGATAATAGAATTCAGAGATTAGGTTACATGTATTTGCACAAATGTATGATTCAAACCTAAAATCAAGACTTCTCTGTATATTGGGGGTGTATATTGCTATATCTAGGTGTGGGGTGCGGCACCCCAGAAATTAGCATAAGCCAGAAAGCCCAGAGCAGCACACCAGTGAAAAAAATAATAAAAGTGTTAATAAGTATAAGTGATAGGAAGGCAAAGCTATTTAGAAAAAGTGATACAAAAATAATGAATGTACTGTAAGTAAAATAAATAAATAGTGTTAGTGAAGAGATTAGTGGGTGTTATGCTGTGTACACATGGGGCGATATGATTGCTGGCGATATATTGCTAGCAATATATCGCCAGCAATTATAATGCTCATTGTCTCCTTTTCATCAGCGATGAAAAGGAGACACTTCTACTGACACGGGGTGGGGGGGAAAGATCCGAAGGGAGGAGGGAGCAGCAGCAGCAGACGCTCATGCTGCTGCTGTCACGGGGCGAAGGGGAGAGAGACCAGGAGGGAGGGAGCAGCAGTAGCCATCTACTGTCACGGGACGGGCAGGTGGGCGGGGAGAGACCAGGAGGGAGGGAGCAGCAGTACGTAGCCGTCTGCTGTCACGGGGAAGGGGGGGAGCAGCAGCCCTGACCTCCTGCTCAGCACCAGGGGAAGCCGCTGGTCGCAGGAGCATGCTCCTGCGACCAGAGAACATTAGTGGGTACACACGGAAGCACGCAGCTGCCAGCAGCACTCCAAATCTCTGGCAATATGGTCGCTCAGCAACCATATTTCCAGCGATTTCAGCCAATATCGCCCCGTGTGTACGCACTTTTAGAATGTAATAATGTCCCACCTCAGAGCCAGATTGGTGTAATATGGGTGTGGTGTTCCTGGATTGGTGTGGCTGGATGGCTCTGAGGTAGCACACTATTATATTCTAACATCCACCCAATCTCCCTGAAATGGATTTTCACAGCAGACAACTACCGTAATGTTACTGAAGAAATAAAAGGTGCATTTACTGTACTTGCAGTGGCGGATTCAGGGGGGGGCACCCGGGCATGTGCCCCCCCTGTCATTCATTTTGTAGATGAGGACCAGAGCTTTCCAACGAACCCAGCCCCATGTTTCTAGCCCCCCGGGAAACGGAGATATCGCCTGGCAAAGCTGTAACATTTTTTCCCCATAGGATAATATGGGACCCGGCTGCCAGTTCCCCCCCCCCCCCCCTGGCATCACAGGAGCTTGTGGTTGATGTCATTCAATTCCAAATCGCTGGGCCTTCATTATGATACCAGGCTGGTCCATATCGGTCAATCGGTTCCAGAGATATTGCGTGTAAACCGATTTTTATTTTTTATTTTTATTTTTGAAATGTAATTTCATGGCTGTTCATGTTCTTTGAGGGCAGATTACTCTGGAACCAAACGTTCCAGTTTCACTGGACCAAAATCATTCAAAGCCCACTCAAAAGTTCTTCAATATGATACTTGTCTCATATAAATGGGTCAGTTAGTTCCGAAGATATAGCCGGTTAAATGAGATAACTGGTTAAAGGGGGGAGGGGTGGTTTTCTCTCCCCCTCACACCAGAAAATGCAGGGACTAGGCTGGTGTAAAAGGGGCCAACCTGGGAATGCATTTTCTGGTGTGAAATGGGTATTATTTCAAATAGCCGGGACCTGCAGTGCTCTGAATACAGCCAGGCTCTGCCACTGTCAGTGGCTATCACTTCTGCCTGGCGGCGGCTGTCCCCCATTTACCACGAGCATGTATTCCCCATTGGCAATGAGCATGTAATCCCACATGACAACGAGCATGGAACCTCTGGCAATGAGCATGGAACCCTTGGCAATGAGCATGTAGATAAGCAGCACTTACTGTATGTAGCATAATTTTTAATAGGCATTATGGTGTTTGGCATAATACATAATGGACATCATGCCGTGTAACTTAACGTGCAATGGACATTATGGTGTAAATGTTTAATGCGCTCCTTTGGTGGACAATGTCCCTGTTTATGAAGCGTATTGTGAATTTTGTCTCAATCCGTGTGGCATTATGTGAATTTTGTCTCAATCCGTGTGGCATTATGTGAATTTTGTCTCAATCCGTGTGGCATTATGTGAATTTTGGCTCAATACGTGTGACATTATGTGAATTTTGGCTCAATACGTGTAGCATTATGTGAATTTTGACACAATCCATGTGGCATTATGTGAATTTTGGCTCAATCCATTTGGCATTATGTGAATTTTGGCTCAATCCATTTGGCATTTTCTGAATTTTGGCTCAATCCGTGTGTTATTATGTAAATTTTGGCTCAATCCGTGTGGCATTATGTGAATTTTGACACAATCCATGTGGCGTTGTTTGAATTTTGGCTCATTCCATTTGGCATCATGTGTAAGGGGCAAGTATAATGGGGTCTAGTATTTTGTAGCATAATGTGTAGAAGTTGTATATGGTGTTGTACACTACACTCAAGTACATGCCCCCTGTTGAGTGGCCACACACCCTTTTCCAGAGCACGCCTTCGGCGCGCGCACAACTACATCCTTCACTTTTGTTGCCATGGTGGGCCTATTTTTAATCTCATTGCCACCCTCTCTCTGCCGCTCTCTTAGCATGTACACTGGCACCACTAACACTGGCCCTCCCCCACCTAAACCCTCTTTTATCATGGTGCCCCCCTGTCATTTTATCCTGGATCCGCCCCTGTGTACTTGCAGTATCATATTGTGCTGGAGGTATATTTAATACAGTTTAACAGATTAAATAAAACTGCCAGTGTTAAGCCAAATATAGAAAATACATTTTGTTTAAAAAAAAAAGCCCTTAAACTATCCACATACGTGGAGACCATGCCAAGTGTCGAGAAGGGATCACTGCATTATTTGGTCAAATCTGGCTGTACAGCACTGAAGACTATTAGCAGGCTTTCTTCCAGCCACATTGGGGCCTATTAGTGCAGTTTGAAAATGACTAAGCACACAGGTCAATAACAATCATGTCCCGACCAAGAAGATGATGAAACTCACTGTCAACATTTATCTCTTTTAATCTATGTGCTTATTTTACAGCACTAGTAGAATAGACACAAAACAACAGCGAAACAGAAGGTAACAGAACTATTGTTTCTCAAATGTGTTGTACTGTATCTGCGTGTATGACTATGCATATGCTGCAGATATCTCCAAGCTTAGATTGAAGCAAATATGACATAAGGGAACCATAAACTGCATTTTAAGACTTTACTATAGCAATGACATCCAGCCTTATATACAGCATTCTCCCACGTCCAAAGGCTCCAGATGTGCTATCATTTTCAGTACATCGCTACTGTTGGTAACCGCATAGCAAATTCTAAATACAGTACTGTATCTTCTTAACTTGGCTGCTAAGCATCCCAATCGACAAAAGTTAAACCTTTAGGTGGCTCCAGGGCCGGCGCTACCCACTCAGCAGCTCCTGCAAAGGCGCCATGCTGAAAAGGCACTGTCTCCCTCCCTTCTCTGCTAAAGCTGCCTCAGCCCTCACTCACTGCCTCCTGCACGCCGCCTGCAGCGCCTGTCTGACAGTGGGCGGGCGGCAGTATAAAGAGCTGCTCCCTGTACAGCGATTGCACACAGCCAGCACACCACCCGCAGTGCCTGTCTGACAGTGGGCCACAGTATGGAGAGGCTGAGCAGCTACCTGCACCGCGCACACACTGTCCTTCTCCTGTGACCTGTCCACTCTTCCTCATGGTTACTTGCATGTTTATAACAATTTTTTTAATAATTGTAGATTTTTTATATTAATTTAGACACTTTTTAAATAATGGGCTGGGTTATGTGAGTAAAGGTGGCCATACAAGCTGCAATAGCAGCATGCGATGCGATGTGCGCTCCTGCGGGCATCGCACAGTACAAAAAGTATGTGTTGCACTGTACTGCTTTCGGATCGCATCGCACACACATTGCATGCATGTCATGCGATGCGATCTAGCCCATAACGTATGCGATTCTCGCAGCGTGTATGGGCACCTTTAGTGCCTGCAACATTTTGCGGACACAGCACTGAGATGGTGTATGCATACATGCACCCGAGATCCTCCATAGGATCGCATGTTGCATACGCTCCCACAATCGGGCTGCAGCTTGTTGCAATGGCAATGTGAAAAGGCGCAAAATTTATGGTTTGCAGGAGGGCTCCAGACACCCTAGCACCGGCCCTGGGTGGCTCCTTACATCTAATGATGCGCTGATGGCATATAGTAGTACTTTATAACCAATAATTTTGACTATTACTTATTACTAAAACATCTCATCACATGTCTAGTGCAATTGCTGCTTATATTGAGCTAGACACCACTCGGGATCAGTGCTTGGGATGCATCTCAATCAACATATGTATCATTACATCAGAGTAGACTATATCATACACCTATTATTCTGGACAGGAAGTGGCTATACCACCTGAACAGATGGGTTGTGGAATGGTGCGTTTAACAGTGTTTGGTTCTGTGTGGATGTGTTTGTTCGCTCTTTCTATTCTTTAGTGTCACCGTTAATTCAAAATCCTTAAACTCTAGCAATGTGGTCCATGAACATATGCCGTTACTCTGCATATAATTTTTTTTGTAGACCTAGCACTGAATTTACATAGGTTTAAGTGGTTAGTTTACTCGTCTCTGACATTTATCTTATGGCACAACAGAGTTTTTATTTATAAGATGCTCTAGTGGCACAAGGGTTAAACCAGGGTCTCAGCAGACATCGCTCTAGTTTATTGTAGGATTAACTAAAGACCGAATAAAGCAGCTGCAGATCCCTGTCATGTATACTGGAAAAGTTCCTGTTTACACAGTAAATAGATTAGTAGAATAGACTGGCTAGTAAAGCAGCAGACCAAAGCATTGTATTGATTATAACTAATTTTGATGAGGAAGGCAAGGGGTCACTGGAAGAGGTGAGGCCTAAAGAGGCAAAAAGCAAGGGAACCAGTTATTTATTGGTAGGATAATTGCCAAACATGCCTATATTTTCCCGTGTATAGTTAATCCTGTCAATAGCAATTTTTTTTAGATTAATTGACTATAGTACTAATGTGCTATACATTCTCTAGTTCTGTATGCAGGATGCAGCTTATGTAGATTTTGTATTTATACTGTAATGACCCTTCTCTGCCACTTCGACACTTCTGTGTCTAGATGCTATCTCTACACCATATATGCAACTACTAATTGTGGGTGATCGATTGCTCATAGATCAACTGAAGCTCTCTTAAGGTGGAAACAAATAACCGTCTGGTTGTCTATCACTTTTGGATCCAGTTTGTACGAGCGCAGAAGCAATGTTGTGTGTTTTTTATTAAAGTTTATAGAATAATATGACATTTTAAGTCCAAAGTAAACTTGAATTTGAATGCCATCACTGTTGTATATTTGATGACAATCATATGCATCTGAAGTAAACACACACATTAGGGTGTAATTAAATTAAGGATAGAGTGTAAATTGCCTTTGCCACAGCATTTAAATGATGAAAATGGTAGCCCTTCTCATATCCTCTGTCTAAAATTCTAATCTGCTCAAAAATGTTGATTACTATGGGGTAGAGATCACTTTTGAGCAGGATCACACTACCATATAGTACGGCAGCTGGTGCTCATATACAGCTGAAGGATTCGGTTCTCCCTCAATTGAATTGAATGCAAGTGTACATACTGTAAGTTCGGCTCTGCAAATGCCTAGAAAACCAGTGAAACCATTCCCAATCAAGGCCATGTGGATGTTTAAGTATGAAAAAGTAAAGAAAAAAATAAAACAAATCAGGAAAAACTCATGTACTGTAGACCTTTTCATGTATCGACCATTGTCATGTGGATATCTTGCTTATATCGACGTTTTGTTAATGTTGTCCTTGTGTATATCAACCTTTTGTCAATATCGACCTTGTGCATGTCAAACTTTTAGTGTTGACCGACCGACTGTCTGTCTATCTAATCTCTGTCAACCAGTTATCCAGATACTCATATCCAGAAGAGTTATTTTCTATTTGTGGTCTCCCATGGAGCTTCCACTCAGCCGTAATAATGCATACCTCCCAACCTCTACCAAAGGGGCGTGGACTTGCAGTGATGCCAAAGCCACTAGCTATGCCCCAGTTTTACGTAATAGGGTGCATGGCCAGTGCTGTGTAAACTGCTGGCCATGCCTCCAGCCCCTCTGCTTCCTTGAATAGTTGCTGCTCTAATGCAGGGGGGACTCCAAACTGCCCCTATCCTCACACCGCAGGACACTCCCAGCCTCAGGTGGTTGTAGGACTATCAATATCCAGATGGTCTTACATCATTAAATCCCTATCTATTACTCAGGAGTTTCAAGAAAGACTTTGTCCGCTTGGAAGTTGCTACCCTTTAGGCTGACTTGATGCACTTGGCATTCCTTGATAACCAGAAAAAGGTGGTGGATGATTATCAACCAAGATGAGATTTTTTCCAAGGGTATACCATGATTATACAACATCAGGGAAGACATGCAGCTTGCAATACTGGATGATCATGGGCAGCATCATCTGGCATACACAGTAACTTCTGACTGGCCAGCAACACTGTAACAGACAACAGGAAGATGTAATGTTCCTTTTCTTAAATAGTGTACAGGAGCAGACAACCCACTTAGGTTCTATTGCTAACCTCACAGCACAAGGCTCAGTGCATTGTATGGGCTCATGTACACAAAAAATAGTGGCTCTGTTATGGTGTTTTCAGATGGCATCCATTTTAATCCCTAATACATCTGCAGACAAGACTGACTGATACTAAGTAACCAGCCTTGCGGATCATTTGCAAACACAGAGGTCTGTAGCTACCATATTAATTCTGATGTAACATTATGGGCGGTATTCAATGAGCTGAATCGTTTGTCACAGCGATTCAGTTTTTTCATTCGCCAGCCAATCGCCGGTTTTTTGCTGCCAATCGCCATGCATGGGGATTCGTGTGGAGTCGCCGAGTCACCCTATTCAACGTGGCTGAGAATCGCCGGCCCTAACGGCGATTCTCAGCCAACCCTGCGTTTCCCAAAACAGCGTCAGTAATGTCGTCAGTGTTTAAAAAAATGCAGTGAAATGCAAGAGAAATGCAAATTACCCTGAATAAACGCTTCCAATACTGCAGACGGCAAAATCGGGGTAATCTGCACAAAGGGCAAACGAAGGAGTGAGGTGGGGAGGAGAATCATGGGTAAGTGAGGTGCACCATGGGTAAGAACAGTGCTTTGTGGGAGAAAAAAAAAATACCTCAAAAAATTAAATATATATTTGTATAGCACTTCTACGACCATCACATCACACAAGGGCAGCAAATAATAATACATTACACTTGCACAGTTAAATAGAACACTTAAAACCAATTATTTGACATGTTCCTATCAAAGTTCACCAGAAAAAAATGACGAGGGACACTCGGTGAGGAACGGCGATATGTAACAAGAAAAAGGAATCGCCAACTTCACATTGAATACACTTTTGGCGATTCCCCTCGACTACCGTCGATTCCCCATGCAAAATCCTATAGACTAAAAACGGCGATTTTTAGAGAATTACATTTGGCGATTGGTGCTTCATTCACCGGTCCTCAACGGCGATTATAGGTCATTGAATAGGGTGATTCGCTTATACAGCTCATAAAATCGCCGGCACACATGAAAAAAACACAGAATCGCCATAAAACTTGGCGATTCTGGCTCATTGAATACCGCCCAATGAGTCAGCCTACTCGTTCAGTGGTTTTGCATTGAATAAAACACATGTGGGATGAAGTTGAATGTGATTATTAGGAAATTGTGGACCATTATTCAGAAGGCATTATGTATACTGTCTCCACAGTACTTGTCAGAACCCATGAAGTTTATGCCCATTTTGCATCTGTGACTTTGGGTGAAATTGCAGATTTGCCTCTATAACTCATCCTGATTTACTAAAAGGGGAGGTTCTGGTTGCGGCAGGGATTGCGGCGGATATCATTTAATTGTGGCCATGAGCATACTGTACAGTGCTGCAGAGGGGTGGCCACAATAAGTGCCAGGCCACACATAACGGTGCAAGCAAGTCCTGTTCAGAGGGACTTGTTTGGCTGGACACCAGCTCCTATGCGGCCATCCACACATTAGTGGCAGGGCCACAGCCGCCGAGTTCTACCACAGCATACTGTGGTTGGTCCAGACAGCAGGGTGGCAGGATTTCAGGGCAAACACATTTCAATGTATGTGTTCACACAGTGTGGCACAACCAGATCCTGGCAGTGGCCAGATCCTGTTCTGCAGGATCTGGCCACACCACTGTGAGTGACCCCACACAGCCTCCTTGTGGCAAAGCGGTTCCTGCTGAATGGGATTTCCTGCAGCTCAGGTCTGCGAGATGCACTTCACGGAGAAAGTGGATGGAAAGCTGGTCTACTCTACCATGAGTTTAGAAAACCTTCTGAAACTTGGGAATTGACATCATATTTTGGTAGCATAAACAAGTATGCCTAAACATCTGCCCCTATATGTTATAGGGTATTATTTTCTTTGCTTTACTATGTCTGAATAAAAAAAACTAGGTACTTGTGTATTACAACCGATTGCATACGATGCGATGCGACGCGATTTTACACGACTATTCGATTAAAAATTGTACAAGCACCCTAATGGGTGATTTTAAGCACCCTAATGGGTGCTTACAATGTAAAATGCACCCCCACGCCACCCCCCCACTATAAACGTGAACCCGAAGCGTGGCGAGCGCAGCGAGCCCGCTAGGGGTGGCGGAACGCGTCTTACGACCTTTTCATACCCCCACTATCCACGTCAGCGTGGAGTTGATTTTATATAGTGTGGCGAGCGCAGCGAGCCACCAAGCCCGAAGCGTGGCGAGCGCAGCGAGCCCCTCGAGGGGACGCGTATATCTGTGAAGTTATGCACGTGCGCTCACCGCACTTCGGGCTCGGTGGCTCGCTGCGCTCGCCACACTATATAAAATCAACTCCACGCCGACGTGGATAGTGGGGGTATGAAAAGGTCGTAGGACGCGTACCGCCGCCCCTTGCGGGCTCGCTGCGCTCGCCACGCTTCGCGTTCATGTTTATAGTGGGGGGTGGCGTGGGGGTGCATTTTACATTGTAAGCACCCATTAGGGTGCTTATACAATTTATAATCGCATCCCATCACATTGTATGGCATTGTATGCCATATACAATGTCATTCAATTTTTAAATTGTATGCCATTGTACAACATCGCGCGATATCGCATCGCATACCATCGTATGCCTTATGGTATATGATGCGATGGGCGCCGCTATAATACACAAGTACCAAAAACTATGTCTCGCAGAAGCAAATAATCATGGGTAGTTCTGCATTTTCAATTTTCAAAGAATTATATATGATTTTTTATGATTTTCTATAATGAAAACTGGCCTCATCACATGAAAAGGAAAGAGTAGAGAGTAGCAAGTTGCCTTATTTAATATTAGGCTGCAAGGTTTGCTGTCCTTAAGTGTCCCCAGTCCTACCATGACCACAATATACAGCATCAAATAGGTTACGCCCTAATGAAAAGGAGCTTTTAATGTTCATGTAGAGTGGCCATGTCCCTATAGAAGACAATCACTAAGGGGGATATTCAATTGCCGTCGAGCATCTCCCGTGGGGGAGATGCTCGACGGGCCCTATTCAATGCTGTCTTCCCCGACAGCATTGAGCAGGGTTTCCTGGCAGAACGAGCCCGACATCTCTAGCTGTAGGGCTCGTTCTGCCGAGAACAGCCGGGAAGTGACGAGCTGCCGGCTGCATCTCGTCACTTCCCGGCCGCAAATCGCGGCCACGCCCCCTTCTCGTCCCGCTGCAGGTGGGACATTGAATCCCGCCTGCATGTTCTCGGTCGAGCTGACCGAGAACGGGACTGGGTCACGGCGGGCGAGCAAGCTCGTCTGCCGTGACCCGAAGATTGAATACCCCCCTTAATGTGAACCTTTACAGTTTATCACAGGTGTGGTTGCATGGAGTTATTAATCTGCAGCTGTTTTTATAAACTGAAGTTACTGTTCATGCGCCCAGCTATCCAGTAACTTATAATAAACTGTTAATAATTTTAACATTTTGATAAAAGTGGGGACATTAACTATGAATATTTAGTGATTAAAATTACAAATGTTCCAAAATAAATTTTCATACAGTACACTAAATAGATAAGCTGTGTTACAATGAGCTGAATAAAAAACTGGGTTTGGCGCTAAATCTCTGATAGTGAAACTGGAAATACCATTGTATGGAGAGGTTTGATTGGCTCAACTACAAACCATGATTTATGATGCTATACCCAAGAAAGGACCCTGTGACAGTTACCCTAATAAGATAAGGAACTCAGGGACATCTTCTGCAGAAAGGTTAGCCATACATGCAAAACCTAGAGAAAGACAATTCTGTCTCTTTTTGTCCCTAAAGATACTGCACAATTCATTAAAAGCTGACAACATCAAGAAAAATCAATTGCAAATGACTGCTCGCTTTAACGCCCAAGGAGAGTAACAAATTCTGCGGACATAGAGTATCATGGGAGATCAGGCGCTTCAATGTAAAAGACTGCTCTGTCACAAAGATTTGATAAATCAGTTCTCCAAACTCTAAGACTCACACCTGCCTCTCACTGTGCTCCAGCAGATTGCTCGCATGCTGTGAAACCATATCTTTAATCTGCAGTTTCACATGAAAGACTTGAAGTAAATTCTAGGAAGTGACTTTGGCATGTAAGATAAGCACGATGAACTTCACAAAAGTGAGTTCTGTTTGTAAATGATACTCAGAAACAGTCAAGGTTTATTAAACTAATCTTTCATTGTTTAAAATTAAAAAAAATGGTTTAACATTTTTATCCAAATACATATATTGATTTTTGTAAATGTTGAAAAAATAATTTAGTTGTTTCTTAGTTCATTAGCAAACTGTGAGTACATTATATTGATTAAGGGCTAGTGCACCTATTGGTACTACTGTTCTTAAAACACATATTAAAAAAAATATTGAAAAACAAGAATTGTACTATTAGGTTTATATTTACTTAAGTTTGATTTTGATAGATTGGAATCTGTTTCAATCTTAACTGATGTTGGACTTTCAGGGTTAAAAATAGAGATGAGCACCAGACACTTTTCAAGTTTTTTGTTTTTGTTTTGGATCTGGATCTCCCTTAGAATTTTTGGATCTGTATTGGATTTGCCAAAACCACCAATTTGGGTTTTGGTTCTGTATTTTTTTTTTTATCATATCAGTGACAGGGTCTGCCACACGACTGTGGCTGAAATCATTGGTTTGTTTGGGCTCCCACAAAAAAAGCAATTAATCTCTCCTTGCACAAACTGGCTCTACAGAGGCAAGATGTCCTCCAATTACTCACCCCTTTCAGTGTGTACATCCTCCCTTTCAGTGTGTACATCCTCACCCTCACCCTCACAGAGTATTAATTTGTACCTGCTGGAATCCACCATTCTTTCTGGAGGAAATTGCTGTTCTGCCTGAAGGAATGTATAATTAATTTTTTATGAACATTAACATCTTCTCCACATTTTGTGGAAGCAACCTCCTACAAAGATTACTCAAAAGGTTCCTGGCTGCACTTAAAACTCTTCCAGAATACACACCGGAGGGGGGACAACTTGGATCATCTAAAGGCAGTTTGTGCAAGGGCCTCCAAATTGCCTCTTTTTCCTGCCAGTATAGATATAGTCCATATCTATACTGGCCGGGAAAAGAGGCAATTTGGAGGCTACTTGGATGCTGTCACCGATATAATCCTCCATCATACTTTCAATGGTGACATATGCAGTGACAGAAATTGTAGGCAGCTCCTTCAGTCTAGATAAAATGCCCATACGTGCTCTTGATTCACTTTGCATCACCGCCAGTAGTTCTGCTATGAAAATACTTTTTTTTTTTTTTGCAGACTCAGTTGTGTGAGAAAATGAAGGAGGAGCTGTTGCTATGTCATGTTCTGCTTCAGCTGACAATTTTCTCACCAGAAGGTCTTTAAACCTCTGCATACTTGTGTACTCAGGAAATAGAAATACAACGTATGGCTTTAAACCTAGGATCGAGAACAGTGGCCAAAGTTTAGTGTTCTGTTTTCAACAGATCACTCTTGAAGTCCCACATACTTATCAGAATTGTTCCACTTTAGCTCCTCCTTCACTTTCTCCAGCTGCTTCTGCAAAAACCCAATGAGTGGAATGACCTGACTCAAGCTGGCAGTGTCTGAACTGACTTCACATGTGAAAAGTACAAAGGATTGGAGAACCTTGCACCACACGGAAATCATTCTCCACTGCTCTTGAGTCAGGTGCATGCTTCCTCATTTTCCTATATCATATGGTGGATGTATAGGTTTGAATAGCTTTTTGCTGCTCCTCAAACCTCTGAAGCTTATAGAGTGTAGAATTCCACCTTATTATTACCACTTGCTTCAGGTGATGGCAGGACAGGTTCAAAAGGGTTTGCTGTTGCTCCAGTCTTCATAACGCCCACATTTTTCAGGCCACCGACAGCATCTCCTGTACACCCCTGTCATTTTATAAAAAATTCTGCAACACCAAATGAATTGTTTGCGCAAAACATGGGACATGCTTGAATTTGCCCAGATGTAAAGCTCGCACAATATTGGTGGCGTTGTCAGATATCTCAAATCCCCAGGAGAGTCTAAGTGGGGTAATCTATTGTGCAATGATGTCCTTGAGTTCTCTAAGAGGTTCTCAGTGGAGTGCCTCTTACGGAAATCGGTGATACACAGATTAGCCTGCCTAGGAACAAATTTCCATTTGTGAGATGCTGCTACTGGTGACTTTACAGTTGTTGCTGTGTAAGGCAATACATCTACACAGTGGGCTGTCACAGTCATGTAGTCCTTAGTTGATCATGTTCCACTTGTCCACAAGTGGACAGTGGGTACAACAGCATTTTTAAAGGACACTCAGGACACTTTTCTTAGTGTCTCCGTACAGCCTAGTGGAGACACTTGCCTAGTGAAGTGGATTCTAGATGGGATTTTGTACCGGATACACAGTATGTCCATCAACTGCTTGAATCCCACTGCACTTATGGTGAATGTTGGATGCATGTCAAACACCAGCATAGTGGTTATAGCCTCAGTAATCTGCTTTGCAGAAGGGTGGCTGCTGTCATACTTACAGTCAATTGCTTGGTTAAAGTAGTAGAAGTGATCTTTCGACATCCTCTCTGGAATGACAACTTCCCTTCACTCTCTAATGGACAAAAACATGTGCACTGCAGGTGGGGCAGATGTAACATGTGCAGATAGATAGATTTGGATGTTATTTTGTTTATATGCAGAGTAAACACCGGCTGCTTTATTTTTACACTGCAATATTTATATCAGTACAAACCCCACCCAATTATTCCCCCAATCTAACTCTCTCTGTACATGTTACATCTTCCCCACCTGCAGTGCATTTGGTTTTATCTATAAGAGAGAGAATTTGCTTTTGGAAATGAAGCAGAATCAGGCCCTTAGCCAACGTTTCTGAACTTGACAATGACTTATGATGAATGCTCTGCAGTTGGCATATAAGGGTGGATGTTTCTATGCGGTTAGCATCCTTACCTACTTATTATGGATTTACAAAGACTACATGTGGCAAGACAGTTTTGTCCGGATTTAGAAATAGTTCCAGATGGAAACGTTTTTTGGTCCTTTGCCCAGGCATGACAATGGGCTTTTTCACCCCATGGCCAGCAACTGTCTCCACCTATGCCTTATTTAAACAAACCACATAACCATCTGAATCCTCCTCGTCAACTTTCCCCTCAGCGCCAGCTACACCAATATCCTCATCTGAGTGTATTTCTACAGTAACATCAATGTCTATATCAGCAACTGGACTGGAGGTGCTCCTCACAGTTCTTGTAGATTGCATTCAAATGGTGGAAGGAGCCTCCTATTCCAATCCAGTGTTAGGTACGTCAAGCCTAGACATTGCAACCACCAACACACTTGGAGTCTCCTTGGGGATTTTTTAACTCTCTGTAGAACACACAGATGTTTCCTGTGCTTTTGCCAGCTTAATTTTTTACAATATTTGAGAGGGAGAAGGGCTTCCACCTGCATGAAAAGCAGAACCACTAGTAATGAACATAGGCCAAGACCTTTCCATGCCAATTTATGTCGTGAATGGCATACTGACAATTTTATGTTTCTCATCAGATGTTTTTTTTTTGGTTATTCATTTAGCTTCTTGGATTTTACATGCCCTTTATGACATTGGGAATCGGCATTAGCAGACAACGTTGCATTGCCAATGTCATTACTTGTGACAGCAGCTTCAGCACTAGGAAGTGGTCCCTGATATTAAAATTGTGTGTTCTCCTCCATTTCTGTATCAACACACACCACCACTGCAGCACAGGGTAGCACCACTGGAGTTAAAATACCACACCCTTAACAGCACAGGACAGCAGCACCCCTAATAGCAGAGGACAGTATCATGGGACAGTACCCATTTACAGCACAGGACAGCATCACTTTATTTACTCAGCATACTGGGCAGAGCCGCTTTATTTTTTTAGGACAGGGCAGCACCCCTTTATTTTTACAGCACATAGGGCAGTGCGCCTTTTATTTACTCAGCACACAGGACAGTGCCTCTCTATTTTTATAGCACATAGGGCAGTGCCCCTTCACAGCAACAGCACACAGGATAGCAACCCTATTTTATTATTTTTACAGTGCACACAGCGCAGCGTGCCTTTATTTTTACAGCACACAGGACAGTGCCCCTTTATTTTTACAGCACACTGGGCAGCACCCCTCTAAAGTAACAGCTCACAGAAGAGCAAACCTGTATTATTTCTACGGCACAAACTGGACAACGCCCCTTTACTTTTACAGCACACAGGGTAGCACCCCTTTACAGTAACAGTGCTCAGGACAGCAACTGTGTATTATTTCTACATTGCACACAGGACAGTGCCCCTTTATTTTAACAGCACACAGGGCAGCACTCAGGGGCGGGCTCGGCCGGGGGGTAGGGTGCCATATGCCCCCCGGGCCACTGCCATCTGGTGTACAGGGCCAGTGGGCCACCTCTTTAGTAAGAAGTACCCTGGTGGTCCAGCGGTTTCTGTACCTGCGGCTGCGATCGGACTGTCACCGTCAGCAGCCGGAGGCATAATCCACCATGCAGGGCAGGCTATGTACACAGTGTGATAAGGCTGCCAATGTGCGGCCTTATCACAGACTGCTGGTAATACGGAAGCTGTGATAGGGCCGCGCATAGGCAGCCTTACCACACTGTGCGGACGGAGACTGTGCAAGCCTGTGCTCAGTCAGCTCTGTGTGCCAGAGCTGGGCTGACAGTGACAGTGTGTCCAAGCAAAGGGCAGCAGCACTGACTGTCAGACAAGTTCAACTACTGACAGCCGGACAAATTCCCTCCTAAGGCCCCCAGCTCAGCTTCCTGCCCAGCTCTGCAGTAGCCCCGCCCCCAACTCTCTTCCTGTCTTCTACTGATCTCCTCTGGTCCCTGCTTCCTCCTATACCGCACAGGATGGACTGGAGAAGGCTGGAGTGGACCTGTGATCAACTGGGGATCATAACTACAAGGTAGCCAAATCCAAGGCATTCTGACAGCCAAATCCAAGGCATTCTCTCCTGTTCTCTCTCTCACTATCTCACTCTTCCCTGCGCTCTCTCTTGCTATCACCCCCTCCACTGTACTCTCTCCCGCTATATCTCCCCCCCCCTCTCTTTCTCGCGCTATGTCTCTCTCTCACACATGTGTTTTCCCTTTCAGGGGTGGGCTGCTCCAATAGCACTGCTGTGTGAGGGATTCAAAACGGATTCCTCCCAGGAAGCCCTGTGGCCGCCTGGGTCTGTGCGCATGCGCAGGGGGACTTCTACGTAAGAAACCCGGAAGTCCAGGCAATGTTGGGGATCACAGTTGCCAGCGCTTATCACTTTGTGTTGCTTATCGCATATGTCAGTAGATATGCGATGAGTATTGTGACGATGGGCGGCAGGATGTACCATTACTGCTTGGTGCATCCTGCCCTCTATCCCTCCAGGGCCACTCTCTTATGTTTTCCCCCCAGGCTAAAAGTTGCCAGCCAGCCCCTGGCAGCACTCCTTTACAGAAATAGTACACAGGGCAGCAACCCTCTATTATTATTTCTACGGCACACAGGACAGTGCCCCTTTATTTTTACAACACACAGGACAGCAACCCTGTACAGCACAGAAGGACAGCAGCACCCTTTACCACACAGAACAACACCCCTAAACACAACACAGGCCAGCACAGGATGGCAGCAGCACCCTGTACAGCACAGAACAACAGCCCTAAACACAAATAGGCCAGCACAGGTGGACAGCAGCACCCTGTACAGCACAGAACAGCACCCCAAGACTACACCCCAGTACAACACTCCAAGACAGCACCACCCAGAATCTGCCCCACACCACATGCATACACATAGGCAGAGGTCGGTCCTCTAGCTTCTCCAATGCTGGAGTGAAGATGGCACTGATCGGTGGAGACTTATATAGGATCCAAAACCCTGCTAGAATCCGACAGTGGGATGATGTTTTGCCTTGATCTGAGATCCGAGTCTGGCGGGAAAACCCAAGCCGGACTCGGATACCGCCTCGGATCGGGAAGTTTTGGGAACCCGCTCATCCCTAGTTAAAACACACAATTACTACCAGAAGTTATTATTTACATTTGGTTTTAAAACTTAGTACAGTATGTTTTTTTTAGCCCTGAAAGCCCATCATCGATTAACCTTTAGTAAATATACTCCTAAATTGTTAACTTATAGTCCATTTCTAGCCTTTAAATATATATTTTTCCACATCTCATTCTTCCTCCATAAAATCACTGCTCAATTGCTGTGCAAGCCAATTATTAAAGTACATGTTAATTGGTTAAAAATCGCATCTGGTCAGAACCATGTTGCTTTGCCAAGGGGAATATTTAAATAGATTTAAAGTTATGAGAGAGCTCTTCCTAACTCAACACTAAATTGTAATTGGGAATTAGGGCAGTATTTGAGCTCCATATGCAAGGCTCTGGTAGGCAATATTTTCCCTTCATGGAAGCAAACAATGTCATTTGCAGCCCTTGCATTGCAACATTGTTTGTCCATATGCAAATTTGCACCTTTTATCTGGGTTTGATCTTAATTCCAAATGAGACATTTAATGCAGTACAGAACAACCAGTCTGCTAAATGTAATTTAGCAGTGGGAACTATAACATACAAGAATAATATGCTGTTTCAATAAGAGCAATTATTTTTGGCCCTCAGTTGCCACAGAGAATATCCACTATGATCCAATCGGCATGTAAATTAATTCAATAAACATTACTAAGGCATCCCCAAGGGGCTCTAAATTTACATTACGTTGCTATATAAAAAAAAACACCTTAAAATGTCACTAGCATACTTTATATTAGATACAGTATATTAAAAACTTATTTATTTTTAACCCCTTCCCGACGAGGCCTTTTTTGTTAATTTTTTTTTTTTTTCCCCTCCTCGCGTTCAAATAAGCGTAACTTTTTTAATTTTCCGGCTATATAGACACATGAGGGCTTTTTTTTTGCGGGACAAGTTGTACTTTTTAATGGTACCATTTACTATACCGTATAATATTCTGGGGAATCAGGAAATAATTCAATGTGGGGTAAAAAAGAAAAAAAACGCAATTCCACAATTTTGCGCTGGTTACGGTTTTTTTGGAGTTCATAGTTCGTTTAAAATGATGGGTTATCTTAATTCTATGGGTCGTTACGATTCCGGTGATACCAAACTTATATAGTTTTCGTTATGTTTTACCACTAAAAAAAAAAATAGAAAATTTAACGGTTTTTCTAATTTGCGTCGCCATGTTCTGCGGCTTATAACTTTTTTATTTTTCCACCTACGGACCTGGGTGAGGGCTCATTTTTTGCGGGCTGAAGTGTACTTTTTAATTAATACCATTATGGGATATGGGCGACTTTCTGATCTCTTTTAGTTATTTTTTTTTGGGTACGCGATGCGACCAAAAAACGTAGTTTTGGCGTTTGGAATTATTTTCCGTTTACGCCTTTAACCGTGCGGGATAACTAATGTTATATTTTAATAGATCGGACTTTTAGGAACGCGGCGATACCAAATATGTTTATTTTTTTTATTTTTTATTTATTTTTATTTGTGAAATGGGGAAAGGGGGGTGATTTGAACTTTTAATATTTTTATTTATTTTTTTTTTTTTAAACTTATTTTTTTTTTTTTTTTTACTTTTACTACAAGGCCCCCTAGTGTACTTGACCACTAGGGGGCGCGATCGCCTGTACTAGGTTCAGCCATAGAGCTCTATGGCTGAACATAGTGATTTTCAGCACTTTCTATTACATCCTGCCTCAGGCAGGATGTAATAGGAATGCTGACACGGCCAGCACAGGGGTCTACATTAGACCCCTGGCTACCATGGCAACCGATCGGCACCCTCCGATCTCGCCGCGGGGGGCCCCGATCGGCGCCGGAGGGGGGCGCCCCCCCTCCGATCAGCTATTTAAGCACTGCGGGCGCTTTGCCCGCGGTGCTTAAAGGGTTAAACGGCCACGATCGGCGAACTCGCCGCTCGTGGCCGTGAGAGCAGGTACCTGGCTGTAATATACAGCCATTACCTGCTCTCTTTCAAGCCAGCTCACTCCGTGAGCTGGCTTGATTCCCCCGCAACCGACATATGACGTAAATGTACGTCATATGTCGGGAAGGGGTTAATATAAAGTGAATTTTATGGTGCTACGGCTGCTGCCTCAAACATTTTTACACAGAAATTACAGAAATGAGAACACTCAATTATGATAAGTTGATAGTAAGAATACACTAAGGACATGGATATGCATGGATAAATATACTGAGATGGGAGTTATATTGAAGAGGGGATATTGGCCATAGCAACCAGCAACAGATTTTACTTATTTATTTAGCACCTTCCTAGAAGACAATAGATAGAATTTGATTGGTTTCCATGAGCAACATACCATCTTACGTAGAACTCCCATCTTAGTAAATATACACATAGGCATTTTACGTTAGACATCAACAACATAGCTCATATTAGACCCCTGTCGACCTTGCAGTATGTCGGCCTAGTGGTGTCAACCTAATGACTATCGACCATCTTTAGGTCAACCAACTGAGAGTATGCCTATAGCTACAGCATACCAATTATAACATAGGGTGCTAGGAGTTATAAATCATATTTTCAATTTTCAGTCTATATTAGAAGAGTTGTCTCAGAATGGTCAATGAATTCTCCTGTCTAGTAAGTTTATGGGTACTGTTTACCTAGAACGGCGCCCACGATCTATATCGCGGGTATCTTGCCGTAAATCGCAGGCATCACATGCATCTTATGTGTTTGTAATGTTAAACTACCTTCCAATCAACCAGATCAACCCAATGGACCCGATTTTACATAGGGAACAATGTTAAATTCCCTTCCAATCAACCAGATCAACCCAATGGACCCGATTTTACATAGGGAACAATGTTAAATTCCCTTCCAATCAACCAGATCAACCCAATGGACACGATTTTACATAGGGAACAATGTTAAATAGCCCCCAGATCACAAATTGAATTGAATAACCACCCTGAAGTGTGAAATGCCCCCCCCCCCCCCATTGTTAACGTCACCCCGCGTTCAACGTCATCCCGAAGCGTGGCAAGCGCAGCGAGCCCGCAAGGGGTGGCGTTACGTGTTCTCCTACCTTTTCATACCCCCACTATCCACGTCGGCGTGGAGTTGAAAATAGAAAGTGTGGCGAGCGCAGCGAGCCACCGCGCCTGAAGCGTGGGGAGAGTAGCGAGCCCCGCGAGGGGATGCGGATACCTGTGAAGCCCGCGAGGGGAAGCGGATACCTGTGAAGGTATCTGCGTCCGCTCGCCACGCTTCGGGCTCGGTGGCTCGCCACACTTTCTATTCTTAACTCCACGCCGACGTGGATAGTGGGGGTATGAAAAGGTCGGAGGACGCGTACCGCCGCCCCTCGCGGGCTCGCTGCGCTCGCCACGCTTCGAGATGACGTTGACCGTGGGGTGACATTAACAATGGGGGGGGGGGGGGCATTTCACACTTCAGGGTGCTTATTCTATTCAATTTGTGGTCTGGGGGCTATTTAACATTGTTCCCTATGTAAAATCGTGTCCATTGGGTTGATCTGGTTGATTGGAAGGGAATTTAACATTGTTCCCTATGTAAAATCGGACCATTGGGTTGATCTGGTTGATTGGAAGGGAATTTAACATTGTTCCCTATGTAAAATCGCTGCAATCGCACCCATCACATCGCAGGCATCGCATGCCACTATAATGGCATGCGATGTACATGCGATCAACGTGATGAGCGCCGTGCTAGGTAAACAGTACCAGTTTATGCATAGGGAACGCTCATGTCAATTAATAGCCGATGCATACAACACTGCAGATGGGCAAATATATGCACTTATTCTCATGTACTCAAAGTGGCAACATCTGCAGCCAATTGTTCAATTCTGCATCACACTCTGCAGACTATGGATGGGATGCATCAAACAGCATTTTGCAATGAAACTTCAGAAAATGTATTTATTGAAGATTCAGGGTTCTTTCCACATTTGCACAAAGCTGCTTGGGCCCAGTGGGTAACACCATTTTTATATGGTGCTACCCATTAAAAACTGATTCTTTTCTCATTGCCCTCTGATTGACTTCTGGATCATAATTCCAGAAGTCCCTATACTAAAAAGGACAGCTCTAATTGGAAGAATATTACAATATTTGATGGATGCTGCCCCATTTGAGAACACCACCCAGTTAGCTTAATTATTTTAGCTACAAAGACAAGGTTTTTCCACCCCAATCATAATGCTCTTCTTCTTGTCATTATGTTTCAGAGCCATTGATAGTAGATTAAGTTAAATATGTCCCGGTGTGAGTTACCTTTATTTCCTTAAGCCTATTGAGCCCCTATTTACAAAGCATGAAACAGAATAGACACAATTCACAATAATCTGTGCCAGCATCGAACACATAGCCATTGGGTAGATGGGTGTGAAGTGAAGGCACACAAGTGCTACATGGGGTAATGGCAGTTCTAAAGTTCCTTTGCAAAACATTTTTATAGGCAATAAATGGAGCTGAACAGATGGTCTTAATGAATGAGATGCATATAAAGGGGACAGGTTGGGCTTGGATATGACTTTTATATAATTACAAAGTGAACTTTTCTATTATTCCTTCTATTCAAACCTAGGGCAACTTTTACCCTCAGCTCTTCCAAAAACAATAGAAAGAGTAGGCATGCACAGCACAGTGCGCTAGGAGGACCATATTCATGATTAGTGTAAAACCAGTGGGATCTGCCTTGTGTTCCTAAATGTGTTTGACTGTAAATAACATATAATAGTCTGTCTAGTCTACTCTGCTAGAGCTTTTGCACAGGCATATTTATAATGGGTGAAGTGTGTGCGGTGCACACGGGCCCCCAAAGTGCAGAAAGACCCACACTCCACACTCTGCACCCATTTCTTCAAATTTTACCCTCCGGAATCCCAATGTCAGCAGAAGCAGTACTGTGGAAATAACCAGGAAAATTACTTGGAATTTTGCGCATGCTCAGTAGACTCTGGGACAGAATTAGGGTCCCCTAGTGACCCTAGTGCCCAGAGTCTACCATGCTGCCAGCTGGACCGGAGGTGGCCCGGATGGAGTCTGTAAATGGGCCTCCTCCTATCTAGAAGCGCCCGTGAGCTGTTGAATATGTTAATAAAAATGTATGAGAATGAAAAAAAAACTAATTATAAAAAACCTTTTCAGTTTTACTTAATCAAGGTTGCAGTGAATTACACTCATCTCAGAGACCATCACGATATGAATAACTAAAGTACCACAGATTAGGATGACTTGAAATTCTAAAAAAAATAATGTCAGTACCTTCTCCAAGCCCTCTTCCTTCAGGCTGATGATATCTAGATCAAAATCTGTTCGTAGCCCGCTGGTTTTGTTGAACACAATTCGTCCGGTCAGCCCTTCCCACTGGGCCTGCAGATAAAAGTAGGGCATTTATGACAATTAACAAGACTCATAAATCATCACTTAGTACATTAGCACAATACTTAATTTTAATTAATTTGTACATGATATTCCATTTTCTCTTTTTCTAATCCATGTCCCAAAAGGCTTTGGAAAATGAATAATCACATCATCATTGCTTGTTCCTTGATATTAATAGTGCATTTCCATACATTCTATTTCCATACATTCTGGCTATTTTCATTGTCTTCGGGGGGTTGAATATAAAAAATATGCTTTCCTGTTCTCAGATGCCTCCATATGCCTTCTTACTGTCCTACTACTTGCTTCTTGTCTCAAGGGCATTGCAACTGCCTGCCATATATATTATCACCATTTATAACTGCTCTTTTTGGCATTACCTGTATTTCTTTGTACACTCTACGTTGTATGCTTTCTGATTTATGTTTTCTAGAAATATCTTTTGTCACCAGAATCGTGTGACAGAATCTTATGCATAGAGAAGAATATTTCCTTCTGGGAGATATTTGGCTTCTCCATAAATTAGCACTTAATTTTCATGAATTAATGTTTGCTCAATAAATTAATTGAATATATTATTTCTATAATTTCAATAAAAGAGCCAAGTGAGAAGCCAGTTCTAGAGCAAATAAATATTTTATGGCTGAGATGGGTCATGTTGATATCGTATCACTGATAAATGGCTTAGGGTGGTTGTCAGAGTTGATGTTTGCAAGCAGTGTGAGAACGTATGCACGATAGACAGAAGCTAGATAAATAATATTGCATGTCCTCCTATATGTCCAGTTTTAGAATGCAGTAATTACAAAGAGGTTACAAGGTTGAATCATTCTCTGAATAAAAGTTACTAGTTCAGAATAAATTGCAAATATAGCTACAGAAAATAGAATTATACCATCAATTAAGCCAAAGAGTGCGCTAGCAGGTTGTGATTTCAGTAGAAACAGCAGGAAATGAGAGGCATTAAGTAATTATCAGTAATTATTTACCCTTTAAGCATGATACATTTCTGGAACTTATACCCATAATGACATAATTACTAGCTTCCTTTTTTGAATTCTCTCTTCACGACATTTCATTTGACTGCTCCCTTATTACTGTAGCTCCACATTTAACTACTTTCACCTGTTTCTAGATTTGGTTATTGCCCTAATGTACAATTTTCCACACACCTTTTCAATATCTTTAAAAGTTACCTATATCTCCCTCTTGATTTTGAAATGAAACTTAAAAAGTTTTTTTTTTTTTTTTTTTTTACTTTCAATTACCCCATTATTAAATGTTATCATTACAATACTTTGGTGTGGCCCTGTCCCAGTGACCCCTGCCATTCACTCAAACACAGTGTCTTAACTCACACAAATCTGGGATTTCTGTGGACATGTGAATGATGCTCAGGACTCTAGAAGGATTTAACCAAAACAGTAGATGAATGGATTTCAATCGAAGCTACTGATAGTTGTGCACAGTGTATTATTAACCAAAAGGCTTATTAGGCTGCATGCTAGGGAGCCAGGACATTGTTTCTGTGCAAGGTAAATACTGGCTGCATTATTTGCACACTGCAATTTAGATTTCAGTTTCAACACACCCCACCCAAATGTAACTCTCTCTGCACATGTTACATCTGCCCCACCTGCAGTGCACATGTTTATTTCCCATTTTGAGAACAAATTTGTACTGCGATCAGATTTGATTAAGGGCCAATATACAGGTTGAACAGTGATTACCCTGCATCCTCAGATCTAGACAGATTACCAAATTTGCTGGATTATCAATGATAACATTTTAAAGCACCGTTACTTCCACAGTGTGACCCCTGCAGCCCAGCTCGCTCCTCCACCACACCACCCGCAGCTTATCTCCGACTCGCAGGGAATTCCAGCTCTCGCAGTGCATCTCAGTCCTTGCGGCGCAACACCCTCACCCACAACTCAATCCCCCCCACATCCTAATACCCTCCCACTGCCCACGTAACTACTTCTAAGCCCTCCCACAGCCCCCTGTACTTCAAAAACCTAACAATACTAACTTCCTCCAGCACCCGATGTGTCCGGATTAAAGGAGTTTCCGGACCATCGGTTACCAGAAAATCTATGGTGTACAGTACCTGTGTAACCCTCCCCTATCCTGGAAAGGTTAATTATAGGTATGCTAGTGCCTCCACCCAAGTCAATTTACAATGTAGGTGGCTTGGGAAACCTACGTATTTATATAGTGTAGATGGTTGGTTGATTGATATGATGGGGCAGAGCCAGATGCTGCTCACTACTATTCTAACCCCTGCTTTTCTTTATTTCAGGATCCCTGCATCAGCATATGGACTAGAGGACCCAATTATGGTAAGTATATTTATTGTACAAGTTAGCAATTGTATTAAATTACAAATAGTAAACAGAACAGTTGTTATAGTACTTTCAATATAAAGATATCAATCAACTCAAATATACCTCTAATCTATCCTTAAAACTCTATACATAAACGTATGCATGCAGTACAAAAAAATTACATTTGCTATAATAGCAATTAACTGGCCAGTTAAAAGTAGAAACCCATACAATGCATTGTATTCATGTTTTAGTTGGCGCGCGTTGGGGCCCATTGTATATTCAGCTGATATAAATACGCTGCTTAGTTTGCCTTTCTGTGAAACTCTAGATGGACGTGCTGAAAAGTATGAGACTTGGATACTAATGTGTATATAGAAAGTATCCAATCCAATCAACCTTTTCTTGTTCTATTAAAGTCTGCTCTTCTATATACAAAGTAACTTAATTCTGGCTGTTAGCCGAGATATTGATGGACACACAAGACCAGTGTAAAGTACTTGTTTCTGCACTGTTATTTCTCACCCTTCTTGCAGCGTTGCTGAACCTATGCTGTCAGGATGCTTTAATATAGGCTGTACGTTTCGAAGCAGACTGCCTGTGAAACTTCCCTTTGTCACTCCACTTAGGCGCTGTCGCTTTCTTTCTCTGAGCTGTAATAGCTAAGCTGCTGTCAATCCTCATAAGCAGGTAATGATATCAGTGGCATCAGCTTGTGGAAAGGAGTGGGTCTCTTGGCAACCTTAGGAGCTCCCAGTGCTCCCCAGCGCCAGTGTGGGTGGGGCCGGCGCCTATGTTAGGCGGAGCAGAGATTGGAGGGAGGTGGCGGATCTCACTTCCTGCAATCAGTGACAGCAACAGCAATCAGCCTGTCCACAGCCGACTAGACAGGCTCCAATCCTGTAGAATGGGACAGCTTTGTGCAGACTCAGCTACCCGCTGCCAACCACAGTAGGTTATTGAGGGTTTGGGAGGTTGTCTGCTACTTCATATATGCCCACTCTAATGTCTACAGCTGTAGGATTATGGCTCTGGAGGGTCAGTCATTGAAGGAGCGAACAGCAGTCTGTATCTGGCTGGCAATGACAGTGTTTTTCTCCCCCAGAAAACTGAGCAGCTGACCAGCTTGCGGTGAACTGTTACTGCCAGTTTTTCCAACAGTTTGTCCATGCGACATAGCCTTGAGTGACAGCTGCATCCCCAGTGAGGGATCCAGAAAGTTCCTCACTGTCACATGAGCACGACAAACAAATCAACAGAGTTGATACATTTTTCCCTTACATACAACCCACAGAGGGTTACACCTGTAATACAATAATGAAAACTATAGCAATGAATTAAACTTGGTGCAATAATTTTGACTTTAATACTGTATCTATGAGTAACAGTAATTCTAGAACAAACAAGAACTTGAAGAAAAGGCTCTAAGAAACTAAAATTGAAGTATATACTTACCAAACCTGAGAAAGTTAAAATGTTGACCCCAAATTGTGGACAACGTTGACATGAAACATCACATGAACCCTAGATTAGTATACTCAAACCTTCATATCGCTTGCTTTGCTCACCATGCTTCGGGTACTTTACTGTTCCCAATCTGGGTCCACGTGTGTGTAAACTATGAAAAATGTGTTTTTTTTAAGTAAAAAAAACCCCTACATCAAACTTTTCATGTGTCAACCATTTCCATGCCAACCAATCGATCATGTTGACCTTTTGACCACATCAACCATATGGAATTGACCTATTAACTGTCGACCAAGATACTTTTGACCTAAAGACCAGATACTGGTGTGCACACAACCTTACACTTGCTCTTAAAAAAGTGGGCCATCATTACTGTATATGGAAGATTCCATATTGCACCATCTCCAGTGCAGTTTGCTGCTCATATGAATCTCTATCATTATAAGTCACACCGTTCACAAGTAGTTGTACCTCTATATCCACGGGATAGCTTTATGTAATAATAAAGGTAAATGAAGGGGGAAAAGTAATTTTTGTAAAGAAAGAACAGCCCCGCACAGCATTGTTGCTATCTGCTCCTCACACCAATCAGGCATTCTACCAGCCCATCCACTACTTAAGCCATCCACGTCTTTCTTCCTATGACACACAAAAGGCCCACAGGAAGCTGACCCAGTAGGGTAGAATCAGACTAGGGGCATATCTTATTACATGCATTCATTTACTGCATGTCAAAACGGTTTTATTAGTACAAATGTACTATTGGGCTATCCAATTACAGCAAGGGGGATAACTTCTAGGATTCATAAGTTCCTGGACCCACAAGTTATTGGCCCCCAAAAAATGGGTAAGTGTCAGCTTATGAGGCTAATTGGATAGCTCTGCCAGAAGCTATTAGCTGCAGTAGTGTACTGCAGCTGATAGACTATCGCCCAATGCTGTATATTCACACCGTAATATCTAAAACCAACAATGAAGACAAAATAGGGGATGGGTGAGATGGGAATGTTCAGAGAAAAAGTGACTATCCCTGCAAAGAATGAATTAGAATAAAAACACAAACTACAATCGCAAACACACCACTATGATTTGTCATTTGGCTATGAAAACTGGCCATAAAGTTACTGGCCATACCACAAAACAACTCAATAAGGGTGTAGTAAGCATCCCAGTGAGCTGAAGCCCAATGGTCACAATCCTGGCAGTGGAAGACCGACAGACACGACTGTTCCCGAAGGCAGAGCCAGCCCTAGCTAATTTGATGCCTGAGGCATTATTTTAATTTGAGCCCCTTAGCACTGTTGCTACAATATTTCTGCCCCTGATCATTGCTCCTCATTCACATTACACCACACTGTATTGCTTTTTTTCATACTGCATCACACAGTCGTGATCTTTAAACACATTACGCCACATATAGTGCCCTTTATACACTTAACACCACACCCTTATGCACCTTATACACAAAATGCCACAGTAATAGTTACCTTTTACACACAAAGCCACACAGTAATGCCCTTACACATTATACCACACATTAGTAATGTCTTTATATGAATAATACTATACATTAATGCCGATTACACATATGCCACACATTACATCCCAATCCCCCACCCTCCTGCACACTTAACCTGCTTGGAGTCTGCAGATATTGAAACCTGGGGTGGTTTCAGGGAGTCATTACAAGCCCATTCTTCTAGACTCCACAAAGGCCCATGGAAGGAGGAGCTGCTGTGGCTGGGCATAAACAAAAGCCTTCCTTCAGAGAAGGTGGCCATTTGTGTTACTGCCTCCCACTGTCTCTACTTACTGTACTGACACTCCCACTGCTGCTGGCTCAGTTGTATGAGCTGCATTCCCCTATGCATTCTAGTTGCCTAGTTTGCCTATGCCTAGGGCCGGCTCTGCCATAAGGTGAGTATTAGGGTTAATGTTAGGCTATAGAAGGGGTCAGTTAAGATATTACTGGGGTTAAAATACTCACAGGGATTTTCCTGTATTTAAGCTGTTGGGATTTTGCTGTCGGAATGTGCTGTTATGGTTACACACACAAAATATGAACACAAAGGGGGAAATTTACTAAGATGTGTATTCTACTTCACATGTGATGTCGCTATGGGCAACCAATCAGAATCTACTTCTTATTTATTTAGCACCCTCTAGAAGATAGTAGACAGGACCTGATTTGTTGCCCATAGCAACATCACATGTGAAGTAGAATTCACATCTTAGTAAATTTCCCCCAAAGTGCTTCTTGCCAACACCAGTGAAAACATTTAAATAACATATTTATTATATTAGCATTCGTGCTGCAAGTGATGAGAAACACCCCTTACCCAGAGATAACACTCACATAACACTTCCCATACCAGAAATTGTTTACAGAGAATATAAAAATGGATAAAATGTAAATCCTGTGCTTGATACTGACTAGAATATTTTTTTTGTTATTGCTTTTTTAACATGTCAATATATTTTTCTTTCTACAGTATGTTGGTTTCCAAAAAGGAAAATCAAATGTAAAGTACTGTCCATGTGTTTGAAGTTGGTGCGACTTCATTAATTAATCAAGGAAAAAATGCCAAAAGTAGGACAAATTGAAATCTATTAGCATACATTGTAAAATGTCAAAAGAAGCAGACAATGGTCGGCTGCATACTGTCCACACACTGACATTTTGGTGTTGAATTTAATGCTTGCGAAAGGTGAATGATGCAGATTTATGTAAAATCTTAGCTAAGCTTTCACCTTCACTTTACTGCATATCCAGATGTACCGTAACTTTATTGTCTAAATACTCTTAAATACTGTGAGCCTGATTCAAAGGGGCCCTGGAGCAGTGGGGAACACATTTCCCTCTGCCACCTAATTCCCCCTTCCCTTCTCCCCATTAGGTAGAGCCAGGGCCAGTGCAAGGTTTTTGGCAACCCCCTGCAAGCTATAATGCTTTTCTGTTATTACTGTTAGAATTACTGTGCAGGGCCAAGGTGGAGGTTGAACTAGATCCACCCTGTTTCCCCCTCTTTAATTCCCTGGATACAGATCATATCACTGCTTCATTGTTGGAACACAGCAGCATCAGTGGCGTAACTATAAATTTTGCTACCCCCTGCCATGTGAAAATATACTAATGGGGGCAGAGGGAAATAGCGGCCCCCTACCGGCATTATAGATCTGGGTGCTACACCCTAAGATGGGGTCCATTTCCTACACACTTTATACGCCACTGGTTGTTTGTTTCACGTGAACGATTTCCCTTTAAATAATAAATAATTGGATGTTAAATTATTCTTTTATCTTTGTGTTGAGGCATGTGTCTAGGGGGGGAACTTGCTGGGTGGTGGCAAACCAGGCTGATTAGGTTATGTGATTCTTTTTTTTGTCATTACAAACTAATAGTAATATTTTATTTTGTCACTGTCGGGAGTGGGCCAAGGGGCAGCAAATTGTGGTCTTGGAAGTGAAGGTAGGGTGATATTGGGGCTGCTTTGGCAGTCTTGAGGCATCCAGACTGGACTTCAAAATCGAGGGAGCAGCAGCAAACCTCCCAACTGTCCTGATTTTCAGAAGACAGTGGCATATTTTGGGAATTGTCCTACCTGCAGGCAGCAGTATCCCACAGTGGAGGTAAACCTGCCCCCCTGTCCCACATACGCACACTGTCTATTCAGAGGAGACAGACGGACTGGGTGTATGACAGTAGCTTACAAAGCATAGTGACGGCAAACGGGAGCCCCACCTTTCAGGTGATAATTAACAATGTTGGAAGGTATCATTTTATTCCTGTCAAATTTCAGAATACACTGTATATGATTTTCTCACACTTATGGTTGTGCATCAGGTGAGAGTTAGGTGAACACTTGGGAGGTAATTGTATTACTTATATTGTATATCATGTAAATTTGTTCATGTTTATCCCTGTTCTTGGAAATAATATGGACTTAAATCTACAGAATATCTATACTGTGATACTGTATATTTCCTCTCCACCAAACCCTGTCTAGATATCAGATAGATGAAATTATGTATTTGCCTATTTTCAGTGTGAGCCTGGGATATCTCTACCTACAGTATAATGAGTTTGTGTCTATCCTACAAAATTATCCAGTGACATTAGTAAAATAATTGTGTAAAAGTGAGCTATTACAACCTTTACTCATTTCAAATATAAGATATGGTGTAAGTGAAATACAATTTAATGTCATTTACAGTTCATTGATATGTTATAATGGTGTGTTCACTTTAATACAGGGGCCGACAGAGCTCTGATAAGCTGTCAGGCTGCAAACAGTCTCAAACAGCAAGCACTGAGCAGCTACGTTGCTCCCAGGCATTTGCAAAAAGAATGGAGTCTAACAAATTATTTACACTCTTCCTTTCTTCTTTTTCTGACATTTTCCTGGCAAGAACCCAGAGAAGTAAAAAACATTTGAACCTAGAACACAAAAACAGGGCTATAACTGTAGGTTATTACTTATATTGAAGAAAAGGACTTGGATTATATAATGGGTTAAATAGCTGCTATGAAAATCAGCAGGATAATCATTACGACTTAAATTTAGAATAAAATAATGATCTCAGTGCTTATTATAAATGTATAAGTTCGGCCAACTCCTTCATGTTACTTTCACTCCTTGTCAGTAGGTGCAGTAAATCACCTATACTCCCTAAAGACAATAGAAGATGATTTTCCTGTTCATCACTTCCACCTGAAACTATAGCCATGAGCAGGCCACCCACTATTAAGTATTTCATTATCCCTGCCTATTGCAGTGATTGCTAATCATTACACTCCAGCTGTTGTTGAACTACACATCCCAGCATGCCATGCCATGCATCAGTTTTAGCATGGTCAAATAGTAAAAGTGTAGCAGGGCATGCCGGCATGTGTAGTTCAACAACAGCTGGAGTGTCAAGGTTAGCCATCAATGGCCTAGTGCCTACCAGAACGTATTTCCCTGTGTATGAGAAAAATTACCGTACCGTAAAAAGGGTATGTTAAAGAAGTGTTATGGGAAATCCAGGCAGTTTTGGTAAGGAAATTGGTAATTCGGTACTGGCACGTCTTTAGAGAACATTTCTGATGTAGTGCAGAGGTTACCGATCTTGGTAATAAACACACATTAACAGTTAAGGATAGCCATTCTTATACATACTGTAGGTGACTTAATAAGTGCCTTAGGGGGTCATTTTGGTTCACTCCTTCTGGCAAATTCCTTCTTAGATAGACAAAAACATGTGCACTGCAGGTGAAGGTAGATGTTACTTGTGCAGAGAGAATTAGATTTGGGTGGGGTTTTACTTCAAAGTGAGATCTATATTGCAGTGTAAAAATAAAGCAGTCAGTATTTTCTCTGCATAGAAACAAAATAACTCACCCAAATCTAATTATCTCGGCACATTTAACATCTGCCCCACCTGCAGTGCACATGGTTTTGTCCATCTAAGAAGGATTTTGTCAGAAAGAATGAACTAGAATAAGGCCCATAGTTTTGTCCATCTAAGAAGGAATTTGCCAGAAGGAGTGAACCAGAATAAGGCCCTTAGTTATTTTGTGTTATCCATCTTTGTTTATGCATGGATATCCTTAAAACTTGGACTGTAAGTGTGGCTTGAGGACAAGAGTTGGAAAATGCCAGTATAGTGCAATTCTCTATTTGATAAAAAACCCTATAGAAAGGTTCCTCTGTTAAAAAAAAAAATCAGTAATAGTGAGTTAAACCTGCTACCTTTATCTTTGAAAAGTTTATGTTTGTGATGTGATTTTAATTTCATTTGGTTGACATTGATTGATTTTGTTGGTACTGGTTCTTATTCATAAAATCTCTTGAGTACTGTATATCATTCAAAAACATCAAGATAATTCAGATACCTGCAGATACATACAAATTGGAAGCATAATATAACCAGAGATGAAAGTTATTTTCTTTCACGTAATGTGGATAAAGAGCGATAGTTTGACTTCTTTAGATTGGTTTGCAGATTGTTTTGTCACAATAACTGAACAGTTCCCAGAAGATTTCAACAGCGCTCCATTGTATGAAGTGCACATACAGTATACACTGCTAAATCTCCATGTTGAGCTGGTTATGCTGAAGTTAGCGCTCATCGTAGCATCAAGTGCAGTGACTTTTATTGACATGAGTAGCAAGAGCAAAAAAACAAATCTTCGTCTCCAGTCCTTATTCTTCTCATACTATCATTATAAACCATACTTTAAGGTGACCAGAGCTGCATGGCAATGGGGAGGAGGTATGTTGGGGAGTAACTACCTGTGGAGTAACTCGGCGGAAGTAGCATGGCCACCGGCAGCAGGCAGTGAGCTGACACTCTTCTCCCCCAGTGGAGCGACTTCATGCCTGGCCGCTCCCCCCCCCCCCCCCCGTGGAGTGATGTGGCCGCATCCACACACCCCTCGTGGAAAGGATGAGTGCCGTGGACTGGGGTGCTGGCCAGTGCCGCTGGCATAGCAGTGGCACCGGCCCTGTCAAGGGGTGCCACTGCTATGGGGCCAAGAGGTTTAGAAGGGCTTAGACCCAGATTATAACATTATACAGTACAGTATATCAATTTCACAAATTTGCCTGCTCAGCATTGGAGTCCTAATTGTGTGACCACTATATTTCAGCATAATATGAACTGGGCACTGTAATATGCTTCATTTGAACTTGAAAACATTTTTTATGTGGCACAGGCGACACTGTAATGTGGCACAGTATGAACTGGGGACAATGTAAGCGACAGTGGCCTCTTCAATATGTTGTTATAGGTTACGCGTCTGCCTCTGACGGTCACTTTTTTTACAGAAGAGAAATAACATGGTAAAATGAGTAAACATAGTGTGAGAAATATTTACATATGCTAACACCATTTCATGTAGAACATTACTAAACAGAACCGTGTAAGTTTTTAGGATTCATAAAGGGATTGAGGGATGGATGGAAAGTTCAATCACAGAACGTGATTCCTTTGTGGAGCATTCTTTTATAATCATAGTAATCAAGTTCTGTTATAACTTGATTAAATGCTTAAATGCAGTGAAAAATACAGCAACTGCTATAATTAAAAGCTTTTAGTGACCTATCTACAGCATAAGGACTTCCCTGGCACCTAGGTGCTTTTAGTGACCCACCTACAGTCTAAGGACTTCCCTGGCTCCTCTGTGCTTTTAGTGATCTACCTACAGTATAAGGACTTCCCTGGCTCCTAGGTGCTTTTAGTGACCCACCTACAGTCTAAGGACTTCCCTGGCTCCTACGTGCTTTTAGTGATCCACCTATAAGGACTTCCCTGACTCAGAAGACCATCTGGACTCACATCTACATAGCACTTCTGGAGAATTATGCCTCATGTGGATATTGAACTATCCAGTCATTGGAAACCGTTTGACTAGAGAGGACTTTTGCCTGGAAAACCTGCAAGCAATATAGTCCAGGATTCAAACCTCCAGCAGTGACCTACTTGGTAATAATTAATTTCTGATGGACGGCATGTTGATCTATGTTGTGAAAGTGATATAAACTATTACTGGGAATCTGTCCAGATTTAATAGCAATGAGCAAGCTGCATTTCCAGTCGTATACTATTGCAGGAAGTTCCTAATGTGGGTTCACGATTAAGGTGTTTCAATCTGTGATTAATGAATAATCTTTTAATATTGTGATGGCCAATGGCCAACTCCAGGTTATAGTTATTGTATCGAAGCTTCTGGTTCCTTAGGTATTAGTGCCTTTTTTTAAAGTGAAATGGTGCACTAAAGCTTGGGCCAACTCATTTAGGGGCAGATTTATCAAGCTTGGAGAAGAGATAAACTGGAGATAAAGCGGAGAAAAGGTAAAAGGAGATAAAGCACCAGCCAATCAGCTGTGTTTGAAAAAGACAGTTGGGAGTTGATTGGCTGTGCTTTATCTCCTTTTACCTTTTCTACGCTTTATCTCCAGTTTATCTCTTCTCCAAGCTTAATAAATCTGCCCCATAGAGTGGTGGTTATACATGCTGCTGTTGGATCTCTTTGCTGATTGAGTGGGCTGGCTTAGTATTCTTTGGATTGTTTTTTGCGCAATAATTTAGGTGTTGTGCATGCTATCAATAAATATGGGACAAATAGTTGAGATTCAAATTGTGTTGTTGAGGCATATTTTAATAAAATGAATAATAATAATATTTATATAGACTTCTTTCTTCAATAGGACTCAAGGCGCACATCAGATAGAATTAATGTAATACAGTACAGGAATAAAGAAGTACAGAAAAACTTTCATAAACTATACTTAAAGGAACTATGGAGATGCTTGAATAAACAGGAAAGTCTCAAGTCAGTTGTTGAAGGATTCTAGTGTGGGGGTCTCTCGAACTGTGCAGGGACGTGAGTGCCATAGAGTCGAAGCCACAAAGCTAACCCTATTTTGGTTGTGTAAGAATATTGAATGTCGGGCTTGTTACATACCAAGGGTGGAGAACAACCTACCCTGCTCACATCATTAAGTCAGTACTGAAATGATCACCATGATGACTTGGTTATGAATACTGTTATTCAGAGACTTGAACTATTGGTATGGTTTCCATTTGTCTTGGAATCAGGGAGGTAAGATGTTTCATGACAGCTGTCACAAACTGTCACAAGAGACCTATGGCTACCCCAGCATGTGTGAATGCTTAAAATTGGATTACTGCCACCAGCAAAAGAACAAAACTTAATAAAAAATCAATACAAATATGGAAAACAGATATTATTTTGCATTTATCTGTAACCAGGCTTACCAATTGCAAAAAATCACTTACATAGCTTTTGGCCTCACTGTCTCGTAGATTCATTAACGACATGGAGAACACAATAGAATTAATTAAATTTTAATTGAAACAAAATATTCCAAGATATGATTACAAAAAGAATTACAAAAAGACAGGAAATACAGAACTTTACATACAATCTCAAAAATAAACAGGAGCCTAACACAAAGAACTTAGGGATCACTCTGTGGGTGACTGTGTGGGACTGCACATAGAGCAAGCAGGGTCATCTCCAGCCTGTAGCTAAATCCCCAAGAAGTGAACATAGACCTTTGAGAGAGAAGGAGCGATTCAAGCTTGATTGCTCAGGTCTGAGGGGTAGATTTATTAAGCTTGGTGAAATGATAAAGTGTCTGGGTTTTTATCACCAGCCAATCAGCTCCTACATGTCATTTTTCAAACCAAGCCTGTAACTTCACAGTTAGGAGCTGATTGGCCGGTGATAAAAACCAAACACATTATCACTTCACCGAGCTTAATAAATCTGCCCCTGAATTTACTATCCCTGGTGATGGTAGGGGTTTGAATATGTGCATGTGCAAGCCCCAGGAGCGAACAGATACAGCGGGGCAGGGGGCAGACGTAAGGGACCGCCCAGCGGTTTATGAGCATGCCCACAAAGAAGGTGGGCATGTCCATGGAAATGCTTGGCGTACCCCTGTGAATGCAGGTGTTTCCAGTGGCGTAACTACCGTGGGTGCAGGGGATGCAGCTGCTATGGGGCCCGAAGGCCCAGCAGGCTATCCCCTGCACCCTTTTGTTTTTCCCCATATACTACTGCAGCACGGTCTACCTTCAGCGGTGGGACCCAGCGCACAGGAAATCGTCAGCTTCCTGATTCATTTGCAGGAGCCCGTGCCACTGACAGGACATTAGGCGCGCACGGGATCTGCGTCTGGCTGCTTGCAGGAGGCTGGAGCCCCTGCGCTCAGCACACCTAGGGCAGAGATCGGCAGCACTGACACCCAGCGCACGGGAGTCACTTGCAGGCACGCCGCACACAGTAGAGCGGCAGCTACCTGTGCATCAGTGTGACTGGAGACGGAAGAGCAAGCCAGGGGCCGGTCTAAGAGAGAAGTGCCGGTGTTAGTGAATGGTGAGACTCGGCGCTGATGGCTTTCAGCGCCCCTACTCTCCATCCTCTCTGCCTCCCCCCCCGCTGTTTCCCCTCCTCACCTCACTCCCTCCCCACAGGACACCCAGCGCACACTTCAGGAGTCTCTGCACACAGGAGACACAGCACACCTCACCCCTCACTCTCTCTAACTCTTCCCCACCCTATCTTTCCTCTTTTTTTTTCTCTCAGCCTCCCCTTTTCTCTCCTTTTTTTATCCGTTGCTCTCTCTCCCCTCCCCCCTCTCCCTCCCATGCTGTCTCTCCTCTTTCTCTTTTCACTGCCCTTCTCTTTCTCCCCACTCTCTCTTAAGCCCCGTACACACAGGGGAGATATATTGCTGAGCAATATATGGCCCAGTGTCTCCTTTTCATCAGCGACCATCGCTGATGAAAAGGAACCTCTGCCGGGGGAGCCACAGAGGTAATCAGCTGGTCAGAGGAGCAAGCTCCTGCGACCAGCGTTTAGAATGGGGCTGAAAACGGGAGTGCGCACCCGGCGACCATATTCCCAGCAATTTCAGCCCCTATCTCCCCCATGTGTACGGGGCTTAACTCCCTCTCCGTCTACCCTTTCTCTTTATATCTCTCTGCCCTAGTCTCTCACTTTCTCCTCTCTCTCCTCCCCTCTTCTCTTCCCACACTTCCCCTCTCTCCCTCTCTCTTTCCTTCCTCTCCCTCTCTCTTCTCTGTGTCTCTCTTCTTTTCTCTCCATGACGGCATTTCTCACTTCCTGACTCCCTTGACAATGGTGGTGGTGGTGGTGGGGCCCTTACGAAAGTTTGCTATGGGGCCCACACAGTTCTAGTTACACCTCTGGGTGTTTCCATGCATGCTCGGGGTGGACGGCTGACGTCACATGTCATCGGTACCTGCCCACAATTCGACGAATAGTGGGCATCTCAAAAGAAAATATAGACTTACTTTTTCAGAGCGAAGACTGAACGACCATCAAATGATTTCTCCTCTGTGTGTCCGAATGCAAGCGGATGTGTAAGTGTACACAATCGCTTGCATGCTAATGCAGGGATTCGCTTGGTGGGGGGCATGTGTTGTGTGTGGTGGCATTTACCTGCTCGTACTCAGCGAATATACACTGCCTAGTGAGGTCATAATCAGGCACAGAGACCCACTTATACCTGCCGATAATACACCCCCCTCCTATGTTGGCTTTTTAACCAGCTCACTACTGGACAATGGACCCTGTAATGAATCAGCCCCCTCCTAAGTATCTGTAACTTAAGTATTTCACAGGAGGAGGAGAGCATCCTGACCTCTCTCTAGAGGTGACAACTGGTGGCTGTTAGAATGTTTATGCAACCCCCCCCCCCCCCCAACATGGTTTACCGATGGGTCTTAAATGATGGATCCTTATCTGACATCCTGACTCCAAGAGACCTTCCGCAAGTCTTCTTTTCCGTGAGGTTCAACATAAGGCCACAGACTATCAATCAATTGAGGTCAAATTTGAATCAAGCATTTACATACAATCACATATAATACACCCCTGATTCTGCTATCTGCATTTAAATACTGGAATTACCTAGGCCATTCTCTTGTCAGCTGCTTTTGTACAGCATTTCTCATTTCTGTCATTTGTATGGGTTTGGTCAACCCAACCAAATCCTTTTTACTTTTGTAAGGTTTTAAAAGGGTGCACGTAAGCAGATGGGCCCTGGTGATACAAGCAGGCCTGTCAGCACCAGAGACTAATTTGATATATGACACTTGTATAGTGTATGTGAGTCTGTATATGGTTCACAACACGATATGTATTGGAATAAGCTGTGGCTGCTACATTGTTGCACTTCAGGTAGATATTCAGAGACTCGGACTGTCGATCCGTCCAGACAGCCGTGACCCTGTCCCACTTGGCAATTGTTGAACAGGGGGCGTGTCCGTGTAACCGGCCATGGATTGTTGAGATTCAGCCGTGACAATTCACGGCCGTAATCGACAAAACGGGCCGACAGCTTTCAAAGTCGGGTCCGTTCTGTCAATCTTCCTCTTCAATACTGTCGGACAATACAGCATTGAATAAATTCCCACCGCTATTTTCCCCATCGGAAATAGCGGCGGGGATTGAATACCCCCTTAATCTCACACAGATATACTATGTGCAAGTGTCAAGTAAAACTTAATCATCACAGTCTCCACATGCGTCCTAGTCACATCATGCATTCCAGCACTACTATTTACCGTTATGTGCTTCATATATGTTTAGAGCATGGAATATTTTATTTATGGTAAGCAGACTGCAGAATTTTTTGGCACGCTATAACACGAAATTTTAGTTTTTTTGTATTACAGAATGCCACATTAAGGATGTTCAAACTTCAGGAAGAAAATGTTGGCGCATGTGGAATTGAGAAACTAAATGCACCTACTAATGGATGCATGGAGATTCAATAATTAAATTCAATGTTGGCTGGTGAACAGTTCAATGATTTTGGTCACGTAACAGTGTCTGGTTAGTAATCCAATCAATAAAAGCTGTGCTATATAAAATAATTGTTGGGAAACACCTGAATCTGTTTCAATAAGACTCCTAGAGAAGCACTGTTAAGGTCTTCATGCTAATAACAGATGCTACTCTACCCATAGAGCTGTATGCACTCACCAGTAGTTGAGATGCTGCCTGTTTTAATGCTTGGGGTAGTAACAACGGTACTTATGTAGTATCTGGGCTGCCGATTTTCTGATTGTATGCCTTACCTTAAGGCATACAATCAGATGCGATTCGACGCAATTTTTGGCAAAATCGCATCGAATCGATGCGATTTTGCATAGGATTCAATGTTAACAAGGTCCTGTTCATTTCCCCACTATCCAAGTGGGCATAGAGTTGATTTTATAAAGCGTGGCTAGCGCAGCTCGCCACCGAGCCCGAAGCGTGGCGAGCGGACGCGGAAAACATTTTTCGTAATCCGCAGCCCCTCACCACACTTCGGGCTCGGTGGTAACTGGAAACAGACTTGGCAAGGCATGTTGACTGAAGGCTGCACTACATTCGCGCAAGACAATGGTTATGTGAAGAAATAAGGTCATAGCTGCTGATGAACACAGCCAGGCGATGGTTAAATGCTATAACGTTTATAAACTATCAAGAGCAGGGTGTGTACTGGGATCTGAAGCAGCTGACAGAATGCAATCTAACGGGATGCAGTTCAAATCCCAGTGGTCGGAATCCCGGCATTCAAAATCCTGACACCGGAATCCCGACCGCCGAAATCCCGACACTTTCTCCCTCCGTGGGTGTCCACGACACCCATAGAGGGAGAATAAATGAGTGTGACGAGCGTAGTGAGGCACTGGGCCCGCTGCGTGGCGAGCGCAGCGAGGGGGGGGGCGATCCACGTTCCCCTCTTGTCCGGATTTCGGCGGTAAGGATTCCGGCGTCGGGATTTTGAACGTCGGGATTCCGACCGCAGGGATTTCATATCAATCCCAATCTAACTGCAGGGATAATTGCTGGAAGAACCTTGCTGCTATAGGCCTCAGTGTGCAATGACAGATTGTACAGGTGGTGTGGCTAAAGAGGCATACATTTCTTAAGTGATCTGATTAGAAATGGAGCATTGATTGTTCTGTGTGTATAGCTCCAGGCGACAGTGATGCATGGTCCCGCACGTCACCATCACCATAGGCGAATCTAGAAATATGGTAATGGGTGGACCCAGATTTAAGTGTAGTATGAATCCGCACGCATAGCTTAGCAGGTGGCACTCCGTCGTGAGGGCATGCCCAGGGCTTTGTGAGCTGCTGGCCATGCCCCCAGATGAATTTATATATATGTGTATACATGTGCAGTCATTGCACCTCTGTGTCCCCCCTGCACCTCTCCCTCTGTACCTCTCCATCCAACTGGCCCCCCTGAACCTCTGACCCTCATGCACCTTACCTCTCTGTTAACCCGTCTACCTTGTACTTCTCCATCCCCCTGTATCCCTTTCACCTCTATATCCCCGTGTCTCCCCTGCACCTGTCACTACTTCATTCCCTTCAGCTCTCATTCCCTCCTTCCATGCACATCTCTGTCCCCTTGTCATCTCTTCACCTCTACATACCCTTCCCTGCTTCAACTCTACGGTACTCCCAAATAGTGAAATACATATATAAAACAGTAAAAAAAAAACACTTTCCAAAACTTGCCGTGGGCGTCAGGCAGCAGGCTTGTGTCGGGCAGGCAGACTTGTGACAGGCGGGCGAGGGAGGGGAAAGCAGTATACCACAGCCGGGTCATCTTAAATGTAGCCTGCGCACCAGCTACTTTCAGCGCAGGTAGCTGTTACTCATATTGAAGAACTCAGCCGCTGCTTCCGTGCTAGCTATGCGAGAGAGGCAGCTGTGATGGCTGTCACTGGGGGCCAGGAGCAGGCCCTAACAAATTTTATTCCCTAGGAAAAAAAATTGTTGGTGCCCCTAGCGGATAATCCCACCACCTTCATTGTTGTGGGCCTTGAAGCAATCCACCGGCTACACTGCTGCTAGTTCTGCTTTTGACCCAGTAGCCTATTGCATAACCCAATTTAAAGTTGAACCCCCCACACACCCCTTAGCCCACACATACTTAATTCTCATAAGCCTCCACACCCCTTATGCCACACACACACACACACACACACACACTTACTCCCCATAATCCTGCACAGCACACATACACCCCCTATCTCCCCTATAGGTAAACTCTATCTCTATGCCCCCCCTGCACAACCTATTCTCCCTGTCCTCCCACATGAACCCCATATGCCTCTACCCCTATATAACCTACCTCCAATGTCTTCCCATATACACCACGTATCCCTCTACCCCCAAAACATCCTGCACTTGTCCCTCCACATATACCACAAGTCTATCTAACACCAGCACACCCTAGTCTCCTCATAACCCTCTACTCCACCACACACCATAGTCTCCCACATACACTGTACCCTCAGCACATGCTGTTCTCCCTGTTACCCCACATACACTCCATAACCCTCTACCTACACCACACACCCCCTATTCCACTCACATACACCCTATATAATGGAGGCCAAGCTGCAGCAGCATTGTCCCTTTCTGAAAGGTGGCTAGGCGCTCCTCATCTGGGGAGCTGGGCGGAAGTAGGTTAGAATGCTGCAGGCTAGCTCATAGCTGAGGCTGATGCTGCTTTCCCACTGCCTACACGGGTAAAGACCCGTTTTTTTTAAACAGGTCTTTAAACGGGTAAGAGCCATAAGACTCTTTCCCACTGCAGCTTTTAAACGGTAAATTACCGTTTAAAAGCTGTTTTTGTCACATTCACACTTACCCGTTTAAAAACCCGTTTAAGCAGTGTAAAGATAGGGGGGGGGGGGAGAATTTAAAAAAAAAACGGCGTGGGGTCCCCCCCACTGCCGTAACCAGCACCAGGCTGAAAGAGCCGGGGCTGGTAATAAAAAATCAGGAAACCCGACAAATAGGGGTTCCCTGATTTTTTACAACCAGCCCCAGGCTCCAGGTCCGGGGCTGGTTCCCAAAATACGGGGGACAAAATGACTAGGGGTCCCCCGTATTTTAAGAACCAGCCCCAGGCACAACCAGCCAGCAGGGTAATGCCACAGCCGGGGGACACTTATGATATAAGTTCCCGCGGCCAAAGCATTAACCCTACCGACCAGTCAGCCTGGCCAGGGGCCCTGGGGGAGTGGGGACCCCCCCAATAAAGGGGTCCCCCCCCTCCAGGACTTACCTGACCAGGCTGAAGCCTGGTGCTGTCCCCGGTGACCCTGGAGCGGTGGTCACCGGGCTGATGGTATTGTGTAAAAAATAGAATAAAAAACATTGTCTTTTACTGGTGAACTATGAGTCCCAGCAAGCCTCCCCCGCAAGCTGGGACTTGGAGAACCACAAGTCCCAGCCTGCGGGGCATTAAAGGGCCCGCTGGGTCTTGTAGTTCCACAGTAAAAGAAAGAGTTAAATAAACACACTGACACACGTGAAAAATAAAAGTTTAATACATACATAACACATACATACTGATACTTACCTATCTTGAGCCCGTAGGTAGCCCTGGTCCTGATGTCCTGGTCCGTGTCGGCGTCTGTATCCAGTCGGCATCCCTGTCGGCGACGGCGTCGGCGGTCCGGAGTCCGACGAAATCCATTTGGGAAGCTGTGGAAGGAAATCCTACTCACCTGTCCCAGCGCGACGTAGTCCAGGTAAGGTCTTTGCAAAAAAAACAAACCGACACCCGAACCAAGCGGACAGCGAGACGCACGGTGTGTTTACATCGTGCGGCTCCGCCCCCGAATGCCGCTATTGGCCGCCTTGCGGCCTAGCGGCCAATCAGGAGCCGCTAGGCCGCAAGGCGGCCAATAGCGGCATTCGGGAGGCGGAGCCGCACGATGTAAACAAACACACGTGTGTCTCCGTCAGTCCGGTCTGGTTCGGGTGTCGGTTTGTTTTTTTTGCAAAGACCTTACCTGGACTACGTCGCGCTGGGACAGGTGAGTAGGATTTCCTTCCACAGCTTCCCAAATGGATTTCTTCGGACTCCGGACCGCCGACGCCGTCGCCGACAGGGATGCCGACTGGATACAGACGCCGACACGGACCAGGACATAAGGACCAGGGCTACCTACGGGCTCAAGATAGGTAAGTATCAGTATGTATGTGTTATGTATGTATTAAACTTTTATTTTTCACGTGTGTCAGTGTGTTTATTTAACTCTTTCTTTTACTGTGGAACTACAAGACCCAGCGGGCCCTTTAATGCCCCGCAGGCTGGGACTTGTGGTTCTCCAAGTCCCAGCTTGCGGGGGAGGCTTGCTGGGACTCATAGTTCACCAGTAAAAGACAATGGTTTTTATTCTATTTTTTACACAATACCATCAGCCCGGTGACCACCGCTCCAGGGTCACCGGGGACAGCACCAGGCTTCAGCCTGGTCAGGTAAGTCCTGGAGGGGGGGGACCCCTTTATTGGGGGGGTCCCCACTCCCCCAGGGCCCCTGGCCAGGCTGACTGGTCGGTAGGGTTAATGCTTTGGCCGCGGGAACTTATATCATAAGTGTCCCCCGGCTGTGGCATTACCCTGCTGGCTGGTTGTGCCTGGGGCTGGTTCTTAAAATACGGGGGACCCCTAGTCATTTTGTCCCCCGTATTTTGGGAACCAGCCCCGGACCTGGAGCCTGGGGCTGGTTGTAAAAAATCAGGGAACCCCTATTTGTCGGGTTTCCTGATTTTTTATTACCAGCCCCGGCTCCTTCAGCCTGGTGCTGGTTTCGGCAGTGGGGGGGGACCCCATGCCGGTTTTTTTTTTAACGGGTAAAGGGCTACCCCTTTCCCACTGCCGAAAAAACGGCTATAACACGGTAAAAACACTGCTTTTTACACGGGTAACAAAAACCGGTATTTGTTACCCGTGTAAAGCAACCTGGAGCTTTCCCACTGCAGCTCTAGCCGTTTAAAAAGGCTAAAAAAACGGCATTTACACGTGTAAAGCCTGCAGTGGGAAAGGGGTATGAAATTGCTGCTGTCGGAGGTACTGCTGCATGCGACGCTCCAGTGCTGGGGTATACAATGCAGGGCCGAGGGATGGAGGGGCATGACGAGGTACAGTGGGACACGTCACGCCACGCCACTCATGCATATCTAATGAGTGGGCGTCTGGTGGTGGCAGGTGCTAGCGCTAGAGACCTGATCCGCCAAGCGGTCTAATGGTGGTCCGGTGCACCCCCGGACCACCCCTTAGATTCGCCTATGACCATCACCTGCAGGTAAAGACAGTGCTTGCAATGTCTTTTCTTCTAGATCGCGGGGCTCTGTACAGGTCGCGGGTGTACCCATGTGTGCGGGGCTTTATCCACAACTTAAGAACTACTTTGGGTATACTAGAAACAGGGCCATCTTATCTGCATTGTAGGCTCTGGACAATGCATAACACACCCCCCTGTGGTCCTGTGCCATCTCTCCACTTGCTTCCATCCTGTGATTTGATTGATGTGTAGCTCCAGTTGTTCACCAACCGGCATTCTGACAGCTGTTTGGCTGCAGGTTTGGAGGCAGGTTGAGAATGATGGGCTCTGATTGGTGGATAGCTCCAGTCATCCACTATTCAGCATGCTGACAGCCATTCACTGTCTGGCTGAAGGCTGGGAAGCAGAAAGAAAATGCTGCCTGGTTGTTCTGTTTGTATGAGATTCACAATTAGAGCATAGTTGCCTACCCTCCTGCATTCTGAAGGAGTCTCCCTGAAATAGCAGCAATCTCCCTCTCTCCCTCATTGGTCTAGCAATCTCCCTCATTTCACCTAGCCCACATTACACTGATACATTTTAGGGGGAAAAAAAGGAATGAGAGATAGATACATTTGAATCATCAGCACCATTTCCCAGCACTTTCGCAAGTATAGTAGCTCTTACTAACTGCTTTGGGGCTCATCTACATTTAGTTATGAGTCATTTTAAAAGATTCTAAGTGCCATGTTCACAATATCTTTTCACAATCTCTCCATATATGGAAATAGACACGCCCCTTGGGTGGAGCATGTCACGCCCCCTTAATGGGGCACAGTGCAAACTTTTACGACCAACTATATTCTCCCTGAAACTCGTTTTCAAAAGTAGGCAAGTATGAATTAGAGCAACCAGTCAGCATTCTCTACTGCCTCCCTAGAAGCTCAGGAGGCAGATGCCTACAAACCAATATCAAAGCTCAATGTCCAAGCTCAAAGCCCCTAGAATTGGGGGACCCTTGGACAGCTGCCCATTGAGCCCATATGGTAAAATGGCGTTGACTGGAAATAGCCACAAGACAAGTGACTACCAGTACAGCTGGAGTGAAAGTGCTTTTCTGAAGCTAGCAATCACAAAACACAGAGGCTGGAAGTACATAGAACTAACAGGGAATAAATATGGAGACTTGGCATATACTGGATATAAATCAGCACTGGAAACAGAAAAGCAGGTACAGGGTGGAATTCAACAGGGAACGGGTGCAGGACTGGCAGGAATAAAACATTAAGGCAGGGTACAAGGATGTAGGAACACATTGGCTGGGTACCAGGACACGGGAACAGACAGAGAGACTAGTACTGGGTGCAGAGACCTCCTTTGACCAGGAGCAGTGACCTGTGACAAGAAGCCAGACAGACCATCCTCAATTACAATATAGATTTCAGCTGTAAGCTTCACCTACAAAAGCAGCATTGAAACTTTCTGGGTTCAGCAGTGTCAAAATGGTTTGAGAAACATTCCGCAGTCCCAACATACTCTGTTATTTGGGCAGAGTATGCTGAGAATTATAGTTCCACAGTTCAGGAACAACACATATGCATAATGTATTATTTTATAAGAGATTCAATTCTATAATTACAAATATTAAACTCCTACTTCAACTTAAACTAGTGTTATGCTAGCAAAAAATCACTTTCTTTTTCGTAATGGTGGTAGTGTGCGTAAAATGCTACCATAAATATGCACCACTGAGATATTTTTAGCATTAATAGCTTTTCTCTCCACAGGACGCACTTGGGTCGCTTTGTAACGAAAGTACTATTCAACTAGAAATGGCCTTTTTGTGACGGTCTTTGCCCGGGTTATGCTAATGTGCTGGGAGTACAAAAATTAATTTGAAAGCAAGCATTTTAAATACCTTATTAGAATAGGTCTTAACTTGGCACAATGGGGCACAGCAGTTCCTGGGTGAAATCAGTATTCATTGGTTTCCTGCATACAATTACACAATGTATTTGATTTTTGTTACGTGTGGGTTAAAACTGCAAAATGCACAGGATTGGAAATTTGTTTGCCTACAAAATAAGTCAGAAACCGAAAAATGTAGGAGATTAAACTGCTGCACTAGCTCTTCATTTCTGACACCCTAAAGCAGAGCAGAATAAATGACACCTCTTCTCCACTTTGTTGTTTTATGCACATATAGCATACCTGCCAACACCTGTTTTCCTGGAAGTGAAGGCACACGCCCAAAATGTTGGAGGTGTGGCCTAGAGGCAAGAGGCATGGCCTATACTCATACTCACTGTGCTCCCACAAGGCCACGCCCCCATTTTTCCCACCCTGGAGGCATGTCCAGTGGCTCTATGAGCTGCTGGCCATGCCCCCATCCACTTTGTCTCCGGGAATAGACACTCTATTCACCGCAGAGCAGCGACAGACAGGGAGGTCTCCCAATCCCCCCCACCGAAGGACACTGCCGGCCTCGGGCACACTACATACACTAGTCCGATTTTGGGTGATTTTTGCCTTATTCCGATGGATCGGGCCGAGAAAATCGGGTGAATGCGATGTGTTTGACATCTGATCTGGTCTGGTCCAATGTGGCGGTGTCCGAATTGGAGGTCAGATGTGCATCGACCTGGAGTGGGAGGTCGGACCTGCTGCACATCCATCCTCCAATTTAGACTCCTGTCCGGCGGCGGGGAACAGGGTCACATGTGTCACATCGCAGATCAAAGAAGCAGAAGCCATTAATCACATGAGATCCTGCCATCTGGGAAGGTCCCAGGGGCTCAAGAGGTATCGTATGGTCATACACTGCTGCGGGAAGTCGTAGCAGTATATGGCGCCATAACTTGTTAGTGGGGCAATTGAGTGTCCTGGGGATACTTTATATTGTCCTGCTTCCTACAGATCTTTTGCATCTAATATAGGGTTTGTGCAAGTGCCAATACGAATGATAACTGTTAATGCTGTCAAGAGAAAATAGGGGGAGGAGCAGCTTTCCTCTTGAAGCCGCATTGATACTTGCTTTAGCCCTGCAGAAGCCCACATTAGCATCAGGCTTGCCATGGGTAACTTCTCCACTTCTCCATTTACATCACTCCTTCCTGACATCTCCCCTTTAATCTCAAACACCTGTCGATGCGTTACAGTGATCATATACAGACATTTACTAAAACAGACATATCAACATCAGATCACATTGTTACTCCTTTGAGGGGAGTCCATGCAGTAGTACTGAACTTCCAGGCTCAGATTGGCCCACCGGGGTACTGGGGGATACACCGGTAGGCCCCAGTGATTTGTGATCCAGGTCACTTTTTCGGAGACAGGGCCTGACTCAAACCATCAATTAGTGTTAATGCTGCCGGGCAGTCAGTAGCCTCTGCAAGATGATTTTGTTAGAACCACTGTTCAGTCATCAGCTACTGACTGACCCGGTGGTGGTAGCAGGCTGGCAGCAAGGCTTTCTTCAGGTCATGACATCACATACTGTGCCACTCTTCCAATGACTACTGTACATTCTCCCGGTGGGCCCTTACCATCCTAGTCCGACACTGTGAACTTCTGAGGTTGGATGGGCATTTGCAGGATTAAGGAACACATAATAACACAACAACTGTACTATCTTTTTTTATCTTTTCTATATTTGGCTCCTTAAATGCCCATTTCCCTCCAGGGCCACAGTCTGACACTGTTTAGATATTTTTGTTGCAGTATATTCTTGCTGATTGTTGACTTACAGATATTGTTGATACACAAGAATACAGTATACAGGGACTACATTCATCATTATTATTGGTTTCAACATCTATGTAGGTATGTGTTTCTTTTCTACCTAAAGTAACCTTATTCGGGTTGTGATAGTAATAGCACTGTATGCTTTGAGATTGAGGTCCATTTGTGTCGTACATTTGCTCATTTGTGTTTTCCTCACCATCTAACATAGCAGGGTTTCATACAGCTCACCAGCTGGGAGTGTATACTTGTGATGCAGGGATGTTGGAAAAGCTTCATATGCTGCTCTCTTTGGAGCTAAGCATATCTCCACCATTATCACATTAGTCTCTTGGTCAGTGCTATGATCACAAGATGATCTCTGCACATGCTTATTCATGATCAGGTTGGAGGACAGATCTTCCTGGGTCCTAGGGCACAAGCCTGCAGTGTCAGACTGGGTCAACCAGGAGGAATGCCGCTGTTGGCTCGAATGCTCAATGTCTAACTGATGCTCAGTGCACAGCCTGGAACCTTATAGAGAAGGGGCTGGATATTTCCAATGTGCCCCTATGGGCCAATCCGTCCCTGCCAGTATGCTGGCACAGTGAGGAGTAGGACAGGAGTGCATTGCTTTCTAACATTGTTCTTATTTTGCATTATATGTTCAATCATGTACCAGCATTAGCAAATCTTATTAAAATGAATGGTGCATTATATTGTTCAATTAACATCGTTATGCATGTGTTTATAGTAAACCATTACCTTCCACTTATTGCCTCTTGGTTACATTAAAAATGACCTTTCCTATCACTGTGGCATATAGACTAGTCCTCTTAAAATATATTAAATATATATTATTACTTCTACTACTATTGTCTCCACTGCAGACACAATATTCTTTATTAAAGCACCTTTAAAAATACTGCAATTTAAATGTTTGTTGAGTTATCATGGTACAGCAACGGTTGCATCTGTTATACATTTATTTAACATTGTCCATATGTTTCAGTGAAAACTTTCATAACAGCCCCTTTGGATGTGATATAAATATCCTCCCATTTGCATTGCTAAAAAATATTTGGCTCATAAGAACATGAAAGTATTATGTTTGGAATGTTGCTATATGCATGTAAAAATATGCATGTAAAAAAAGGGGCATATTTAAATGCATATGTTATGTTCACTTGGATGCTTAATGGGTCTAGTTATATAACAGAACAGACGTACAGAAGGCATTCAGGTGTACAGTATATTCCTCCTTCCCTTTAACTGCATATTAGAGATAGTACATTGGCCATACAGATACTAGCTGACTTTTCTCCTCGTCATTAGAAGCCATGGCGGGCGGGGCTGGGCTCTGACATCATCAAGTCCCGCTCTCCCTTTAACAGAAAGCCTGGATTCGTAGGTATGTGGGAAGTGTGGAGTTAAAAATGACACATTTTACCCCTCCTCTCCAGCCAGCATGAGAATGCCATAGAAAATCTCTGTGGCACAAGGGTGTTGGCAGAATGTGGGAGATCTTTCTGCTCTTCCAGTGTTGTGAGGGATTACCTGCAAAATCTTCTCGGAGAGTATGGCAAGTATGATATAGAGGTGTGTAATTAGTAAATGCTAATGAAGCATTACCCTATTTCTACACAATTAAATGTAATATTTCATTGAATAAAACACAAATAGAAAATCTTAAACAAATCCACAAATATGCTGTTTGCCCTTTTAAAGGTCAAATAAGCATCTATTTTCCTGCAGTAGTGAAATGGAATGGTCAATTTAATAGACTGCTGCAATTTGGTGTAGTATGGTGATACTGTTTCTCACTTTCGCATAAAGATACCGACTCTTTTTACCAAACCGGACCTGTTTCCCATTCCCATAGGAAGGAGCAGGGGACCAGGAACTCGTATCATCTGAAGACTGTGACATGTTCTGAAAATGTTGTATTATTGAAGCTTAATAAATATATGGGGTACATTTACTAAGATGGGAATTATATTATGTTGCCCCTACCAACTAATCAGATTCTACTTCTTATTTATTTAGCACCTTCTATAAGATAATAGGTAGAATCTGATTGGTTGCTATGGGCAACATACCATCTTCAATAGAATGCCCATCTTAGTACATTTACCCCTATGCCCCTATCTATTGTAAGGGGAGAGTATGCCACATCAGCACTGAAAGGTAACAAGTAAGAGATTTTTGCAACATCTCCTGCATTGCCACAGTAATTCATGACCCATTAATGAATACAGTATCTACAAAAGTAAATGCAATGTTAATGTTCATTGACTTTGCAGAAATGAAGGTATAATGAACAGGCCCCTAAAGTTTTGAAAATGACTGCAGCACCCTAATCTGCATTGATTTGCAATGAGTGGTGCTGAATGCAAACTTTGAATATAATATATACTGCACTGTAACAGCTCAGAAACTATTTTGTTAAACTATATTATCAGCCCCTAGAGGACACTATTGCTTTATGAGTTTATTGAATATGGAAGACTCAGTTTCATATGCAAATATGCATCATTACATCAGTCTGCTGTATGGAAGAAAGTATTTAACCTCATCTAGCCTCCATTTACATGGCTGGATATCTCAGATCTTCATCAAGAAAAAATGTATGCAGTATTTGCCTACAAAACAGAATAGTACTGTGATTTCCATGAAGATCACAGTACGTTGAATTCCTCTGTAATCTTAATATGACAATAAAAAAATTAGACATTCCTAATAAGCAATGAATTCCTATATGAATCTTCATAGTCAAATGATGCTATTTTGTCACATACAGTGTCTGTGTAGCATGTTATGTAATGTTATAGCTACACTCTTAACTGTAGGAAAATGTACAGTAAAATATGTCATTTTAAACATCCATATACATTGCTAGGGCACAAATTATGTGAACTCATTTCTGACAGTACTGTATTGGCTTCTGTTCAAGTAGAGGCGTACCACAGAGCCATAATACACAGTGCAATGCCCCCCACCACCACCAGTAATAGAGTGTCAGATTGAGGCATGAAGTGTCCTTTTGGGAAATGCTAAGGCTGAGGCCCTAGAAACTGCACCAAAGAGACGAGGAGAGGAGAACCAAGAGACAATGTCCAGAGAGCCCAGGGAGGACATACTGTTTATGGCAATTGTGCAGAGAAAGTACAGTGAAGCCTGCACTGAATGGTACCCCATGATCAGTGGCAAACGTAGGATTTCTAGAGGGATGGGGGGGGGGTGTCCAAATGCACTCCTCAATCTACCACTCTCAGTGGCGTAGCTACGTTTTGGGCGCCCCCCCCGCCGTTAGAGGGGGGGGGGGGGCGCCCATACCCACCCACCCCCCCCCCCCGCCGCCGCCCCGTCAAGCACCCCCGGCCCCCCCGTCGCCCCGCCGCCTATGCTAACCCCCTCCCCCGCAGTCTTACCTATCGCGCTGCGCTGGTCCCGGCGGCTCCGTTCTTCTGCTGAAGACCACCACAAAATGGCCGCCCCCATACAGCAGACAGTTTCAGAGAACAGTGTGCTATATGGGGGTGGCCATTTTGTGGTTGTCCTCATCAGAAGAACGGAGCCGCCGGGACCAGCGAGATACGTAAGTCTGTGGGGGATTGGGGGGGGGGGTAACTATAGCACAGCAGCCCCCGGCGCCCCCACATGCACATGCGGTGCTATAGTTACGCCCCTGACCACTCTGCAAACCAATGGAGCAAGTGCGGGAGTCTGGGGGAGTGGTAGAATAAACTTAGTAATTACTTTTTATTCACTGGATACAATATGGAATCCATGATTTGTATTCAACACTATAGATGAGCTATAGTATAGGCTGTATCAAGTATTTAAATAATATAAATAAGTGGTCAGGAAAAGGTTAAACATACCATAGTAAATAAATAAATATGTCAGAAGCAGTACTGCACTTTCTAAGCTTACATTCTCACACCTCATGGTAACGCTCCTGTCTCTTTTTCCTAGTTGCTGCTCTCTGTGCACTGATTGAGGACTCAAAGCAAATATGGTAGAAGAAGCTGCTACCACTGGGCACGTGCAGCAGCCCACTCTGTCCCTTACACTGCATGATGTGGTGGCAGCTCTTGTAGTTCGCACTGAGGACCAATTTTCTGTGTCTGTACATGTGCAGGAGGATTTCTGCTCATGTGCAGATTCTGGTTGCCTACCATAGAATTACTCCCCCGCACCCAAGGCTACAAATGGATGATTATGCAAATCATCCATTCGCAGTCATGTGGGGAATCGCGGTGTGTGACCAGATTAAGGTGCAAAGTGAGTAGTATGGGCTAATGATAGGAAAAAGGTGTAGGGTTATCTATAAGAGAGGTAAAAGCAGACAGACAGATACACAAACAGAGAGAAAAGATAAATAGATATAAAAATACATTAATACATAAAACTAGAGAGACATACTGTACAGTATAGAAGGAGAAAGAAATGGACATCTACAAAGATGAGGCGCATATGCCCACACACTAATGGGCAAAAATACGGGGTCATAGAAACATACACATATGTAGGTGCGGAAGTAGTGGTATAAAAAGCAAGTACTGCACACAAACGGGAGATATCCTCCTATTGTTGCTGCAATATAAAAAAAGCATGCAAGCCTTAATTATAGAAATATATGGTAGCCATGACCCCCATAGAGGGAGAATAGAACCTGTGGCGAGCGAGCCTAGCCCGCAGCGTGGCCAGCACAGCATGCCCACAAGGGGCTTATTTGCTCTCGTCCCCCCCCCCCGGTCGAAGCAATGGCAGTCGGGATTCTGACGTCAGTATACTGACCGTTTGTCGGACCGCCATACTACTGTACATCCAAAAAGATATGTGGAGTAGGGGCCAATGTCCCAAACAGAACCTATGATAATTTAATCAACCAGTTTGTGGTTAGTTCAATTCTGTCAGTTTTGTCAACCATATTTTTGCAACTTTTAGTCAAACCACTCCTTAAAATGATATTGGCAATTTTCATATCTATTGCCAGAGCATAAAGATTTTAAGGAAAAAAAAAACACTTACTGTAAATACAATAGTTCTATAAAGTACAGTATATACTAATAATAATTTGAATCCACTATTGGACATTATTTGTTTATTTCCATATATCCACAGTTCATTACCTCTTTGATGAAATTCATGAAGCGATTGCCAAACCTCCAGGCTTTGTGTCGATGACACTGCAATGAGTTGACTGTCATCTGAGGAGCCCTCTGGTAGCAAACAGACACAATATGGACCGCATCATATGTCAGAGCAGCATCTGTCTAAAATAAAGGGGAACGGCATTGGGGTTGAGAAGAATCTCACAACTCTCTCTAAAGAACATTTATTCTTATAGTCAGATTTTTAAAATCTATATATTTTTGCATCGTTCAACAGCCATTTTATTATTGTCTTAAGCTTGCACCTTTTGATTGAGTTTGTGGCTTCTCTTTTTGAAAAGAAAAAAATATATGTATTTATATATCTCTACAAAAGGAGGATTGGTTAAAAGGCCTTTACCCTCAAAACTTCTGCCCTCTTATTTTACTTAGTGCCATCACTGACAAGTTAAATAGATTTTCTCTAGGTCTGAACACAACTACTGTAACTCAGTGTGGCACTGTAACTTACACATCTAGCTCTGTATGGCACTGTAGCTTACATACCTAACTTGGTACAGCAATGTATTTGACACCTCTAATAGGGTTTGGCACTGTAGCTTACACACCTAACTCAGTATGGCACTGTAGCTTACACATCTAACTCCGTATGGCACTGAAACTTGCACACCTAACTCCATATGGGACGGTAGCTTACACACCTAACTCGGTATGGCACTGTATCTTACAGACCTAACTGGCATTGCCACTGTAGCTTACACATCTAACTCGGTGTGGCACTGTAGCTTACACACCTTACTCGGTATGCCACTGTTGCTTACACATCTAACTCCATATGACACTGTAGCTCACACACCTAACTCGGAATGGCACTGCAGCTTACACACTTAACTTAGTATGCCACTGTAGCTTACACACCTAACTCGTGTGGCTATATAGCTTACACACCTAACTCGGTATGGCACTATAGCTTACACACCTAACTCCGTATGGCACTGTAGCTCACACACCTAACTCAGTGTGGCACTATAGCTTACACCTCTTACTCTGTATGGCACTGAAGCTTGCACACCTAACTTGGTATGGTACTTTAGCTTACACACCTAACTTGGTATGGCCCTGTAGCTTACACCAATAACTGGATATGGCACTGCAGTTTACACACCTATCTCCATATGGCACTGTAGCTTACACCTCTAACTGGGTATGGCACTGTAGCTTACACACCTACTGTAACTCGGTAGGGCACTGTAGCTAAAGGCCTCCATACATTAGTGCAATTTAATCACTCCGACACCCCCCCCGATAACGATGGATTGGTCAGAGAAATTGGGTGAAAGGTGACCAAATCGCATGTGTTTGACATCCCATCCAATTCGATGCGCAGTCCCATATTGGATCGAAGTCAAGGTCGGACTTGCTGCACATAAGATAAATAAGAAGTGCATCATCAGTGCTTTTTAGCACCTGCAATGTATCACATCACACTTCCCTTGATCTCCCCCGGCAGCTCCCAGGAGTCCTTTTACCTGCAATAAATCGCATGAAAAATGGCACATCAACTGTCAAATCGGATGGAAGCACTCGAAGGGAGCTGCCAAGGAAGTACATGGGAAATCAGGTCCAACTTGTGCCGCAGACAAGTTGAATTAGCCTTTACAAACCTAACTTGGTATGGCACTGTAGCATTAGTACCTCTGTGTCTGTGTGGTTCTTTTGCTATAAATACTTATGTACTTGATGTCGTTATAAGGCTTTGCAAGGCTAGTAAGTCATACACCGCTCTGTAAACCTTATCTCATCCATTAGTAAACGTCTCTATATTGCGATGCCATGATTCTTTTACATTTGCCGGTTCCCATAGCTTAACTTGCCCAACTACACACAAATTCTAAAAGTCCTTCTAACTCTTTAATTCCAATATCTTATTTGCATTTGACACTGATGTTTTGTAGTACAGTACACAAATGATCATCTAATCAGCTACTGTATTTTTGGGAACATTTTAATGCATTTTGTACTTTTGAAATTATATAGTTTGTAAACAGGCGAGTAGGGCCCTCCTATCTTTTTGACTGTCTGTAACTATACAGTTTGCTTTATCCCTGTTTCCAATTGTGAAGAATTTGCTCTGCTATATGAAAAAAAACTGTTAATAAATAAAATAAATAAACATTGTAAAGTCTTATGCATTTATAAAAATAGATATCATTTATGGGTTTTTTTCCACCAATTTTAAGGAATATGTAATTACTGCATTCTTTTTTTCATGCTGTGCTTCTTAACAACCTAATTAGCATGCTGACACACCACAAAAACTACCTATAAGAAAGAGCATAAGAAAACAATTTCCTGCTGGTTTTCTTCTTTTCATAATAACACTCTATTAATTCCATTTGTCTTTCTTTGTTAGAACAGTTTTATATAATATTAATGGTAGTATTTTACTTTTTTTTACCTGTTTCTATGTGCCTACATAGAACCTATTTTGTTGGCTAAGTTAATAGATTGCCACTACTCCAATGCACAAGCTTTTGCAAATCCTGATGCTTGTGTAGGTTGTTTGTAAGCTTACTGATTGGTTTATTCAAACGACAATGCTTGCTTCATTAATGGAAGTATACTTTGTTCCAAGGAAGGGACATTAGCATCAGTGTGAGTGCCATTTCTGAACCAGCTCCAAAATTGCTGCAGCAAATTGGCCCAATGAACTGGATCCTCATAGGCTGCCAATGTATCATCCACTGTGTATGTTTGTATCCTGAGCAGATGATAAATAACACTGGAGGCTAGGAGGCATCTGGACTCTTTAGAGGCAGTGAATAGAGGTGAGCCCATTCCCGACAGAGATATTGCCACAAGCTACATTGTCAAAATTATATGTTTGAGTCCCTCAAAAGGTACAACCAAAAATGATAAAGTTGGCTAAATGAACATGGTCACAAACAAACACTGAGAGGTGACACAGATAAAGCATAGTGAAAGTATAAATGGGAAATGGTATATATATATATATATATATAATGTCAGGGGGGGTGTCCGGCACTCGTCGCACTCAGTGAGGAAATGCCCGGGTGCCTTCCTAGGTAGAGGATTTCTACCGCATACAAAGAAACAAACGTAGGCGTCACTCCGGGACTTGTGGTGAAAACAACTTTACTGTGTGGCGGTCAACGCCGTTTCGGGTTTCCCCGTCGTCAGGACCAAATTTTGGTCCTGAAGACGGGGAAACCCGAAACGGCGTTGACCGCCACACAGTAAAGTTGTTTTCACCACAAGTCCCGGAGTGACGCCTACGTTTGTTTCTTTATATATATATATATATATATATATATATATATATATATATATATATATATATATATATATATAATGGCACCATAGTACCCATTACACATGATGCCGCACACCATAGTGTCCATTACACATGATGCCGCACACCATAGTACCCATTACACATGATGCCGTGCACCATAGTACCCATTACACATGATGCTGCACACATAATGTCCCTTACACATGATGCTGCACACATAATGCCCCTTACACATGATGCTGCACACATAATGACCCTTCCACATGATGCTGCACACCGTAATGCCCCTTACACATTAAGCCACACATGCGTAATGCCCCCACATACCGCCACTTGTAGCGTCCCTTAAGCAATGCCGCCAAAAGTGCCACTTACTGTAAATTTTTATATGAGCCTTCGCTGCTGCTGCAGGGAGAGATGGAGAGCAGTGCAGCTGCTTAAATGGGGAGAGGAGCAGAGCGCAGTGCAGAGCACGCTCCCACTCCCCTCCTGGTGTCCCCTCTAGCCGAGTGGACATTTGAAATATTGTGCGTGCTGTTGTTGTGCGTGACGTCTGGGGAGCACGCCGGGCGCCGGCACCACATGATTAAAGGGGGGGCGGGCTGAGGTGAAAACGGGGAGAAGAATTGGAGCGGAAGCTGCAGGGGTGACAGTCATTGACAGCTGGGCAGAGAGCAGGGGGCTGCCCGGCTGTATTCAGAGCACTGCAGGTCACGGCTGTTTGAAATAGTACCCCTTTCACAACAGAAAATGCAGGGATTTACCCGGGAACATGGTCCCAGGATCATGCAGCGACATTCCCAGGCTGACCCCTTATACACCAGCCTGCATTTTCTGGTGTGAGGGGGAGAGACAACCACTCCCCTCTCCCTACCCCCCTTTAACCAACCAGCTATATCTTCGGAACCAACTGACCCATTTACATGAGACCAGTATCATATTGAAGAACTTTTGAGTTGGCTTCGAATGATTTTGGTCCCGTGAAACTGGACTGTTTATTTCCCGAGAAATCTGCCCTCAAAGAACATAAACAGTCATGAAATTACATTTAAGAAATTAAAAAAACGGTTTAACCTCAATATCCCTAAAACCTATTAACCCATATGGATCCAGCCTGGTATCAGATTGAAGGCCCAGCGATTTGGGTTCGACTGAAATCAACCTCGAGCTTCAGTGATGCCGTTGAACTGGGTGGGGGTCGGAATTAGCGGGTCCCATGTTATCCTATAAGGAAGACGTTCCAGCTTTGCCTGGCAGTATCTCCGGTTCCCAGGGGGCTAGAGACACGGGGCTGGGCTCGTTGGAAAGCCCCATCCCTCAGCTACAAATTGGGCTAATGGGTGCACCCCCAGACCACCCCCTAGATTCACCTATGTATATTCTAGGTTAGTGGTTCTCAACCTCAGTCCTCAGGGACCCCCAACAGTGCTTGTTTTCCATGTCACCCGGCAAGTGTACAGCTGCACTCATTATTCACTGGCACTGGCACATTTCAAAAGATCACAGGTGGAGCTAATTATTTCACCTGTGATTCTGTGTGGAGTCCTCGAAAACGTGCACTGTTGGGGGTCCTTGAGGACAGAGGTTGAGAACCACTGTTCTAGGTTATCTACTTCTACCTTGCTCTAATTAATCCACACCAATACTTTCCTTGGAAAAGTCCCAGAGTTTAAAGATTTATTCCTGGGAATAGATGATCTTATCTTTCAATATTGAGACACATGAACATTTCCTCCTATTCAGTATATTTAAGTCAATAAAAGTCACTATATTTTATCACTTTATATGTTAATAGATATTGGAGAGTATTATTTACAATGTAAAAAATACATTATAGTTCAGTAGACATGTCATTACGGTGATTGTAGAATAGCAAGGTTCACCTAAATTGTATCACACTTTGGGCCTGCTTTTGTATGCACCTGAAAAACTCATGTTGCACTTCAAGGGGTGCAAATCATTTTTTTTTAGCATGCAGGGTAAGTACTGGCTGCTTCTGCATGCAGCCTACAAATGAGTGACAACGTAATTTTTACACTTGAATTTACATTTAAATTTGTATATACCCTTCATAAATTTTAAATCTGCTGAACTGCAGAACATCATGGCTTTCTCAACATGCAAAGTGCCTGCGTATAATACTGTCCGGAGAGAAAGTCAGACTGCTAAAAATGTATGAAAAATGTAAGCCTATTTCTTAGCTACACATAACTAATGTTTATATATATTTGTGTAGTGGACCACTGTAAGAAATACCAGGGCTTTGACACTATTTTTCGTACCGTCATAATTCCATCCAGAAGACCTGTCTCAGCCTTGGGAGGGGCTTGTAAACGTTCCATTGACCATTTATCTACTATGGTGCTAACATAAGGATTCTCCATATTTAATATTCGGAATCCAGTCAGATTAACTCCAGAGTAGCGATACGGATCCAGATCCAAAGCATTGAGGTCCTGTAAAACAAAATATATATTTGAAATATAAATTAGAAATTTTGCTAACACGCATTGCTAAAAATGGTACTTGTTACCTAGAACGGTGCCCATCGCGGGCATCGCATGTACATCGCATGCCATTATAATGGCATGCAATGTGACCGATGCGATGCCCGCGATTTCACATAGAAATTAATGGTAAAAGGTAAATCGCGTCGGTCGCATCGCATGAGGCCAAAAAAACACATGCGATGCGACCGACGCGATTACCGCAATTTACATAGGGAACAATGTTAAATGGCCCAATTGACCCGATTTCACATAGGGAACAATGTTAAATGGCCCACAGACCCCAAATAGCCACCCTGAAGTGTGAAATGCCCCCCCCCCAATTGTTAACGCCACCCCACGATCAACGTCAACCCGAAGCGTGGCGAGCGCAGCGGTACGCGTCCTCCGACCTTTTCATACCCCCACTATCCACGTCGGCGTGGAGTTGAGAATAGAAAGTGTGGCGAGCGCAGCGAGCCACCGAGCCCGAAGCGTGACGAGCGCAGCGAGCCCCGCGAGGGGACGCGCATACCTGTGAAGCCAGCGAGGGGACGCGGATACCTCTGAAGGTATCCGCGTCCGCTCGCCACGCTTCGGGCTCGGTGGCTCGCTGCACTCGCCACACTTTCTATTCTAAACTCCACGCCGACGCTTCGGGTTGACGTTGATCGTGGGGTGGCGTTAACATTTGGGGGGGGCATTTCACACTTCAGGGTGGCTCTTTGGGGTCTCTGGGCCATTTAACATTGTTCCCTATGTGAAATTGGGTCAATTGGGCCATTTAACATTGTTCCCTATGTAAAATTGCGGTAATCGCGTAGATTTTTTGGCCGCATGCGATGCGACCGACGCAATTTTTTTCCTTGCGATGCCTAGGATCAAAATCGTGGGCGCCGTTCTAGGTAACAAGTACCCTAAAAATAATCATATAAATATTGTATCAAATAAAATAATTTTATTTTATATTTGCTTTAATCAAGTTGTTCCAAACTATAGGCTGACTCCGGACTTCAAGAAAATTAGGAAATTAGTAATATTATATATAAACAGTTAAAATACACTTAAATAAAACACAAAAATATGTTTAGTTAAAAAATTAATATAATTTTCCAAATTTTGTTTTTACTTAGGCTATTTATAAAAGCTTGGAGAGAAATTAAATTGTGAGAGTATCAACCGTTTAGCTCTTGCCATTTTTCAAACACATTCTGTAAAATGTAGTGCCTCTCAGGCAGCCCAGGGAATCGCTAGATTCCCTGAGCTGGCAATCGCTGGCGGAGAGGCGCTGCATCTGACAAGGTGGCGCGAGCATCTCACATGCACACGTGACCCCTTCACTCTGCGGCTGATGGCGGAATCCTTGACTATGTCCGCTTCAGGAAAATGGGCAGGGTAAGGGGGGATGCGGGCAGGCTCCGTCAGAACGGGGCATGCGAGCCCCCTTCCGGCAGATGGTGAAAGATTCACCACCATTCACTAATGAGAGCTGCTCCATCTGTAAGGCAGAAGCTGATAAACTGATTAGGTTGGGGATGTTGTAGTGTGTTAAAACTATTTTTCTACCACTTTCAGACAGAAATGTATGAAAATCCTGGCTTTTATTTGGCATTTTCATTGCCTGGTAATTTTGCCAGTCCCAGCCTGCCCCCCTTTACACAGAAATATAAATTACCAGGTTAGAAATTCCTTCCCGGGAATTAGATGAATAACACAGGTATTTCTTCTGTGTGAAAGGGTCAATCCGGGTCCAAATCCCCGGTAAATTCCTCGGTCAGAAACCTGGGATTTTCAACCCGCATTGACCCTTTCACACAGAAAGAAGAGCCATGTTGAACGGCAAATCACCGGGTAGAACTGCTTTACCCAGAAATCTGGGTTTCTGCGTGAAAGGGGTATTATTCTGTTTATCTGGATATTCCCAGGTCAACTAATTGTTTTGCTCTCCTAATTCAATTATTTTATTTATAGTAGATACAGGGATTGAGTCTTCCATATACAAATGGTTGGGTCCACAAGTATTTTGGATATCAGATTTTTCTGTATTTTGGAATATTCACAAACCATAATAAGGTATCTTGGGGATGGGACCCAATTCTAAACACAGAATTTATTTATGTTTCCTGTACACCTTATATAATTACACATGGCCGGAAGGTTATTTTATACAATATTTGTAATAATGTTGTGCATTAAGCAAAGTTTCTGTACACTGAACCATCAGAAAGCAAAAGTGTCACTATCAATCATGCTGAAAATATTCTATTTTTCGGAATATTCCATTTTGGTGGATATGAGAGACTTAACCTGTAATACACTTTGGGCCTTATTTTGATTCATTTGGTCCTCTGTGCGATCGCACGGAGGGACGATGTTTAGTGTCTGCCCATGTGCGTTTCTGCATGCACCCTACATGCTGAGGGGGGGGGGAGGGCGGGGGGTGCCGGGCAGCCCCATTAGTATATGGGAATGGGCAGCGTTCCATGGGCGTTCCCATGAGAACTCTGGGCGTTCCAAGGCTAATGAGGCCGTGATGGACATGCGGGGGGGGGCGGAGTTTAGTGTCTGCGCATGTGCGTTTCTGCATGCACCCTACATGCTGAGGGGAGGGGGGAAGGGTGGGGGCGCCGGGCAGCCCCATTAGCATATGGGAATGGGCAGCGTTCTATGGGCGTTCCCATGAGAACTCTGGGCGTTCCCAGGCTAATGAGGCCGTGATGGATATGCGGGGGGGCGGAGTTTAGTGTCTGCGCATGTGCGTTTCTGCATGCACCCTACGTGCTGAGGGGGTGGGGGGAGAAGGGTGTGGGGCACTGGGCAGCCCCATTAGCATATGAAAATGGCCAGCATTCCATGGGTGTTCCCATGAGAACGCTGGGCGTTCCCAGGCTAATGAGGCTGTGACGGACATGCGGGGGGCGGGCAGCTGATATGGGCGCCCGCAATTTAGAGCAACTATATAAGTCACTCTGAACTGCGTGCATGGAAGAAATCATTTGATGGTCGTTCGAGGGGGGGTGACCTGCACTGTGGGCGGAGGGCGGCGTCTGATGGACTTGCAAGGCTGCGAATTTCGCAGCCTTGCAAGTCAATCAGAATAAGGCCCCTTGTCCTGAGTCCTTTTGGAATATAATGTTTAATTGGTCTGTTCCACTTGCCTGGAAACAAGCCATCAATCATTGACAAAGCCATCCAAATATGTCTATAGTATAACAGCGGTAGATGACCCCAGCTCCCACCAGGAGTTCTATAAAAAAAATGCATCAGCACAGCATTTCTATAGACTTAAGTAGCAAAACTGCAGACTGGCTTTTTACATTTATTTATTTATTTATTTATTTATTTATTTATTTAGAACAGGTTAGGCCATACAATTGCCTTGTACCTAGCTTTTACTTTCCTCCTAGGAAGGATTTTACTGTTACTTTAAAGCAATTAAAACCCAAAAGTAATCTAGCAAAGCTCATCATGCTTGGCATACAACCAGCTGTGTAAGGCTGCCAGACAGAAAGTGGAAAATGGAAGTGCACGGCTGAGAAACGCATCTAATAATGCATTCTTTGGCTGGGATGGAATTCTGGCTATTGTGTTTAATAATGTGATCTGCTGTTTCAGGAAATCTGGTGACTGGATGACAAGGAAAAGGACAGGAAACTGTTAACCTCTTCAGCTCTCAGCTGTCATGTCTCAGTCACCGACAGTGGGATGAGTTGGGCAGCACCTTCTGCACATGACAGACATGGCAGCTATCCTCAGAGATAGATATTTGTATTACTTACAGTATTTACAAAGTTTCTGCAATAAGCTAAGTGTATCATCACAATCCTCTACACAGTAAATAAGATTTGTAAAAAAGGATGGAAGATGTTTTTGACTTACTATAGTAATTATAAATAGTGGTGTGTTTTCCTATATTCTGCAGAGTCTTAAACAGGGCCCCTGAGATAGCATATGGGCCCCTGTTCTTGAGATGAGATTGGCCAATTATTGGGCATGGCAATGTCCAACTCTGCCTGATCAGCACTGGCATATGTTGATGAGGGTTGTTGTTTACCTCCCTGGGTGAAACATACCACCCAGATAGCAGCGGTGCATGCAAAGGTGTTTGTGAGTATCCATAAACCCCCCTTACTGACACTTTTTTTTGCATTGTTAAGCCCTGCCCCTCATGGCAAAGGCTGCAATTCTGATGTGGATGAGGTGGGGTTAATAAGAATTTATTCTAAAGGAACAGTGGTGGCTCCATAGGTGGAGCTGCAATGCAGTTCAAAATTCAAATAGAGTATCCAAACCAACTGCCAGTGAGTTCCAGCCAGTGATGTTTGGCAATGTTTTGGATGGCAGTTAGTGCAACTCCCCTATTTGAATTTTGGACTGAGCTGCAGCCCCACCTATGGAGCCCATGTCTTATTGGGCCACCCCCTTCTGTTTTGCCAAAGGGGCAATCAATGGTACCACCAATATTGGTGGTGGTGACAGGAACCTGGTGGGGTGCCAGCATTTGCAAGTGCCTACTGCACATAATTGCTGATGCCCTTGAGGAGGGATCCATACAAGGGAGGTTGGGTGATGGGGAAGTAAGGGCCATGCTGAAGCTGCAGAATGGCCATTATTAAGGAGGACCCTCTTCGTCTTTACATGCAAAAATACGTGGAAGTGCTCATCTTTACTGATATTGTATGTACACACTAGACAAGAGAGCAGTGGCGGCTCCTGCTATAGGGCTGAAGGACTGCAGCCCCTCCAGTTAAAATCACAACACCAGAGACACAGACAGACTGCACCAGAGCTCTGGTGCTCCCCCCCCCCCCCATGTGAGCACCCCCCCCCCCCCCCCCTCCTACCTCCAGAGCTCTGGTGCTGGCTGTCTGTGTCTCTGACATGCTGGTAACCTCCTCTCCCCAGGCACCATGAAGCAGCAGGTCAGACACAGGAACAGCCCACCCTGTGGGGAGGAGTTCAGCATGTAGTAGATTCTTATTAGAACTGCTACTGCTCATCATAAGCAGAGCTGGAAACTCCTCCCTCTCTTGGGCTGCCAGTACATGGAGCGATGACAGCACTAGTTTTCCAGCAAGAAGCCATTCTTTGCAAATCTCCAGAGCTACAGTGCTTCTATGGGCTGCTGTATGTGCAGCCCAGAAGCAATCCTCTGCAGTGAGCATGCCCAGACTTCAGTGAGTCACTCAGTGTGATGCAGCTGAATGAAGTTATGCATTTTATTTTAATAATATTTGTGTTTAGATCTTTATTAAGAGTATCATTTTGTGTACTTTAATTAATATTACAGTTATTAAAAATTAGTATTTTGCTCTGTATCTGTTTTTGTGTGCATATGAGTACATCAATTATTTACAGTAAATGCATACAAACACTGGTACAGAGCAAATCAAACTAATAACCTGCAAATAATTAATGACTGTTTGCAATGAGCAGTACCCATTAAGTCTAAAGGCAGGAGCCGCCACTGCAAGAGAGTAAAATATATCGCTCAGAAGGGCCCTTCTAAACTATATATTTTACAATCTCATAAAGTGTATAAAAGCAATTGACCTCTGCTCAAACTATCTGTGACTGATGACTCACTGTCAATGACATGCCAGCAATAGTCCCAATAAGGGTTGGGCAGACTACGCCAACACTTACCTGCCTCAGATCTTATATTTTCAAACAGAATGGTTTAACATCACATTTTTAAGTTAATTCTTAGAGCAAGAACAGAACATCAGGACAGTTATCTCTTGGCCAGAAAAACATTAATAGTACTTACAGTAAAATTCGTAATTTGAAATAAACATTTATCAGAAGTATGGTATTGGTGTAATCTGTGTAGTATATATTGACCAGTGTGTATCAGTTGTGTGATATTGTCCTGTGTATAGTGATGTGGTATGTGACATCAAAGCAACCTGATAATAGAGGCCAGTGACAACATAAAAAAGTCTACTTAAGAAAACAAAAAATAAAAGAGCAGGGGGAAGGGCGACAGTTGGAGCGGCTGAGACAGGAGAGTTAACGTGTCACTGAACAGTGTGACACGGAGAGAAACTCGAAAGCGAAAATGCGGTAAAAACACACTAATTGGGGTTTTATAGCATTTTTGTATGCTCCAAAGCCCGCACACCATGGTAGCATGTGCAGAGGGTATCACCTGTATTTGCTGGTGATACCCCAAAGAAGCCTATGGGGTGCTCTTCACAGCGTTGTGGGAGGGTTCCATCACATATACCTCCCGGCATGCCCTGCGCCTGGGCCGTCCCATGTGCAGAGGGACTCCCTGGTCTCAAGAACGGCACCACATCACAAAGAACAGCTCGTATTGCAAGAGATGTCCTTTGCATTACTGATTGCATATGTAAGAGCATATGCGATAAGAAAGAATGCGGAGAAAGGTGAAAACATGCAGCAAATGCAAGAATATCCCACCTATAGAGAGATAAGTAGCTGCTAGAGGGACAAAAAAAAAGCCAACTGGCTGAGACTTGTGGTACCAAGCAAAGAGACTCGCTGATATGAGAGTGGTATTAAGTTTGTGTAATGGAAGTAGCATCCTGACTTGGGAACCTGGGATTTGGCCCCAAAATCGTCGGGTCCTGGACGAAACGCGTCAGAACCCTCCACAAACCTCTGGGCTATTGAGCCACTGGACTGATACTGTGTTCACCCAGTTCTTTACAAGGCACGCCACATGGGAAAGGACTAAAAAACATACAGAGAGCTATGTACATTTTTCAGCTTTCTGACATCAGAAAAAACCATTAGTATGCTAGACTAAATTTAAGTGCACTATTCATAATCCTATTTTATATTGTGCATCCCTTTTTTATACCCCCCTTGTCCCATTGTGTCCCTCATCCCATTTTTTAATACCTTTTTTTGTATTTTATTGTTCTTCTTAGTAAAAAAACTATATGTTTTTTTATATATATTGAATATATTGTGATTTTATAGTACAATATATACTCATCATATTTCACTATAGTGTTGCTTCTTAATACAGTCAGACGGCTGTTTTCTCTCCCCATATATATATATATATATATATATATATATATATATATATATATATATATATATATATGACTGGGTGCTGGCAGTAATTTTTTAGTTTTTAACTACAATGTAAGTAATTGTCTGGTGTGTGACCAACTGCCACTCTCTATGAAGAAAGAGTAAAGCTCCCTGCATCAGCGTCACAATTTAGGCCCCAGGAGAATACAAAGCACACCAGAAGAACCCTGTAACTCTGTCCCCGGCTTCAAGAGGCCAAGCTCAATGTCCTCTCTGGTCACTTGAAGCCGGGTTCTGCGGCCAGGTATCTTGTGCACTTGATCCTTGGGGGCCCCTCAACCATGGGGCCTAGTACGGATATCCTCTTTGACCCCTCCTGTTGCCTGGCCTGAATCCACATAATCACCTTCAGCAGGTTATCACATATGTAATTGTCACTTACCAACTATACTAATAAGTAATCAAAGTAACTTGACTTCTAACTTTGTTTCCACTTTTATTAATTAACATAATTTGCTAGCAAATTCTATTTACTGTACTGCTCTTTTACAGCACCGTATACTTTAATGAAACCTACAGTATCTAAGTTTGAAAGTTAAGAATAGTATTTTATTACAAATTATGAATCTATTTGTACTATAGGGGCTGAAGAGGATAAGTCCATATTCCAAGAGTCATTGAACAGTCATTTGTTAAGTACCATCTGCCAGTGTTTGATTCATTGAACTGTATGCAACCTTGGTTTTTGGCAAAAACTTGCATTTTTTTACAGAGCCAAAATGTTTACACAAAGTACTGAGTGTTGACTTGGGAGCATTTAGATGCTTTCAGTATAACATAATAGGCCAATTCATTAAGATTCCCAAGGCCTCGTACCACTAAATCCTAGGCACATGCAAAACAAGCTACAGTAAGTACACAGCCCCAAGGAATTGTGAATTAAAACATCACCAATGAAGAATATCATTGTCCACCAATAGCATTAATAAAGATTTATATTGGAAGAAAGAATGTATACAGAAGGAAAACAGAATTTTCACATATAAAACATAAAACAATTGCGCTTACAGAAAAAAAATATTAGCTTCCCAGTAAAATCTATAACTTATATTCAATGTATGCAGAAATGCTCATGACTGTGAAATGGGTTACAAGATTAAGGGGAAAATTTACTATCATTCTTGACCATTCGAGATTTTTCTAAGATGCATCTCAGAAAAACTCAAACACAAATGAAAATCACATGTACAAATCAGTAGACCATTTGCCAAACTCTCAGGAATTTCCATAGGCATGGAGACAGCACTGGAGTTTACCATTATTCCTATCAGCAAACCCTGTTGTGGATTCAGATGAAAATGCACTTGCTTATAGCTGACATGTTTGCAGAAGCATGCACTGATCAGTCAGATCTGTGCAGTGCTTGTTTGTGTAAAATGTAAAAGAGTTTTAATTATTTATAGATGTACGGGTTCAGTTCTCATGGGCATTCTCATGGTAATGAGGCCATGATGCGGGTGGTGGGGGCAGGCAGCCGACATCACCAGATGTCAGCTGCCCGCCCATTTCCTCCCAAAGGTGCACGCATATGTAAGGTTGCTCAGATAAACCAACAAGTGATGTGGGTGTTCCCCGCAGCATGCAAATGGATGTTTATGTTAAACCCTTTGACCCTTTAACAGGCTTGCCTACCCTCCAGAAAATCGAGGCCGCCTCCCGGCCCCCCAGGATGGCGGGCAAGTCTCCCGCTTTCTGTTCATAGCCCACGCTCTCCCCTTGCCCGCTAGTTTAATTACCGCAAATTGCGGGTCTGTGGTGAGGGTGGTGGGGCTTAAATGACGTGATATCGGCATGTCGTATCATTTAAGCCCCGCCCCCTCTATACGGCCCACAAATCACAGAGTTTTCCAGCATGGAGGTGGGGCCAAGTAATGTCAGCCTTTCCCCCGCCCCCTGACATGTTGCCTCTCCTGGCTTCTCCCGGAGAGATGAAGTTTAAAGTAGGCAAGTATGCCCTTTAAGAATGTTATAATCAGAGGAGGAACTACCATTGGTGCAGCTGGTGCATTGTTCCGGGGCCCCTGAGGACTAAGGTGCCCATTGCTGCCCAAATAAGCAATGACTTCTTGGGTCAGGGTAGAGGAGGCCCGAATTATCTTTTTGCACCTGGACCCCCCTCGCTATAATGTTATCATGTCAGCACTGTGGGGTCTCCTGCAAAAAGAACATTGCACAACACTTGGACACAATGCCTGTAGCTGGTATTGGTACATTTATTATGGCATAGTAAGCATGGGTGCTATGTAAACTAGAACAGCTGTCTCAGACAGCAGGTTTTGGGGATAGTAAAATATAATGAATTAAAATAATGCAAATTTTCTTCCCAGAAAGTCTAAATTAGTGACTTACGTTTTATTGGTAGCTATAATAAAGATTAAAGTGGTAACATTTGTCTTTTATAGCGTACAGTTCTCATTTACAGATGTTTATAGCAGTTTTTCTAAAGGATAAAAAGGATGCCATTTCTGATGCTGCCTCAGGCAACAGATTTAAAAAGAGCCCATGTCGCTGTAGGAGTTGAAGAACATCGTTGCTGTTGTGGTCTCACTAGACAAGGAAATTATGCTTATGCTGCCAAATGCCACACAGATAGCAGAAAGCGGCATTTTATTTCTTGGCGTACAATATAGAATGCTAAATCATAGACGGCTAAATCATTCAGTGGGGAAGATAATTGCAAATTTCAAGCTTTTGTAGACAATATTAGGCTTCATACCAGGTGCCATTTTTTATGTTTGAAACACCGGTACAATTACATCAAATACAAATGCATATATTACTAATACATTACATTTTACTAATGTGTGAAGCTCATTGTATAGTAGTATTCCCCCATGCATGCAATATATCAAATACCAAATCTATGAAATAAACAGTAAAACAATATACAAATAGTAAAAATGATCATTTAGAAATGCAATAAAAGTTAATAAATAATTGTAGTTTCATGTGTACAAAGCTATTAGAAAATGTGATACTGATGTGATGTGATACTGGCAGTTTCTAGGAATTAAGCAAATTCTGTGCTGGGACTTGTAGTGCAGATCTTCCAATACAGGTTGAGTATCCCGTATCCAAAATGCTCGGGACCAGGAGAATTTTGGATAACGGATTATTCCGTATTTCGGAATATTTTAATATTTCAATTATGTAGTTTGAAGTATCTTGCATGTATGATGTATAAACACATAAAATACACACAAATATATTTTATTACCACATAAAATACACACAAATATATTTTATTACCACATAAAATACACACAAATATATTTTATTTGTTCAAAAAACAAGGTTTCAAAACATGAAACTAAATTTGTGTACTATCTCAGATATTGAATTTGAATGCCAAGCAATCATTTTCTTGCACATATATAGTGCCAGTTACATATCATGTCCCCAGTGATGCTGTTACAAATGTCCCCAGTGAGTTTTTAGCAAAAAAATATTTCTGGAATGTATGGTTTTCGGAATAATTCGGATAACGGATACTCGGATACGGGATACTCAACCTGTACAGTATATTTTTCTTGCAGTAAGTCACTGATAGGAGTGTAAAGGTTTATGTTATGAAAACTGTGATACATTATTAATGATTCTATCCATATTAACAATGTTATTTCTTATTTCTGTTTGCAGTTTTTGGAATATGTATTAGCCTGAAGCTTTAAAAATCTATTTTGATTAATATTTTTATATGTATTTATGTTTAATCTTATTGTAATATATTTATACAAATTCAATGACTACTTTTTTTTCCATGACAATAATTAGATACTATCGTAATTGCAATTGCAGTTTTTAAAGCTAATCTTACATTATGGAAATGTTAATGCCAGGATAGGAAAACAGCTCTACGTTATAGTACTACAGTATGTGCATTATACAAAGAATAGATCCCAATGGGGTGACACTACAAACCATGATTTCTAGTATAAGACCTGGTTACGTGCATTGTATGTGTATTATACATGTGCTAGACTGTCCAGAATCAGGACAGGTGTTAAGACCAAGGGCGTGTCTAGGGCAGTGTGACCAGTGCGGCTGATACTGCCGCCCAGGGTTCTCTGGGAGTGTCACCTACCACAGCCCAGACTACTGTAGCTGCTCCTCTTGCAAATTGAATATGATCAACTGTAGTTTGAATATAGCAATGGATATGTAAGCAGCGGGCCTTCATCCATTCTCCCTAGCTACCCTTTTCTCCACTGGCCGTTTTCCAGTGATGTTGATGCTAGTGTCAATGGAAGATGGGAGTGGGCATCATAATGGCTCATACCCTGAGAAGATGACCCCAATGATTTAGCGGAAGCTGAAAATTGATATATAGGGGTATACAGAAATACAGGATACACTTACCCACACATCCTTTTTGAGGTAACCCTACTCACCCAACCATTTTACATAGCTAGGAAGGTGTAGGAAATAGAAAGTGTTGAATTGTACTATGATCATAATGGTTTGTGAGCTTCTTATAGAATAGAAATTAAAGATTGGAGTGATGCGACTAGCTATGGAGAGAGTTCAGCGATTCTTTATAATAGTAAATTACAAATAAAGGATATAATGCAGTGGGTCAAGAATTCATCGGTTCCTCACATTTTTACTATTCACTTGTATTTTGTGGCTTTGAAATTAATAGATAATAAAAGGTGATGTTAATGGATATTTAGTGGTCACCCTCTAAGGTACTTGTGTATTAGCCGGGCGCCAAATTAGCATACATACGCAGGTGTAGGGTAAGCTACGCTGTCTGCATAGTCCAACGGCTGCCTAGCGTAGTTAGCGTAGTGACTCCACGGCAGCCCAATAGCTGCCTAGCATAGTTAGCATAGTGACTCCGTGGCAGCCCGGCTGCCAAGCCTAGTGAGCGCCTCTCACACAGCTTCGGTAACCGCCATATCCCCTGCGCTGGCGGACGCCGATGGAGAGGGGATCATGCGGGTGCCGGCAGAGAGGCGCTCCTCCGTTTCAGTAATTATTAGCACGTGCGCCTCATGCATAAAGGGGGCATGCTGGCCCAAGTGCGTCCTATGCACAATAAAGGAGGCATTTTCAAACCCCCACTATGCACGCCAGCCTGAAGCCCGCGAAGGGACGCATTATGCATCCTTTCGACCTGTTCATACCCCCATTATCCACGTCGGCCTGAAGTTGATATTATAATGTGTGGTGAGCCTGAAGCGTGGTGAGCTCCGCGATGGGATGTGGAACACATGTGAAGTAATCCGCGTGCGCTCGCCACGCTTTGGGCTTTATAAATTCAACTCCACCCCGACGTGGATAGTTGGGGTATGAACAGGTCAGGAGGACGTGTAAGGCTTCGGGCTGGTGTGGATAGTGGGGGTTTGAAAATGCCTCCTCTATTGTGCATAGGACGCACTTGCACCAGCATACCCCCTTACTTTTAGTAAAGTGTAGGGCTCTGAACTCCCTAATTCAAGTTTTACTGGACCACCTGAATATCAGAGAGGAGAAAGTGAAAGTGAATGAAGAAGACTGGAGCTTGGTAACATCGCTGAGTGGGTTGAATGAAGTGGCAGAAATTACATCTGTAGCCCATGCGACATGGATAATGATATTGAAGCACTGTATAAGGTAAAGATAAATACTGGTGTACTTCTAATATTACTTTCAGTACATCCTGCAGTGCAAATCAGCATTTTTTGACAGTTGGCAGTTTGATTGACAGAGATGGGTTTGCACTGATTAGTGGCCCTAGAAATGGTTGTGGACACATCACATTGGTGGTGTTGTCATGTCCCATAGTGGCATGGTGTGAGTCATGCGGGAGTCCTCGTATTTCTGCATGTAGACTGTATGTAGCAACATACTATGGGCCTGATTCAGGTAAACACCTCCCACTAAAGGGGAGGGTTGGAGTAGATTGCGCTGCTGTTTAAATGATCTTAATATTTGTAACACGTTGGCTGTCTAAAAAGGAATGAATCTTGGACACACTGTTACTTTTGAAAAAATCTTTATCACAAATCAATAAAAAATATATATATATTTTACATACAAATACACAGAATATAAAACAAGGCAATTTTAAAAAAGGAGAATGGGATCCCAATCAATTATTTGTAGTAACTTTTGGTAAAATATCAGCAATAATTTTTTCCTCCGGCAAGATTAAATCTGAAAATAATTCTCCTGCAGTTTGATGATAAATATGTAGAGGGAATCGGGCAATGGAATATAGTCCCAATTTAAGCAGAATAATACTGCATGAAGGCTGGTTAGTAACTTATGATAAATACAGTCACAGAATTGATAGTATGCTCACCCTTACGGTAGACCTCGATCCCCTAGATGTATTTTGGGGAGAGGAATAGTGTGCAGCAGCTCATGACCGGCAGCTCGGATGGAGGGAGAGCTGCACTTCAGCTGGATCGTATAGGCGCACCAAACAGTATGCCGGGGTGATTTTAGCCAAGTTGAGATGCTCAAACAACGTGTAGCGTGGAATGGCTGACGGCTTGTCGGCAGATAGAAGTCCGGCGGCTCAGCTGTTGCACTCTGTCCCTCTCCCCACGCTACATCAAGGGGATTGAGACCTGCTGCGGTATACCGTCACCAGTGCTTTCCTGTAGTTGGAGCAGTGTATTCTATCTGCCGACAAGCCGTCAGCCATTCCACGCTGATATTTTACCAAAAGTTACTACAAATAATTGATTGGGATCCCATTCTCCTTTTTTAAAATTGCCTTGTTTTATATTCTGTGTATTTGTATGTAAAATATATATATATTTTTTATTGATTTGTGATAAAGATTTTTTCAAAAGTAACAGTGTGTCCAAGATTCATTCCTTTTTAGACAGCCAACGTGTTACAAATATTAAGATCATTTAAACAGCAGCGCAATCTACTCCAACCCTCCCCTTTAATCTCTTTTTTCTTTGTGAGTCTGATTCTGCAAACTATATATATCTTTTCAAATGAAATAGATCTTGAACTGTTGAGCGCCAGGAGTTGTGTCCCGGAGGGCCCTGTTTTCAGTGCCACTCCGTCACACACAAACCCCCCTTAAACACCTCCCACTGCCTCGCCAAACATCCGCCCCCCCCTGCTGCTCAAATGCGCCCACTAACATGCCAGTGGATATGTTCGCATACACATCTGCTCACATGCGTCTGAACAGTAAAAAAATCGGCACTTGTTTCCTAGCACGGCGCCCATCAGTTCCCATCACATACCTTAGCTTAAGGTATGCGATGGGACCCGACCGACCCGATTTTCGGGCTTTAAACACGTTTTTAACGCACTTTGAATATCGGTCGCATCGCATGCCATTATAATGGCATGTGATGCGGCCGACGCGACTGACCCGATTTCTATATTGAAACCAATGTTAAATGCCCCCCAGACCCGATTTTTAATTGTAAACCCACCCTGAGATGGTGAATTATGTCAAATGCCCCCCCATTGTTAACGCCAAGCCACGATCAATGTCAACCCGAAGCATGGCGAGCACAGCGAGCCTGCGAGGGGCGGCGGTACGCATCTTCTGACCTTTTCATACCCTCACTATCCATGTCGGCGTGGAGTTGATTTTATATAGTGTGGCGAGCGCAGCGAGCCACTGAGCCCAAAGTGTGGCAAGCGCAGCACGCCCCGCGAGGGGACACGTAATACGTCTGAAGTAATGCGCGTGCGCTCGCCACACTTCGGGCTCGGTGGCTCGCTACGCTCGCCACAGTATATAGTATCAACTCCACACCGACGTGGATAGTGGGGGTATCAAAAGGTCAGAGGACGCATACCACCGCCCCTCGCTTCGCCCGCCACGCTTCGCTCGCCACACTTCGGGTTCACGTTGATCCTGGCGTGGCGTTAACAATAGGGGGGCATACAATGAAAAATGGGGTCTGGGGGCATTAAACATTGGGGCCAATGTAAAATCGGGTCTCAGGGACCATTTAACATTGGTTCCAATCTAAAAATCGGGTCGGTCGGGTCGATCGCATCGCATGCGATTTGGTCGCATGTGATGCTGTCGACCCGATTTTTGCGACCCAATTTCATACAATTAAAATCGGTAATTCACCATCTAATGATTTTTCTACTGTTCAGCCGCATGTGTCAGTTTACTCCAAATCATTCGATGATTCGGTCCTCACAGCTCTGCGGGGGACTCGGCGAGCAAGGGTGGGCAGCTGTGCGATTGGCGGGTGGAATTTAACCATACGCAGCACTGCTAAATATGCAGCACTGCGTGTGGATCAGAATAATGTCCAGAATGTTCTGTATATAATCGTCAGATGGGGAGACAGTGCAGGGTTACCATCTGTACCAATCATCAATATATATGTCTGGTGTCTGTGTGTCACCGAAACACTGCCATCTGTTGGCAGTAAGTGAAACTACATCTTTCTCACTCTTACATAGCTACCTTATTAGCTTTTGAAGCATTTGCTTCAAACGGGCTTACTAGTATAGAATACTTTCCTTCGGGTGTAAGTGCCTTGTGACTTGTACGGTACCCATGTAAATTTATAAGCACAGTTTATAGTAAGGGTCCGTCAAGCTAGTACAGTATATGCAGAGCTAAAGTGAGGTGCTCCCTGTGCTGATTTAAGGTGTCCCTGCACATGTGACATCATGGAAGAGAGAGCAAGAGCTGGGAATCAGGATCTTGGGGCAGGTGACACTGGAGCATTGGCAGTCTCTCCCCTCAGCCATGTACTGACCTTTCCACTTCTATCTGGTGCAATCCTGGCCTACAGTCTCCTGTACATCCCTTCTTTACATTTTCCTAGAGCTGTGCTTACTCCTGTAAGTGTCACCATGGCCGTAATGTATGTGACTAGGGTATAGTTAGTGTGACTTGGAAAATAAAAAAGGCTTATATGTGACATATGTTCTCTGTATGATGTGATATACTCTTCTCTCTTTCACTTTGCAGTTACCACAAACTGTTTGGGATATTAACACGGTGGCCGAGGAGACAGGAGTGCAGGGAAGCTGAGGTAATGATTGTATACTGCTACAAACACTATCACATAAAAGCTGCTCCCTATGTAGCAAAGCCTCTGAAACTGCACATTAGCCATCAGGAAAGCAGCAACCCTATATTGTGATTGCCGCTGATGAAAGTCCTATTTGTATTCCACATCACTTAATCATTTAATGATGACAACAAGGGTCTGATTCTGGGTGGGATAATGCAGCTTCCGTTTGTGCGTCTTTTGCAGTATTGCTTTTCGGACTTTGGCCCTTATTCTGAACTGAGCGGTACGGCCCGCGTGCGGCCGTACCGCCGATGTTTTCACTCTGCACATGCGCAGAGGTCAATCTGCGCATGTGCAGGCGAAATCGCCGCACATAAAGTTTCTACGCCGCAAAGGGGGCGTATAGGGGCGTGAGGGGCTTCATACCCTCATTTCCCTATGCATACGCCCCACGTTTCATGGGCGTTCCCATGCAAACGCGGGGCGTATGCATGGTAATGAGGCTATGACGCCAGTGATGGGGGCGGAAAGCTGACATCGCCGGATGTCAGTTCTCCGCCCCCATACAAGCTTTCACACGGACGATTGTCCGTGTGGTCTCAGCTTGCGGGAGCTGGTGGGGCGTGCGGCCCTGCCTTCGATGGTCGCAGACCATCGAATGCAGGGGGCAGCTCCCACCATGGTGGAGGCGTACGCCCCACCATTTTCATGCGGATCGCCAGCCGTCCGTGTACGGACGGCCGTGGCGATCCGTATTGTGGGCGGGGATTGGTTTGTGCGGCCGGAGCACCGTATGCGGCTCCGGCCGCACAGATCTGAATAAGGGCCTATATTCTAATAAACTAAAAGCCCACTCAGAGCACCAATAGATGCTGATATACCTCTTGGTGCATGGCTAGATGAAACCATCCACCAACTCCATGCTATAGGCAGACAGTTCATCAAAGTACAGCCAGGGCTATCAAGAGCTAACTTGGGCCCAGGCATATACCAGGTGGAGTGGCCATGCCCCCCCCCCCCCCCCTCAGCCATGCCCCCCCCCCCCCCTCAAAAAAAAGAACCTACTATACATTGCTGTCACGCGCAGTAGATGACCCTGGGAAAGTGACTGCATTTGATTTGTGTTGCTGCCACTTCAGAAGCAGGCTCATAGAAACCTGTTCTGAATTCTGTGGGAATTATTTATTATAATTTCTCAAAACTGCATTGCAATCTGTGATCAGTTTGGGTGAATGTGCAGAACCAGTTACTGTGATATGCTGTTAAGCTGTGGATCATGAGCGGCCCCACTGACCGCACATTAGACATTTCTTTGGAGGGAACACTCTAATAGCTAAAATTGTGCTGTGTAGCCCATAGGCTAAAGCCAGTTATCACCATCTGGTGAAGGCAGTAGCTATGTGGGTCAATCTCCAGATTGCTAAGCATTCCAGAAATTGGTAAACCTGGCAGGATCACAGAAACCTATGGGAGATGCGGCTGCTGGCAGGAATGGAGAGATTGGAGGTATGGGATATATTTGCTGTGGATAATAAGTTATACATCCAGGAGATACCTAATCAGGGATTACACCACAAATATGCAGTGATAAATGGGCCCTTTAGTTTGTTATGCCGGCACTAGCAGTTTATTCTACTGATTGATTACCATTTTTATTGCAGTTGGAAAACAAGTCAATACTGGAGCCAGCAGACATCATGGACATGACATATGTGAAGCCATTCCTTTCTTCGTGCCAGTCGTTACTGAGTAAGATAACACATTTTGTTGTCAGATGTTTTCAGAATAGCAAATGGGTAGAATATGGAGAAGAAACAACATCATTGCAAAGAGGATGGGAGCAATGGTTCTCTAAGCAGTATTGTATGCAGTGCAGTGTAGTCAGAGACAATTATAGGGGGGCACCAACCATGGCCAGATTTGCCGACCAATTCCTGAAAACAGTTCTGCAGTGAGACACCTAATCCTGAACAGAGCTACTGCTGCCTCTGAAGACATACAGACGCTCATTAGTCCCTTAAATGTTATGCCACATTTACAATGCCTAAAGGAGCTGAGCTGTTCTGTATGCATTCAATAGTGCCCCAGGGGTGGGGATACAGCTCAGGACAGATTTCAAATAACTGCCACCCTATAGGCTGGCAAACATCACTGGGCAGACCTCACTGGCTGTGGCTGCCTATTTGAATTCTCTGGAGCTGACATTTTTGGGATCATTGGATGGCTTAATGATCTTAGTTAATTATGAGTGGGTGAGAACATTGTTTGCTATATGATTTGTTTTTAGATTTTTGAGTTGTTTTTTTTTTTGTATTGCAGCCTTTTTCCTACTTTTACCAGACATATCGAAAGTAGGCAAAGAATATATTTTTTCCCCAAATGGAAAATCATAATCCTATATATTCTCTAAGAAAATGATGTAAGTTGCTGTTTTGTTTTCTATCGTAGCCCAGTGTCTGATGACATAAGCGACACCCAAACAGAAGACACCCAGTCCTCAATTTCTTTGGTGTCACTGGACCCCCCTTGAGAAAGGTAAGAGCTGGATATGAGCATTTGAAAATGTCAGTTTGCAGGGGGGCGCCAGACACCTTAGCACGGCCCTGGTTGACACCAAAAGGGCGAAACTGTAAAAAGCTTGACCCCCCCCCAACCCTGCCCATCTCAAGAAGCGGAGATGGCAGGGTTCTGCCGCCCAGCCGCTGAGTGACTGGGATGCGCTTCCCAGTCTAATGGAGTCCCTTTCAGCCAGCACTCACCAGCATGAACATTCTAGCGAGCTCTGGAGCTGAAAGAGAGGTGCTCCATCTGTACATCTACAGGGCCTGATAAAAAAATCCTAGGCGCCCTAGGCTAATACACATGTAGCTCACCTTGTAATGCTGCTAAACACATGTGACTCACCATTAAAATTGCCCCTGCACCCTATGATGCAGCCTAATCAGCCTATTGGTTAATCAGGCACTGTACATCTGAAATGTCCATGACTTGTATGATGGTATCTCAAGTTATTTAGGGGTTTGGGGGACCAAGAAATCATGTGTTGCAGATGTTGTGTGTAATACTTAGGTGGGCGTATTCAATGTGGGGGTCACGGCAGTCGAGCTTGCTCGACCGCCGTGACCCAGTCCCGTTCTCGGTCAGCTCGACCTAGAGCATGCAGGCGGGATTCAATGTCCCTCCTGCCGGGAAGCGAGAAGGGGGCATGGCCGTGAGTTGCTGCTGGGAAGAGGCGAGCTGCAGCTGACTGCTCGTCACTTTCCAGCTGTTCTCTTCAGAACGAGCCCGACAGCTTGTGATGTCGGGCTCGTTCTGCCGAGATACCCTGCTGAATGCTGTCGGGGAAGACAGCATTGAATAGGGCCCGGCGGGCATCTCCCCGACGGGAGATGCTCGCCAGTGATTTAATATCCCCCTATATGCGGCAATGTCTGTCACAGGTGCTGGTGTGGGTGAAGATGTGTCTCAGAATGTAGTTTCCCCACCAGTACATGAGTACAGCTTCACACTGGAACATTACAAATCTGTGGCACTAAAATTCCCAGGCAGACTACTCTACACCAGTAAGGGCTGTCCATTTTTGATACAGACTGTAGTAAGTAAAATATTCAAATGGAAATTCAGCAGTACCTGAGAGCATATTACACCACGGTTTCCAGCCCTGAAGGCCTTTGGTAGTCTTCCATTCAGCAATTTACAGTAGCGCTACACTGAGATGGCCTGGACCATCTGTAATATGCTGCTGTGATCTGTGCTGTGCATGGTCTGTGGTGTGATTTGCCTCATGGTTTCAGGTTCTCCATGTCCTATGTGTGCGGACAGGAATTATCACAGGGATCACACCTTTCTTCATTTAGGTCTGTCCTTCCTCCTGTTTAAAACATGCAGGAGATTAAGCATCTTCTAAATCAGCTGAAGTGGAGATCCCGCTGTGTTAGATTATCACTGGAACCTTGTCACTTGTAGACTAGCTCATAATTATGTCCTGTTTCTCAATGCAGAAGACATGTTGGTGAAAAATGGACAAAAACAAGCTTGAAAAGCTGGAAAAAATGTGAGGGCCTCTGGATCAGGAACCATCCTTACAGACATCTAAAATGCAAATCCAGCACCAGAGGCCGAGCATCAATGACCACTCGGAGGTGCCCCCCGGCATATAATTATTGCCCATCTACCATGCCGGATATATAAAACTTTTTCACCTGTTGCAGGCCGCGGTACCTCTGCACCCAAAAAAAAATAACTTTTGTATTCCTTCTTTGCCACGGACAGTCTGTTACTTGGGTTCTAAATGACCATGCAACACGTCAGGTGTGCACTTCCCTTTCCTGACTACATTTCTTTGTATTGTGTTATTATATTTCCCAGTCTATTTTGAAATCTATGAACTAATATATTTTCCTACAAAGTGCTCAATCTGTGTATCAGCAGTATCCAAATTCCCCACCAAAGAACTGAGCCTCAGCTGTGATTATGTGTATTTTAATAAAGTGGAATTAAGTCAGGGAATATATAAATATATACGACTGGCACAGCCAATTTATAGGAAATGATGCCGGTGTGCCTTCACACGAGCATCATACAGAACATGAAGAGGTGTGGCACTCAATGGACAAACTAAGCAGGACAGCAGACTTGAGAGAGCAACGCTTCAATGTATATTTGTTGTGGCATTTTCATCAGGATGATAAGAACAATGAACAATCTTACATTATATTTAACACATTCAACGCCGAGATGGAGCGCAGCCATGCTTCCGGATGGCTGTAAATTACGTCATTATCAAGCGGATAAGGCCAACCAATACAGACAGATGAGTGCACCCGTCACCATGATAATACTAAATCAAATTGTTCATTGTTCTTTTCATACTGATGAGAATGCCACAATAAATAGGCATTGAAACGTCCCTCTCTCAAGCCTGCTATCCTGCGTAGTTTTCTTGTGGAATGCTGCAGCTCTCGATGTTCTGTATGATGTTCCTGTGAAGGCACATTGGCACTATCTCCTATTAAGTGGCTCTGCCAGTCCTCTTGTGTATATTTATATATTCCCTGATGGGGAAATTGCCTGTGTAACATATTGTTAATAGATCTATATGATTAACATTCACCATGTGAAATTATGTATAGTGGTTTTTATACCCATTCTTCTTGCTTTATTCTTTGCTTCATTTTTTTTTAATATACAGTAAACTATTATGCATATAAATTTACAAATAGCTTTTAGCTTTATTTTCTGCAGTAATTAATATTGTCTAAATATCAAAAATGTAAAAAAAAATACAGAGAACATTGATGGACCGTGCAACTGGGCAACCCATGTGGGATTTGAACCTGAGATCCTGAATTGAACTTTAAAGCACATTAGGCCACTAGACTATTTGCTCCTATATTTGGAATGGGTACTCAACTTTTTTTTTAGATGTGGGCACTCCCAAACTATGCCATATGTAATTACATAGTGGCATGCCAAATGATGAGGTTTTCCCTCTTTGAAAAATGCCACCGCTGCCTAACTTTTCAAATTGAAGATGTCTGCATCACCACCCACCTCATTCTACCAGCCAACATTAGTCAGCACACGACAGCAGGTGACAGTGGAGATGGAGCAAGGAAGAGCTCCTGAAAAGAAAAATACACTGTAGGAAGTCATAACGCTCCAGATACGCCAAGCTGAAAATTATCCGCACATGACTACTGGGTTACTTTAGCCCATACTTACCTACTTCAATGTTTTCCTCTCTCGCAGATGCCCAGAAAGAAGAACTAAGTAGGAAGCAATGGATTCAGGGCTGGGCAATTCAAGTCATTAAGCCCTGCTCCTATGTAAGGAACACAATGTGATTGGGCCAAATTTGCGTATAGGCAGGGCTAAAATTATGTAAATAGCATCATGTCATTAGGTCCCACACTCTCTGCCAGACTCCTGGAAAGCTCCCCGTTCTGCTTACTTTACCTGTAGCAGGGCATTTGCAATGCTCAATATACATGATATGTGGTTCTGTGTCTGTCTGCTTACCCGCCCAGTCTTTCCACTTGCTCCCAATTCTATACATAATTAAAATTACTCTCATTCGCCTAAAGAAGTCTATAGTCCCTACTACTGTACATAAATCAGACACAAGGGATAATTTCATTAAAAACCAATTAACTCACCTATATGTCATTAGAATGTGAAAGAAACAGGAACTAGCAAATGATACCCCAACATACAGTAACAACATGCAAACTCTAAACAAATGCATTGCGTACTGGTCACAATTAACCACATGACCTAATGTGTGACAACAATGCTAACGCAAAGAGCTCACAAAATATTTGACTACAAATTACTTGTGACATGCAACATCAATATTGATTGTTTTTACTGAGAAGAACATCATTTATTGGCTGCTTAGTGCTTAATAATTACTGTCTTTGTTAAAATCTGCAATTTGGATTTTGATGCCATTTATAGAGTCCCTTTTGTAAGTATCTAATTTAGAGCATTGTATTCAACCTTAGCTTTTGGCAAAAACTTGCATTTTATAGAGCCAAATGTTAATACGATGGATTGAGCTATGACTCAGGAGCATTTAGATGCTTTCAGTATAACGTAATAGGCCAATTCATTAGGATCCCCAGGGCCTCGTACTACTGAATCCTAGGCACACAGAGAACAAGCTAAGAACACAGCCTGAAGGAACTCTGCATTATAACATCACCCCTGCAATATATCTGTCACTGCTCACTAGTGGCGTTAATAGAGATTTGTTATCTACTCATTTATTACAAATCCCTTCCTTTTCCACCTCTGGGCATACCTACACATTAAATGCATAAGCCATAATTAATAGAAGGTTTTCCTCTGGCTTACTGGAATAGATAATAATCAACATGAATTTGTTGGCTGCTGATTTTTTTTTTTTTTTTTTTGTAAGAACTTAACTTCCTAAATATAAATATCAGAGTGTTAGAATGTAGTGGATTTTTCTGAGCGTTTATTTCTATCCTAAGGAGATAAAAATGTAGAGCAAAATGTAGTACAATTGGAGAGCCACAATTAATAATTTGCCAAGCTAATAAAGTACAGGACAATAGTTTCATTTGCTATTTTGTGGAACCATAGACGGGAGTCCGATTACACCAGAGGGGCAGGATTTTTTTTTAAAGCAGCAGTCATTTGCAAGGCAAAAAAATCCCAAAAAACATACAACTGAGAATCAGAAATAGGAAACCTTTGACTTTGGGGTGTCATGAAAAATTTTCAGTCAATGGGGAGTATTCAATCCCCGCTGCTATTTCCGACGGGGGAAATAGCGGAGGGTGCCTTTTCGATGCTGTCCTGCCGGACAACATTGAAGAGGCAGATCGTCAGAACAGGCCCGACGTTAAAAGCTGTCTGGCCCGTTTTGCCAATAACGGCCGTGAATTGTCACGATCACGGACAAATCTAGACAATCCACGGGCGTTTATGCAGACATGCCCCCTTTTCACTAATCGGCAGGTGAAACATTGATTCCCTTCTGGCTATATGCTGTAGAGCAAAAGAAAAATGGGCCAAGGTCACGGCTGTCAGGACGGATCGACAGTCCTGACCCGGGATTGAATACCCCTTATGTGAACTAGAAAGTTTGAGAATCAGAGCCATGTCTCAGAAAAAAGCAGAGCTCTCAGGAACAGGCATGTACAGTTATACTGTATGAAGGAAATATACATTCACACACATATTCTGTTATATAAACCTGGTACTAAGGTACAATTTCAACAAGATGGTAGGTAAGAGATAAAATAATAGTTTGGATCCTTACCAGTGTAGTAAAGATGTAGTGATAGTATTCTGTCATCATGCCCATTGCCATGGCCTGCAAATAATTAAACAAGACATACAGTTATATAATACATGTCTGAGGAAATAATAATCCACTATATAGGTTTTTATAATGCATTAATGGTTAATACTACTATAATAGACTATTTAGCTGTATTTAAGGTGTAACCTTGTTTAGGTAAACATACAGTTACGATGTTGGTCACTTTGGTAATTAACTTATAAGGCCTTGTTCTGTTAAATTATACATACAGTATATAATATGTATTTGGAATGGTTTAACCAATGTTACTAGATTATTAGAAAGAACAAAATGTACAATGCTTTGAATTTACCAATCAAGTAAACACAAAGGGGGCAGCCATACTCTTCACTAGTAATAATTGCACTAAATTTTTAGCAATAAATGTTGTTTTTATATATATATATACATGGGTACATACTAACTCTAGAAAATAAATTTCAAAGTTATTTTGAAACTTGTTTCCTAGCACGGCGCCCATGATTTTAATCTTGTTACATCTTTTTGATCGCATTGATCTCATTGCATTCGACCAGATCGCGTGCGATGCAATCGATGCGATCAAAAAGATGATTTAATTGTACAATCACCCTGATGGGTGATTAGTATTTTATATGCACCCCCATTGTTAACGCCACCGCCACTATTAACGCCAACCCGAAGCGTGGCGAGCGCAGCGAGCCCGCATGGGGCGGCGGTACGCATCCTCCGACCTTTTCATACCCCCACTATCCACGTCGGCGTGGAGTTCATTTTATATAGTGTGGCGAGCGCAGCGAGCCTTCGAGCCCAAAGCGTGGCGAGGGGACGTGGATAACTTCACATGTATTCCGCGTCTGCTCGCCACGCTTCGGGCTCGATGGCTCGCTGCGCACGCCACACTATATAAAGTCAACTCCACGCCGACGTGGATAGTGGGGGTATGAAAAGGTCGGAGGACACGTTTTTAATGGCATGCAATGCGATTTTAAAATTGTACAGTGCGGCTCTTAGGACCAGGAAATCGGGTCCCATCGCATACCATCGCATACCACTAATTAAGGCATGCGATGGGTTGCGATGGGCGCCATGCTAGGAAACAATTACCATTATTTCTGCTATTCTGAAGCTACAGTATTTTACATTATTAACACATAGGACCTGTTCCTCTGGCAGATGCTGCTGCATCTAATCCAGGCTTCTCAAACGGTGGGTTCTGACAAATCAAAGATACCTTGATGAGAGTTCACAGAAGACTGGGGCAGGTGTATTATAGCGGAGCATAGCGCGCCGCCATAATACTTTCTGCTTCACCTCATTAACGAGACGAAACAGGGGGAGCGCTGACTCCCCCCTCCGGCGATGTCCCCTCCTGGAGATTTACGCTGATGCTCTATCTTCTTCCCCCCAGCAGGCTGGACTGGGCATGCACGGGATCTCACTACTCATACAAGATCTCCAGCGCAGCCCAGAGCCAAAAGCAGGGACATCGCTGTCCCTGTTGTTGAGATAGGGCTTCTCCAGCCTGTTGCTAGCGAAGCCGATAGAAGAAGCGGACGTAACGGTCAGCGACCGTTCATACAGTCTGGCTGCTATCACTTATACCCCTTTCAGACAGAAAAGTCTGAAAATCCCGGCAAATACACGGCATTTCAAATGCTGTGTCATTTTGCCGTGAGCAGCCTGACCCCCCTTCACACAGAAGAACAAATTACCGGGTTGAAAATGTGTACCCGGTAATTTGCTGAATAACACGGGTATTTCTTCTTTGTGAAAGGGTCAACACGGGTCATAAATCCCGTGTCCTCGACCCTGGTCAATTCACGGGATTTACGACTTGGGTGTGCTCTTTCACATAGACAAAGGACCTGTGTTATTCACAAAATTACCGGGTAAAACTGCTTCACCCAGTAATTTTGTTTTCTGTCTGAAGGGGTATCAGACAGCAGCGCCGATATGGACAGGGGCGCATGGTCATTTACCACACCCCATCTCCTTCATAAAATGGGGAGAAGTGGTATCAGTGCACATAACGTGTGCTGATAAGCCTTCTCTCCAACAATGCACGGTCATACATCTGCCCCATTGTCCTTGTAAGTATGGAACGCATCAGCATCACTGTACATATCATCTGGTATTAAACAATTAATCTCTTACTTTTATGTGGTGACCCTAACTGTAAAGAAACCTTTATAGACCTGTTTATATTTGATCTATAAGGGAATACATCCCTGATACCTGTGTCCGTTTTGATGCAATATATATTTTGTGAATACGTAGGTGACTATTTCCTTTCTATAAGGTGTGCCCAAATGAAAAGGAGATTTTTGCTGTAGCAGCATTGTATATAATCACAGTGGGTTAATGTGTTTGCCGATAGATGGCGTGGTGTTATTCAGTTGCGCATGTGTAATGTACGGCTTTGCCAGTTTCTTCATTCCTAGAAATTTGATTTGTACGGTAGGATGCATGATGAATTCTGTGCACAAACTTTGCTATAACCAAACTTGTTGTGGATTATGTGATGCACAGTTCTCTTGCTTATCGACAGTGCATCAGCAATTTCACGTGTGGTGATCCGACGATTCTGACGGATGAGATCTTTCACAGCCGAAATCGTGGCAGGGTTGGTGATAAGTCCTTGATGATTTTGCCTCCAGCCTCATAACGCTGACACCATCGGAATATGGTGCACAGTGCGGTACACTGCTCTCCATACACCACCTTCATCCTGTGATAAATTTCTGAAGCATGCTTACCTCCTGTATGAAGAAATTGGATAACAGCTCCGACTGCGTAAAACAACTTTCCAGTAAAGGCGAAGTCATTCACTAAACATGAGCAACTGGACACACCATCTATCGTCTATCAGTAAACACATTAACCCACTGCGATTAGATACGCCGCTACAGCAAAAGTCTCCTTTTCATTTGGGCACACCCTATATATACTCACAGAGGAAAAATCAACCCAGAAAGGAACCTTGATGAGAGTTCACCTGATATTTTCGTGTGACAATGGTATGAACTAGCATATCTGCATATTTCACCTGGTTTTGAATTTTAGTCTCCATTCCACATGGTGGCATTGAATATAAAGATATATTTATGCACCTGGTCATATTCACTCTATAGTGAGTAACGGTATGTATCATTAATAGCTATCTATCACCATAATTCATCTATCAGAACCACTGGACAAATTGTTTTTCTGTATGTTTTCCTTTCACATGTAGAAACACCTTCATGGGAGAGAAAATGCTCTACATTCATCCAATACAATTCTGAAAACTGAGCCTAGCTCCAATTACCATTTTTGACTGTTATATTGGCTACTGTGAGGACTTTAGTGGTCCTCGATTGTGGTAAGGCTGCAGTGGCTCCGACTGCGCCTTGGGACTTTTCTCTATTTCTCCATTTACACTGCCTATACTGAGTCACCCTTTGCCCATCCCTGCTACCAGCTTGCACATCTTTGCATCTATTCACTGCTGTGACAGGGGACTCCCAAGTATCCCCCCCCCCTCCATGGGACACTGCTGGCCCTGGACTGGACATTCACCAAAAATCGTGACTGTTCCGCGGAAATAGGGACAGTTGGGTATGGGCAGGGTGTATGTAATCTAGTTAAAAAATACCTGCATGCACATACTATTTTATCTTGCGATATTGACTATGCGGGAGGGAGCATTTAATTGCAAAGACAAATAAACATTGTGCAATTTGAACTAAATTCTATGCAATTTGAACTAAATAGATCAAATTGCACAAGATATTCGCACAATGTGTAGGCACCAAAACTAAAAGAACTGTGAGTCATTTAGGTCAGTCAACATAAAAGCAGAATCAGCAATCCAGTAATAGTGCTAGTCATCTACTCGGGCCCTATTCAATGCTGTCTTTCCTGACAGCATTGAATTGGCATCTCGGCAGAACGGGCCCAACTTTACAAGCTCGTTTTGCCGAGAATGGGCGGGAATGGATGAGCTCCCGGCCGCAGCTTGATGATTTATGGCTGTTTCTCGCTGCCACGCACCCTTTTCGTGCTCGGTAGGCGGAATCACAGTCGAGCCAGCCGAGGACTGGGTCAACAGCCTTGATCCAGAATTGAATATCCCCCTAAGGTTGAAGAACAAACTGTGTTCACAAATCCCTGAGGAGAGTATAGTGAGTCAACATAAGTTATGTTATAGATTATGGGGTAAATTTACCAAAATGGAAGTTCTTTTGAAGATGGGATGTGGCCCATAGCAACCAATCATATTTAATCTATTGTCTTCTAGAAGGTGCCAAATAAATACATAGAATCTGGTCGCTATGTGCAACATCCCATCTTCAAAAGAACTTCCATCATCAATAGAACTCTCATTTGACTAAATGACCCCTATGGTGAAAATGTACTCAGATTGAATGGGTACGAATGCACTGATTTGTGCTCATTCAATCCTATGTGCGTCCGGGACTCACATACAGGCAAACGAACAAAGTGACGAATTCGACCGATTTACCATATTTAAGTATAGCAAGCTCTGACAAATTCGGCAGTACAAATGAATAGATGGCCACATATAGCCATAGCGTTCAATTAGATAGTCTAATTTACAATCATGTGTATGAGCAAATTTTGCCGTGCATTCAGCTCAAAATATGAATGAAAAATACAAACCATTTTACATGCGTGCTTTTTGAAGCATGAATGGATCAGTGATATCCGGGCATGCTTCTCTGTGTTAAAAAATAAGAAAAAGTGTAAAATAAAATAAAAAACCGGCTTGCTCCCCCCCACCGTAACTAGTCCTGGGATCTTTGTGCCAGTCCTGGTTCCAGAAATAGGGGGCAAAAATTAAAAAGGGGTTCGCCTATTTAAAAAATCAGCATCAGTCTCTTGGACTAGTCCTGGTTCAAAAAATACAGAGGACAACAGGAGTAGAGGTCCCCCATATTCTTGGAACCAGTACGGGGCTCCAACAGACAGCAGGGTAATGCTACAGTCTGGGGACACTTTTTATACAAGGTCTCCCGACCAAAGCATTATCCCTATGAATGAACATCCCTGGCCTGGGTCCCCCCAGGCCACCCACAGCAAAGGCTGTAGCATGGGGCAATCCCCCTGGGCGGTGGGTGCCAGGTTTATAGAGTTATGTAAAAATAAGAATTAAAATATATATATATATATTGGATTCTGATGTGGAAAAATAATTCCAAGAAAGCCTCCCCTGCATGAAGGTTCTTGGAGATCCACAAGTACCTGCATGCGGGGCATTAAAGGGCCCACTGGGACTTGTAGTTCTACAGCAGGGCCAGCACTAAAATAAATAAACACAGACACCGTGCACAGTATAACTTTAATAACATACATGCACACAACATACATAGATACATATATGCTTACCTATCTTGACACGTAGGTCAGTCTCCCTTGTCCAGTAGAATCCATGTGGTACCTGTGGGAAAAAATCCAATACTCAACTCCTTTCAGTGTAGATCATGTTCTCGTGTGTCCTTTTAGGCATCCAGGGGTTAAAACAAACCAATCACCCGAACCAGAGGACCTGTGTTTAACATGCAGGTCCTCCCTGAGAATGAAGGGAAGCCCACTGACATGAGTCATTGGGACTCCCCTCAGCCAATCAGAGCTGAACTCCAAAGGAACTCTGCGCCTGATAGGCTGTTTATGTCTCATAGATGCTCATGTTATGAAATTAAAATGGACTCCTATGGCGGTTCTCACCATAGACACCCATGTCAAGAGTTTAACCTGGACTCCTATAATGGGGACCAGCAAATCAACCTAACTGCAGAGTTAATTGAAGGGATCCTTGCGATACTTCAGGGGAGAGGCCACATCTGGCTGCTGGGAAACTCGAGAGTGGAACACGAATTACTTCCCCATCTCTCAGGCCGAAAATACAGGAGATCGCAGCCAATCCTGTTTGTAACCATTTGTATTGAAGCTTGGCTGTCATAACGGAGCTTCGTAAATGTTCCCCTATGTGTGAGTCATGTAGGCATTTCTGTCATTTTACTCATAAAGAAGCCTACTTTCACCATTTCTGCACCCTCTGCAAATGTAGGGATGAGCAATACAAGTAAAGATGGTAGAATAATACAAATTGAGGATGCTAGTATAGAAGATGGATGAGGCAGATATTTGTGAAATATACAGTATGGCATGAGGATATTGTTTTTATAAGTCAGCCGCCGGCTGACTTTAGACCAAAAAAAACACCTTGTGTATACATTTTTTTAAACAAATCCTAACAACAATTGTGAAGGGGTCTGTACCTTTTTTGAGGTGCTGGTCACTTGGTTTGTTAAACTGTGCATGTTCTTATTTAATATTCTACATGAGGGTAAATGTAATAGGCAAAGCCAGGTTGATTGATTTTGGCCTGTAAATGATCACCGCTTTAAAAGTACATCTTAGATGAAATTCCAGACCTCTGGCAAATCAAACTCTTTAGAATGTAGGCTCTCATGAGCAGGGCCATCTTACCGCATGTGTTATCCTTAAACCATCTTCAATGGCACCAAATTCTGCAGTTTTCTGCCATCCTGATACTTTTTTCAGTGTTGTCTGCTGTCAAATGAACCTACCAGTATATTTTTGGATGTGAGAGGAAACCGGAGTACCCGGAAGAAACACACATAAGGGGAGATACAAACTCTTCACAGTTAGGGCCAAGATGGGAATTGAACCCATGACCTCAGTTCAGCTGTACCAATCAATCAATCTGTCATTTTTCAAACTCCGATTGAAACATGTAAGTTAGAAGCTGATGAAACCCTTCAGTGGTGTTTATTTTAGGGAGCGCTCCCCACTGGGCAAGTTTTTTCTGGGGAGTGCTCCCTAATAAAAAAAAACACTGCTGTGTCCCCGTGTCTGGGGCTGCTTCGCTGAACTGTGTATCAGCCCCTGCCCGGCCCTGCATGCAGCCCGGCTTGTCATAAGCGCCACAGGCTGTAATACAACAGTTGGGGGGGGGGGGGAGGGAGAGGAAGAGGCATGGCGAAGGAGAGGGAGCTGGGCAGAGCTGAAGCGATGAACTCAGCTGCGCTGGCCGGCGCTGATCACTGGCAATCCCGAGAACTTTCCAGGCTTGCCAGTCTGGGCATTAAGGCATAGCCTGGATTCTCGGGATTACCAGCGTAGAGGATAAGGCTCTATTAATTATCATATGCAGCCAGAAATGGAAAATAAAGATTCCTTATCTGCACATTTAGCTGCAATAAGGAATCTTCATTCTCTCACATGTGCCACTGACAAGTCACTGGGGTCAGCACATGTGCAAGCCGGAGTCAGTGGGTGGCAACACCTTCTATTTAGCCTACGGGGTATAAACTTACACCACTGATAATTACTACCTGAAGTGAGTGCTGTGTTGAACTGCTGTTTTGGTGAGATAGACAGTAAGTCCTTCTCACATGCTGAAAGCAAATCTTGTGTATGGTTAGTGCCCAATTGGGAGTTTATCTCCAGGATATGTTATTTATGTTTTCTGCAAATAAAAATACTGTAGCTGTTTCTATTTCACCCATATATCCTGGCATAGTTCTATTTGAGCTGCTAATGAAAGAGCATCAGTCTACCACAGAAGACGGTATACCTACTATATATCAGGCACAGCCATATTAACCGATATAAACAGTTGGGTGTCATATAACTCACTAGTCGTTGACTGTATGTAGGCCCAAGTATCTGTGGAGAATGCTAGAAACAGCATCTACAACAGCAGTTACAGATATGTTCACATTCAATCCATGAATATGCAGTGATTTTGAATATTCACAGCAGGCTGTGAACTGTTTGCGGGAGCGTACCACTATGCAAGTTGAAATTATCATGGTAAAACTGTAAGATGTACAAGGACACATCTGTAGTTGCACTCCACAATGGAACTACTGTATGTGAAAAACTACTATCTTCTACTGTGGCACTATATACAGTAAATACAAGATGGCTCCTGCATACTGTATACTTAGTGGCCATTTTGTAATAAGCCATGAAGTTCCCTGGGGAAAAGGAAGACTGGAGTTTCTCTTTCAATGGATAGATGCCAACGGTGTGTTAAGGAAGTCAGTCCACACAATGAACAATATAACCAAGGAATCATTAACCATATGGAACAGTCAACATTTGATGAATGCAACAGGAGTGGATTAATGCAGTATTTGACAGTATCTGGAGTACACAGCAATACATACACACAACGGTGAAAGGGTAGTATATATTGTACACAGTGGTGGTTACACAGTGGCGAATATACTATGTGTACCATGATACAGTCTCTCTGGAGAAACTTAAGGGCATGTGCTAATCCTATGGAGGACAAAGAGGTAGACATGCAGGAAATACATGCATTCATAATAGCCGAAAAAATTGTAGGTTGCCCACAAGACAATGTCACTCCTCTGTTACTATGGAGAATCCACAACAACAGTAGACAGAATGAAAATACTTTCTGTAAAGTTGCTGTACTTCTTCCACGAGTGTAACATATAGAATTAAAAAGTATTTCTATATTATAACCTCTTGAATGAGGCTGGAAGAGCTCTCCACAGACTGCAGTGATTTTTCTGTCACACAGCAGTTGCTTTGTTGTACCAACTGCATTTGCCTCTATTATAACAAGAGGAGACATCATCTTCCTGTGTGACCTGGAACTGTATTACTTGTATATTACTGCAGTGTCTCTGTAATATTTGCACATTTTTATATGAAAGCTATGTACTGTATATGGCTGCCAACCACTAGCTTACTTCTTGTTTCACTGCCATATTCCTAACCTTCTTCAAAATGGTTCTGATATCCCCACTAAATAAATCATCCTTTAACCAAGCCTTTTTCTATAAATGCCCCCAGCTTATCAACTCCCCTTTTTCTTTAAACTACTGTCATTCAGTCTTCTCCTCACTTTCTTCAATCTCACTTTTTTTTTCAACTCTCTGAATACGATGTCCAGCTTCCCCTCACAAAAATGATCAATGATCTACTTACAGTCATCTCTCCATACTCATATTCCTGGACCTATCTGCTGCTTTGAACAACTTTGCTCACCCTTTTCTACTCCCCACCCTTTATTCAATAGCATTAATGCCGCAGATCTGTCTGACCTATCCAGCTGCTCCTTCAGCATCTCTACTTCTGGAGCAGGGGTGGCCAACCCGCGGCTCTCCCCCTTGTACTGTGCGGCTCCTGCTCCCACTGCTGCCCGCCGCCCGTCCCAGTTCCCGTCTACCCGCTGCCAGTTCCCCGAACTCCACATTTCTTCAGAGGGGAGGAGAATGTGCATCGGGCATCTCTCCTACCCCTTACTGTGCATCCTTGTGACTGGGCCGTCCACCAATTAGAGCTTGTGGGCCGGCAGCCAATCAGGAGCCGGCCCGCGAGCTTTGATTAGTGGACGGCCCAGTCACAGGGAAGTGAGGGGGAAGGAGACGCGCTGTGCTCTCCTCCCCTCGGTGACATGGCGAGGGGATGCGCAATACATGTAAAGTAATAAGCATCCGCTCGCCACGCTTCGGGCTCGGTATCTCGCTGTGCTCGCCTCACTATATAAAATCAACTCCATGCCGACGTGGATAGTGGGGGTATGAAAAGGTCGGAGGACGCATACCGCTGCGCTCGCCACGCTTTGGATTGGCGTTCATAGTGGGGGTGCCGTTGGGGGTGCTTTTAACCTACTAAGCACCCATCACGGTTAATTATCTTATAGGGGGCACTTTTAACATTGAAAAACCCATTAGGGTGCTTATACAATTTAAAATCGCATACCATTGTATATGCGATACAATGCCATACCATGCGATGGTATACAATTTAAAATTGTATAACATCGCATACCATCGCGTAACATGGCATACCATCATATGCCTTATGGTCTGCGATGCGATGGGCACCATGCTAGTACACAAGTACCGTCATACACAATGGGTCTTATTTATTTAGCACTTTCTTGAATCTGATTGGTTACTAAGATTGGAGTTGTATTGGAGATGGGATGTTGCTACTGTATGTGCAAAGAAACCCCAATGAGTTTTATCTTTCACAATGAGTTTCATATCTCATTGATAAACAGGCCTCTTAATTCTTCCTCAATGATCCAGCAAGACTGTTCTTGCACTCTTGCCTCTCCAATAAATCCACTGTAACATTTTTCAGTATGAATAGTGTTGATTTAATAAAGCATAAACCCCAATAAGGGATATTATTATAGCAGAAATATATACAAAAACAAATTGTCAACCAAGAATAAATAATATGGACGATATGGGAAATATGGAATATGAGGGGTAATTAATACATGCTTCTATAAAAACATCACATAGAAAACCATAGCAGAGATCGTAACTAAAAGAAAGGAATGGGAAAGGCATTTTTTTAAATGGACCAATCGGAAGGGAGAACAGGGGATTTAAACCCCAAGGATAGGGCAAACAGGTTGATGCATTGATAAAGCCCCGGTAAAACGATCGTCGGCTTCAGGGCCACTGTCTTTATGCAACAAATGTGCTAATATGCCCCAAATGTGTAATGTTAGTTCAGCTCTTGATGTGTGATTTATCATAGAGAGATACCGTGTACGCGGGAGAACCGGAGCAGCAGGCAACAGCACCACGTGCAGGGAGGCTGAGAGCAGAGTCGGTACACACACCCATAGGCGAATCTAGAATTATGGTAATGGGTGGTCCCAGATCTAGATAAATTAGAAGGGGGACCTTTGTGCGGCGTAGCCGCGTGCCAAAAAGGGGGCAAGGCCTCATGGGAAGGAGGTGTGGCATCACAAAAAGGGGTGTGGTATTACACTTTAGACCATACACAGTAATGCCCATTACACATTTTAGCAAACGCCATAATACCCATTACACATAAAGCCACACGCCATAATGCCAATTACACATAAGGCCACACACCATAATCCCCATTACACATTGTGCCACACATCATGATGACCATTACATACTATATAACAAACCGTAATGCCCATTACATATTTACCACATAAGTGCAGCTTACCTACGTGCTCATTGCTAGAGTATCCATTACACATGATGCCGCACACCATAGTACCCATTACACATGATGCTGCACACATAATGCCCCTTACACATGATGCTGCACACAATGCCCTTTACACATGATGCTGCACACATAATGCCCCTTACACATGATGCTGCACATCATAATGCCCCTTACACATGATGCTGCACATCATAATGCCCCTTACACATTAAGCCACACATTATGCGTAATGCCCCCACATACCGCCACTTGTAGCATCCCTTAAGCAATGCCCCCAAAAGTGGCACTTACTGTAAATTTTTATATGAGCCTTCGCTGCTGCTGCAGGGAGAGATTTAGAGCGGTGCAGCTGCTTCTATGGGGAGAGGAGCAGAGTGCAGTGCAGAGCACGCTCCCAATCCCCTCCTGGTGTCTCCTCTAGCCGAGTGGACATTTGAAATATTGTGCACGCTGTTGTGCGTGATGTCGGGGGAGCACGCCAGGTGCTGGCACCACATGATTAAAGGGGGCGGACTGAGATGAAAGCGGGGAGAAGAATTGGAGCAGAAGCTGCAGGAAAATGCAGGGATTTACCCGGGAATATGGTCCCAGGATCATGCAGGGACATTCCCAGGCTGACCCCTATACACCAGCCTAGTCCCTGCATTTTCTGGTGTGAGGGGGAGAGAAAACCACTCCCCTCTCCCTACCCCCCTTTAACCAACCAGCTATATCTTTGGAACTAGGGAAGCCAATCCCAGAGCATTTTTTCAATCCCGGGATTGAAAAATGCCCAATCCCGGGATTCCCGGGATCCCCGGGATTGGCTTCCCTAATTAAAAAACCCGCCCCGGCCGCCCCGCATATTTACTTACATGTGCGGTGCGGTGCAGCCGGGCGGGTGGTCGGTGAAGCTGGCAGGGTGGGTGGTCCATTGCTGATGCCGGGAGACGGGCGGGAGGCGGCCACTTCACTTCAGGAGCCGGGCAGGGAGGTGTGCGGGCGGCCGGGCAGGCGATGACAGGACGGGGCTGCGCAGCGTGACCTCTGGCCTCGTCACGCTGCGCAGAGCCACAATGCCGGGACAGGAGTAGCCGGGCAGCGTCTGAGCACTTGCTCAGACGCTGCCCAGTATTAGACTGCGCATGCGCAGTCTAATCCCGAAATCCCGGGATTGGAAACTCCAATCCCGGAATTGAAATCCCGGCGTTTTAGGGGCCAAATCCCGGGATCCCGCTGATCCCGATTCCGGGATTGGCCACCCTATTTGGAACCAACTGACCCATTTACATGACTTTTGAGTTGGCTTCAAATGATTTTGGTCCCGTAAAACTGGGCTGTTTGGTTCCAGAGAAATCTGCCCTCAAAGAACATAAACAGTCATGAAATTACATTTAAGAAATAAAAAAAATGGTTTAACCTCAATATCCCTGGAACCAATTAACCCATATGGATCCAGCCTGGTATCAGATTGAAGGTCCATCGATTTGGGTTTGACTGAGATCAACCTCGAGCTTCAGTGATGCCAAAGGGGGAACTGGCAGCTGTTGGAACTGGGTGGGGGTCGGAATTAGCGGGTCCCATGTTTTCCTATAGGGAAAACGTTCCAGCTTTGCCTGGCAGTATATCCGGTTCCCAAGGGATTAGAGACACGGGGCTGGGCTCGTTGGAAAGCCCCAGCCCTCAGCTACAAAATGGACTAATGGGTGGTCCTGTGCACCCCCGGACCACCCCCTAGATTCGCCTATGCACACACCAGCTCGGCCGCTCACAGACCACCCAGCAGCTGTTTGTCCTGGCCGCCCGGCAGCACAGTGAGAAGCCGCTAGCCTGAGATCCAGCAGCCGGCTAAAATAATAAAAGCCGGGGATCCAGGCTGAGGCGGACTGACCGCAAAAACATAGAAGGCATAGTCCTTTCTAAAAAGCGGGACTCTAGAGACGGTCTTGGCATAGGCTTTGCGGCTGTACAGGACCAAACCTATTCTCTCTGCTCATAACAGGACAAGTTAAAATATATAAAAATGTCCGTAATCAAATGTAAACGTGATATGCAATAAGATAACTTCCACTGTTTCCAATAAAACATAGGAGCTGATACATAGCTCCGCATTTCATAATAAATGTGAAACACACTGGCAAATAGCCGAATAGCAAATTTGACACATGTCAAATGAATACTGTAACAAGTGAGATATAGATAATAATTGATACATGTGTCAACTTACACTAAAGAAACAATTAACAGAACGGTAAAACTGTGTAAAAGAGCCACACACTGGAATGGTTATTACAAAATTAAGCCTCACTTTCTACTAATAAAAATAAAATCAGGGGGAGCATCACTGTGCACACAGGGACACTATTAACCCTGTAAATACATGATTGCATTAGAACAGTGGCCCTTTTTGTTTTAACTCACTTTTTCATTTTTCACATCTACTGACTATTTTTTAATATTTCACCGATTTTATCTGGACCAAAATAAAAGTTATTTTTTATATAGAATACGAATACTGTGACAAAGGAGAATATAAGTGCACCCATTATTACTTTCTTTTTTCTTTCTGTGGAGTAGTAGAACATTCTTCAAATGTCTAGACTACAGTAGCTCACTACGGGCCAGATTCTCCCGTAGTGAGCTACTGTCTCCCAGCCTTCATTTCTTAAAATGCATTTTGAAAACCCTAAACAGGTATTAGAGCCAAGCCTGTTTTAGGACTACTCACAGTGGCCCAACTACCACAAGCTTTACATTCATGGCTTTCATCTTAATTGTGACCTTTTCCCACTACTCTGTAAGCTCTCTTTCCTTACCCTTTTTGTCACATTTACATTTATTTTACCTATATTTTATGTCCATTTTATGTACAGTATGCTATATTTCCCAAACTTCTGATATTATGACGTGTTCTGGCACCTTACAGATTACGGAGCCGATTCTGGGTCACATGTAATGATCCAAATTCATCCCCTGCTCCGTTGGTCAGCATTTGTAAACACCGACTACTAACGGCCGTGGCAGATGCGGAGGGGAGGAAGGGATGGAGTGGACGGGAGCGGTAGCGCTGTTGGGCCATGGGAACGCCCAGCATTTTATGGGAATACCCATGAAATTGCTGGGCATTCCAATGGGTAGGCGGGTGGGCCAATGTCTGCCGGGGGCAGGTGACTGACATCACATTATGTTAGCCACCGCCCTGTCTTTGTCCCAGTGGCAACCAGCATAAGTCAGTCTCAACTGACATATTTGGGAAGGCAGGAGAAATCATTTGATGGTCGGCAACCATCCAATAATTTCTCCTGTAGCAGCAGGATGTGAAGGTGTGTACCCAGGGGCGGATCTAGGATAAAATGACAGGCACCATGATAAAAAAGGGTTTGGGTGGGGGAGGGGTGGTGTTAGTGGTGCCAGTGTACATGCTAAGAGTGCGGCAGGAGAGGGTGGGAATGGAATTCAAAATAGGCCCTGGCATTTAAAGTACGCAGGCCCACCATGGCGACAAGTGACGACAAGGATGTGGTTGTGCGCGCGCCAAAGGCGCGCTCCGGAAAAGGGTGTGTGGCCACTTAACAGGGGGCGTGTCAACACCATATACAACTTCTACACATTATGCAACAAAATACTAGACCCCATTATACTTGCCCCTTACACATGATGCCAAATGGAATGAGCCAAAATTGACATAATGCCACATGGATTGAGCCAAAATTCACATAATGCCACATGGATTGAGCCAAAATTCAAATAATGCCACATGGATTGAGTCAAAATTTACATAATGCCACATGGATTGAGCCAAAATTCAAATAATGCCACATGGATTGAGTCAAAATTTACATAGTAACACACACACGGATTGAGCCAAATTTCACATAATGCCACATGGATTGAGTAAAAATTTACATAATAACACACACGGATTGAGCCAAAATTCACATAATGCCACATGGATTGTGTCAAAATTCACATAATGCCACATGGATTGAGCCAAAATTTACAGAATAACACACACGGATTGAGCCAAATTTCACATAATTCCAAATGGATTGTGTCAAAATTCACATAATGCCACACGGATTGAGCCAAATGCATAAAATGCCATACAGATTGAGCCAAAATTCACATAATGCCACATGGATTGAGCAAAAATTCACATAATGCCACACGGATTGAGCCAAAATTTACATAATGCCACACGGATTGGGAAAAAATTCACATAATGCCACACGGATTGTGAAAAAATTCACATAATGCCACATGGATTGAGACAGAATTCACATAATGCCACACAGATTAAGCCAAAATTCACAATACACTTCATAAACAGGGACATTGTCCACCAAAGGCTTGCATTAAACATTTACACCATAATGTCCATTACACGTTAAGTTACACGCCATTATGTCCATTATGTGTTATGCCAAACACCATAATGCCTATTAAAAATTATGCTACATAAGTGCTGCTTCTCTACATGCTCATTGCCAAGGGTTCCATGCTCATTGCCAGAGGTTCCATGCTCATTGCTATGTGGGATTACATGCTCATTGCCAAGGGGGAATACATGCTCGTGGTAAATGGGGGACAGCCGCCGCCAGGCAGAAGTGATAGCCACTGACAGTGGCAGAGCCTGGCTGTATTCAGAGCACTGCAGGTCCCGGCTATTTGAAATAATACCCCTTTCACACCAGAAAATGCATTCCCAGGTTGGCCCCTTTTACACCAGCCTAGTCCCTGCATTTTCTGGTGTGAGGGGGAGAGAAAACCACCCCTCCCCCTTTAACCAGTTATCTCATTTAACCGGCTATATCTTCGGAACCAACTGACCCATTTACATGAGACAAGTATTATATTGAAGAACTTTTGAGTGGGCTTTGAATGATTTTGGTCTAGTGAAACTGGAACGTTTGGTTCCAGAGTAATCTGCCCTCAAATAACATGAACAGCCATGAAATTACATTTCAAAAATAAAAAAATCAGTTTACACGCAATATCTCTGGAACTTATTGACCGATTTGGACCAGCCTGATGATATCATATTAAAGTCCCGGCGATTTGGAATTGAATGAAATCAACCACAAGCTTCTGGGATGCCAGGGCGGGAACTGGCAGCCATCGGAACCGGGTGGGGGTCGGAATTGACGGGTCCCATATTATCCTATGGGGAAAAAACATTACAGGTTTGCCAAGTGATATCTCCGGTTCCCGGGGGGCTAGAGACATGGGGCTGGGCTCGTTGGAAAGCCCTGGTCCTCCGCTACAAAATAAATGACAGGGGGGGCACGTGCCTGGGTGCCCCCTCCCCCCTGAATCCGCCACTGTGTGTACCTTCGCAACACATCTCCTCGCATTGTTGCGAGGGGAAATGGTGGGGGGAAGGGCATTCCTGCGGTGGCATTACATAACTTGCTAAGCAGAAAATTTTTGCTGTTTAGTGAGTCAATTAGAAACACCCCCTATGCCCAGTAACAATAACAGTTATTATTTGTTTGCTTTCCACATTCAAAATTAAGTGAGCCATCATCTTGAAAAACATATGGTGCCTAACATAGCTGCTTATAGTACATTAATGCAGTTAGATACTTTATTTTTAATTAATTATAAATGAATTTCTCAAGAGATATTTTATATATACGTATGCAGAAACAGTTTAAGTCTTGAAACAGTGCTATAAAAGGAACAAACCTGTAACACAAATTGTGAAAAACAGCTAAAGACAAGGCTAGGTTCAGGCAAAAAAAAACAATTATAGCATTAAACGTTAAAGCAAAATAATTAGCAACCTTTCTGCCTCGAATATTGATTTAATATACACTGGGTAGCAGAAAGGACAAAAATTAACACTTGCTAATGAATGATACTGAACATATGGCGAAATGTGATGAATCCCACTGGACCATTCGTGTTCAAATTAGTAAGCAGCAGTACTGTGCGACACTAAATCAAAACTACTACTACAACAATTCTCTAATCAAGTCTGAAACCCTGAGGGGAATACAAAAACACAAACGAACAGGTCTCTCTGTACTCACCTGCCTAAGTATCTGGGCTGCCATTACATGACTGCAGTCAAAGATAATACGGAATTCTCTACCTCTCTTCATCTCCTTCAGGAGGGGACGGGCATCTTCAGACTCTGGCGGCAGCTGCCGAATTTTTAAACGGATGTTGTATCTGGCTGGTGCCATGATGAGCTCCTGCAAACGGATGAGTCCTACAGGAACAAGAAGTCAGGAGTTGTAAATTGCGTGAAGCCTCAGATGACCTTCATTTGTCTGTCCTGTGCATTCTATGTAAATCATGGGTTAGTAATGGTAAAATCTATTTTACTGTTATTACTTTACAAATCTTTTTTAAATATAATTATCTTTCATTGCAAAGTGTGCATGTTTAAGATTTTCAAATTGACTAACGATCACTAAAAATCTAAACTCACTACAGTCAAAACTTTTTATTTTGTAATTTAGGGGTAAATGAATGTATCTAAATGGGGGGGGGGGCTTTAATTCAACTGGATGTAAAGATTTTCTCCACAAAAAAAAAAAAAACCCTTGGGATTACTGCAGGTACCATGTGCATGCTCCAGATACCTGCAGTACCCATTTAAGTAGGAATTGTTTTTGTGTGGTTTTCAGTTTTGAAAAGAAAAAATAATATCCCTCTGGTAGTCTATGCGGCTCCCTTTGGTCTCCCCTTCATTTCCCCACTAGGGAGGGGCAGCTGAGAGGCGTGAGTGCTGCTGGGAAATGTTGTCTTTCCCAGGTAAAGTGGACTGAGAAGGGGGTTTCAGAAACAATTTTATACTTAGCGCTCACCACATTTCAGAAGGTAATTGTTGACTAACTAAGCTAATTAGAACTTCTAGTCGCTTAATTCCACCTTTAAGTGGGGGTGCCAAAAGGGTGCCTGATCAAGTCCAGGTGATTTTTCTTAAAATAACGATTTTAAGAAAAAAAAAAAAAACGTAGTGATTTTCTCTCCTCTAATTGAATAGCACAATCATGCACTTGTGAAAAAAATATCTCTCTGCGCATGTTACTGTACATCAGCGTCTGCCCCTGCAGTGCAACATGGTTTTGGGCAATTGCTTGCTTTTTTGCATTGCATACAGACTTGAATCAGGTCCAAAGTACATTATATGAGCATCTATGGGCAAATGCTTTAATTATTTCTATGAATCTGGAAACAAATCTACCACTACAATTTTAGTATTTTAATATGTGTCCCCATAAATCGATGCTGCAGCCATGACAAACAGCCTCTCTCACTACACCAATTAATATGGGAAATCTTATGTATGTTATTCATGATACATGTGGATTCAGGTTGCAGAAATGTATTAAAATAATAATCTAATTTGGACAACTTACTCTTGAATTAGATATTTCTAATTATCCTAAATATATTAAGGATGAACACATTGTAGGGATACCAATAGGTGCTTGGTTAGGATTTTATTGGTTAGGTAGCATATTAACAGACTGAACAAGTGACATACAGTGCAGCTTCCAGTGTTTTTAATGCCCATGCTGTGTCCCTTGACTTGATGGGAAAGCAGAAATCAGATTTTACATGGTCTTCATGTTAGTGTTACACACACACTGGAAATGTGGCGCTTTGCTGTGATGTCACAGGAAAGCGCTATATTTCCAGTACCAATGAAAGAATGAACCACATCCACCTAGTAAATTGAGTAGTGGTGAATAAGATACATTGTGAGTGGGTGCACCACTAGTTAACTAAAGCTCAAGAGGTTTGACTTGTATGACCCAAATCTTGAGAGTTTAAATGTTTTAGAGCAGTATCAATGCAAAGCTGTAGTACAGTATCATTTTCTAGCTAATGCTTGTTGGTAATACCACTGGTGCTATTTGTACTTGATTAACTTTTTTTTTTTAACTACATAGATTTAAGTGAAAATGGTCCCTTAACAGGTCTTCTGGGTACAGATAATATGTTTTCTTGTATTTATGCATTTTCAAACATGACCTTCGGATGACTAAAACCATACCTGTGCTGTCATCATAGACCACTGTTGCAGACCTCCACTTTAAAACCTGCACAAGATCCAGGATTGCGTGGCTTAGAGAGGCATAGTCTGGGTACAAGTTTACATAGAAGGAGTCTCTGTTATCTAGTGGGTGGTGCTTCCATCGGACCTGGATATGTGGAACTTCCAATGCGTTGCAAATAGACTGGACTGCGTTGGAGGAGGAACTGTGAGATGGACCAAATATAGCAACCACTCCAAGGGCCAGCTGGTCACAAGCTGCAACACATAGATATTCTTACCATCAATAAAGTTTTGTTAAAGTGTGAGTGAGGTGTTTTGGCTATGGGAAAAAAATGTTATACAGTTTTATATACCAGGTTTTTAAATTAAAATATACTTTAAAAGTAAAAAAGAATATTTTAAAATAACTCAAAGGTGTTATTGAAATTCCCATATAGTCACTCAAAAACAATTATGTATAGCATCCAACTTCCAGTGGTCTTTTGGGCATTTTTAGAAATTGGTGTATTAAAATAATAAACTGACATGGCCTTACTGTTACCAATTCAATTACAACAATATAAACAGAATTTGCTATATAACTGCATAGCTTAAGAACAGTAATGTTGTTCCTGTTTCGGGTGTGGATCATAAGTTTGACAGTGTCTAGATATCCAAAGTACTACCATGTTTAGTTGACAGGCAAAAGGTCAATACAGTGAAAAGATTGACATTTTATTTATTAACAGTTTCTTACATTCACATCAGTCCCTGCCACAGTGGAGCTTATAAACTATGGAGGTTATTCTGGTTAGTGCATAAATTTCTGAATTCTTTCGGAGCGGACCACATGCCACGCTATGCGGACATCGTACGAAGAAACGCCCACCGGTCCTCCGCATTTGGACGGACTCACTCTTTAAGAAGAGGGCGTGTTTACGGACGACATCCAAACCTTGCGTGTGCGGTGGACACACACATATTCTGCACGGTCTTACAGCGTCTGCACGGTCTTAATGCGTCAGTACGGACGGGAACCTGCCCGTACGCACCGATGCGGTGTATTAACGCAAAACTCACGACTGTTATCTGAACTCATAAATCGGTCACATGACACACTTATGCAATTAGGCAACCTCATTAAAAAGTGTTTGTTTGTAATTGGAATAAAAAATGCAGCCGTGCTTTCAGCATATATTTGTGTGTTTTGTAATGGTCCATTTAAGATGCAATGGTTCCAATTGAAGCAATGACAAGAGTGTAATTAATGAGTAATGAGTAGAGGAGTGGATTGTATTGTGTTCAGCTGACATTGGTTCAGGTGCGGCCGTACTAATTGGGCGTTTCCGAATGCCTAGCGCATGACCGAGTGGTGTCCGCAAAGCAATACTTGCTTATGGAGACCGCATATTTTCTGCCTTTTGGTTCGTTTGCAGTCGGTGTTCTGTCCGAATGCACGCCTACCTGAATTAGTGCACTCCCTCGTGTACGCCCATGTTTACGCCCAGTTTAGCCCACTTTGAAACTACGCCCCTGTGTACTTCCAAATGGAGCAGGTGAGCACCACTGCTCTGGTCTGCAAAACAGCCGATGATCACCGAATACATGCCTTGTGCATTTGTACAGCATCTATCAGTAAAGGGAGGGGAACCGGCAGCTGGGCAGAACCCTGTCCACATCATCCCAAAATGATGTGAAAGTGGGTTGCAGCACGAGTCCCTGCACTATCCAGAGTTTACACCCTCTTTTCAGGAGCTGGCATGCCAACTCCCAACTTTCACCCACTAGCAGTTGGTAGGTATTGATTAACTCTAGTTTACCTCCAATAGTGAAGCAATAACTATTGCAACAAATTAAACTGTATATTTTCCCAATCTGAAATGTGAAACAAATGCAAGTCAAGTAAGTTAACTTTTACATGTTTTCCTCTATAAAGGCCACCATACACTAGTCCGACTTGTCCCATGGACAAGTCGGACTAGTTTGCCCTTGATAGCTACCGGCAGCTCCCTGGAAGTAGTGGTATTGGGGGAGCGGGAAGCAGCTGCCGAATGTAAAACCATATTTTGAACAGACTGGCTGGCCATTTATTGGCTGTGAGAAATCTCTCAGCCAATCAGATGAGAGACCACTGTCTTTTAGTTGCACTTTCAGTAGCCGCTTCCCGCCCCACCAATAGTGCTACTGGTTCCCATCCACCGCAGGGACACCACCGCTGACTGCCCAACCGCCTCAGGGACCCGCTGCCTTCCAATTCGCCGCGCCGAACCGCTGCCCGCCCCCTCCCCCTGTTGCTGCACATATGTTTCTATGGGATCGGACCCAATGGCGATGTGCCAGTGATGGGTCTGATCCGATAAATTTCATGTGCAGCCCGTACGTCCACCCCACTCTGACCCTATGCGCACGGGACCGTGCATCGGGCCGGAGGGGATGTCAAACTCATCCGATTTGGCCTGATTTTTTGGCCCAATCCATCGGAATCGGGGGAAATCAGGAAAAATTGCACTAGTGTATGGGCACCTTTAGGCTATAGTCAATGCACTCTTCAGAGTGAGAAAGAAATGTGTCCTTTTCATATTAAATTGCATTTAATTTTCATTGTACATGTGTGAGTTTTGCCAATCTGCACATTTGTTTAAATGTAATGTGGCTTACTATTGTGCATTTCTAGGAAAATAAAACGGGCTGGAATAGATGTGTATTCGTGGGACATGGGTGTGCTATTGCAGCCAAAGTATAGTAAGGCTGTGGTGTGGGCATGTAGTTGCAAAACATGACTAAAATGGCCACCAAGAAGTCTTAATGCAGTCTCTGACCCTGGTGTAAGTGTAGATCAGGATGAATGCCTGCATTAATTGCACATAGTGAAAAGTGTATTTGTAATGGATGTAGTGTTTGGGGGTCATACACTGCACATGGTGTACCCGTTTTTCTAATACTTCCAGTGGATGATGGCAGCAGGGCTGCAAAAATCACCAGAAAAATGGCACAAGCTGCCCAGTGCCATGTGCTGAACTGGGGAGAGAGACAGCTGCAGCGGCAGCCAGTTATCTCTCTCCCTCTCATATATTTTAAAAGGGAGGCCATGCCCCTTCCCTTTTACTGGGGTCCAGCCGACCTGTTGGCACCCCTGTGCGTGTCTGCCGGCTTTTGTGAAAGACACAAACTTTTCTGCAAAACTAAAATTGCTACAGTATTGCTTTAATAGTGATTTTACACGGGAGAGCAGACTCCATTTACACAAATAAAGAATGCTGCACATTCAGTTAGTAGAGGAAAGCGTCTGTACATACATTTTTAAGTGTCACCATTAAATAAAATAACATTTCCCTATTTTTGTCTTCGGAGTTTATATGCCCCAATCCGCTTTATCTGGCTAATAACTGTATTTCTGGTGTATAATGTATAGGTTAGCTATTTAAAAACTCACAGTAAAACCAGGGGCCTGATTCAGAACTGCGCACAGGGCTGCTATTTTAACAAATGGACAAAACCATGTTACACTGAAATATAAGGGAAGCAGGCACTAGATCTACGAGCATTAAATTGACAGTCATTAGGTCGACCGCTATAGGTCAACCGTCACTAGGTCGACACATGAAATAGGACATGCATTAGGTAAACATGGTCATTGGGTCGACACAAGCATTAAGTCAACATACGGTTGACACAAAAAGGTTGAAATTAGTTTTTCAGGTCCCACCACCACCACCTCCATCCAAAAAAACCCCTTTCTTCATACTTTACTATCCAAGTGGGCATAGAGTGTGAATATAATAGTGTGCCAAGTGTAATGAGGCACCATGCCTAAAGCATGGTGAGCGAAGCGCGCAATGCGAGGGGCCGCAGTACACAAGTCAACAGACACAATTTTTTTTTTCAAACCTTTTCAACCTTTTCCATGTGAGACCCGGTCACAGCAAGCACTGCAGGAGTCACTCACGGAGGGTGAGTTGTGCTGCTGATTACTTGTCCTAGAACTGTGGGGGCATTTATTTGTGGCACTGTGGGGGCATATCTGGCACTGGGGCATACCTAGCACTGTGCGGGCATATGTGTGGCACTGTGGGGGCATATCTGGCACTGTGGGGGCATATCTGGCACTGGGGGCATACTTGGTACTGTGGAGGCATATGATATCTGGCACTGTGGGGGCATATGATATCTGACACTGTGGGGGCATATGATATCTGACACTGTGGGGGCATATGATATCTGGCACTGGGGGCATATGTGTGGCACTGTGGGGGCATATCTGGCACTGTGGGGGCATATGATATCTGGCACTGGGGGCACATGTGTGGCCCTGTGGGGGCATATCTGGCACTGTGGAGGCATATTAGCAATGGGCATCAGTTGTGCGGCAGTGGTGCAAAGAGCATTATGGTGTGGGGCATAATGTGTAATGGGCATTATGGCATGGGTAATATGTAGTGGGTGTGTGACGCGTAACAGGCATTACTGTGTAAACTTTGGCCGCGCACCTTCGGCGTGCTATATTCCTGTTTGTAGTTTATCTGGCACATTTTGTGTGCAGGATGCAATGCACAAGCCCAAACAGAAATGTCATTGTGTTCTAAAGTTTTGTCATGTAGCCACTCCCCTTAGTGTCATATGACCACGCCCCTGACCACAAGATTTTTTTACACAGTGTGCTAGATAGCCAACACTATAGTAGAAGAGGTCTGACAAACTCTTCTCAACAAATATACAAAACAAAGATTTATAGTGTTTCAGGTGCTTAACCCAGTGGCTCAAAATGACACTTACAATTATCATAAAAATAACAAGTGTCCTTTTTTATCCAGGTACTCCTACAGAACAGGATGGGGAAAAGTTATTTTCTGCGGTTACTGAGACACTCTTAATTCAAAACTCTTTCTGGAATAAAAAGAATATCCAATAGTGCAACACCTTCGATTCAAGGGAACAAAATGAAGTCCGAAATCCCTGGCAGTAGGAGAAGTAAATGCCGCACAATCGCACTTTCTTTGGAAAAAGCCATCCTGCACTTTGTGACTGATTTACTGTGGAGATTCTGGAAATCCCTGTTAACTGGTCTAGGAAGTTGGGTGGTGAGACCTTGAATTTGGCGTATTGTGACCATTGTTCTATCACCAATCGGGTGTTACATGCTGTTTTTATTTTTTGTGATGTGAGTGCAATGTATAAATAAATTTCGTTCCCTTGAATCGAAGGTGTTGCACTGTTGGATATTCTTTTTATTCCAGAAAGAGTTTTGAATTAAGAGTTTCTCAGTAACCGCAGAAAATAACTTTTACCCATCCTGTTCTGTAGGAGTACCTGGATGAAAAGGACACTTGCTATTTTTATGATAAGTATAAGTGTCACTTTGAGCAACTGGGTTAAGCGCCTGAAACACTATTAAGCTTTGTTTTGTATACTTGCACCACTGCGCAACAGAATCTGCTGCGCTATGTAAGAAACTGTAAATAAATAATTAAATAAATAGGTGTGTATCCAGCTTTACTCTCTCTGCACGTTACATCTGCCCCACCTGCCGTGCAGCATGGTTTTATACAATTGTTAAAAAAGTATCCCTGCAACCAAGTCTCAATCCGACCCTATACCACCAATTGTAATTCAGCTGCATCAGTCCCAAACATGATAAGAGGAGGGGTCTACAGCCAAAGGGGGAGTACCACAAGCAAGAGACTTGTGCACAGTGTGTAACACTCTCAGATTAGAGTTACCAATCTTTTTATGCACACATTTTGCGATTCCATGTGGGAATGACACTGAATAAGGCCCTCAAACTGAATACAATAAAATACTGGCTTCCCAGCTCTCTGTGACATTTTTTCAACATTATATTCAGCTTTAAAATGTGTTTTCTTACTGAAAACCTTTTTAAAGTGTCCTTTTGCTGATTTATTGATGGCGCTGCTGAATAAGTGGCTACTAACGTAGAGATTGAGCAATGTGTGCCTGCTAAGTAAGTGCTTCATCATTTGCTAACATTCTTAAATTATGATAGTTTTAGCATAAATGATATTCAAAATAAACAAGACTATCCACTTTTAACACCAATACTTTCTCAAAAGTACATATTATTCATATGGCTGTGAACTTGCAATGACCACTATGTTAATTTGATGGGAAGCAATGTAAAAGCAAAGCACAAAGTAATGCTACATTGCCTGTAATATCAGTCATTATACTGCAAAAAAAAATCATTTAGTATGTCTCCCACCCCCATATGCTACTCCTTTACAATTTCTATATGTAACACGCTATCCTTACATCCCAACTGTAACAATTTTCGAGGGCCATCTCGGTTTTTTTGGACGGTCCCACAACCTGCCCGGGGCTGGCAGTGCAGGAAGGGGGGGGGGGGGGGGGTCCCCCTAAGCTGTGCTGCTCTGTGGTGAATAGATGTTCTGCACATGGGAACAGCATCTTTTCCTGGAGAAAGAGGGCCTGGGGCATCCCCAGTGAAGCCACTGGCCGTGCCCCCGCTGTGGCAAAAATGGGGGCGTGATCTCATTGGAGTGTTGTGAGTATGGGCCATGACCCTTGCCACTAGGCCGTGCCCCCAAAATTTTCTGCTGGTCTGGCTTCCTGTCCCTCACATGTTGGGAGGTATGCATTATATAATAAGTCAGTTTTAGTTCTTTATACACAGAGGCAGTGGTGGTTTTTATCTACAGTATGTGCTGCAGGCCACGTCGGCGTGGAGTTGTTCTTATATAGTGTGGCGAGCGCAGTGAGCCACCGAGCCCGAAGCGTGGCGAGCGAACGCGGAATACATGTAAAGTAATACGCATCCCCTTGCGGGGCTCGCTACGCTCGCCACGCTTTGGGCTCGGTGGCTCGCTGCACTCGCCACACTATATAAGATCATCTTCATGCCAACGTGGATAGTGGGGGTATGAAAAGGTCATAGGACACGTACCGCCGCCCCTCGCGTGCTCGCTGCGCTCGCCACGCTTTGGGTTGGCGTTCATAGTGGGGGTGGCGTGGGGGTGCATTTAACATTGTAAGCCCACATTAGGGTGCTTATACAATTAAACATCGTATAGGGGGCTTATACAATTTGAAATCGCATCTCAGTGCATCGGGTGTATGCCATGCGATGCAATTATATGTTGTGCGACCTAATATCGTGGGCGCTGTGCGAGTACACAAGTACTGTATTTTTTAACATTTAGGTAGCCTCAACCCTATGTAATCCTAAACATAGTCCAAAATTCAAATACCAACTGCCACCAAAAGCTCAACCTTTTTTTATGAATGATTTGTTTTTATGTATGGTATGTACAAATAAACAGTCAATAATAACATATTTATGGGTCTATTAAATCAAAAGCCTTATTTGTAATGCAACTGTGATGTGAAATAATTACCTTTTACTGTGATATTAAAATATATACCCAGAATTTCCCTTGGAAGAAAGTTTAGTAAATGATGATTGGTCTGCACATGTATTGGTTAATATACTGGTAGGTTAATTGGCTCTCAATATGAACTCTAGTGGGGAAGGCATTGATGTGTGAATGTTCAAATATTCTCTGTAAAGCGCTATGGAATATGTGTGCGCTATATAAATAACTGGTAATAAAAAATACTATTAATTGGTTTTACACAAGCCCTAGCAGCAACAACAGCAACATATGTCATTGGATGCCAGACAAATTGTGGGCAGCAGGATACAACATCACAGGCTCCATCAAAGGATGTATTTGTAAATGTTAATTTTTTTATATTTGTTACTAAAAATATGTTACACACATGCCACAATGTAGTATATAGTAAACTTAAAAAGATTTGCAGATCAACAATGTTTAAATAAAGTGTACAATGGCAAGAACACCCTTGTGTAGTTAATTTAAGTATACCTTGCCACCATTATATATACAGTATACTGTATACTCAGGGGTTAAAGTGGGTCAGAACGGGGCGGAACTGAGTTCCGACAGTTGTAATTGAAGCTGGAACTCAGTTCGCCTCCTTCAACCCACCATGCCTGGCCACAGTTACATTTAGATTTTCCCAGCAGAGCATGCAGGCTGGCTAAGGCTGCATTAAGCACTGCAGCGAGCCTTTACTAGAGCTCCGCCTCCTCTGCCCGCCCAGTGTACCTCCAGTCACAGTGTCTGTGACCAAGTGACTTGCCAGTTTCCCATGAAACTTTTAAAATTTTCCTTGAGGTGGCACTCTAAAAACAGGCAAAACAAATCAAGCAGGAATATAATGGAGAGAAACTGGTGCCTTCCGAAAAAGTAGGTGCAAGCGTCCTATTAATATAACAGTACTGACTGCAGCACTCAGACAAAAAAAACACACCAGAGGCAGTAGTTGGCTCCAACTACTGCCTCTGGTGGGTTTTTTTTCTCTGAGTGCCGCCGTCAGGACTAATATATATATATACATACATACACCAGGGAACCGGCACTCTGCAGTACTTTGTAAATCTTCAGCCGGGGTGCAAACACGTGGGTAAATAGAACAGCGGGGGTAGATTCGCGGCACTCACGCGGACTTCCAAATAACCACACAACACAGAAGATGCGGATATCCGCATCTTCTGTGTTGTGTGGTTATTTGGAAGTCCGCGTAAGTGCCGCGAATCTACCGCTGCTATATATATACTGTATATATATATATATATATAGAAAAAAGAGTGAGAAGGGCGCCTCCTAGTGTAGTATTATAGATTTTAGTTTCCCTTCACCACAGGTAAAGACACACAGGCACCCCAATGTCAAAAGGTGTACCGTAATCAGTGGCCTTCCACCACTTTTTATGAGCGAATTCCCAGTTATTTCCACAGGGTATTTTCTGACTCCAAATTCGCTTTCCCTCTAATATTCTTCTCCCTGGTGACTCGCACTTGACAAAGGGGCGTGTAATCCCTGATTGAGTGCCTCAATCGGCACTCAATCGGGAACTTTTCAAAAAATATATTTGTCACAGCAAACGGTCCTACCTTTCAGGGATTACATGCCCCTTTGTCAAGTGCGAGTCACCAGGGAGAAGAATATTAGAGGGAAAGCGAATTTGGAGTTAGAAAATACCCTGTGGAAATAACTGGGAATTCGCTCATAAAAAGTGGTGGAAGGCCACTGATTACGGTACACCTTTTGACATTGGGGTGACTTTGTGTCTTTACCTGTGGTGAAGGGAAACTAAAATCTATAATACTACACTAGGAGGCGCCCTTCTCACTCTTTTTTCAAGATTTTACATATGAGGTTCTAAGAAACAGGAACCCATAGGAGACGGAGCTGCCACCCCGGAACAAGATAGGGGGAGTGTATCTTTTATTTAAACACTGGACAGTGCATATCTGAGGACATTTTGAATCCAGAAAGTGGGGGAGGAACAGCGCTAGTACCACTACAACCCATATATATATATATATATATATATATATATATATATATATATATATAATAAAGTTTAGCCCAGAATTCACAGAAAGTTGATACTGTAAGCGCTGTATGTTGTTGTGTAGTTTACTGAACATACTGTACAGTATTTACCATCAACTGGTTTCCTCCCACAACCCAAAAACAAACTGGTAGGTTAATGGTAAGTGTGTAAAGGAAAATATCTTATACAGTAGATACTGATTCAGAGATGGATGCTTTGCAGAAGCAGCTGTGATGGTTCTTCTAGCCGCAACTGGGAAAATATGCCAATGTCTCACACTGGCTTCTGCAGCTGTATTTGAGGATGGAGCATCGGATTAGCTGCATGAACATTGGACAACAACAGTACACCAGTTACTCAAGATGGGCGGTATAGTCATGCAGCTAAAGCCAGTTAAGCTATGTTCAAGGAAATATCCGCTGTCTTGACCAGAAGACAGTGGTGACATAGCCCTGTTTTCTCCAAAACTGCAAATGCTGCTTTACCCCAGACTGCTGAAGCAGGTCACTCATGCTGTGGCTTGGGGGCACTTTGTTTCCATACAACTCTGGATCAAGCCCATAGACTGTAACTTGCATTGTGACAGTGAGTTATGTTAAGGTATCCAGAAAGCTGACAGATATGGGGAAATTTACCAAAGGAGATTTGTAAAAAATAGGTGTATTTGTATCCAGAAATACACTTATTTTTGACATTTACTATCCCGAAAATATGGCAATTCGTATTCGTATTGATAGCACATCAATATGAATATGAATTGACATATTTTCGGAATAGTAAATGTCAAAAATAAGTGTATTTCTGGATACAAATACACCTATTTTTTTTTTACAAATTTCCTTTAGTAAATTTCCCCCATAATGTCTAGGTCAGACAATAGGCTGACAAAATATGGTCTTCATGGCCAAAGGTCGACACAATCGATATGCCAATGTGGTCGACACACGAAAAGGTCCCCATGAGATTTTTATGATTTTTGTTCCACTTTTGGGGGTAAATTGTCATACTTATACACATGGATATGTGTGCGCTGCACTAGCAGTGCGAGGCACCTGTCCCAAAGTATGATGAGCCAAGTGAGCCATGTGAGAGGATGTGGGATACTAGTTGGCGGTCCACATGCTTAGGTGTTGACATTGAGATCAAAATCACGTGAAAACTCATGTCAACCCTTGCCATATCAACCTTTGCTTGTGTTAACCTTTTTTGCAAATCAACCTTTTGGGGTCAGCTTAGCCACTGTCGACCTGCTTTACCTCACCCCTTTACAAAGTACAAGATGTGTGAGCTCTATTTAACAAGCTGTTATTTTTATTTCCAATTTTACTTAAATGTTATTTTGGATAACCTGTGACTTACAGTAAGCTTTTCTCTCAGCAGAGCCATATCTAATAAACGCCATCTGAACGTGCACCATATTTAGCAATTTCTAGTCATACAATAGAATGAGAGATATGCAGCCTATCATTTACTAAGGTCTGTTAAGGGTTATTTCAGCCAGAGGAAGTGAAAGATCAATTTTTATTGTTTTAGTGATGCCTGCAATGAGCACTGGGCTTATAAATTACCTGTGGAAACTGAACAGACAAGTAGGTAATAACATGACCATTGAGCACATCTGGGTTTTGTATAAAGCACAATATAAATCTGCAAAGATAGCAGCATGGCCAAGTTGTGACCTACAATACAAATCAGTTTCAGTTTGTCTCTTGATAACAGAAAGAAAACTCACATTTACTTTCTGGAACTGTTAATAGCCCCCCTGTGGTTTTAACAGATCAGTGAATCATCTACGTAATGTAGAAACCAGTCTATGAAAAAACATTGTTGAAATCATTTTGCAGTATATGAATATGCTTAATCATTTACACCCCTTTCAGACATACACGAAAATCCCGTTTTTTTTCACATGAACGCGCCCAAACCCGGGACTAGTGTATGTCTGAAAGGGTATACCCGGGATTTCACTCCCAGATACTGAGCACCTGCAATTGACCAGGTTTTTTTTCCGGTATTTAACTCCCGGGTATAATACCCTGCTTATGTCTGAATGGGTTTACCCGGGTTTTTCAGTTTTAAACATGTGATGTTGCTTTTTTTTGCTGCTGGGGCGTGTCCCATTTTAATGATGAAACACTGAAATGCTTGAAAAGCCTGGCTTATGTGTGAAAGGGGTATACCCGGGTTTTTCACGGATTTGAGGTGTAGTGTGAAAGGGGGTCTGTTACTAAAATCCCGGGAGTGACCTGGGTTGAAAATCCCGGGTAAACCTGGCCAAAATCCCGGGTAGTATGTCTAAAAGGGGTATTATTGTTGTGTATTCCTTGGCCATGTTCAGGGGATGAAGATGAGATTATAGAGTAAGGGGCATAATTAGTAATCAATCTATAACTAAACACCAAATGGAAGTGGCACTTTACATGGTGTACCGTAAGCAGCTAGCCTAATGAGATATCTCCAACAGACCACTTTGCCATTTGAGATGCTGCAGTCTGGGCTTATTTACCAAGCTCTGACAAGCTTCCATTCTAAAGCTTGGTCCAAAAAGCTAATGCCATCTTCAGATGCTGTTAAATATTATAACCCTATAGCTGTTGCCGATATGTAAAATGATTGGATTTAGGTACTGTATACTTTACCATTGCATATATAAAGCTCCTTGCCAGATGTCTTATGTATAAATGGTAAAAAAGTGCAGACCTTTGTTTTCAAGATTTCCATTCACTTATGTCCCCAGAAAATCAGTATATAAATTTATATAGAGTATATCACAGGTTAGTGGATGCACCTGGTAAAGGTTAGTTTAAAAAAATTACAGTGTACCATATGACCATGACCTTTAGATTCATAACCCGTGGCAGACTTTACCTATAGCAGGAATGCATCCCCCCAGTATAATCTGCCACCCTGGCTCAGAGTCAGTGAGCCAGATGCAGTTCATGAGACTGTGGCTGGCAGTGATTTTCTATTGGTAGTCCTACCTGCCAGTCGCCCAGATGACAGTCAGTCCCATGGGGAGTTGTTTCCTCTCTTCAAGATTGCCAGTCCAGGCTTTGATAAGAAAAGAGCTGTATCCCTGTAGGAAACCACTCCATGCCTTTTGCACATCCCTTGCTGGCTTCTATGGGCTCTTGCCGATGCACAGTACTGATGTTGCTATTGCACATGTGCTGGGTCTGGTGCCATTTACATGGTAAAGGTGTCAGGATCCTGCAGCATGGTGTAGACAGAGCATCAAGGACCTCGAAGTGCGGCCATCGGCAGCCTCCCTCCTACACCCAGTTCGGAGCTGCCGTAATAACTTATTCATTTCAACTTCTTATTTTAGAATTGTAATAGACTTTTCAGTTTATATTTGTTTGTAATTTAAACTAAATGTACTGTAGGGTTAAATCAACAGTTGGCCCTCTTTATTAATGTGACTCACTTTTTTTTTCTCCTTATCACCCCATGATATTTTTAAGTAATATTTGGGCAGATATACAAAGGCTGGGTATACAGTTAGACAATAGTGTTACAATTTCCAGTATTGGAATGACAAATCGGGTTGTTTGAAGTATTGTAAATTATTATATACCAAGGGAAGTGAGGGACAGGGGGTTATCAGGACTGATTCTAAAAATGGGTAAAAGTATAAAGCTGGGATACCCACACAGGAGAAGAATCAGTGGTGCAAAGTAAACAGTGTACATGTGCCCCTGCACCCATTTATTAAATACATTTTCATTTTCATTCTGTCGACTTTATTTCTCCACAAACTTAGCTACATATGCCACAGTGTCACGTATAGTTAAACTAGGTGATTCATCGCGCCCTACGGGCGCTCTTCACACCGTCGTAAGGGGCTGCGCCCCCTTAATTTGTGAACGTTTGTATATGAGAAATATGGTTAGAATTGTATGAAAGATGCCCTGTATTGCAACTTAGGTGTCCGCGAATTGCAGGAGGGGGGGTCGCGGGGGGTGCCGCGAATTGCAGGAGGGGGGGTTGTGGGGGGGTGGATGCTGCGAATCGCGGGAGGGGAGGGATTGCAGAGAATCGCGGGAGGGGGGTCGCGGGGTGGGTTGCCGCAAATCGCGGGAGGGGGGTTACGGGGGCGGGGGTTGCGGCGAATCATGGTAGGGGGGGTCGCGGGGGGTGTGCCGTGAATCACGGGAGGGGGGGTCACGGGGTGGGGTGCCGAGAATCGCGGGGGGGAGTGTGTGTGCCGTGAATCGCGGGAGTGGGGGTTGCGGGGGGGGGGTGGGGGGGGTGTGACGCGAATCGCCACAAGAAAAAATCAACACAGAAAGGTCAACACATGTAAATGTTGACATAAGTGTGGCACTTCATTGGTGTCCATGTCGACACATGAGAATGAATATGAAAACATTCAAAAAATGAAAAGAAAAAAAATTCAAAACTCATGTCAACCTTTTTCATTGTCGACCATAGCCATGTCAGTGTTTTCCATGTGCAATTTAATTCTGGAGCTGCCGCGAATCGCGGGGGGGGGGTGCCGCGAATTGCGGGAGGGGGGGGTCGCGGGGGTGGGTCCCGCGAATCGCGGGAGGGGGGGTTACGGGGCGGGGGTTGCGGCGAATCATGGGAGGGGGGGTCGCGGGGGTGTGCCGTGAATCACGGGAGGGGGGGTCACGGGGTGGGGTGCCGAGAATCACGGGGGAGGTGTGTGTGTGTGTGCCGTGAATCACGGGAGTGGGGGTTGTGGGGGGGGGTGGGGGGGTGTGACGCAAATCGCCACAAGAAAAAATCAACACAGAAAGGTCAACACATGTAAATGTTGACATAAGTGTGGCACTTCATTGGTGTCCATGTCGACACATGAGAATGAATATGAAAATATTCAAAAAATGAAAAAAAAAACTTCAAAAACTCATGTCAACCTTTTTCATTGTTGACCATAGCCATGTCAGTGTTTTCCATGTGCAATTTAATTCTGGAGCTGCCGCGAATCACGGTGGGTGCCGCGAATTGCGGGAGGGGGGGGGGTCGCGGGGTTGGGTGCCGCGAATCGCGGAAGGGCGGGGTTCACAGGGGTTGCGGTGGGGGTTTGCCGCGAATTGCGGGAGGTGGGGGGTCACGGGGGGTGCCGCGAATCGCGGGAGGGGGGGTTGCGGGGGGGTGTGACGCGAATCGCCACAAGAAAAAATCAACACAGAAAGGTCAACACATGTAAATGTTGACATAAGTGTGCCACTTCATTGGTGTCCATGTTGACACATGACAATGAATATGAAAACATTCAAAAAATGAAATAAATCTTCAAAAACTCATGTCAACCTTTTTCATTGTCGACCATAGCCATGCCAGTGTTTTGCATGTGCCATTTAATCCTGGGGCTGCCGCGAATCGCGGGGGGTGCCGCGATTTGCGGGAGGGGGGGGGGTTGCGGGGGGTGGGTGCCGCGAATCGCGGGAGATCGGGGTTCATGGGGGTTCCGGTGGGGGGTTCCCGCGAATTGCGGGAGGGGGGGGGTCGCGGGGGGGTGCCGCGAATCGCCGGAGGGGGGGTTGCGGGGGGTGTGACGCGAATCGCCACAAGAAAAAAATCAACACAGAAAGGTCAACACATGTAAATGTTGACATAAGTGTGCCACTTCATTGGTGTCCATGTCGACACATGACAATGAATATGAAAAAATTAAAAAAATTAAAAATAAATCTTCAAAAACTCATGTCAACCTTTTTGATTGTCGACCATAGCCATGTCAGTGTTTTGCATGTGCCATTTAATCCTGGGGCTGCTGCGAATTGCGCGGGGGGGGGGGTGCCGCGAATCGCGGGAGGGGGGTCGCAGGGGGGGTGCCGCCAATCGTGCAAGGGGGGGTCGCGGGGGGTTCTTTTTGCCGCAAATCGCGGGAGGGAGGTCGCGGGGGGGGGTTTCCGCGATTCGCGGGAGGGGGGGGGTCGCGGGGTGGTGGTTATGCCGCGAATTGCGGGAGGGTCGTGGGGGGGGGTTCTTTTTGCAGCGAATCGCGGGAGGGGTGGTCGCGGGGGTGTTTTTGCTGCGAATCGCGGTAGGGGGGGTCGCGGGGGAGCGGGTGTTTTTGCCGCGAATCGCGGGAGGGGGGGGGGGCGCGGGGGGGAGGTTTTGCCGCAAATCGCGGGAGGGGGGCGCTCACCTGGTGGCTGTGGAGTAGCAGTGCTGGGCAACATGGGAAGGCAGTGGGTGTCTGGCACTGTCTGTGGGCTCACTGGGCTGGTTCTCTGTCACATACCTCCCAACATGACCCTCTCCAGGAGGGACACAATGCTCTGTTTCTAGACTTCCCCTTAATGTATGATTGCCATCACCTGTTTTAAACAGGTTAATTTCTCAGAAAGGTGTTCAGCACAGATGAAGGCAATCACACATTAAGAGGAAAGTCCAGGAACAGAGCGTTATAGACACAGACACCCACTTTGAGTGACAGATGTAGCCAAATATATAGGAGATAAGTGTTATAAAGGCAATATCACTCTTCTGGAAACAGATATATCATAAAGACCTATTCAGAAGTAGGACTAACATAAATTTAGTCAGTGCACAAAGAGTAGATAGGCACAAAAGGAATATTTCTTTACATGTTCTCTAAAAAGCCACTTGCTTAAAGAACCCCATTATGTTTTATCACATGGATGATGTACTGTATTGAAATATTACACTGACCTTTTCTGTTGGCTTCAAAGCTGTCGTAGAGATTGATCCTCTGAATATCGTAGGTCAGAGTTGTGTTCGGTAATAGTGTTCTGTTTCTGTTGATGATGTTTGCTGCAAATCTGAAGGCTTGTTCCTCTGCACTCACAAGCCCTGAGGTTCCTTCCAGAAACTCAAATATTCCTCCTGTAAAAAACAATAATACATACATAGAAACAATTAAAGTAAAAGGAGTTGATATGATCTGTATAAATCAGTTTCATCCCCACAGAACACTGGCAACAGCGCAACGCACATAAAGTATGAAGTTACAAATCACACTAATAAACAAGTAGATTGCTTTATTATAGCTAAGCTTTTATTAGTTATAAATAACAGTTAAAAAAGCAATGTCATAAACAAAGAACGCTCTCCTATAACTTAAAGTAACATAAACATGTTCAAATTGTAAAATAATTATCTTCTTTTTGTGCAAATTCATTTGTTGGTAAGGAAGACAAATTCTATATTTATTTATTTATTTATTTCTGTACAGTTTCTTATATAGCGCAGCATATTCCATTGTGCTTTACAAATGGAAACAGTGATAAAATCAACTGGTTAGTAACAGACCGATATAGAGGTAGGAGGGTCATGCTTGCAAGCTTACAATCTATAGGAATATTGGGAGGGATACATAAGGATAGGAATCTATAGCATGGCAGTCCTACCAGACAGTCCTGATAGGGTGTAATTAGATATGAATGCTACTGAAGGTTATGTGGGGTTCGGTGATATGATCGGTTTGCCTAGAGGTGAGTTTTCAGGGAACGTTTGAAATTTTGGAGGCTAGAGGAGAGTCTTAGGGCCGATATTTCCAATGGGGGAAATAGCGGCAGGTACCTATCCAATGCTGACTTTCCTAGGCATTTCTAGGGAAAATGAGCCCGACTTTAAAAGCAGTCGGGCTTGTTTAGCCGAGAACGGCCATGGATTGTCGAGCTCACGGCCGGATCTTGACGATCCATGGCCGTTTCTCACAGCTACGCCCCCTTTTCGGCACTTGGCAGGTGGGTCATTAAATCCCGCACGGCGATTTGCTGTCGAGCGCGCCGAGAACATGACAGGGTCACGGCTGTCGTGACCTGGGACTGAATATCCCCTTTAATGTGCGTGGTAGGGTATTCCATAGGGTGGGTGCTACCTGAAGAAAGTCCTTCAATTGTGAATGGGAACTAGCAATGAGTGAGGATGAAAGACGCAGATCTTTTGCAGAGTGGAGAGGTTGGGTGAGGATGTGTTTTGAGATAAGCAAAGATATATATTTCAGGTTAATGGCATTGTATGTGAGTAGAGGTATTTTATATTGAATATGGTAAAGCACAGGCAACCAATGGAGCGGATCAGCAGACATTGTGTGTGTATTATGAAACTTTAGGGCTCATTAGCACACACTTCATGTGCATTGCCATGCATTGTATTCCCTGGTAGGTGAAAGCAGTTTGAATACTTGTAAAAGAGTGATTAATAGAATACTATACATGCTGTTAAAATACTCTTGGTAGAAACCTCAATAGGAACGTAGCTTATTGTGTTTTTGGCCTTTCAAGTGTTTTTTTTTTTTTGAGGGGGGGGGGGGGGTTAACACATTTATTAATAGATACCCACACATATAAAAAAAAATAATTAATGTACCAAAAACAAACAGGATATAGACATATAGAACATCAATATAACTGCTTTCAATAACTACATAACTGACCATGTACTTCTCAGCAGTGTATGGCCAGCCGATCACCCCAGGCGGAAGGATCGCATGCACCTGATTTCTCGGTCGATCTGTCGCCAGACCACTCCCTCTGGGGAGCCGGTGCTCCATCTGACTGGGACGTGCGAGCGTCCCACATGCACGCGCATCCCAGTTAGTGGGTGGGCTGGTACGAGAACCCTGCCCGTCTCCGCTTCAGGGGGGGAGCGGGGAGTTGGAGGACGGCAATGGGCTATGATCACGAGGCGGCAGGGACCGAGAGGGAGCTCCGGTTGAAGGGGATGCACGTGCATCTCTTGCGGGCACAGCACCTTACGGCGCCTGGCGAATCCACTGCTAGCCCCTGCCTTAATGACGGAGGCTCCATCTGTACACTTTAAGTCATGGTATGGTAGTGCCCCTTATTCACAATGCCAACAATAGAAATGCCCCTTATACACATAATAAATGCCAAAGATAGCAGTGTCGCTTATACACATAATAATGCACACCAAATAGATGCCCCAACAGGTGTGGTATATTTCTCCGACAGTCAGGATTCCGACAGTCATTACTCAGATGTCGGAATCCCGACTGCACAGTGTGGGGAGCGCAATGAAGCCCCTTACGGGCTTGCTGCCATGAGGGAGCAGTCAGGATTCCGATGTCGGAGGAATGACTGTCGGAATCCCGACTGTTGGGGAGCCGTCCGGCACCCGCCCCAACTCCCCCACACACGCACACACACTTGCCGTCTGTGTTACTGGTGTTTTCTATAAGTGGCCACATTGGTCCTGTCTCCTCTCAGTGCACTGTTGGCCCCTCTCCTTGTGGTCCCCATGCCTGCTGCAACCCAGTGCCATCTATTAATATGGGGGACCGACTCACAGAGAGAAGAAAGAGCTGCCTGTACACATACAGTAGTTCCATGGATGGGCAAGGTGAGCTGGCTAAGGTACAACTAAATACAACAGAAGCAACACAGTTTTGCTCTGTGCTGGCTCATTTAAACCCCCTGCCTACCACCACATACACAGTACATACTAAAAACAGTACACACACACCACCACATATAGCAGTACACATACAGTATACAAACAGTACATTGTACACACACTTATCAGGTGCTACTCATCAAGTGGCCATTATAGAACTACTTACACAGTCCCAGGCTACATGTAGCAGCAGCAGCTCTTCATGTAGTCTGGGGGCGGTGCTTATAACTGAGTGGCAGGTTCAGGACCCTGGAGAAGGAGAAAGCTGATGGGAGGGGCGGCCCCCACACTGCCTCCCCTGCATGGCTCTTCATCTGCTCTCAGGTGAGACTCGGAGTGCTGGAACTGAAGGCATGGGAGAGAGGACTGCCACTGACAGTCTCTTGCACAATTTTGTTTTTGTCCTGTCAAAGCTGTCAGTCTCATGTGGGCCTCTTATCAATGGGGGGCCTGGAGCTGCAGCTCCATCCACATCATTGTTAATCCAGCCTTGTCTGTTATACAACACTGAAATGACTGGCATTTGATATGTTAAACATTAAGTTTATATCTACAGATGAAGCTCTTCAACCGTTTATAGCATTAATAGACAAATAAATGGTCCATATCCCTTCCTAATACATACTGAGACCAAGAAGATTCAGTCCATCTGGATCTTTTGTCAATTAGACATGAGGAAATGAACACAACAATTAAAGAAATATGTCCCCAATGTGAAAATAAACAGTGGAGATCAAAATAACAAGAAGTATTTTAATGAAGCAAGCTATGGCCATATGTTGAAATCTCTGTTCACTGCGCTGTCCCAAGCCATCATTAATAATAATAAAATAATTTCCATTTCTTCTGACATCATGGCTGTGTGGAACAACTGTGTAACATATCTAAGGACATTTTAATGTGGAAATTTTGGGAAAGTGCAAATAGCTTGTAATACGATAACACAATCAAGGTTAGTTAATTCTATTGTCCCTATAACAACTACCAATCAAACAATGAGGCAAAGTCAATGATATCATGAAAATTATGTCATTCGTTTATTTTATTCTTGGAAGAATTTGAGAACTATACCTTTTGGTGTATCCGACTGCTTAGTGACTGCAGAAAAACTGTTGGTCCGACTCCATATGAGGAAAATTATGTTTTGTTAAAACTCATAGACTTTTGAAGAAGACAGATTGAACAAACGTCACCAGGAAACTACATTTATAATAGGGATGTGCACAGGGCCGGCATCAGAAATCTTGGGGCCCCCACCTAATCCGAAATCCACACAACACTCTTCTGCTTGAGCCTCATTTAACCTTTCGCTGCTTCAGATTCTGCTTTCAGGTGCGGACTTCTTTCATTCTCAGTTCTGCTGGTTTGGCTCCTGGCTGCTGCTTCCTGCTGGATTCTGGCTGCTGCTGGCCTGTCACTTTCACAAAAGAACGCTGAGCACTAAGAGCAGGCAGGGCAGGTCTTTCACAGAGTGCGGAACAGATGACCTGCGCATGCGCAGTAAAAGTACAGGAGCCAGAGACTGAGGCCACAGCACCAGTGGCGGGTACGGCTGTGCGTCTGCAGCCCCAGGAAATGTGCACACACAGAGTAGATAGCTCTGTGCGCCGAGTGGCAGGGCACACATACACAGTAGATGTCAGTGGCACATAGTGAGTCAGTCAGACTCAGCCACACACAGATGGTGCACAGTAGATGGCCGGGCCCCAAAGGTCACTGACAGGCCAGCTAGTACAGGCAGTGGCGATGCCGGGGCATGGAAGATCTCTGGGGCCCGTCACACTTGTCCCCCTGTCGCCTGCCCTGGATGTGCACCAGCTACTTTTAGTGTTTCGTGAAAGGTGTTATGGATCTGTATCTCTGCAAGCGTTTTGGATATGGATCTGTTCCTAAACACCATCCTTCAGTGTTTCATGTTTTGGATCTGAATTTTTTTCTTAAATAAAACCATAAAAATTGATAAAAATCTACATTGAATTGGGGTGCGCGTGTGTCTCACGCACATTTGCGTCCCAATCCTTCAACGGTGGGGCAGCATCATCCTGCCCATCTCCGCTTCAGGGAGACAACAGGGTTAGGGGGGTCGGGGTGGCAAGGGGGACCGGAGGCGATGGCGGGGACCTGGGGGAGCTCCGTTGGCGGGAGCTGGCAGCTGGCGGGGGATGGCGATAGTACCCTGGCAGGATGAGACCTGCTCCATCTGTAATACCAAAAAAAGAGGTGCAAGATGGAATTGTCCTTGGGCCCTTCCACCCACCCTTATGTTGCGTAAATAGGACATGCACATTGTCTTTAACAAACCAATCATTTCAGCGACAAGGTCTGCCACACACTGCGGCTGAAATTATTGGTTTATTTGGGCCCCCACAAAAAAGAAGCAAATAATCTCTCCCTGTACAAACCTGCTCTACAGAGTCAAGATGTTGTCCTCAGGTGCCGGACGACTCACTGACAGTCGGGATTCCGACAGTCATTACCCCGACATCGGAATCCGCGACCCCCATAGAGGGAGAATAAAATAGGTGGCGAGCGCGGTGATCCACTGTGCCCACAGCGTGGCGAGCGCAACGAGCCCACAGCGTGGAGAGCGCAGCATTGAGAGCGCAGCGAGCCCACAAGGGGCTTCATTGCGCTCCCCCCGCTGTGCAGTCAGGATTCCAACATCAGGCTAATCACTGTCGGATCCTGATTGTCGTGTGTTATACCACTCCCGTTGTCCTCATACTCATCCTCTGATTCCTTACCCCTTCAGTATGTACATCCTCATCCTCACAGATTATAAATTTGTCCCCATTGAAATCCACAATTGCAGGTCCCTCTGTAGTCTCTGGAGGCAATTGCTGATCCTTATTGAAGAACTGATCATTAATTTTGATGAACATCATTGGCTACACATTTTGCGGAAGCAATCTCCTTCGCTGCTCGCTGACCAGGTTCCGGCTGGACTAAAAACTCTTTCAGAGTACATACTGGAGGGGGGACAGCTCAGATAATATAGAGCCAGTTTGTAGAGGGGCCTCCAAATTGCCTTTTTTCCTGCCAGTACAGGTATGGACTGTCTGACATGTCTACTTGGATGCTGTCACCAATATAATCCTCCACCATTTTATCAATGGTAACAGCTTGGTATGAAGCGATAGACATGTCAGAAATTGTTGGCAGGTCCTTCAGTCCGGAGAAGATGTCCAAACTCACTCCTGCTTGCCCTGCATCACCGCCAGTGGGTCAAGTAGGAAATTTGAACTGTTTCCTTGCAGCCACAGGTGTGGGAGAAAATGAAGGAGGAGCTGTTTCCATGCCGAGGTCCACTTCAAATGACAATGTGCTGTAGACTTGTGTCTACCAGAAATAGAGACACAACATAAGATTTAAACTAAGGATTGAGCATGGTGGTCAGAATGTATTCCTCTGACTTTAATAGACTGACCACTCTCGTATCCTGGCAAAGCGTATGAAGGGCTTCATCCACAAGAGCTACATGCATACACTTTAGCTCCTCCTTCACTTTCTTCAGCTGCTTCACTTTCGCCAGCTGCTTGAGTCAGGCGACTGACCTGACTCAAACTGGCAATACTGGAACTGACTTCACTTGTGGCGAGTTCAAACGGCTGGAGAATCTTGCACAACTGCGCTTGAGTCAGGTGCATCCCAGCTCCTTTGCCTATGTTGTAGGTGGCTGTGTAGGCTTGAATGGCCTTTTTTCTGCTCCTCCATCCTCTGCAGCCTATAGAGGGTGGAGTTCCAGCGCAACACAACCTCTTGTTTGTGGTGATGGCAGGGCAGGTTCACGAGTTTTTGATGTCGCTCCAGCCTTCAGCAGACAGTGGCAGAATGGCGAAAGTGTCCCGTAATTTTGTGGGACACTCCTGTCACTTTTGATGAAATGCTTTTGATGGGAATACCCAACCAAACATGCTGGGAGAGCGAGTTCGAATTGGGGGTGTTCAGGGGTGTACGAATTCACCCAATCCGAACTAGCACATCCCTAATTTATAGGTACCTGGTTCCTGTCTGCTTTCCTGGCAACACTTGTTCTGATCATGACTGGAACCCCTCACCCACTTTAGACGGCCTGACTCAAGAGTCATGTGGGATGTGTCCTATTCATTGCTGGGATGATAAACTAAAGTCTATTTTCTCCTGCAATTCAAGGGATTTTTGAATGAATGAATGAATGAATGAATGAATGAATGATAGATAGATAGATAGATAGATAGATAGATAGATAGATAGATAGATGGTCCTGTTTTAACAATCTATCTATCTATGGGGTAAATTTACTAAAGCTTCTAAAAATGAAAATAGGCAATGTTGCCTATAGCAACCAATCAGATTCTGTCTATAATATTCTAGGATGCAATAAAAAAAATTATATAGAAAATCTGATGATGATCAGCAGTGCTAGCTAACCACTCCTGATTGGCTGACTGTGGATTGACCTTACTAGCTGAAATCATATATATATATATATATATATATATATATATATATATATATATATATATATATATATATATATATATATATATATATATATATATATATATATATATGATTTGAAGCTGTGGCCACCTGTTCGCATTACTTAACTGATATTAGGACTGTGGTAGGAAAAAAATAATTACCATCTGAATTTTAAAACGGAAAATTACTGATGTTTGTCTTTAATGTTATATCACTTAATAAAATGTATTTATACTAAATCATTCTAAATAATAAAGGCTAACACTGCTCTTCACTTCTATGGTGGGAATTGAAGTATTGTGCACATTGGCGATCAATAGATGGTGCTCGATGGAGCATTTCAAGTGTTGCTCTGTTCGGCCACTGTTGCTGAAATTGCTGTTATGTTGTTCTGACATTTTGATTGGCTGGTAACTCATTATGTCTAAATCTGCTCAATTTTGAGGCTGTATGAGGTGAATTTTGAACATTTGTCTCATTCCCTTCATCATTTAATTTTTCATTGAATAGGTTTATGGAACAGTTTCCATTAAGTCTCAATACTCAATTATGTTGTTATCACAGACACTTATCACAACCTGTGGATACAAGGCAAGCACCTTTCCCTGCTCCCTGAAGCTAGGTCAACAGTTAGGAAGCCATAAAAATATCCAGTTATAATGATACAATCTTGGCCCCACATCTTTACAAAGGTTAAGAGCGCAGTTAATGTCAATCCAAGATCAAATCAATAGAAAATAAGACCTGTGTGACACAATGTTGGATAATGATGATAAGTGATGAGTGTTTTACTATGAGGGTCTGACATGCTGCATTTCTGAGATGAGCAGAAAACATATTGAAGACAGCACATAAATATGCAGTGAGGGAGAGAGGAGGGGGGATGTCCTACCAGATCAAACATAATCATCACTGATCCGATGTTCAGAGATTAGAAGCTGATAGTCATTTAGAGTCTGTGTAAAGACATTACCACACCGGGCCCATTGGAAAGAAATAGATAAGGATCGCGCAGAGAAAACAGTCTCAGAATGCTGAATGTTATGGCCTTTGAGCCAAGGAGAATTAAATCAAGAGAAGGAAAGGTGATACAGTTCTCAGTGTTGCAGCTTGGAATTTATACTACCTTATTAGAGGATATTTAAAAATACAATAAAATGTATCCATTAAAAAGAAGCTTATTTTGAAGACAAATATTTTATTTTGACTCCTCCTACTAAATAAGCTACATCCTTTACACACTAATAGAACATCCCCCTTAAATAAAATTACTCAGAACTTATGGTGTGTACACACGGTAGAGGTGCCTTAAGATCTTATCCATGATCAGATAGGATCGTGGATAGGATCTTAAGGCACATCCGATTTGCATCCTATCTTGACTATATAGTGCAGATCTGCACTATATAGACAAGGCAGCCAAGACTTTCTGGCTTCCGATACATGAATGCGCATCGGGATCGGATCGGTATCGCAAGGGTTAAAACCCTTGGGATCTGCATCCGATTCTGATCCGATGCCGATCCAATGTTGACTATATCGTCAACATCGGAAAGGAAATCGGACCGTTTGTACACAGCATTAGAGTACCAATGACAGTGAACCTGTCATTGGTACTCTAAGGGTCATTTTACATGCACATGTAGGGGCCCTTAAAGTGTATTTCCAACAGTGTCAAATAGAGCTAATTGAGCACTGATATTAGTAGAAGCAAGACGTTTAAGTGGGTTTATCTGGATAGATACAAACCCTTGCTTTTAGTTTTACTACCTAGGGCCAGATGCACTAGGCTTCGAAACTGATAAAATGGAGAGTGATAAACAGCCCGCCAATCAGATCCTACCTGCCATGACACAGACTGTGTTTGAAAAATATCAAGCAGAAGCTTATTGCTTGGCTGTTTATCACACTTCATTGTATCACTTTTGAAGCTTAGTGCATCTGGACCCTAGTATGATGTTGGCTGTATAGGGTTGCACCCACATGATGCATAGGATTTATGTAAGATTATAAATGGGGTTTTAGAAAAATGTATTAATTAATAATATACATTATGTGTGCAGATATTATATGCTTCTTGTCTTTAAGTAGTGATATGTAAGGTATGGATGAGTCATCATACATCTAGAATCTAAACGCCATATAGCACTACACACCCAGGCTATAGTACAAAAATTAGTTTCGAACACACACATTGTACAAAGTCGCAGATTCAGACTCATTCGATCACAGAAGTACCATATCAAATTGATCAATGTAAACTAGCAGATTAATTTTGTTACTTCCAGATATTTCAATTATGGGAATAAGATGCACACCCTATGCTGCTCCCACCCTATGGAATGCCCTTCCACACACAATAAGACTCCCCACTAGCCTCCAAACTTTCAAGCGTTCCCTGAAAACTCACCTCTTCAGGCAAGCCTATCATATTTAAGTTCCATACGCATAACCCACTGAGGCACTTATGTATATTATATAGCTTCCCTTCTGGACCCACAAGCTATGCTACTACTGGTGCCTGTCCTTGTGTTTCCCTCCTATGTCATTATAGATTGTAAGCTTGCAGCAGGGCCCTCTTACCTCCAAGTCTGTCTGTTGTTACCCAGTTTGTTTTAGCACTGTCTACTTTTGTAAAGCACAATAGAATTTGCTGCGTTATATAAGAAACTGTAAAAAATTAATTATGAGCAATAAAGTATGAGTGGACAAGATAACCAGGACCTAGAACACCAAGAGGAGCTGTTGGCGCAACTAAAGCCACAGTGTATGAGGACACATCTGTAGAAGCAATGTCATATATTTATTTATTTACAGTTTCTTATATAGTGCAGCATATTCTGTTGTGCTTTACAAAACTTGGGTTAAGTAAACATGTTTCTCTCACCAAATCAGATTACCTCAGGTTGCATCAGAATTTAAGATATACAAGGAAATATGTTGTGACTGTGAGATATAAATGCAGTAAATGGGCAACTATGTTGATCGAACAGATGCCAATATTATTTATTTATTTTATATAGTCAACCCTAATAAACTTCCAGTATAGGCAGCCTTCTCCCTCGAAAATAGAGTAATATAAACATGCATGAATTTAGATGAGCGGGGAGCGATGGTGATGGGCTGTGCATGCGCATATTCACTTATGCACATGTGCAGGCCATCTGTACAAACGGATGTGGTGACTTGTATAGTCACCGGGCCATTCACATGGAGCAGTGCGGGCGGGGGGCAGCATACATGGGTCGTGCCCATGAAAACGCTGGGTGTTCCCATGGTATTTGCTCGTGACAAAGATGCCGGGGGTGGGAAGCTGATATCACCAGATGACAGCTGCCCACCATCTTCCCATACAAGGGCACTGCAAATCTGAATCACCAGAGAGTGACTTAGATTTGCGAGCGCTGTAGAAATCATTTGATGATGGTCGGTGACCATCAAATGATTTTGGCCCCGCACACAAGCTGCGAATGGAGGTCACTAATGATGGACTGACACTAAGGATGCTCATTTGGCTCACCTCCTGGATCCCCTACTGGTCTTATGTAAGACCTGGTTATAACATTCACTATCATTCATATAACATTATATGGTAACCACATAACAACAATAAAAATAAAAGGCAAGTCTACAAAGAGGCAGATTATAACTAATGGGGCCATAGGCAAGATACTGGTTTCGTGTCCTCCTCAAACAATCCATAGCACTTTATTTTTGCTGCTGATTGCAGCCGGCAATGATAGAGTACCTTGGCATGCGCACAGTCTACCGATAAATGCTCAGCTGCGCGAACATTAGCATTGTGTACAAATCTGAATCAGGTTCTAGGTCTCGGTCTCTAGTCGGCTTAATACCTGTGCCACATTTAAAGTAAATTGACTGCCCACATATGGTGGATGAAATCTGTTGGTGTAATCAAGCATTTTTTATCCTATTAAAGGAACTTTAGAAGTGTGAGCAGGTCGATGTGATGTCATGACATCATGCGGCATTTGTGCAATGCTCCGCTGTGAATGTTGTGGACTGTCAGGATATCCTCATGGGGCCCATTGAGATCTGTTATTTTGTACCAGTCTGTATATCCTAATAAATTGTACTTTTGGACAATGAACAGGATAAAACGAGGTTACCAAAATGTCTTGCATTTGCACTGAGTAATAAAAGCCATTTAGACATATGGCTCAGTCTCACTATGAAAGTGTACATGTTTCTCTTGAGTAAGATCAAGTACATCTGTCTTCATTTGACACTGCCAGGAAACAAGACTCACTTCCAATTATTTTGTAAGCTTTCTACAGTAATTAATACATTGATCTCCTCTGTTTCCAATGAGTGGGACTTGACTTTCATTGAGTTGAAAGTGCTATGCTTTATGTGATACTGGTAGTAAGAGAGAATGCAATTCAATTAGTGATATTACTGATGCTGTTATATCAACATGCAGTTTGTGAGACTGAATTTCAATGAATGAAACTGTGCTGCATTTCAAAACGTAAGGGTATAACTTCATCTGCAAAGCATCTGTCATCAAACACTGATACAGTAATGAATAATGATACTTTTTGTATAAATACACACATATTGAGAATATTAACCTAAAGGCGCAACAGCTAGAACACAAGATATACACGATGCACAATAGCAAGGAATGGATCCAGAGGCGCAACTCTGGGAGGCAATGGAGTCATCTGCCATCCGGCTCCTGCTCCCAAGGGGGCACTTCTCCTCCCCTGTAAGTTTGAATCAGTTAATTGAAAGCCATTGATATAGCACCCTTGGCTGACTCCCCCTCTACCAGGACCATAGACATCACACTCTCTTTATTTTAAACATAGTATCCATAACATACATCCATACATACATACATACATCCATACATACATACATGTATGCTACAGAGCACACATCACATATACACATATATGTATGTGTGTGTGTGGGGGGGGGGGGGCACCAATATTTTTCTCGCCTCCGGGCAATTGGGACAAACCTACGGCACTGAATGGATTATAACATACATATTATTCTATATAATGAGTCTTACTTCAAAGTTTCAAAGTGTAACTTGATAATAAATAAATTACACATATTTGGAGAGATTAATCAATCTTACTGTATAGAATGGAGAAGAGGACAAGAGGAAAACTGACATGTAGAAACTAATTAGCTTCTATAACACATCTATCAAGTATATTCTATAAAATGACAAATCGTCATTCATTGGTTACAACGGACTACACTTGTCAAATTTTCTAAGCTTTATACAGGTCCTTTGTTACTGAACAAGACACATTAATGGGTAACAATAACACATATACTTGTGTAGTATGTATGGTATATTGTCTGTAGTGCAAACGAACACAGTATATTACAGATGGTTGTGTCAATTGAAAAAGAGAGATACCATACAATAGAAACATACTGTACTGTAACAAAGAATGCTGAGTCTTTGCTGTGGAATTTCTTTTGGCATAAAATGGGTTAACGTATAGTATTACAACAGCCAATAAGAGACCCTTTCTTTGTTCAGTCCCAGATAATTACTGAAAACACCTAAAGAATAAAAAGGGGCCACTAAAGACCAGCAGAAAAATAATTGGTCCTGGGATGAGTGTGGTCACTTTCTCATGATGATTGTGAATCGATTGTGTTCTGCAGGCCCCTGTGTATGTGATTTGTGCTTATTCATGAATTCATTCTGTAGCAGTGCCAATCCCGAGGCGATGAGATCAGCCTGACAGGCACTTCTCTCTAGAGACTGCTTAGCTGCATATGCAATGCATGAAGCCTTATCATTGGGGAGCTGGGTGAACACAAATTAACACAAGAAAAATGGCTCCGATCCAGATTGTATCGATCGGCTGGATTATTTCCAGCAGGAATCTCTGTCCGGGTTTTCACATAGGGTCCCCTGGGCAATGGCTTTTTCTCTGTGCTGCACAATAGAAGGTTTGACACAGTCCCGAAGCTGCAAATCTCAAGGCACTAAAAGCCATTTGCTTTAAGAATAAATATTTTTTCCCATATCTTGTATTGTAAGCAGAGCCATGTGTAAAATTTGCAGTCACACTGGGTGTTGTTTATCAAGACTATAATTGAAATTGCATTTTTGCCTCACAAATCATGACAGATTTAACATTTTGGCTGTTATAAAGATGCACAATTGCAAAGTGTATTACATTTCTTTGTGACTATAAACATGATAGAATTGGAGCATCAGCTTGTGCAGAATATAAATGTATATAATACAGGATATGTATTTATTGTAGACCTGGCCTGCACTTTAAGTTCATATATTGTGAAAACATTTGAAAGCAACGGGAACACAAGTAAATAAAAAAAAAAACATTCAACAACTGGAATCAAAATACATAGTAATAAGTTAGCTTATAAACAAATTAAAACTGAGATTCTATCATTCCTCAAATGTATCCTAGAAAAATGATAGACAGAACCTCATTGGTTGCTATAGGCAACATCACCACTTTTCATTTTTAAAAGCTTTAGTAAATGTACCCCTTGTGAACCGTCCAGCCACACATCGCATTGATGCTAATTGCATATGAACTAACATACTGTATGTGATTAGTATCACAAAGGACAGCTCAGACAAGTTAGGCAAGTTTGTGCTAAGATGGTTCCATGGCTTTTCACTGCCATGTTAATTGTTTTCTTTGCTATCCACTGTGTTATTTTGGCAGACTGGGTACCAGAAGGCACAAGAAGGAACCAACATTGCTACAAAAATATTCCTCTTTAAGCAGTTTTTGTCCGAGAACCAGATTGCGGTGCTAGAGCACCTTCCATTCTCGCCAGACCAAGCACCGGGTTACTTCTTTCTTTTCTCTAAAGTCAAATCTGTTCTCAAGGGAATCCAATTTGTATCAGTTACAACATTAGAGAAATTATAGCACTGCCAATTTATTGTGCATGCAGTATTGTTCCCAGACATATTGTGTTGATATATTTGGAGATATACTGTTGCATCTCCTGATAAGAGCTTAGCAGTATGGGGACTTTTGGGTTTGCGCATTCATTGTATAATGCAAGGGGACACTTGGATGGATCTGCTTGGATCCCTTTCTGTATAAAATGTGAAAAGAAGCTTATTGGCATTTAATGGGTAACACCATCAAATGATGCATTACCTATGAGGGTTAAGCTCCACACTACAGTGCTTGGTGCATATGCAAAAAGCAGCCAGACCTGTAAAAACTGCATTTTTCTAGGTTTGACTGCACAAAACCTGCACATTGATACAGCCCACCCCTTGTGTTTTATTGTCCACTGAGAGTGCTATCAATATATGTGGTTAAGTATGATTTCTCGACACTCAAAAAAAAACAGACAATCAAAGAATATCCCCTTCTTGCTAAATTGCTCACATGCACTCCCAGTTATCAAGCGGCAGTCACTCAGATATGCAGCACTGCAGCATTAGACCCTTCAGTGTGTGTACACACAGCAGTGTCCAATATTTAATTCCACAAAACACAATAAAAGGGAAAATGCATCTCTCCAGAACACAATGCAAAATTCAGTTTAGATAAGGAATCACAGCAACATATTTCCGTATCTCAGTGGCTCTTGGAGTTGTGATTTGTTAGTGCTAATGGCTATAGTGACAGAACAGCCAAATGTACAAAAAAAAATATCACAGCAGAAACAGATATTGCAGGGGTAATAATATTTTGACATGACATTTTTAGCAGTGTGAGACAATGTGTTATTCTGTAGCTGCTCTCTCAGTGTTCAGTGCTATGAAATCTAGACATTACTGTAGGTTAATTCACCAAGCGCTGGAGAACCACAAAATACGTTTGGGTTTAGTCAATGAAATCACAGCAGCTCCGTCAGTGGATACAGTGAATTAATCAATCTACCTATTTCTATGTTTGCATAAAGAGCTGTACCAACCACAAGCCATAATTGCAATTTGTCACTTGGAGGCGGATACACATGGCAGTACATTTGCAACATTCACATTTTCTTTATACAATTCTGGCTTTCAATAAAAGAAGTCCTGCAGCACCAACAAGTCAAATTGTGTCGGAGCTGCCAAAGTTTAAACTGACGCTCACTTGGTGTTGTATATAATGTTAAGCCAAATGTTTTGGTTTCTGTATTCAACTCATTTAAAGTGTCATATGACATATGAGAAAATCTATATAATGAAATCCTAACAGTAGGCTGCAGCCTACATTACACTCTATTATGGCAGCCTCAATAGCGTTTAAACATCAATCAATATGCAGGTTAAACTCACTCTCTGTTCGCTTTTTAACTGAGAGGCAGGCTAATTGATCTCCAGAGAAAGTCAATCTTCTATGAAAAGAAAATACTTTAATTATAACGAACTTCACAGCCATTTGCACAGCACAGACTACAGACTGTGTAATAGGAAATTAAGCACCTGCATTCACTGTATTATGTAGAACTCCTAACCTGTTGATTTGATTTGAGTTTTAAAAGGGATTTCTGATTCTGCAAACATAAGTGTGAAGACAAGTTAGTTACTTCCTATGCATGGAGCAGCAGCCCTTGTCATACACAGGGCTATCTGTACACCTTCATTTAATTACTTTACTACAGTGGGCAGTATTCAATGAGAATACTGACGACGTGCAGTGAATCCTGTTTAGGATTCGCTGCACATTCGCCACTGCTCGCTGCGTTCCGGAGCCTCGCCGGCTCCAGTATTCAACGATTCAGGGGCTCACTGCCCCTGACTGGCGAATTTTAACTCCTGCGGCGATGCTGTAGGGAGCCCGAGGACGGCGGCAGGCAGGGAGATGGAAGTCTCCCTGCCTGCCCCAGAATGTTTGTGGGGGAGAGGGGGGCTCCCCGGGTGCCAGGCAGCACAGGCTGCCCCCCGGGGGTGCCAGCAGGGGACCGGGTATATTCACTACACCCGATCATGCATATGTAATGATCGGGTGCAGTGAATATATGAATATCTAATGAGCGGCAGCTGGCCCCCTGCTGGCTGGTCTGTGTATAAAATATATACTGTATATATATATATATATATATATATATATATATATATATATATATATATATATACAAATACAGGGACTCAACACTCTCCATAATGAACTAACTCACCTTAGTATACAATCAATCAAATATATATATATTTATTTATTTATTTTTTAATTAAATATATATATTCATGTGCTTACAGCACATGAATAAAAATAGCATGCCCCTACTCAGAATAAAATTCCTGATTTTTTGACACCAAATGTAAAAAACAAAAAACTTTATTTTAAAAGTTCACATTCCACTTCACCATAAAAAGATAGCGATTGCTACTCGGTGAATCATGGCGAAAAAAACCTTGAAATGTATTCAACATCTGGTCATTGAATAGGGTGATTCACCGTTTTAGTCAAAAATTCGCCTTACAGCACAAAATCGCCATAAAAACATGGCGAATCAGCCTCATTGAATACCGCCCAGTATGAGGGGCCAGATGCACTAAGCTTCAAAATGAGAGTTTAAACCACCAGCCAATCAGCTCCTACCTGCCATGTCACAGAGTGTGTTTTAAAAATGTCAGGCAGGAGCTGATTAGTTGGTTGTATATCACTGTTCATTTTATCACTTTTGATGCTTAGTGCATCTGGCCACGAGTCTGATTTAGAGTATGCTGAAATGTTGCAGCCCAAACGAACATGCAAAATTACAACCAAAAAACTGGCATATAGTGTGCATTTTCGGTTCCATCTACAACTGAATACACTGCATAAATACATAATAAACCAGTATCAACAGGTGGTCTGGGAGGGAGAAGCAGGTCCATAGGGACTCATTCAGATCTGATCGCTCAGCTACAAATGTGCAGCAGCTAGCAATCAGGTTAACGCCACCCGCTATAGTGAAATTCCGCCTTGCAAATGGATGTGTACCCCTAGCAAAGACTTCATAGCCATGCAAAAATGTCTAAATCCATTTGTAAGGCGGATGTAATGATTCTTTCACTGGTCATCACTCATCACAGGCTCAGAGTAGCCAGATACTTACTCAGCAGCTGCTATGAATACAGGCATATCCGGAGTGTTGTTGATGTTGTTGACACCCTCCCCTAACAGGCTTTGGCGTGCCTGCATTTTCCCTCCCAACATTTTTTCCGTCACACCTAGCGTTTTCCTTTACACTCCCACTAAACTGGCAGTTACCACCCACAGATGCCTTCCTTCTGTCAATCACCTTGCGAACAGCTAGCGCAGTGTATCAATAATCGCCTGCTTTACAAATTCTTAGTCAAACAATCAATTCTGAATTACCCCCATTGTAATCAGGCCTGGCGGGGGGGGGGGGGGGGGGAGACTAGACATGCAAAGCAGACATACCCATAACACCAACATTATGATGTAGGGCGTGGCCCTATTAAATGAATAGGACCAAGAACTTTTTATGGCAGCCTTCAGCAAAACATTCTATTATAATTATATATTATTCATTCAGCTGCAGTAGAGATGCTCAAATCAACTTGATGATTATGGGGCTAATTTCAGTATCAGTTTTGCTAAAATAGGGCTTGCCACACTTAGCAGAGTAACCTATTAGTAGCTAATAGGTTCTCTGGGGAATCCTTGAAAAAGGCTTTCCGAAGCCGAAAAGCGTAGGTGAACTACACACACTCATACCAGTCGTCGTCGTCGTCCCCCCCCCCCCCCCCCCCGCACCAACAGGGAGAAGGTCCACGGCAGAACTAGCTGGACACAGAGCTCCACGGCAAGCTCCGACCACCGGGTGACGTCATCAGGAAGCCCACCCAGGCTCCTTTCTGACACATATGTACAGACTTATTTGTTCATTGCACATCATTCAGGGAGACCGTAGATCCCACACAAAGGGACCTACGGAGGATAAAGGAACCCCCCAAAGGGTTACCTGAACCCCTGTTGGGGATCTCTTTAGGGTGACACGGCTCTGAACAAAATTCCCTGGTACAGGGGACCCCAATAGGTGTACACCAAAACACCATTTAAACTAACATCCAATTACCAACTCTTTATTAACCCCATATATTATATCAAAATGAAATAAAATAATTTTATACACACAATCCTCTTCTAATTTTTCCTCACACACAACAGCAACTCACTGCAGACACAGGCAGTGCTTTAGCCCACCCAAGAGGTAACGCTCTCTGGGGACTATCCTATCAGGCCCAAATCCAACGTGCATATCCCCATTATATAATACCCTGCCCGTATTTTTTATACTTTCTGTGCCAGAATTAATTGGATGCCCTCTTAGGCTGAGTATACACAATTGGATTGTATCATTGAAAGTTAAATCACAAGTGCATCCAGCCAATATGTAGGTGAATTATATAATTTGCAGACATATAAGTTTGGTCCTGCAGCAAGGCGATACTAATGTATCATACAGATACTGTATATTGGTACATCTGCCTTATTGTATGGGAAATCCAACAACTGACCCATGATAAGGCCACAGGAACTTCCATTAACATTAAACTTGGGTGGCCAAATATAAATGCCCACCCACCTGTGATGTATATGCTAAGTACCAAGTCAGTCACTTGGTCAGTGGCACAGTAACGTGACCAGTGGTGCGCTCAGTTGTGTACCCAGCATTAAATGTGCATGTAATTGCTGTAAACAAGTTGCTCTTGCACCATACTGTCTCTGTATGTCTAGGGAACTGCAACACTTTTCACTCTATTGTGCAAATGCATCACCTGTAGCACTAATGCAGAGATTACTCAGTGTAGATTTTACCTTTGGGTTGGTTATATTATAATTTCACTACATTTGTCCAATTAAAATAGTTTCAATTTTGTAAATGATCTTCAATTTTTTTCCAGTTTAGTTTCAATCGTCACAAGGACCCAAAGTAAGGCAAATAGCAGCAAAGTTTTCTGCTGCTCTAATCGTTTCAAATCTTTCCTTGATTCCTAGCTGCTATTTCTGGTTAAAGGTCAGAGTCAAAATATATGCTTTTACTGTGCTAACATTTTAAAAAAGCTAACAAATTATAGGAATGATGGGACAGCAAGTGCATGTGCTTGTTTAATGGAAAAACAATTAGTAAGGGCCATAAAGTATAAGTGGAAAAATCATCTGGACACGTTTTGGGATTTTATTTTTTGCATATACTGTAGATTGCTTTTTCCGATCCTTAAACAAGGCTTGTCTTTTGAAATCTTAGATTGGACAAGGGCTACCATTCCCAATTTAGCAAAAATTTAGTTTTCATTCAAGTTTAAAGTATTGTTATTAAAAATGTTCTATAGCTATTGGCAGAGGTTACCACACCAACTGATTTATTCAATCCTTTGCCTTAACCCTTTGCATGCCAACATTGCTGTGAGAGATCCTCAAAATATCTGTTAAAAATGCCAGCGCCGCTCGCAGCACCTGTTCTTTTAGTATAGATCTGGCATGTCCAAACTATGGCCCTCCAGCTGTTGTGAAACTACAAATCCCATCATGCCTTGCCACCGTTTTGCTATTAGGGAATGCTAAATCTATGGCAAGGCATGCTGGGATGTGTAGTTTCACAACAGCTGGAGGGCCACAGTTTGGACATGCCTGGTATAAATGAATACAAATACAGCCTAGTCAATTTGAATTTTTAGTTAAATATTGCTCCCCAAAAAAAAGAACAGTTACTGTGAAGGACCCTGCCATTATTAGCGAATATTTGGAGGATATCTCATAGCAACGTTGGCACTCAAAATGTTAATTATTTTATTTTGTAGAACAATTTGTTTTGTCTTTTGCTATAGAATCATTGAGATGTATGTATATCCCAGGTTATACCTACTATAGGTTCGGGGGGGCAGATGTAACATGTGCAGAGAGAATTCGATTTGGGTGGGGTTTTACTTCAAAGTGAGATCTACAGTACATTGTAGTGTAAAAATAAATCAGAAAGAGGAAATATGTGCTCCCCAGGGTGCACAGACAGGCGCTACCAATGGTGCCTCACTAAGAGCTGCCACTTAAAAAGGGGTTGTCAGCCCCAATAGGCCAAAACAAAAAGAAATATGAAGTGGCGCTGGTTTGAGGAAAGGTGTATAAACGTTTAATAACAATTAAAAGTCAAGGTACAATTACACATTATGAAAATAAAAATGAAAAATAAAAAAAATATATAAAACAGGTAAATAATAATAAATTATTTGATCTGGACCGGAGGCTGAATTGGTGGAATAATTGATAGAAACAGTACCAATGAATGAAGGCGTGTAACAATGAATGAAGAAAGTCAAGGCGCCCAACGGGCTAATATTTACCACACAATGGGCCTTATTCTGATCGGTGCGGCCGGATCCGAATATGCGGCCAGGACCGTGCGTGCGAAACCCCGCCTTCCATACGGATTGCCAACTCCGCCCGTACGCGGTAAGAAGCTGGCCGAACGGACCGCACGTGTATTTTTCATGGAATACGCCTCCTCCATCTCAGGGAACCTCCCCCATCATTCGATGGTCGCAGACCATCGAATGCAGGACCGAGTGGTCCACCAGCTCCCGCAACCTCAGACCACACAGACATTTTTCCGTGCAAAAGCAGGGATCTGGGCGGGCAGCTGACATCCGGCGATGTCATATGTCCGCCCCCTACACGTGCGTCACGACTGCATTACCATACGTACGCCCAGCGTTTGCATGGGAACGCCCGTACGCCCCGCCCGCACATGCGCAGAGACGCCTCTGCACATGCGCAGACACAAAACATCGGCGGCACGAACGCACGCGGATATTACCGCACCAACCAGAATAAGGGCCAATGTCTCAGATAATTTATTATTATTTATTATTATTATTTACCTGTTTTATTTATTTTTAATTTTAATTTTCATATTGTGTAGTTGTACCTTGACTTTTAATTGTTATTAAACGTTTCTACACCTTTCATCAAACCAGCGCCACTTCATCTTTCTTTTTGTTTTAAAAATAAAGCAGTCAGTATTTTCCCTGCACTGAAACAAAATAACTCACCCAAATCTAATTCTCTCTGCACAAGTTACTAACTTAATATACTTGCGATTCTGTGAGGCGACTTGGAAAACATTAACTCTTGGTACAGTAGCTCTCAAGCACTGGAGTTGGCTACCCCTGCTGTATGTTGTACATTGTAAACATTCAATCATTGAAAAAATCTACTTATGGTGAATTAGGACTTCATGTTTGCCACAGGAGTGCCAAGGCAGAGCTGGGTGCCTTATAATGTGAACTTCTGTAGGGCTCTACTGTTATTCCTAAAAGAAAATAAAGCACTTCTATGGAGCATAGCATTAACCCTTTGAGTGCCAAAATCTCTGTGAGAGATGTGCAAAATATCCGCTAAAAATGTCAACCTCGCTCACATTTGATATTTTAATTCAAATGAACAATGTTGTGTAAAAAAATATGGTACTTATGTAATATCTGGACTCCCGTTTTTCTTATGAGACCGCGTCCCCTCGCGGGGCTCGCTGCGCTCACCACGCTTCGGGCACGGTGGCTCGCTGCGCTCGCCACACTATATAAAATCAACTCCATGCGTAGTTGGATAGTAGGGGTATGAAAAAATGGGGTGCATTTTACATGGGAGTCCAGATAATACATAAGTACCAAAAATATTATATTTCCTATATAAGGTAAACATAACAGGTCATTATGATGAATAAAAAAGTTTGCTTTGCAATTTTCAAACCTATTTTGACAAATTCACCTGTCACTAAAAGGGTTAACTAATGAATTACTATGGATATGGGCGTCTCTGTAGAAGCCTTCGAATAAAAAAATAGAGTTTGGCTGATGAGCGCTATGTTTCATTCTCCAAATTTACTTCAAATTTACTTAATATCTAGAGAATTACAAAAAGTGAACAAACCACTTTACATATCTCTATCATTTTTTATCATTAACCAAACAAGAACTTCTGAACAAATCTGCATATGCTATCTCTAAATACATTAAGATTATAGTTTTGATTATTACAGTTGTCAGAAATGTTATGCTTTTTTTCCCCTTGTATACTTCCAGGAAGTAACATCAGGGGAATAGATCAAAAACGTAAGCTTAGATGAAAAGATTCCAAGAGTGAACATGGTTTGCTAAGTAACTAATCTTTTACTTTAAACTGATAATTTACATGTTGATTTTTTTTCTATAATTTATTCTGTTCTTTTCTATATTTAATGACTAATTCTCTGTTACAGTAAGGAATTAATAAATATCCATATTCAGTGGCACCGGGATCGGCCCGTGCAGCCCTGCAGCCCATAGATAAAAAACGCCAATGTCCATATTGCTCTAAGCCCATTGGCATTAAAGGAGATTGCAAATATAATCCTCTGTTTTCAATGACACCATATCAACCAACGAGTTGACTTTTTTACTTTGTTTCAAAATATTGCTGCAACTCTGCAGTTTTCAGAATGCATGTAATATAACCACATATCAAAGTCTGTAGTATAAAGCATATGGGGCCTAATTCAGTAATGATTGCTAATTAGAGAGTTTGCAATCCGGTCAATTATTGAATCGCTGTGCATGTGCAGTGTTTGTATTGCGCATGCTTGGGCTCAATTTTCAAATAAATATCTGTACCCAGTTTGATTGATAGGAAGCCAGCGTTTAGGGGGAAACAGAGTTTTCTGGGTGTTTTTATGAATGCGCAGATGTGTCCCAGCATTTTTTGGTTGAGTCTCTGATGCCAGCAATGACCGTATCCAACCTGGTTCTTTAGCAGATTAGTGGAACCCTAGACTAATGGTGTGTACACACGTTAGATGTGCCTTAAGATCCTATCCACGATCTGATCAGATAGGATCGTGGATAGGATCTTAAGGCACATCCGATTTGCATCCTATCTTGACTATATAGTGCAGATCTGCACTATATAGACAAGGCAGCCAAGACTTTCTGGCTTCCGATACATGAACGCGCATCGGGATCGGATCGGGATCGCAAGGGTTAAAACCCTTGCGATCTGCATCCGATGTTGATCCGATGCCAATCCGATGTTGACTATATCGTCAACATCGGAAAGGAAATCGGACCGTGTGTACACAGCATAAGTCTGACAGAAAAAAACTGTTCAATGGTTCGTGTTGTTGGGGATGGATCTGAGAATACATCGATATTTGTGGTGCATTCGCAATTTTGCAAGTGTTGTTTACTCTTTCTTTCTGGGTGGTTACTTTTTGATTGCAGACGACTGCTTTTTCTTTAATTAACAATCTACAGTATGCTTAATTTTGCCAAATACTGGGGCAGATGTATTAATCCTGGTAAAGTGATCAAGTGGTGATAAATTAGAAGGTGATAATGCACCAGCCAATCAGCTGTGCTTGAAAAATGACACTGAGGAGTTGATTGGGTAGTGCATTATCACTTTCCACTTTATCACCACTTTATCATTAGGCCCTATAATTTCTTATTGATGCTTATTCAGGTCCTCCTACAAATATTGTTTTACAGTAGATTATAATTTATCAAGATTCTCTTGCTAGGACATTGACTCCAATCCCAGTGACATGTAAAAAGTAGTAATAGCTTGGACTGGGTCTGGACCTCTCTTTCTTTCTGAGCATGTGGAATCATCAGACTGAGCAAGTGACGGTATAAACAGGCTGATAATTATTTAAGGAGTTTCTCATAATAATAATAATAATAATAATAATAATAATAATAATAATAATAAAAATGTAATACAGTAGCCTTTTGTCTATAATGGTAACATTATCCAAAGAAATGTTTTAAAAAGCGCAGATCTTTTGGAGCTTAATAAATTGAACATACAGTATTCACAATCCCCACTGAAATATATGACTGATTTTTGGTCCAAAACAGAAGGATCACTGGAGATATCTGGCCATTTTCATAAGGAAAGCTAATAGGATTTTGTAAAGTCATTGAGGGTAGGTAATTATTTATTATTATTTATTAACAGTTTCTTATATAGCGCAGCATATTCCATTGCGCTTTACAAAAGGAGACAGTGGGCCTTATTCTGCTCGGTGCGGATATTCCCGAATTCTTTCGGATGGCGTTTTTTAGCCGTCTGCGCATGCGTGGAGAACGCTACGCGCATGTGCCACGCATGGTCTCCGTACTTGTTCTCACTAATCCCGTACAGAAATGTGCACCGCAATCACTCGGCCAATATGGGTGTGTTATGGGCGTCATGCGGAATGACACAGGGGCGTAGTTTCAAAGTGGGCTAAACTGGGCGGAAACATGGGCGGACACGGGGGAGTACACATATTTGGGTAGGCGTGCATTCGGACAGCACGCCGAATGCACGCGAACAAAAAGGGTAGAAATGTGCGGTGTCCAAAAGGCTAGTATTGCTTTGCGGACACCACTCGGTCATGCGGTAGGCAATCGGAACGCCTAATCAGGGCGGACGCACCTCAACCAATGTCACCTGAACCCAATACAATCACATACTTTACCCATTACTTGTTAATTACACGCTTCTCACTGCTACAATTGGAAGCATTGCTGCTTAAAGGGAACTTTACATGCTGCACTTGTCACACACTTTTACACTGCAAATAATGCACACAACTTAATATTAATAAGGAACATCCCTGCAGCTGAGCATTGAATGGGTCGGCAAACTGTATGAAACAGTGTATTGTACCTTTCTAGCCGCTGAGTCATGACATCGCAAAAAAATCATTTATAGTATAATCTTTTTAACTAAAGTGTAGACTGTGGATTTATTATAAGCACAGACGTCTATAGAACAGTGCTTGGAATGGCTGTTTGGTTCTATCTGAATCACCGTGTCTTTTATACCCCGGCATGGATTGTGCGTAAATACTCCGCATCCGGGCGTACGGACAGCTTTCCGTACGTTCTCACGCGGTAAGACCGTGCTTGTGCGGGAAGACCGTGCAAGAATCTGTACGTTTCCCCCGCACACGCACGGTTTGTATGTCGTCCGTACACACGCCCTGTTCTTAAAGAGTGAGTCCGTCCGAATGCGGAGGACACGTGGGCGTTTCTACGGACGATGCCCGCACGCTGCCGCACAGCGATGCGTGCGGCCCGCACCGAAAGAATTCGGGAATATCCGCACCGAGCAGAATAAGGCCCAGTGATACAACAAACATGGTATTTACAGACAGTCAAAAGGTAGGAGGGAAATCTAACTGATAGGTAGGGCAATCTAAATGATAGGTAGGGTAATCTAAATGATTTCACAGTATCTGCCATTTGGCTGAACCAGGGCCAGATTTGCAATGTGGTGTGTGTACCTGCAGCTACAGGCCCCACAGGAAAATAGACCCACTGCATCTACTGCAGATTGCCACTTATCATTAAATGCAATGGAACAAAACTAGCTATAATCTAAAATCTCACCAATGGATCATATAATCATCTAGCAAATTCCTAGAAGTAGTTGAGCAGACTGAAAACAGGGACTTATCAGTGATCATACAAGTAGATTGCTTTTTTACCGTCTAAGTAATTCTTCACACTGATATTATCCATCTCTAGCACTCCTATTTAACCTTCACAGAGCTGTGCTAAAATGTTAGTCCAGAACTATCGGAGAGTAGGTAAATCTTAAATACAGCCTTTGTGAAGTGAGCTGAGGTTGGGTAATTGGTCTCCACAATTGGGACTGTCCCAGAAATCAACATGGTTTTGGAGTTAAGAAGATCTGAACACAGAGTAGAATCTCCTGCAATAGGAAGCACAGCACTAATGTTTCTGCATCCCTCTTCACTTGTTCCTCAGCCACCTTCACATCTGTACTTCTGCACACTCCCTACCTCTGTCACTGCAAATCTAGCCATAGTTTCATCAAGACATTAGAATGGCCGAGACCCAGCAGTAGTGCAGAGGAGCCCTGAACAGGATGAAGAGATCATGACAGCAGTGTGTGCTGGGGAAGGGGAGGGGGTATGCACCACATACACCGTATATGAAGAACCTATGCACACACCTATGCCAGCCTCCCATGTGCTGCTGCACTGTAGCGATAGGCAGATGCCTACAGTATCTTCTACCATCTTCAGGGCCAGGTTCATCCTCCCTCCTATACTATACTCTTCACATATGCACAATAGCAGAAAACAGAACTCGTGGCTGGTGATCCAAAGTGCAAAATTATAATTTGGGCCCACCTCCACCCAACCCAAGTTCACAATATGCAAAACGGCAATTGGTAACAGGTAGGGGAAAATAGTGGATGACAGGGGCAGCAGCTGGCCCATTAGTACTGAACTGAAGTCATACCTCCTCCTTGGGGCTTCTCCGGCGGGCGGGGGGGTACACCCTGGAGCTGGGGGCAGACGGGCTCCTTCACCACCATCATTCCGGGGGCCCACAAGCCAGGAATCCCTCTGCAGTGTGGGCTGAGCGGTGGGGGCTTGGGATGACCACACGCATGCAAGCTCCCATCCATCAGAGCTTCCAACCCCGGCCCCCGGAAGAGAGGAGGATGGAGGGGGAGGGAGCAGGATTGCCGAGTGTCTCAGGCAGCACCACAGCTGCAGCCCCCTGCATGACCTCCTGGTACAGTGATGGAGAGCACAGAGCGTGCAGGAGCTTTACAGGAGCATGAGTGTCTTAGGTGGTGCCACAGCCGCGGCCCCTGGCATGACCCTCGGGCACAGTGAAACGATCCCGGGCAACAGGGCAACCCTGAGCTTGATTGGAAGCCGCGGCTGCTACACCCAGACCCCAGATACTCGGCCCACACAATAGAGGGACTCCAGTCCTGTGGGCCCCCAGCTGAAATGATGGTGGTGGAGGAACTCATCTGCCCCAAGCTCCAGGGTGAATCTCCACCTGGAGAAGCCCCAAGGAGGAGGTATGGCTTCATTATTGGGGGTCAGTGGCAGTGGATCTTGACCCTAGGCCTCACTGACTCTCCGACCCCCCCCCCTAGCCCCACAGCAGGACAGCCTCAGAATCCATTCATGCTGGCTGACTCATGTGGAGTGCTGTAGGGGAGATGACCTGTTGAGCTCTCTACTGCTGCCTGTGAGCAGCGTGATCAAGATGGCACCACAGTATGACTGCCTAGGAAATGCGGCACTCAGCCATATGTACCCTCATGTCTCCCCTGTCTTGTACACTGAATAGCAATCTAAAACTATACTGTCTCTGCTTAACTGTTACCTACCTGGCTGCTGCAATGACCAGTAGTGCCACTGATGGCTGCCTAGATGCTGTGCAGCTCAGCAAATATTGTGTGATAGCTGTACTGTCTCTGCTTATATTGTTATCTACCTGGCTGTTGCAGTGGCTAGTGGCGCCTCTGCTGGTTGCCTAGGTGCTGTGCAGCTCGGTGAATATACTGTATGTTCCCTGCATCTATAATCTTCAGGGTACATCTAGCATAAACCTGTATGTGTTATATACTGTCACTGTTTAATTGCTACCTAACTGACTGTTGCACAGCAATCCAAATTCCATTCCTAGTATACGCAAGTATACCTGGCCAATAAAGCTGATTCTGATTCTGAGTACTCAGGGGCCCGGCTGCACCAATGGTCTCTTGTGCAACTGCACAAAAATTTGTACTGCATCCACCACTACAGCTGGCTTCCTGCCCTATATATTCAAGAGACACAGGGATGCAGTTGTAGTTGCCCTGACAGTACATGCATTACAAAGGGTAAATTTGTTATATAGGGTAGAGAGAGAAAAATCCTTATGGATTATGGATAGTTGTCGCTCTTCACTTCCCTTACCACAGGGCCTGATTAAGCCTTTGGGGGCTTGGGGTCACTTTAGACAGGGGGGCCCTCTTCCACTTGTCACTAATGGCCACAAACTGCACGGGAGAATATTACACTGTCAAAACACAAGTAAAGGCAGTATAAACTTGGTCAATGGGTAACTGCAGGGAGGATTAATATAACCATAAATAAAAATATAAAATACCACATGAAAATTATTTGTTTGTCCCTCTGTACATTACTCTGTCGGAGCCCTGACAGGCTCTAATTAAAAACCCTCCCATGATGAGGCCGCTGCTGCTGTCTGCTGGGCCTTGGAAGCATATGATAAGCTCCACCAAGTAGAGCTCAGCACAAGGCTCTCAGCCTCTGACCTCTTGTGCAAAGTCTCATGGGACTTAGTCAACTCCCAGTAATGCACTGCACACTTTTTGCAGTCAGTGTGCCTTGGCTCCTTATTCTCATCACCATTAATCATTGTCACATTGGCAGATAGGTGAAGCTGCAGCAATACCCCACTCCCATGCACAAAACCTTTAGCTAAAAAAAAACCACCTTAACCACAGGGGGGGGGGGGCCTAGATAGAGGGGGGCCAGGGGTACTAACCCCCTGTGCCCCCTCCCCCTTAATCCGGCCCTGCCCTACCACCTGTGCATACTTGCATTATTTCTCTTACATGTTCACTGAGGTTTGATCAGCACCTGATATGTTTTTGACATTATTTAATTTATGATTGAATATTGGTTATTTTTATTTTGCCTGTTAGAAAACATTATATAAATTGCTGTGATCTATTTCCCCACAGTATAGCTTTTCAAAATCCACTGTATACTGTATATTATGAAATGACAATGTGAAAGAGACATAGTGGTTTTGTATTTTACATGGAAACTGTGAGCGCACGCAAGTTTTTTAAATATTTTGTGTTGCTACAGTATATACCCAACCTTTTTTGCTTCACCCAGCTTATTATACCACAACCACCGCACAGAGAAGAATACAATGTCAGTTTATGCAACAGTTCTATTTCTATATTAGATTAAGAATGTTTTGAACTAGCTGGAACTTACAGTGCTGAATAGTGAAACAAAACAAAAGCAGAACTCCAAGATTGCATGACTTCGGAAAAGGTCTGTTCCAGGTGATCGATTTTACAAATTCTGTTACAACTTCACTCACCTCTACCAACTGTATAAAATGCATCCATTCATGAGAATTATTTTTATAACTTACAATTCTGTGGAGGCCGGATAAGTTTAACAAAACATAGCTATACATACACCCAGGACTGGCGCGACTACATCTGTAGGTGAACAAAACACTGAATGAATGACTTACTGCAAAGCAGGATGTACGGTATATTGTATTGCATATTTGATCCAATAAATATTTGCCCTTACCACATGTATAGTGGTATTTATTAATGCTGTATTCTTGAAAAATGATTAAGGATTATGCTGGGGACAGCCATTTCAAAAGGAGCTGTCTATCGGAACTTCCTTGTCTATGACCTGCAGGGACAAAAGTAGGGTTTCTGAAGAAGGGGTTCCAAATATTTGATCTTAGTATTATTGTACTTCAGACATATGCAGGCCTCAGGGGGATGTATCCAGACAGTAGAGAGCCCAGTATCAGACTGGGATGTTAAGTGCTCATCGGAGGATAGCACGTGGCATCATGATGCACCATGACATCTGCCCACTTACCTGCCCACACAGCTCCTATGGGAATGGAGCCGGAATCCTGTAGCCACTGTGTAAGTCATAAGCTGATGACTGCCCTGCAGTGTGGATGCTCCCCAAAACCCCTGCAGAGCAGCTCCATTCCTTGGGGAATGCAGAGTGTGTGCACAGTGCAGAGCACAGCAACCACCACTGCCATGTTATTAACAAAGACATTTTATAACCGTTGTGTCAATCATCCGCTACTGTCTTCCTGGCGGCATTAACACTTATTGAAAGTTTGCGTCAGGACCTGCACCCTAAAAAGTTGGTGGGGTCATAAACCACCCAGGCCTATTGAATCCTCCAGGCCTAAGTGCAGTCTCCATCCAGGCACCCTCCCCTCTCCTCTAGCCGGTATTGCTGCTCAGGGCTCTAAGCACTAATAAACTCTGGCAATGTGCCAGAGTGTATTGGCTACTGGCCAATGCCCCATATCTGCTGAAAGTCTACTTTCAGATTAGTGTATTCCTGGTCCATGGAATGGACTAGCCTGGTGATGCAAGTATTAGGAAGGAGGGTTAAGTTACAGTATACAAGTAATGCATATTTGCCTATCTTGCTTCTGTCATCTCGGAGAAGCTTGGAGAGGAGTTGCAAAAGGACGGCAATGGGGGGCAGTGCCTGAGTAGCCATGTCATCACCATTATTGGTACAAATTTGCTTAGGGGTAGGGTCAAATGGCACATTTGCATAGAAACATGTCACTAGACCCCACCTTCTCCTCATGGGCCTGGTATAATTTACATTTATCTCCCCAGTCTGTCCACTTCTCTAGGAACTGGGTGGATGTGTGACGTATGCCCACTCTTCTGTGGCTGCTGGGGACAACCCATAAATTGGGAGAATTTCCCGCAGGATCAGAAAGAGTAAGTGTGTAGCAATTCAATTATAAGAACTACTTGAAAAAAAATATATATTGTATTGGTACTTAGCACCATTAATTAGTATCATGAAAAATACACTAACAAAGAGTAATTGATGATATCAGGTTTTACAGCAGGCATTGGGGAGAAAAATATAGTAGTTCCTACCTGCTTCCAAAATCAATTATTTCACTTTTGTAGGATAACTTAAGTCCTGAGAACACTTTTCAAGATTAAACATAATGCAAAGTAAAAATCATTGCACTATTGAGACACATTTCTGTTTTTAAATAAAAACATTACCAAAAAGCCAATTTCTAAGCAATGTCTTTCTTGAAGGCAAATGTGAGGAAGGTTGAAAAAATAATCTATTACTGCTTCTGGACATACACCCTTCAAACCAGACCAGCCCTTACAACATCTGCCAAGTGTAGGTGACATTTTAATTTAACATTTAATATGAAGAGTGGGATTAAGTGAAGTGCCTCTTCAGAGTGAAGGTTTGTTCAGGAATTTAAGGCTTACAGTACTTCTGTTTGTGCACACAACACCACGCTGATCCTGCATGCAACATTTTGACATATTGTATTTAAATAGGGAAAGACAAAAGATTTAATAAATGAAACACTTAATTAATTATCCTGCAGACAATTCAATACAAGGGCATCTCTCACCCTGGCTCAGGAAAATAATATCTAGTGTTGGACATTATTTATAGAACATCTATCTGTTTTAATGCCAGGCACATAAAAAGGGGGTGTCTTAAGTCCAAATAAGAATACTACCATTCTAAAGTTTGGGGTCACCAAGACAATTTTGTGTTTTACATGAAAAATGACTTTTATTATATTATTTATAGACTTTTATTACTTTATTATAGTGAAGACATTGTCAAGGTTAAAAATAATGATTTTTATTTGAAATAATCATTTTGTCCTTCAAACTTTGCTTTCTTCAAAGAATGCTCAATTTGCAGCAATTAGAACGTTGCAGACCTTTGGCATTTTAGCTGTTAATTTGTTGATGTAATCTGAAGAAATTTCACCCCACGCTTCCTAGAGCACCTCCCACAAGTTGGATTTGCTTGAGGGGCACTTCTTGCATTTCAAGCTGCTCCTACAACAGCTAAATGGGGTTGAGATCTGGTGACTGCTCTGGCTACTCCATTACAGACAGAAAACCTGCTTCCTGGTCTTAGCTACTAAGACTAAAGCCCCTTACACACTAGGCAATAGGGGCTGGGCTGATATATATCGGCCACATGCAGCTGATATTGTGCATACACACTGAACAATATTGGATGCCAATATCATTCAGTGATGTCGCCGGGACCCGCTAAACATGCAGCTCATTTGGCTATATAGCCAAATTTACCTGCAAGGTCAGTAGACCTCAATCATCGTTAACAACACGCGTTAGGGACTGGTGGAAGTCTTGCTGGTTAGAAGTCTCCTCAAGGTGTTTGTACCTGTTATCCTGACATCAAATCCCTACAAACATTAAGACCCTTCCACCGAACTGTGTGATAGGTCCTTTTCTACATATGGCCTCCTGCCATTTGTGATATACTTATTGCAGAGGATTTAAAGATACATTCCCTGGGCTTATGCCACCGGATCCCCCTAACCATTAGTGGGGAAATTTTACCCGAAGTCGTCACTCTCAGCAGTAATTTATTATATACTGGTACTGTTCGTTCCGTGTACAATCTTTTGTAATAAAAAAAAAACCCTGATGAAGCCTCTGTAAGGGGCGAAACGCGTTGGGTTGTGTTTGACATCTTGAAGGAACGAATACTTCTATATAAAATTTTAAGAAAATGATTTTTTTATAAAAACTTGCTGTTTAATCTAAAGTTGTACACTTTATTTTATGCTGTGTATAATCACATGTAAACCAGGTGGTGGAATATAACTCAGCGCTCTCTATATCTTATTACCTACATTTTCCCTTCCATCTCCCGCTAACAGGGGGGACTTATAGAGTAGCTGCTCCTATGTGGCGCACTTGGGGTCATTACCCTGTTCTACAGATGTATCGGGTCTCATCCTTGCTGGCGATCCGCCAGCAGCATGGCGCCGCTATCTGACTGAGACGCTCGTGCGTCCCCCACGCACCCGGTGGGCACCTAAGGTCCTTGTGGACTTTGGGTAAGGCATACAGTAAGGGCATGATGGGGAATGCCACTTGTAATGCCTCCATGGTGCGCTTATCAATAATGCCCACCGGGCCGACCAATAATTTCAGCCCGTGATTCGCTGTATAACACAATAGCCAAATACCTAGACTACTGGCTACAACCGGTAGTAGCCGACCAACCTACCTTCCTAAAAGATACTACTGAACTACTTAATAAATTGGAAGATATGAATCCCCTAAAAGAAAAATGTCTGATGTGCTGCATTGACGTGGTGTCACTGTACACCAATATACCACACGATAATGGACTGCAAGCGGTAAGAAAATTGATCACCGACAATCCCAACTACAAGGGACCTGAAATTGATTTTTTCATTGCACTACTGGAGCTCACCCTCAAAAGAAACTTCTTCCTATTCGATGGCGCCTACTATAGGCAAACTCTTGGCTGCGCCATGGGGAGCAATGTAGCACCCGCGTTCGCGAACGCATACATGTTCGACATAGAACAACGGCTATTCTTGGACAACCCAAAAATAGGTCCAAATTTAAAATTATTTTGCCGATATATCGACGATATCTTGTTACTATGGACCGGAGAGGAAGAGGAGTTCCAGAACATCATGCAAGAGATCAATCAACTAGACCCCACTATAAAATTTACATATACCTGCAGTCACACAGAAATCCATTATCTTGATGTGCTCATCAATCAATGCGAGAACAAGTTGTCCACGTCGATCTACTATAAACCCACAGATAAAAATACCTTTCTGCATGCGTCCTCATTTCATCCACCAGCCATGAAACGCAGTTTACCCTTCTCACAGTTTCTCCGAATTCGGAGGATCACAAGTGATGAAACCCTGGCAGCAGCACAAATGGACGATCTTATGCTCAAATTCCTACAACGCGGATACAAACGCCCAGAGCTCGAAAAAGCCAAAAATAAAGCTCTGCAGACCACAAGAGCAATGTGCTTAAAAGCAAAGGACAAAAAAGACAAAGAGGAAATCTTCCCCTTTGTGACAGAATTTACTACCTCAAGTCCCAGAATTTCCCGAACATCTAAACAACTTTGGCCCATCATTCAAAATGACCCGGGACTCAAACCCCTACAGAAGACTAAACTTCTTAATTGTCATAAAAGAGGGAAGAACCTTAAGGACCTCCTCGTGAGAAACGATGTTACGATATACAACCAAGTAACCAGAAGCCACTTTATGACGAAAAAAACGGGGTCATATAGATGTATCGGGTGTGCAACCTGCAACCACCTGGAAGTAGGCCCAGACATCACACATCCATATTCGGGCAAAAGGTTGCCTATAAAGCATGTCTTAAGTTGCCATGATAAGTACGTGATCTATGTGGTCAAATGCCCATGTGGGCTCGCCTATGTGGGCAAAACAGTCTGCAGTTTCCGCGAAAGAGCAGGACAACATAGGTCGGCAATTCGCCTGGCCTTAGCTGGCAGAGAAGTGGACCAACCAGTGGCCAGACACTTCAAGCAAGCTGGCCACACATTGGTGCAACTGCGCTACAAACTTGTGGACCATGTGCCCCCACTGAGGAGAGGGGGCGACAGAGGACGTCTTCTGCTTCAAAAGGAAGTCCAATGGATAAAAAGGATGGACTCCCTAGCCCCAAGGGGGTTAAATGAAAACTGTAGCTTATCTTGCTACATGTAAAAATTGAAAGCAGGGCTAATTGGATTTTCTTATCCCCTTACACAGCTAGTCTATTATTTACTGTAGTAACTAAACCCACGCTTTAAGGCTAGAACTATGGAATCCAACACCATAGAATTTGGGTACTATACGCACAGAGAGGGCCACAGTATCATTGATTATTAATTATCAATTATTAATTATATATTATTCATTTCCGATCGGATGCACAGTCCATCAGAAAATCTAACCCCGTTAGGGATAGGCCATTAGATAGGTGCATATTCGGTCCATAGTCCCAGTTTAAATAGATACACCAAAATTGGTACAGCAGTGACAAAATGAGACACACTGAAGGTGCAGGTATATGCTAAATGTAAATCATTCTAATCACATTTGTTATTTTTCCAGCACATACAACCGGTTTGGTTGTCATATTTAAAATGTTCACAATGATGTTAATGTTTAATTTCCCCCTATGCAGACAATCCGGGTGTGACGGGACGAGGAAAGCCGCGGCTAGAACAGTGACAGCTAGTGCTGGCGTTGCCAGGATACGGGGAAGCCGGGAGGCGGCGCTGATCTCAGCAAGCTGGATCACGTGCCCGCCCGACAGCGTCCCCTGACCTGAACGCGCTGATGCACCACGCATACCACGTCGGACGCTTGGGCGCTCCACCCCCAGCCGCACACCGGAAGCTTCCGCAGACGGGGTCGTCCTCCACTGAATCGGTAATGTATAAATACCGTCTTATTGTTTGATGTGTTACACCCTGATGAAAAATGTTAATTTAAACATTTGAAACGTTGGTCACCTGACACCTGTGTATTTGTCGCGATTTCTGGAGTGCCACCCATGCAGCAACGCTATATTGGACAGAGACTCTCTCTCTCCCAGGGAGGGCACCCGACCCTACAACTCAGATTTTTGGAGTGCCGGCCATCTACAGAACTTTTCTATATATATATATATATATATATATATAGACACAACATGGCAATCCTGTGAAATAAAGGTCCTTAACAAAGCTGTAAATAACCACATCTTACTTCCTTAATATGACATTTATTTTCTGGCCCTACAGTGCACCATACAGCAAGCTGCGTCACGCTAGCCTTACTGTTTCTGAATTAGCAGCTCAGCAATGGATTTATTCACTACGCGGTGAGTATAATTAAAATCTGATGCCTGTGTTTTCACAGCTCAGTGAACATGTTAACACAAAACCAGTGGATTCCTGAAATGTCTCCTTTGGGAATAAATTAATTTTACACATATAACGGCTTACTGTAATATTTTAATTATGTTCATCAAAGGCAATTTTCAACTTTATCTATTAATGCTTCCCCTACGCGTGTTTGAAAACTCACGGTAGCGTGACAAAGGTAAACAATCACAAATCGACTTCACACTTCGCTGAATGTGCTTCTCATCTTTATTCACAGCTAAAGCAGGAGCCTTTATTTTACAGTATTAACCAAAAACTTGTTTTCAGGAGTAAGGTGCTGCAACAAAAATGCAACTGCATGTTGTACAACCCTTGAAAGGGCTACCGGGGTCACTAATAGGCTGCCACCATGTCAGTGTTCAGTCACATCTCTGCTTGAATTTCCATTTCAGTTACTGGTTTCTGGATAGAGTCTGACCCTTGGCTCACTTGCTGCCCCATGGGCAGGCAGCACTCTCCAGTGGCCAGCACTGCTGTAGTTGTATTTGTAAAATGAATGTTGCTTTCAAGCAAAAGAAGATAATAATGCTATGTTTTAATCTAAACTGGAAGGAATAGTCTTTATTTCCGTAATTGCTTTAACATTTTTGTACATCAACTAGTTATAAAATGTTGAAAGTTACCTATAGAGCAAAGCCTCCATATCAAGTCTATTGCTATAGTGACTGTCCACACTTTTGGAATGTGCAGCTATTTTGACTGACCATTATATAGCATGTTCACCAGGTCTCTTTATTGAATGCTTTTGTGCAAGACTCATCAACCACAATAACATTATGTTGATGTTACTTTGCATGCCTAAACTTCCTCTAATATCCCTTTAATCTGAGATAATCATTTACACAGGTTGTGTGGCTGAATAAATTCAAGCCTTCATTTAACCTGGTTTTAATTAGCTAAATAAATTATATAAAATATAGGTGTCAGCCACAATAACTTCAAATCATTTAAATGCTAGGTGGAATATAGGGGAATGTTGTTTACTTAACTCTATTAAAAGATCTGCAGATGACTAAGCCTGTCACTGTTATTGCAGCATCACCATGCTATATGGATGTACAGTACTTAGCCCAGTAGAGATCAATACATTGACTTTATCTTGTAACACCTGTATTCCGCAATTTTCAATAGAACCTGCTCTAGAGTAAGCTTGTGGACTAACCTCATTACTTACATCCACTATGCACCTGCCAACTTGTAGGCATATGTCAATACTATTATTAAAGTGGTAATAATTATATTAATATAATAAGGCTTTATTTTAGGGGGTAGAGTGGCACCCTTATTAAATGCAAAGAGCCCTGCAAAACACTTTGGGGTGAGTGTGGCACATGTATAAGCCCTAACTCTGACGTACGCACTAATTTCATAGGGAAAGGGCTTTCCTCCCTTTTCATGTGAGGGCTAATTGAGACAATATGGTACAAGATATACTCATTGTGAATGAGAAATCTAGTTGCATATGATAAAGGGTAGTCCAGGCCAATCAAATCCTAACTATCAGTTTTCAAAAACATGACAGTTAGGAGCTGATTGGCTGAAGCATCATTTATCATACGCAATGAGTTTTATCATTCACAATGTGTTTTATCACTTAATAAATGAGCTTCTTTTATACTTTATAGCAAATACACTAATATACAGAATAAACACAGAGTGCTCATCAGAACCTCTGCTGGTCTTCAGTACAACATACTCCCATCAATTGCTGCAAACAGCAGAATGTACAGCGCATGATTCAGAAATGTGGGCAATGCCGATAATTATAGAGTTAAGCGATTATCATCTGACAGTACATGCATGATAGATGGCACAACACATGCACCAAGGAACCTCAGAAAACATGATGCCAGCATCTCTGATCCTGTGTCCATTCTGCAGGACCTTAGGGTTACTCAGGAATTTGTCAAATGATCTGCATCCATTGCTGCAAATTTGTGCAGTTGCATTGATCTGAAAAGCCGCCAGTGGGCGTCTCAGTACATTTCCATGTAACTACAGCATTATAATACTTTCACACATTATCTGCGTATGGGATCACAGCTGGCAATGCATTAGCGTACATCGATCTCTGAATCAGACCCACAAAGCAAAAACAAAATGCCATTAGACATGGATATAAAACTTGCCCGTGCAGAAAAATCACATGAGGGTACTGTACGCTGTTTCTGTGTACTGAGAACTTCAGCGAGAATGCAGAACTATATACTGTACACATAAATATTTCATTTAATCTACAAACCAGCACTACAGTATTTTATTTTCATAAATCTAATACTAGATTTTTCCTTTTTGTAACCCTTCAACTGTAATTGCATCAGAAAAAAACTGATAAAAGGAAACTTTATTCCCAAACTCCTACAAGCTAATTACATGTTTAAACAGTACTAACAACTAGAATCCTGGTGCTGCCCGAGGGTACAGAGATGTGCGCTACAAATTCAGCCCATGTTGATGTTCCAATGCTTTTATGCACATTTACTTTAATCAGGATAAAATCTTGACTGCAGGAATGAAATGTTCTGGAGATTGTGTTTGTACATTTTATTGAGGTTGTATAAAAAGTAAAAGACCTGCATTGTACAGAAATATATAGCGCCACCATCCTGCAGATAAGCTCCCCTAGGGTAACTTTATGCCATCACTCCGCGGGGTTGGGTGCATCTGCGACGGCTTCTCTTTATGAAGTGCGGTTTATGTACTAATTATGATAATGCAAAAATCCTTCTTAGTATACACAATATTAATGTAACTGCATGTGGAGACCTATCTTGCCCACTCTTCACACATACTGTATATACAGAAGTGGTCATCATTGGTATCTAGACTTACTGTACCTCCAGTCCCAGGCTGGGGGCAAAAGATCCAGCTCAAAAGGATGTCCCATTTTCATTCACATGCTAGAATCAAGCAAGGAAGTCACCTTACATTCCCTTGAAATTCCAATGAACCAGAAGAGTACATTGCATGCTCATGGTTTCTGCCCATTTACCACCCAGGAATGAAAGTTTAAAGGAAAGTGCAGTCTCCGGACTGATGGATCAATATAAAAGCAATGTACAGTAGCTTCACATTTCTGGGACATGTATACATCTCTTCAGCCTGAACTATATATCTGTCCTAAACCTCTATCACCAGCCCTTCCTGTGTGGCAATGTGCACATTGTTTTTAGGAACATATTAATGTATACCCAAGTGTACATCTCATTTACAATGTGCAGTACGGATGACGAGATGTCCGCAAGGTACAAAGAAGCTCCAGTCAATTTTCCACACTGGAAAATGCTTCCCCCTTATCTGTAATGATGATTTTAGTGAAGCAAGTAAAAGATTGGATGGGCAGTATACACACGGGTCTCACTCATAGTAAATGTGTCTGTTATGCCATCAACATGTATTTTTTTGAGGAACTCTTAAATTAAAATTGAAATATTGTATTCCTATTATACAGAGAAGGAAATGGAATACAATTTGTAGTTGCGGCTGAATGCGATATCTCCTGCATTATCTTTATAATGAATTGCCCTGTCACTTTGACACAATGTTCATTTTAAGCTGTTTTTGTATAAAATAAGTTGTGATGAAAAGACCCCACAGTGAGATAGGTAATTCATTCTTAGAGGGGAGTGCAGAGATAGATCCTAGACCTATATAGGTACAGGAGCATGTGTTTACTATAAAACCATAAACTGATGAAATAATTATTTCCACCTGTGGATATTTGACAACATATTAACCAGTACCACCTGTGCACCCATTAGGAGATCTGGAAAACATGGAATGTTAGGGGTCCGTGAGGACTGCAGCTGGGTATCATTGTTATAGAACATAACGCATGATGACCATTTCTACATGTGTGATGATAGTGTAACATCCTATGTTGGTGGGAGGTAGGAGTGGGAGTGGCTTATTATCACAAATCATGTCACTGCAATGCTGCCCTCACCTGTTCAGTATTGTGAATTACATTTTTGTGCATCAGAAAGCTGTGGTGCGATAATGATGCATCAATTGAGACAATTTACTAGCATAGGATTTCTATTGAATATGCCAACGTCCCATCTTCAGTAGATCTTAGTAAAATTACCCCATTAAGTCAATAGACCATTACATTGGGTCCTGGATTGGAATTGTGGTTGGATCTGACTGGCTGGTCTATTCTCTCAGGAGTCTGGATAAGCATCCCAAATTTTGTAAGTCTCACGGGTATTTTGGGGAGTGTGCGACTGTACGATATGTAATACAATTCTCATATTAACATTTTTAATATATACAGTAAAGAAGGCTAAATTGTGTTATATTGAGAATGCAATGAATTGTACCAAACCTCACAAAAATGTGTTCATGTCCAACATTTATCTGCATAAAAGGGTATTATGAATGATTACATTGAATTATGTTACATATTATATAAATAAATACCTGGAACTACATTAGGGAAACATTTGTTGCTCCCTCATTAATAATCCCAATTCTGTTTGACTGAAAAGACACTAGAGAGAGAGTGATGGTGCTCTGTGCTGTTTGTGAAGAAGTGTCTCTCCCCTCAAAGAAGATGATGCTTCACATTATAACGCATGGATGCGTACCCTCTGAAAATGCAGAGCCAGCCAGTCATACGCCAAGGTGATGAATTTCAGATCATTCTCTTCTAAATTATTAGCAGAGCAGAAATCTGCCGTGTTTCTTTCCACACTTCGAAGAGTAACTGATTTGTTTTTCCTTAAACATTATTAAATCTGTTCAAAGAAATGCTATTTGTGTGACATATTGAGAAATAAACATCCCCATCATTATGTGTGTAGTCATCATTGCATCAAAGTGCTCCTGAATAGAAGACTGCTTTGTTTCAGTATATGAGAACTTTGCATAAATAGAACTTCAGTGTATGTTTCAGAGCCTTAAGAGTATTTGTAGTTTATTTGATTTGTATTTATGTTACCAGTAGCGAAATGCCTCTATAAACATGCCAATGCTTAGCTAAGATAAGCCCACTACTCTGTGTCTGTCAACTTGCACAGGATGCTTGGCTTATAGACCAGATGCAACACTTTGATGGTTGATCTCCAAATTGATAATAAATTACATCTGTCTTGCTCCTCCTATTTCTTTTGATTCAGTCTCCTATCTATCTGCTTGTTTCCTTCCCTACTGTCCTGTTCCTTGACCACATTCCATTCCCCTTCCTCCCTCTTACTGTTTATCACCCCCACCTAGGGTTGCCACCTCTCCTGGATTTCCTGGATTCTCCCTGAATTGGTGGCAACCCTCCAGGATGTTTTTGCAGTCTCCCGGATTCTGGGATTCTCCCTGTGCTACAGTCGCACACTCCCCAGCCAACAGCTTAGAATGCTGCAGTAGCACTTCCTCCAAAACTTAGCCTCAGAGGAGAGATAAGCTGGCTGGTACTGTGTATCAGTCCCAGGGCAGTACTGTCTGTGCTGTCAGCTGATTAAATGGTGAGGCCAGTGTGGAGGGGATATTTGTGTGTGTGGACAGTGTTCGAGGCATATATGCATGTTAGAGAAGTAAGGGGGTGGGGGAGGTTGCTGTGAAGTTCTTGTCACTGGTGTCAGGGTGAGGGGAGGGTGTATGAGGTATTTCTGTGTAGGAGTTGTCAGTAGGGGAAATGTGTTATTAAATGTAACAATAGAGACTTCAATACAAGTCTGTATTAGAGGCCATGCCCACTTTTCCAAAGAGGCCACACCTGTTTTACAAAAGTCATGCCCTCTTTTCCAGGAGGGTGTGCATGCCTTCTGCGCATATGAAAGTGAGGGGGGGGGGGGAATCTCCAGGAATCGAAGATCCCTAAGGTGGCAACCCTACCCCCACCCCTCTGCCAATCCCATTTCTTCCATTAGACATAACTAACCTCCACTTTCCACCATTTGTGACTGTGCAGGCTATAGAGGTGTCTGTTTATAGCACTTTAAGGGTGCATACTAGGGTGGGGTATTGATATAATACGTGCACATGGCTATTAAATAATGCTACAGTATAACTGGTATAGGGTTTTAATAAAATGTGTGTTTGTGGGGAAGGTATTAATATATTGGGGCCATTAATAAAATGGGATGTGGGCCCCTTGAAGGGGAGCTTTGCCATGGGTGTGTGACTAGTGTGCAGGAAAGCAGGTCATGCACGTGCACCCTGGTCACAGGCACCTGTTGTATATAAGGCTAAGCCCCAGTCCCTGAGGTCAGATTTTGACCTCAGCTGCAGGATGGAGGAAGCCGTGTCTGTGCCTGCCACAGACACACATAAGATCCCCATCCCTCAGCAAAACAGACAGCCCTCCAAAAATGTAATGGCTGTGGCTGCTTATACCTCCTCTTCCTCTCAGAATGAGGTATTATTTAAGAGGAGAAAGTTATTTATCCCTGTCAGGTTGGAGGACAGTAGGGAAATGTCTGTGGAGAAAGGAGAGCCCAGTCAGGCAGAGTCCCGGTCCTACTCCCTCTGCCTATTCTCCCAGTGTTTTGGAAAGGCAAAAAGAAACTAATACAGTAGTTCATGTTTCTTCAAGAAATGCATGTTCAGGAAGTACTGTAAAATCCAGGTATTGCCTGCAGTAGGAACACTGAGAGGTCTGTAAGAGGTCACCACAATACACAGTCCCCAGCTCACGCATACAGGGAGGCAATACCCCACAGTGGATTGAGACTTGGAAGATGTAACAAGACCCAGTGCATCCTCTCACAGGGGTGAATATAGTGATTTGTAAATTACCCGAGTTGCATTGCAAGTGAAATGCCCCATATAAGCTATACACAGCATACTGCAATATTACTAATTGCCGACCATTCCAAACCTGTCGGCCTCTTCCACGGCCCCTTTTCTGAGCTTAGTTTAACTCTGGACTTCCTAGCCACTAAACTTAAAACAGGTTTGGCTTCTTCCAAGATATGCTCATATGGCTCGACACTAGCTTTGCTATCCCAGGCCTCACAGAGAATAAGATGACTTAAAGGTTTCTTACTATCTAGAACTCCACAGCATACTACCAGACATTAATCCCTTTCTGAACTTCTTGGCCACTATACCACCTTCTGCTGATGTCTTTAGTCTTTCAAGATCTTAACTCCACTGCAAGCCCTTGCCTTTGCAGCCAGAGGTGCTGAAATTTTGTTAATCCACATATCCGAACCTTGGATGACCCCTACCTCAATAGGTTCCCAAATTATTCTATGGGGACAAGTTCCATGCAAACATCTCTGGTGGAATGTGATCTGGTCAGAGACCATTTAGTTTCAGAACTTTGTATAGTCAATTGTCAATCCACTTACTTATCCCTCACAGTACCTGGACGTGAGGATGACATCAAACTTCACACTTTCTAGAATTTTTTTTATCCTGCCAGACCTTTTACAACCAGGGAGTGGATAGTTTGTGCCATGCAGAGTTATGGAATAGACACTCCACTTTAAAGGTCATCTCCTTCATGGTGACGCAGTTACTTCAGTGACTGCTAGAGGTTTACCATTACAGTCTTTATTGCAAGCTGCGCATTGGTCATCCTCTTGGACCTTATTTAGATTTTATTGGAGGCCTTCCGTTTCTTAGAGCAACCACCAGGTGTGTGGTAGTCTACCTATCAGCTGTTACTAGGTGGCATGCCTCCGTCTATACAAAGACTAGTTTGCAGGAATCTATGATCTGCAAACTCTCTTTGTTCTTGTGAATAGGATTGCCACCTAGCAATAACTACTGTACCACCGTTCCCACCCTTTACCTTGCTAGATTTGCTGCTTGTACTCTCTAAGGTTTGGTTATATACCTAACTTATCCATTTATTCAAGATGCTCCAAATGCCCAGAAAAAGCAATAAGTGCAGTCACCTAAAGATCAGAAATTCTCTGCTATACTCACAAGTTTGCCTCAGTTTATTACATCACCGGCAGTGGTTGGTTCCTAGTCCAACCCAGTTTTCATTCTTAGGGCGAGATGTATCAAACGGAAAATGCATTTTCCAATGTATCAAAACTGATACCGCATTGAACGGTATTGCCACCTTTGGGTCGCGATACCCTATAGAAGCCTATGGGCTTCTTTTCGCCACCTCCGACGCAAACCCGCTGCCTCGCCGACCCCCCCTCTGGCTTACCTTCCTGAATGGTCCTCCTGGACCCCGGAAGGTAAACCCCTCCTCCCCCTAGTGAAGCAGCTGGACATCTTTCCGGCTGCAGGGGGGAGGAGGAGGCACCGGGGACAGCCTGTTTAGCTGTCCCGGCATGAGGGGAGAGCCAGGCGGCAGGGAGGTGAATGGGAGGCTTAGCCTTATATGCATCAGGTGCATGTGTCCAGAGTGCATGTGCATGACTTACTGTCATGCACTGCTTGTGCACACAATTCACGCATCCGTGGCTAAGCTCCCTGCTCCTCTGGCTGTGGGAAAATAAGTGAAAGTTTTTCTTTCTCTATACTGTCCCAGCATATGTCGGGAGGCTTGCACAATAACCCACCAGCTGTTGCTAGGTAGCAATTCTATTCCCTAGAAGTAGTAGTAGTAGTAGTAGTAGTAGTAGTAGTACGTTTATTTATAAGGCGCCGCAAAGTGTCCGCAGCGCCGTACATAGCAAACAAAAAAATTACGAGGTAACGTACAGGGTGTGTTGAAATATACAGTATAAATAGGGGTATAGCTGGTAGAACTAAAATCAGCATCAGTTCAGAAGTAGGTGTCAAAATTGTCGAGGAGACTGAAGATGAAGTAGAGGAAGGGAAGAACAGGACAGGAGCACAGGTGAGGTAAAGAGGTAGGGTGAGTACGTGAGGAAGGAGGGCCCTACTCATAAGAGTTAACATACTAAAAATAGGTGGGTGGACGAACGAAAAACAACAGGATAAGTAGGAACGGAGGGGAATGGAGGCAGGATAGGAGGATCAAAAGAGGTTAGGAGGAGGGATAGGCTAGTCGAAAAAAGTGGATTTTAAGGGAGCGCTTGAAGGAGGTAAGGGAATCAGAAATCCTGATGGGTGGCGGGAGGTTGTTCCAGTGCAGGGGGGCAGCGCGAGAGAAGTCTTGGACACGGGAGTGGGAGGAGGTGATTAGGTGAGAGGTCAGTCGGCGGTCAGTGATGGAGCGAAGAGGACGGGAGGGAGTGTGGATAGAGATCAGTGAAGAGAGGTAAGGAGCGGTGGAGGAGGAGAGAGCCTTGTAGGTGGTGGTGAGGAGTTTAAAGAGAACTCGGAAAGGAATGGGGAGCCAGTGAATAGATAGACAGAGGGGGGAGGCGGAGGTAGAGCGGCGGGAGAGGAAGATGAGCCTAGCAGCAGCGTTAAGAATGGATTGGAGAGGTGCGAGGCGGGTGAGAGGTAGCCCAGAGAGAAGGATGTTGCAGTAGTCAAGGCGGGAGATGACAAGAGAGTGAATGAGAATTTTGGTCGCGTCAGTAGAGAGGAATGGTCTGATGCGTGAGATGTTGCGTAGGTGAAAGCGGCAAGACTGTGAGAGAGCACGAATGTGGGGGGTGAAAGAGAGGGAGGAGTCAATGATAACACCGAGGCAGCGTGTTTGGTCGGTGGAGGTGATCTCGGTTTCACCAATACTGATGGAGATAGTGGGAGAAGATGGGATGTTCGGGTGATGGAAGATTAGAAGTTCAGTTTTAGCCATGTTTAGCTTCAGGAAGCGTTGGGTCATCCAGGCTGAGATGGCCGTGAGGCATTCGGAGACCTTGGACAGGAGTGATGGGGATAGGTCGGGGGAAGAGAGATAGATTAGGGTATCATCAGCATAAAGGTGGTAATGAAAACCATAGGAGCTGATGAGGGTGCCCAGAGAGGTGGTGTAGAGAGAGAAGAGGAGAGGGCCAAGGACAGACCCTTGGGGAACACTGACTGGCTGCGGGGTAGTAGGAGAGGAGGAGCTCGGAGTGGAGACGGAGAAGGAGCGATCGGAGAGGTATGAGGTGAACCAGGAGAATACCGTGCCAGTTATGCCAAAGGAGCGGAGGGTGTTGAGCAGGAGAGGGTGGTCAACAGTGTCAAAGGCAGCCGACAGATCAAGCTGGATGAGGATAGAGAAGAGGCCTTTGGATTTAGCCGATATTAGATCGTTAGTGACTTTGGTCAGGGCAGTTTCAGTGGAATGTAAAGGGCGGAACCCGGATTGGAGGGGGTCGAGAATGGAGTTAGCAGTAAGGTGGCTTAGGAGACGATTATAGGTCAGACGTTCTAGGAGCTTGGAGGCAAAAGGGAGGAGGGAGATGGGCCTGTAGTTGGATGGAGAGTTGGGGTCCAGATTTGTTTTTTTTGAGAATTGGGGAGACAAGAGCGTGTTTGAAGGAGGAAGGGAAGATCCCAGAGGATAGGGAAAGATTAAAGAGGTGAGCCAGGTGAGAGCAGACTGACGGACTGAGACGACGGATAATATTGGAGGGGATAGGATCGAGCGGGCAGGTGGAGGGAGAAGCGGATTGAAGGATAGAGTGGACTTCAGCAGCAGTGGTGGGTAAAATGAGGACAGGGGTTGGAAGGAGGGGAGTGGGGATGTAGGAGGGGAGGAGGGAGAGGGTGAGGTCATGGCAGCAGTGATGGCAGTCCTGAGAGAGGAGATTTTGGTTGAAAAGTAGGTAGCAAAATCAGCGGCTACGATGGAGGACGGAAGAGCTGGAGGAGGGGGGGAGAGCAAAGAGTTGAAGGTGGCGAAGAGCCTGCGGGGATTGGATGATTGGGAAAGGATGAGGTACTTAAAGTAGGATTCCTTGGCCAGAGCAAGGGCAGAGCTGAAGGAGGAAAGAATGAATTTGAAATGGAGATAATCTGCGAGGGAGCGTGATTTCTTCCAGAAGCGCTCAGCAGTGCGAGAGCACTTTTTAAGGAATCGGGTGATAGGCGAGTGCCACGGTTGGGGGTTGGAGCATCGAAGGGGGATAGAGGATGGAGAGCAGGCAGAGTCCAATGCCGAAGATAGGGTGTCATTATAGAGGGAGGCGGCGAGGTTCGGGCAGGACATGGCGGTGATTGGGGCGAGAAGAGGACACAGCGTGTTTGAGAAGGCAGCAAGATCAAGTGTGTTGATGTTATGCCGTGAGACAATGCGCTTGGGAGGGGGAGTGGGAGAGGGGGAAGCAGTGAGGGAGGAGATGAGGTGATGGTCAGAAAGAGGAAAAGCCGAGATAGTGTAGTCAGTAAGGGAACAAGAGCGAGAGAAGACGAGATCGATGGAGTGTCCTTGGATGTGGGTGGGAGAGGTAGTCCACTGAGATAGGCCAAGAGAGGAGCAGAGAGAGAGGAGTTTGGAGGTGCCAGGATCAGCGGGGTTATCCAAGGGGATGTTAAAGTCACCAAGAATGACAGATGGCAGGTCAGAGGAGAGGAAGTGTGGGAGCCAGGCGGCGAAGTTGTCAAGAAATTGGGAGATAGGGCCAGGGGGGCGGTAGATTGCAGCAACACGGAGGTGGTAGGGGTAGTATAGACGGATAGAGTGAGACTCAAAGGAGGAGAAAAGGAGAGAGGGTTTAGGGTGAATGACACTGTGGGTGCATGAGGCTGAGAGGAGAAAGCTAGAACAAAGAGGAGAGGCTAGAACAAAGAGACTTTGCAGATCAAAGAATCCTGCAAACTAGTGTATTTCAGTGACTCGCTGATCCCGAACAAAAAACGGTTGGGATTGGTGAGTCGGGTATTGAGAACATGCTGTTTTTCCACGATTCCCTGGTGGACCGCTGATCATAGATGTTCAGTGATCAAGTTGCATCTGCAGAATATGGAATTAAGGTCCTCATTACCTGTACCCCACTTTCACACTTTTTTGTTTTGATCATTCATGACCTAAATTAGTATACACAATGGGGGTGATTCTGGTTGGTTTGCCTGCAGGTGGGATTGATGTAACATGTGCAGATAGCGTTACATTTGAGTGAGTAATTTTGTTTCCACTCATGGTAAATACTGGCTGCTTTATTCTTACACTGCAATTTAGATTTCAGTCTGAACACCCCCCACCCAAATGTAACTCTCTCTGCACATGTTACATCAGCCCCACCTGCAGGGCACATGGTTTTGTCCATTAAAGAAGGCCTATATACACACTGCACTGCCAAAACTGGGTAATCAGTGTGAATAATTGATTGTATAAAATTGACTAGCATTGAGTTTCTAAATAAATATCTAATGCTCATTTGAGCTACTAAATACGCATGTGCGATTTACAAACTTCACACAATGCTGCCAATAACGTGAAACATATCACACTATTGTGTTAGCTTTGTATAGTTTCTTTAGAACATATGAGGCCCACATAGGCCTGACAGAGATCTTATATTTCTGACAGATGTCCAAAGTCATTGTATAAATGAAGGGGGAAAATGGGTGGGAAGCATGTGATCAATTTAAAGTGGTGGTATAACATATGCCTTCCTAACTGTTCCTTTGATCTTCCAAAAATATGTTCTTGTAGTTATGAGGGAGAGGGCATTCAGATACTATTTCTGTACATAAGCCCTCTAAATCACCTTGGCAGTTTTTGTTTTACTAAAAAAAAATAGAAAAAATAAACATATATTATGGGGAATAGTTAGTATTGCTTCATTTATAATGTTCTGGGTACTGGAACACATAGTACACCGCTGCAATCAGATTTTAATTACTTTGGATAATTATGTAGTGCATGAAAAATAGTGTTGTATGTAGAAAAAGACCAGTGCAATGCAATATCTGCCTAAAAGCAAAAGCAATTTCTACACTTTTAATGTCATTGACGTGTCTAGTACCATTGCCCACTCTGCATTAATGTAAAATATATTTTTCCCATAAAGATGAAAACAAGTTTTCATCAAGTCACATTTAATGCAAAGTTCCACTTGGGGTGTATTTATCCAAAATTATTTTCCAGGACTTTTTTTGTACTTAAAAACATATTTTTGTGGGTACCCACGAATAGAAAGCATCAATGGGATGTATCTAGGGATATCTGCTGTGGCCTGGCATTTATGAGCAGGGCCGCCAAGAGGTATGCCAGGCCTGGTAAAAAAAAAATGGTCGTGGCCTAATCGTGAGACGTGGCCAACTCCCGAGATTAGGCCACGCACCCAAAATGTTTAGAGGGGGGTGAAAAAACACACTTGGCGGACAAACTCCACCCTGGCCATAACTTGTTTGATATTCTCCCATCAGGTAGACTCTGCCAAGTCGTCAAAAACCGCAAAAATCTTCTATCCGACAGCTATTCAGCTATTGAACAATGTATTCTAAGATACTGCTAATCTAAACACCTGACTGCTCTATCTAACCTTGCAAATCATAACATGTGAATTGTCATTTGTAAGTGCAACAGATGCAATGTATATATGTCCTGTTATCCCTCTTGTACCATGATTGAAGCTAAACGGAATCCACAAAAAATTCCTAGTATACGAGAGTATAGATGGACAATAAAGTGATTCTGATTCTAAAGTTGAGGGCAGTGGCGTAACTATAGCACAGCAGCCCCTGCGGTCACGGGGGGGGGGGGCGCTGTGCATATGGGGGCGCCGGGGGGGCTGCAGTGCTATAGTAATCCCCCCACCCCCCATCCCCCGCATGCTTACCTGTCCACGCGTCCCGGCTCCCCTCCTGACGGCGGCTATTTTATCGTGGTCCGTCTGGATAGAATTTATTGAAGCCAGGAGGGGAGCCAGGACGCGTGGACAGGTAAGCGTGCGGCAATGGGGGGAGGGGGCACGGGGGGGCGGCCGGACGGCTGGATGGGCGGGGAGGGGGGCGCCCCCCCATTAACGGCAGGGGGGCGCCCCAAACAAAGCTACGCCGCTGGTTGAGGGGGGTGCTATTGTCCCTCCAGCAAGCCCGGGCCCTGGTAATTAGTACCTGCTCCCCCCTCCCTCTCAGTGGCCCTGTTTATGACCACAAAAAAAGCAGCCTCCAAAGGTTTCGGGCAGAGACCACTATGATGCAGAATATACCAACATGGCCCTGACGGTTTGCATCATCTTTAGCCAATGTTTTATTTTATGCACAGTTTACCGGAACAATGGTACAACAGTTCTTCCTCAGCAATGGCAACTTGGATATCTATGGCTGGAGTTGGAGTTGCCAAATTCTGGTCTGGTTTCTGCGTGAAAGCAGCAAGGTCAGCTCAGGTAGAGGATTAGTGCGGGAGGAGTGTTGTAGGGAAGTGGGAAAGGGTGGAGGTGGGGCTGTAACACGGAGGCAAGGGTGCGGGTGTGGTGAATAATATCACGCATTATAAAGCAATCAGCACATCACACGGATTGAAGTCCCTGCATGTGTTTTTTAATAAGTGCCAGCATTCCATCATTTCTTACTATAAAAAATTGGGGAAATATTACCAAGATGGGAGTTCTATTTCACATGGGATGTTGCTATAAGCAACCAATCAGATACTACAGTATCTATAATCTTCTAAAAGGTGCTGAATAAATAAGAAGCAGATTCTGATTGGTTGCCCATAGCAACATACCATGCAAAATAAAACTCCTGTCTTTGTAAATTTCCCCAGTTGTGTTTAAAACATGGTAATTACTATTTCCCTTAGGCCAGTATTCAATGAGAAAAATTTGCCGTGTTTTATGGCGAGTTTGTGCTGTTTTCGCGTTGGAAGGAGCATTTTGCTCTCCAAAAGTGAACCACCCTATTCAATGTGATATTTTCGCCGTCTTTTTAAGTGATTTTCGCCGTGTCTCTCCGTGTAGCAATTCTCCATCTCTTCATGGAGAACTGGAATGTGAACTTTTAAACTAAAAGGTTTTTTTTTTTTTTTTTTGGTGTAAAAAAATCAGGATTTTTTTTTTCTGTGAAGGGGCATGTTATTTTTTATGCATGTGCTTATAGCACATGAATATATATTTAATTTAAAAAAAAAATATTTACAATTATTTTTTTTTTTTTTACACAGAGCAGCCAGCAGGGGGCCGGAGCTCTCGAGCCGCTCATTAGATATTCATATATTCACTGCATCCGATCATTACATATGCACGATCGGGTGCAGTGAATACTGGGTCCCCCGCTGGCTATAGGGGGGGGGCAGCTTGTGCTGCCTGGGTCCCGGGGAGCCCACCTCCCCTCCACATATGTTCTGGGGCAGCCAGGGAGACTTTAATCTCCCTGGCTGCCACCGTCCCCCAGCTCCCTGCCAGCTCCCTGCCGTGGACGCTTGTCCGCTGCAGGGGTTAAGACTCGCCGCGAGTGGCGGCGAGTCTTAACCACATTGAATAGTGGGAGCATGAGTGGCAGCGAGCCCTCCGGAACAGGGCGAGTGCATGGCGAGAGAAAAAATCTCTCGCCATGCACGGAGAATTTTTCACATTGAATACTGTCCTTAGTCTCTGAATTTCAAGTTGTATTTCCACACCATTTATTGCACTGTATTTGTAAATTTGCATTCAGCATGTATAAAAAATAATTCCGTGGAATATTATTAAAGGTCATTGAAGATATACGTAAAATCCTGTACCCGCATTCGGAATAAAGCAAATATTCAGCAGAACAGTTCTAAAGATTTCACTTATCTCTACTTTCTATCCCAGGGTAAATAAGTCAATCAAATGCTTTAGATCAATATTACTGCATTCATGTTCAATCTCCTATAGAATGAACACACTGTGATTTAAGGGGTTAGAAGTCTCAAAATCCTCATTAAGAAAATAGATGTAACGTCTGAAACTAATCTTAGATGACCTGAGACTGACCAAGAGCAGAAAACCTCAATTACTGTTATAAATAAAATTATAATGGCCCATGTCTTTAAGTCCGGCAGGCTGCTCCATTAATTAATCACATTAGGGACAGAAGATGGTCACTGGCACTGGGCCAAAGAAAATAAAAGATTATCACACTACCTCCTACTGAAATGTGGATAACTACATTTATTAAAAATAAAGACCAGCAAGCAAACTACTGTATATATGATTTTATAATCATGGTTTTAGTTTACTTTGAAACATTTATATGAAATTCATTAAACACTATGAAGTATGTTGCACTATGTAATTAAATGCTGGGTACTTGTTTCCTATCTGGGCGCCCGTCGCGGGCATCGCGGGTACATTTATGCCTGCCCGCGACGCGACCGACGCGATGCCCGCGATTTTCCCATTGAAAACCATGTTAAACCTGAAAAATCGCGTCGGTCGCGTCGCGGCCGGCCATAAATGTACCCGCGATGCCCGCGACGCGATGCTCACGATTTCCCATAGGAATCAATGTTAAAAGCCGCGATGGACCCGATTTTACTGTTAAATGCCTCAATCCACCCGATTTGGCCATAGGAATCAATGTTAAATGGGCCACAGAGCCCATTAACCCTTAAATGTCCCCCCCAATTTTTGACGCCACCCCACGATCGACGCCAACCCGAAGCGTGGCGAGCGCAGCGAGCCCGCGAGGGGCGGCGGTACGCGTCCTCCGACCTTTTCATGCCCTACTATCCACTAGGGCGTGGTGTGAGAATATAATAGTGTGGCGAGCGCAGCCACCGAGCCCGAAGCGTGGCGAGCGCAGCGAGCCCCGCGAGGGGACGCGGATACCTTCACAATTATGCGCGTCCCCTCGCGGCCTTCACAGTGAAGGTATCCGCGTCCCCTCGCGGGGCTCGCTGCGCTCGCCACGCTTCGGGCTCGGTGGCTCGCTGCGCTCGCCACACTATTATATTCTCACACCACGCCCTAGTGGATAGTAGGGCATGAAAAGGTCGGAGGACGCGTACCGCCGCCCCTCGCGGGCTCGCTGCGCTCGCCACGCTTCGGGTTGGCGTCGATCGTGGGGTGGCGTCAAAAATTGGGGGGGACATTTAAGGGTTAATTGGGCCTAATTCAGGGTTAATATGGCCAAATCGGGTCAATTGAGCCATTTAACAGTGAAATCGCGGTCAATCAGCCTTTTTAACATTGTTCCCTATGGGAAAATCGCGGTGATCGCGGTCATCGCGGGCATCGCGACCATCCAATTTTACCCGCGATGCCCGCGATGACCGCGATCACCGCGATTTTTACCCCCGATCACCGCGATTTTGATCGTGGGCGCCCAGATAGGAAACAAGTACCAAATGCGGATAGTAATAATAAAAATAATATACACAAACGTATGACAATTTTGCTGTAATTGGAGTCATTAATCTTGCAGTCACTTTTATCTTTATGCAATCCATTGAAACAATAAGATACCGAGCAAGGAAACTGAAAATATCCATAATCCATTAATGCTTGGTGCACTTTTCATACTGTAATAATGTCTGTTTTCAGTACGTCTACTTTCCTGCAAACAAAAATGTTGTGACGATCAGAAGGTTATGATGACGGCATGGACTGGCATTTTTTTCTTTAAATATATCCCACCCTATGTATTGATTAGAAACAGACATGCAATAAATGGCGTAGTTCCTCTAGAAGCAGGTTCCCACATAATTTCTTATTATTTGTAAAGGGACTACCATGTACTGCAGGTTAAAAGAGTGTCCTTATTGGGTTATATAGTAGATGCACAATAAAGTGGTGAATGTGGGGACAAGGGCGTTACTACCATAGGTGTGGGAAGTGCATATGTCACCTTTCAAAGTAACATGCTCAGTATATCCAACGGTGGCTTGTACCTCATCGAAGAAGGGGGCCTTAAGGCTGAGCATGACGGCAGATTTACGGGGGGGGGGGGGGGGCAGGAGTACTGCAACTCAAAAGTAAAAACTGTCCATTTGTCACCATTGGGTACTGAGTACTGCAGCTCATACAGTAAGTAAAATCTGTTCCTGGCTATATCCATTTTTCACCATTGGGTGGTACAAAGTAGCCATTAAAGAATGTATGCTATGGGGCCTACAAAGTGGCCATTACAGAATGTATGATATGGGGCCTATGGGGCCTATGGGGCCTCTGGTTTATATTTAAAATTGTTCAGAATATGTGTGTACCTACAGGGTATTGAAGAGGTATATACACACCAATGAAATGTGTCTTGATACAGACCAGGGCCGTTTCTAGACAATTTAGCTCCCAGGGCAAATAAATAAAAATGCGCCCCCCCCCCCCCCAAATACATATCATGAAATACAAGAAATTGCGCGCGCCGAAACAGGGGGCGTGGTTTATTTTAAAAGGGGTGTGGCTTAAAATAAGGGCGTGGTCTAGCAGCAAAACAATTACCTTAGATCTCACTTTTGCAACCTGCATGTCCAGACATTGGTTACCGCAGGAATTGTCATTGTCCTCCCGCACTTAAGTTGGCGGGCTGAAGACCACACGGTGACATAAAAATATAAAGCCCCACACAGTTACCTAGTATGCCTCACAGATCAAGGCCAAACAATGAATACTTAAATCATTATACACTTTTTTATCCGTGATGCCAATTACACATTACATATTACGCCGCACACCATGATGGCAAGTACACAATACTCCCCACAACGTAATGCCTATTACACATTATGTCCAACGCGCCGCTGCCGCACAACTGATGCCGTTTACTAATATGCCCCCACAGTGCCATACATATATGCCCCCACAGTGACAGCTATGCCCCCACAGTGCCACACATATATGCCCCCACAGTGGCAGATATGCCCCCACAGTGCCACTCATATGTCCCCACAGTGCCACACATATATGCCCCACAGTGACAGCTATGCCCCCACAGTGCCACACATATATGCCCCCACAGTGACAGCTATGCCCCCACAGTGCCACACATATATGCCCCCACAGTGAGAGCTATGCCCCCACAGTGCCACCCATATATGCCCCCACAGTGACAGCTTTGCCCCCACAGTGCCACAGATATGCCCCCACAGTGACAGATATGCCCCCACAGTGCCACACATATGCCCCTACAGTGCCAAATATGCCCCCACGGTGCCACATATATGCCCCCATAGTGCCACACATATGCCCCCACAGTGCCAAATATGCTCCACAGTGCCACACATATGCGCCCACAGTGCCACACATATGCCCCCACAATGCCAAATATGCCCCCACAGTGCCACATATATGCCCCCACAGTGGCAAATATGCCCCCACAGTGCCACACATCTGCCCCCCTCAGTGCCAGACCTATATGCCCCCACAGTGCCAGAGGATAATATCCCAGCAGCAGCACAACTCACCGTTGCTGCTGCTGGGGAGAGCAGAGTCCGGGTCTCCGAGTCCCGTTGCCGCCGCCGCCGCTGCTGCTTCTGTTTCCCAGGGGAGGAGAGGGGAGCGCATAGCGCATCTCTCCTTCCCCTTCACTGTGACGGCTGTCAGACAATCATATCTCGCGGGCTGGCTCCTTATTGGCTGCCGGCCCGCGAGCTGATTGGCTAACAGCCCAGTGACACAGCGAGGGGAAGGAGAGACTTATGCGCTCCTCTCCCCTCCAAGTCCACCAGAGAGATCATCTTTTTGGGGCGGCGGACGGGGCGTGCGGGGGGGACAGCGGCGTGGGGGAAGCTGGCGGGCGCCCTGGCTGCTAAACAGAGGCGGACAAGCCGTGCGGCGCCCCGGGCGGCTGCACGGCTTGTCCGCCTCTAGAAACGGCCCTGATACAGACCCTTATTCTGGTTCACTTGCAAAGGCAAATTCCTTCTCAAATGGACAAAACCATGTGCACTGAAGGTGGGGCAGATGTAACATGTGTAAAGAGAATTAGATTTGGGTGGGGTTTTACTTGAGATCTATATTGCAGTGTAAAAATAAAGCAGTCAGTATGCACAGATACAAAATAACTCACCCAAATAATTCTCTCTGCACAAGTTACATCTTCCCCCTGCAGTGCATATGGTTTTTTCCATTTGAGACGGAATTTGCCTCTGCGAGTGAAACAGAATAAGGGCTTAACCAGTGATGTGTTCTTTTGAGGATTGTAGGCTCAGCTTTACTCACTGTGTACACTGGATGTAGCATGAAGTGGAAGTTTTAACAGAGTGAGGTTGTAGCAAGTCCCCAGATGGAGTCTGTACATCTAAAAAGTAGAAGTTAAGGGTTGCTGGAATAGTTTCAAGAGCAGGTAAATGGCAGGGTCTCTCTGGAGCTAAGGGGGAAATGTTTGTCTCTGAATATGTCACTCTACAAAGTAACAAGATGGTGCCATGCATGTGCAGTGGTGTAGTATGTGGTTATTTCACTGTATTTTTTTTAGAGATGCACTATCAATTCTGTCTTGCTCTGAATGCCATAGCATGTTGGTACAAGTTCTTCAAGTGCCAGCATGCTCTAATATTCATGGGTACTGTATAGCAACACTAGTATTTATGCAACACCAACATACTGTATGCTAGTAGTTTTGTCATGACAGGGTTTTCTTCACAATTGTTAATGAGATTTTCCCAGAAAAGGCCACTATATCAGATTTGCGAGGGATGCAATTCCATATTTGGTCACTGTGGTCTGGCTCCTGCTGTGGGAATTCTGTCATGAAGCATAAGCTCTAATGATCAGGGCCCTCTTTCCTCATGTGCTTTTCTAAGAATATATCTCTGCCACTGTTGTAATTGTGTCAGTATCCGCTGCTGCAACTGTCTTTTATTTACCATGTACTTGTCCTAATTTGCATTTGTACTGTACAGATGGAGCCTTCTTTAACTAGCCTTCTCTGGAGAGCCATGATGAACCAAGCCAAGCCAAGTCTTATTATCATCTATTGTTCTCAGCTGTAATACAATACATAGAACAATACAGTAGAGGATTAGCAGAGGATTAACTCTGACAGCTCTGGCTCACCTAATCCAATTAAAGGGCTAGATGAGGATGGCTCTATCTGTAAATCACTATTTTCATGTTTTGTTCTTATGTTCATTTACAGTATGTATTGTCAGGTGCTATGGAACCCTTAAAGCGCCATATAATTAAAAGATAATAAATATAATAATAAAGTGTCAGCCCAATACACTCAGGAAGTGGTTGGCATGTTGGAGCCTAGCTTGGGTATCTGGAAAATCTCCCAAAATTTGAGACTTTGTAGTTAAGCTGCTCATTATAACTGGCTGGGGCATGTTAGAGATCCTTTTATGGTCACTTACCCTTGCATATTGTTGGTCTGGTCATGATGAATTTGCATTTAGCCAGGCGGCCAGGCCAGAATTATAAGTGTATTTAGAATGGGTGTAGGATGTCCACCCAGAGCATTGGAGTATTTGTGGAGTATTTGTAAATTAAGCAATAGCATAATCCGGTAAATAGTATTTTACATTAAATGAGGATAAATCATTAGATGATAAATTAATGTATGAAATGACTCCATGCAATGGTTGCAAGGTATAATGGTTGCAAGGTATAAAGTGCACACAGGCCCAAACCCCACAAGTTGCTCTGTTTTTTTAATATTAACCTATCCAGAGTCACATGTTGGCATCAGTGTACAAATTACATGGAAAATTGCACAGCGCCCCAATTATGTGACTATGGGCCTAATTCAGACCCATGCGCAAGTCCTGAAACTTTGGTAACAGGAAATTGTAGCACAGTGTTTAGCAAAGTTTCTAAAAAAGATGATAGAGAGGGCACTTCATGATGAAATACCATTTAATCAAAACATAAAACATGATCACAGTAGCTGATTATAAAGACTTGTACCAAGTAACTGATTGCTCTTTCAGTGTTCGCTTCTCTGGCTCTACTTCCTCTTCACTACCTCTGTCAGTCGGAGTTCCGCAAGGCTCAGTCTTAGGTCCTCTGCTTTTCTCAATCTATACTTCCTCTCTTGGCAAACTAATCAGCTCTTTCGGATTTCAGTATCACTTATATGCGGATGATACTCAAATCTATCTATCAACCTCAGAGTTGACACCAGTGGTTTTGGGCCAAGTCTCTGAATGTCTCTCTGCCATCTCATCTTGGATATCTTCTTGTCATCTCAAGCTCAATATTTCCAAAACGGAATTACTTCCAATTACTACCAAGAACAGTTACCATCCTGATAGCTCCGTAACTGTTGACAACTCGACAATCTACCCCCACCCCACAAGTTTGTTGCCTAGGGGTCATCCTTAACTATGAACTGTCCTTTCTTCCCCACATTCAATCTGTCTCCAAAACATGCATCTAAAAAACATATCAAAAATACGACCGTATCTCACACAAGACACTACTAAATCTCTTATCCATGCACTCATTATATCCCGCATTGATTATTGCAATAGTCTCCTAACTGGTCTTCCCAAGAACAGACTCTCGCCACTGCAATTCATTTTAAATGCTGCTGCTAGGCTGATCTTCTTTGCAAGATCTGCTGATCCGCTCTGCCAGTCCCTCCATTGGTTGTCTGTATCTTAACGTATTCAATATAAAACACTTCTACTCGCATATAAAGCTATTAACCATACTGCACCAGCTTATATCTCTCTACTTATCACAATATCTCCCATCTGGACCACTCCGCTATGCACAATATCTGTGTCTCTCTTCTGCATGGATCACAGGACTTTCATCGGGCTGCTCCCATCTTATGTTATGCCCTTCCACGCAAAATGAGACTCTCCACTAGCCTCCAAACATTCAAGTGTTCCCTAAAAACTCACCTCTTCAAGCAAGCCTATCATACAGTATTTATGTTCCAGATGCATAACTCTCTGAGGCACTTATGTATTATATAGCTTTTCTTCTGGACTTGCAACTTGGTGGGATTGCTATGCTATTACTGATGCCTGTCCTTGTGTTTCCCTCCTATATCCCTATAGATTGTAAGCTTGCAGCAGGGCTATCCTACCTCCAAGTCTGTCTGTTGTTACCCAATTTGTTTTATCACTGTCTACTATTGTAAAGTACAACAGAATCTGTTCTGCTACTGTATATAAGAAACTGTAAATAAATAAAATAAGTATGTGTGCCCATTGTGTGGGCTAAAACCGCATGATTCATTGATATTCACCCGCCACCACTGCAAACAGATCTTGAAAGGGATATGGAAAGTCATGTGCAGCACAGCCTGCTTTCACAGCCGCCACACAGCAGGCCATACCATTCTCCTCTCTGAGCGATGTTCTCCAGATCTCCAACACAAATGTCAAGCAGGCCAGATCCCTATGTTAGAACAGGCAGTATATAAATCACTGAGAACAAGCCAATACACAGTAGACTGGCACTCACCTAAATTGGTCAATAGTTAGGAGGGGGCTCACACAGAGTTTGTCTCTGTCTCTTTACAATTGTGGAGATTGTTTGACAGTCAGTTGCTGAAACCGAACACTAAGAACCCTTGTAAACATGTTTAATTTCCTTGTACACCTTACATCAGTCATAAAAAGTTGTTTACACTGATCAGGGCCACTTGGTGTCTACTGTGCCCACTGCCCTAACCAGGACCTACTGTAGCCTGCCTAAAGGCTGAATCAGCAGTGATACATAAACAACAAAACTTTAATCACAAAAAAAGTAGAAATCTTGAAGCAAAGTGCTTATCTGTCTCTTATGCGTGTTTTAAGTTACCTGATTCTACTTCTTGAAGCCAGGCTCTAGCAGGTAAACCATTTCCTTTTTTCTAACTGTACGGTCCAGCAGGCTCTGTCCTTTGCTATTAGCACGTTACATTTCCATGTTGAGCTGTTGAAATGTCAATAGCATTTCACAGCCTGCCTTTTCCATATTTATTTCCTTTCCTGCACTTTGTCTGCAGGCCCCTGTGGCTTTTAATTATAAGCAGCATCTTCAGAAGAGACTGTACCTCTTTTACTATATGTCCGCTACATGTAATTGTCTATGCCGTTTCACAGATATTTTGCCGTGGTTTAACTAAGGCAAATACATGTTTGTCCAATAAATGTTTCTGAGAAAAAAGTAAATTGACTTGGGCACTAATTACTGCTGGAGGGTTCTTGGAAATAAATGGAATGAATCAGTGTCCCGAAGCTTATCATTAGTTTTATACAAGTGATTCTGATGTCTTCTTCTATCGTGTGTTGTCAGAATTTAGGTAAAAGTAATGTATTTTTAAGTAAATGGTCTAGCGTATTGCCATGGCTTGTGGCGTGAACAAAAATATGACATTATGGGGGTTATTTTGGTTCACTCTTTCTGACAAAATCCTTCTTAGATGGACAAAACCATGTGCACTGCAATATAGATCTCACTTTGAAGTAAAACCCCACCCAAATATAACTCTCTCTGCACAAGTAACATCTGCCCTACCTGCAGTGCACATGGTTTTGTCCATCTAAGAAGGAATTTGTCAGAAAGAGTGAACCAAAATAACCCCCTATGTGACAAAAACAAAATAATAGATTCAGCTGTAGACGCAATGCTTATATTATTAACACAGTGGATCATTTTTTGGCTGCTGCGTATGTGTTTTGATCACACTGTACATGCACCAAGTTACTTTGTGAGGAATCAGTCGCAAATTATTTACAGAAGGATTCTGTTTTGTGAGAGATAGCAGGGACTGGCATAAAAAACACAGGCAAGTCATAGCTGTTTGTAAAGCTTGTTTCTGCGTTCGCCTGCAATCTCATACACAAAAAGGCAGCATCTCAGTTCTGGCGGCCATTTTGTGTGACCAGGTAGATGGTCAATTATCAATAATTTGCGGCCACCACTGCAGATCATTGGAGGGGTCCTACGTACGTAGTTGCGGATATTAGCGTCAACGGTCGTCTAAGTTTATTTCAAGGTGGTGACATAGTTAGCAGGTTTTTGCACGTTAAACTGTGTACGGAATCTCAGCTGCAATTGCATCAGTGTCCACATCTGAATCAGGCCCAGATTTTTCTAAGTGGAATTAGTGCATTATATAAATATAATTCATAAGCCAAGGAAACAATATACATAATTACAGTTTTTTAAACGGCATGTTTTTTCTTATGTTTTTTTTTTTAAATTATATTATTTTGCTGTGTTAATACTTGTTCTTCACCATGTTTACATTTTGTCATATTAAAGCATTTGAGAGGACTGAATAGTGTTAACGTTTTAGAGGGTGTGAGGTTATGGGATGCACAATAGCTAATGAATTCCCTAGGCAAAATCCTATCACATTGCCTAGGGCAACGACAGCATATAAAAACACATCATTATGGGCCTGTAGCGATGTCGTGAAGCAATATTATTTGTCTAGGAATTCATACCCCCACTATCCACAAAGGCGTGGAGTTGATTTTTGAAGTGTGGAGACGCAGCGAGCCACCGAGACCGAAGCGTTGCGAGCAGACGCGGAATACATGTAAAGTAATCCATATCCCCTTGCCACGCTTCAGGCTCGGTGGCTCGCTGCACTCGCCACACTTTATATAATCAACTCCACGCCAACGTGGATAGTGGGGGTATGAACAGGTCGGGGGGACGTGTAATGCGTATGCTTGCCATGCTTCGGGCTGGCGTGGATAGTGGGGGTGTTCCAGGAACACATTCACACCTGCCATATCATACATCTGAGACAGTAATGACGACATGTGATAACTGATAACTGGATTTTAGTGAGTAAAAAAGAAGAAAAAAAAAACACTTAATAAAGTACAATAATATGAAATAACAAGACCAAAGAAAATAATAAAAGTTATTATTCAGCTTCTGCATTTACTGAAACTGCAGCTGAAGTTGACACAGTTGTGTCTGCATCTGTGTCGTCTGCTTTGTCAGCCTTTCAGAGCAGAGTAAGGGCTTGAAGAATCTGCTGGAAAGCGTTTTCTGCGCTGACAGTTTTGCCCCAAATGAATTCCTGGAGATAGGAGTCCAGATTTTGGCGTGCAGTGCCCCCTTGATGTTGTTTACGCCACTTACATGATCCCCAAAGGCGTTCAATGTTTTGGGTATGAACCCCAGTCTCCGGATCAACAAAATTATAGCGGTGGTTTACCCGTGCATGGTGGTACCCTGCCTGCTCCAGCTGTTGAGTGTTATATGCACGCCAGCAATCAGAGTATATAGTCATCCCCAGTTCTATATATTTGTTGATGGCGGACATCAGGGTGCTGGAGTCACGTCTGTCCACAGGCATTATAAAACACTCACCGGTGTCTCTGGATATGCCTCCAAACAACCACTGTTGAGGCAGCACGTGTCCAACATGACTTTTTCTCTGTACAAACAGACTCTCATCCACCTCAACTATTTTTCCCGGACTGCCAATCGGGCATTGGGGCTGTGACATTAAATCCTTGGTGCAGGCCTCCCGCATAAGGTTATTGTACAGCACGGCGGTTTTGTGTGACAACTTTAGTTTTCTTTCACAAAACGATATGCTTGTGAGCTCCTCTGCCCATGAATAAATAAAATGGATGAGGGTAAGAAATGGGATACCACACCCCAGGAACCAATGTGCTGCACGGAGACTTATCTTCTTTCGGCAGGTTTTAATGTGGCAGTGCCACATGCACTCCTTCATACACAAGCGCTTTGGGTGGCCATTAAGACAGGTTTGTGTCAGTGGCAGCAAATGGTGCTGCTGAAAAAATGCCACTGACTCCTCCTCTGTCTGCGGCAGGTTAAACATGCTGAGAGGTTCTGCAGCCATTCCTAATTAACAGCATCAGAGATAATGCAGTCACTTCGCCTTCGCCTCTGACTGACTATGGTAACTGCGTAGCACTGACTGTCTACACTGGCCGCAGGAACACTACGCTGAATCTGACAGGGATGCTGACTACGCTGGCCGTAGAAACACTACGCTACTTCTAACAGGGATGCTGACTACACTAAGCGGGCGCGGAAACACTACGCTACTTCTGACTGACTATGCACACTACGCTGGCCGCACGAACACTATGTTGATTCTGACAGGGACGCTACGCAAGCTACGTAATGGGTGCCGTGCTATTACACAAGTACCAAAGAACATTATACTCATAATAAGGATCTATGAGTAGTAAAGCCTAATTGCTCATGAATTGATGGCAGATTAGGATATCGCAAAACCGAAATATTCAGAAAACCGTTGGTTTTCGGAATATATTTTTTATTTTGGTATTTTTTTGTGGGGGGGGGGGGGGTTTCAGGTTCCCTCCGCACCTTGCATCCTTGGGACTGAGGATGCCACTGAAGAGGAATCTGATGGCCGCTGTGGAGAACAGGGTACACCGTGGACATCAGGGGACCGTTATCCAAATATTCAAAATGCTTGCGGTCCCAAGCATTTCGGATAAGGTATACTCAACCTGTTATTAGGATAATATCAAAGTACACCAACAGGAAATTTTCCCCAAAAATTATTGGCTGGTACATTTTGTTTCTATTGTACTTGCATCTATGGGGGGGGGGGGGTAAAGTAAATTTTATTTCTGGAAATAGTACTATGCCCAGTGCCTTCATATCAGCTGTTTAGTCCCTGGGCTAATCAATTCATTGGGGGTTCTACCTTGCCATTCAGTGAAATACATATTTGATAAATTACCACTCATGTGGTCCTGAGCTGTCTCTCCACATGCTTCCATACAGTGAATGGCTTTCAGCACTATGATTCGTGGATAGCTCCAGACTCTAATCAATTAACAAGCTGACAGCCATTCAATTTGTGGCTACAGAATGGAAGGCAGGTAGGGAATGCCGCTTGACTGCTCTAATTGTGTGTATTTTACAATTACTGTAGAGTGGACAGGGTAGCATTCTCTTCATATCTTCCAAGAAACTCTGGAGGCACCAAAGCCTCCAACTTAAGCCCTGGCCCAGCCCAGCCCACTATTTGCTCGAAGGTCCCTAGAATTGAGAGTTCCTGGGCAGCTGGCCAGTGTGCATATACATTAAGAAAGCACTGATCAAATCTAATTTATTGATGTACTTTTACTTTACCTTGCTTATTGAATAAGTTCTACAGTAGTTCTTCAGTATGGATGTTCTTGGAGGCGGGATTTCCCTATGCAGTTCAGCCCCATGTTAAACAGGCCAGATCAATTGTTTCATTATTTCATTGTAATAGTGTCCACAGCCCAATAGTCCATAGCCCCTGGTGCCGACAGCAGCCTTTCTAGGGAGACCCACACTGCTTGAACCTGATTTTTCCAATATTAGGCTATATTATGAGCACCGGTTATCACAACACATTGCATGTTGCTGGCTCATGAACATACTGTGTACAGAAGAAAGTCACACAATTAACCCTACAGAAACTGATATTGTACACACTCAGTGTTTGTTACAATTATTAAGTACAATTCTCAACATATATAAAGTGTTATTCGATTCCTTGAATGTCATTCCTTTCTCTCTTGAACAATCTCCCATGTGGCATATTGGTTCTGTATATAATACCTGGGGCGAAATGTAATGGGAGGCGATTTTTTTTTTTGCGTTTTTTTCCGCAAAATATGCCGTTTTCGGGCATTTCCTGAAAATCGCATATTTTATAGGGTGCGAATCGCGGCAAAAAAAATCACACTTTTTGCCGCGAAATCGCACATATTGAAGTGGTGATTTTTAGTCACACTTCAATTCGCATCCAGATGTTTTCCCATTGGAAAGCATCTAACTCGCACATGTAATAGGGTGCGATTTTTGGTAAAGGTTACCAAAAATCGCAAAAAAATTAGACCAGGTTCTGGCTGGCGAGTTTGACAGAACCATGCACAGATCATTGAGATCTGTGCATTGTTCTGTCCAAAAAAAAGGGTTAAAAATAAAAAATGGAAAAAAAAAATGCGTGGGGTCCCCCCTCCTGAGCATAACCAGCCCCGGGCTGAAAGAGCCGGTCCTGGTTTCATAAAATCACAGAAACAACAAGAAGGTGACAGAAGTCCAGGACTATGCCGTTTTTTTTCTGACGAAAAAAAACGCACCCTATTACATTTCGCCCCTGGTCTCCACAAATGAGCCCTCTTGATTCCTGGAAATTTTCTATTGGGGAAGTATCCTTTCAATCAGAGATTCCTTGATGTTACACATAGAGATAACACAGGAAGGTCAACAGGAAAGAGATCCTGGCATATTTTATGTACTTGGTGATTAATTGTAGGTCTATCTTTAGAGTTTCAGCTCTTGTGTTAAATAGACCAGTCAGTTGAGTAAACACAAGGGAGTAAAGTAATTATCTAGAGTCCACAAGAATCTTATCCTATAAAAAGAAATATATACTGTATATAAATATACATTACATATTGTACTTAGGGCGCTAGAGACACTATTGTGGGTAGTGGAAAATTGTTGGTTCCTGCTGGTAGGGAACCTCAGTGTCCACCTGCTAGTACATACAGTAGAAGCGCAATTTTGGGGATATTGTTGTATATATATATATATATATATATATATATATATATATATATATTATATATATATTTAATATCGATAGAAAAACTATATATATTTGAGAGCACTCAAAAAGAATCAGGCGTCAACGTTTCGGTCTGTCTTGCAGACCTTTGTCAAGACATCAGGCCATAGGTAACAAGAGATCCTACTCCATCAGAGACTTGAGGTCTGATGTATTGACAAAGGTCTGCAAGACAGACCGAAACGTTGACGCCTGATTCTTTTTATGCGACAATAAAGTTGTAAGTAATTTTTAAAGAACTTGGCTGCGAATTGGTGAGTGCTCTCCTTATCCTTTCTATTTGTGGACCTTGTTGTACCCTGGATTGGAGCACAACCGTGCTGAACTCTACCTAATTTGTGTGCGGATAACCTGTTGCTATATATACCTCAGGAATGAATATAAATGTCTCCCACGTAGTGTGCAGCTATTCTCCAGGACTCAACCAGGGTCCAGCGTAGATTTGTATGCAAAGAAAGGAGAAGTGCACCATGAGCAAGATAAAATACAGTTCTTTTACTGACAATATATGCTCACATACATGTGGGTTAGGGTATAACAGCTTGCCAAGCTTGTAATGTGATGTTGGAACGGACAAGTTCACAGGACACGGTCAGAGGAGATACTCGGTCTCAGGCAGCCTCTCACGCTGAAATAACGCCGGTCTCCACGCTCCGTCTCGATCTCCGTCTCCAGTCAATCACAGAGGGTGACGTTGCTGCGTCCACCGTATAGGCCACTCCCAACGCGTTTCGACAGAGGTCTTCATCAGGGGGTGTCACACGTGGCCTATACGGTGGACATGCATTTGGAGTGCATTTGTTTTCTACACACATACACACATTCATATATTTTATAACTATATAAAGTGTATGAATGTTTATGGACAGAATGTAATGCTGGTTTTAATTTATTGCTATATGTTATGTTAATTCTATTTATACATTTATTGTGTTTATTAAGTTATTTTTCATATTTTTTTGAAAACTCAATGCCTATCTTTACCTTAGTGCACCATATTCCCCTTTGTATTGTCAACTCTGGAGCTGCCACTGATTAGAACAAAAACAAAAACAAAACACATGGGTCTCTCTAATACAGATGTGTAGAAACGCACATCTCTAATACAGATGTAGAAACGATCAGCTTTTCCACAATGCATACCCATTACCGCATTGCCAGCACAGCATGTGCGCCTGTGACTATTATGCACGCATGCGTACATGCACTATTAAATTTTATGGACCATAGGCGGAACTACCATTAGTGCTGCAGGTGCATTGCACTGGGCCCCTGAGGACTAAAAGGCCCACTGATGCCACCCACTGCTGTGGAGTATATTGTGGATCTTGGATTGGAGTGGATGAATGGGGCCCAAATTATATTTATACACTCACATGTTCAGCCACTGCTATGGTCAATCACCGGGTGCAACTATTCCCAGCATGCGGAGATTCGTATGCCCGCGCATACGCACTGCGGTAAAAACAACGATCTTGGCTACATCTGAACAAAGTATACATAACTTATTTTCTTCCTTAAAACTTCTAACCTTATTACATTATAGTATACAAATAAAACAGCTTGTCACCACATCCTTGTATTTCCCTTCAAACTACAGTATAAAGCAATTAAAGGTGTGAATTCAATTTTTTATTGCACAGTACTGTATAAGAAATCCTGTTATGAGTTATGTTGTCTGCAAACAATCAATAACTTATTTTCCTTTCTAATTGAATTACAGGTAGGTCAGTGCTCCCTGATCACATCTGGACACTCTCACTGATAACAGACCTTGTTGCTAGACAATTTTTTTAACTGAGGTGAAAGTGCTCTGCTGTTTCTCACCTGTTCCAGAATCCAAGCGATTTTCTCCTATATATGACTATAAGCCACTCCTACCACAATGCTTTGCACACTGCCAAACAAGCATACTTCCAATCTATTCTCATGCTAACAACCCTAAATGACTTTTTAACACATTTAAGTCAATTCTGTGCTATCCACCAGCAGCTACCATCTGTGCACAAGAACTTGCCTTCTAATTTAAGGACAACATTGATAACATCCGTGACGAGATGGTATGCTTTTCTGCAGCCACTAAACTACTCAATTCCATACCTGAACCCTCTGGCAGTTTCTCTTCATTTGAGCCCACAATTGAAAAGGAAGTATCCGCACTCTTCTCATCCTTCTACTCTATTGGCTCTTCTCTTGATCCTATACCTGCAAATGTCAATAAAACTCTCCTGTGCTTATCCCAATCTTAACTAAAATCTGTAACCTCTCTCTCTCTCTTTCTCTCTGTCACTCTAAAGATCTTTTCCTTCTCTGTTCAAACATGCAGTGATTACTCCCATTCTGAAAAAACACAATTCTGACCCTAACTGTCTCTCTAACTACCGGTCCCAGCTGTCAGCTCCCATACCTCTGAAAGCTTCTCAAGGGACTTGTCTACTCTCGCCTCACACACTTTCTTAACTCACACACCCTATTACACCCACTTCAGTCAGCTTTTCGTTCCAACACTCCACAGAGACAGCACAAGTGATCAGTCACAGTGAATGATCTGGTCCCTGCTAAATCTAAAGGCCGTTACTCACTACTTATTCTTCTAGATCTTTCTGCTGCTATTGACACTGTTGATCACACTCTTCTCATACAATAACTGCACTCCCTAGGTCTTAATGATACAGCCCTTTACTGGTTCTCATCTTACCTATCTGATCGCTCTTTCAGTGTTTACTTCTCTGACTCTACCTCCTCTTCACTACCTCTGTCAGTCCACAAGGCTCAGTTTTAGGACCTCTGCTTTTCTCAAATTATACTCATCTCTAGGCAAACTTAGCAGCTCCTTTGGATTTCATTATCACTTGTATGCGGAAAATACCCAAATCTACCTATCAACTCCAGAGTTGTAACCAATGGTTTTTGGGCTAAGTCTCTGAATGACTCTCTGCCATTTCATCTTGGATTTCTTCTTGCCGCCTTTCATGATAAATTTTGAAATTATAGAATTCCGTAAGAACAAACAAATAAAACAAATATATTGTTTATATAAATGTAAGATAAAAATTATTATTTTATGGCATCTTTTCATGTGAAAATCCCTTTATCAGTGATAACAGGACTTTTACTGGATCCTCTCATTCAAAGAAGGGGTTATCATGAAGAAATCTCTAAAAACATTTTTAATATATAAAGGATGGTGTAAGGAGTCTACTGAACAGAGGAGAAAAGGAGCAAAGACTCCTGTCTCCATGTTTTCTTCCTATTCCCTCTTCCCCCTTCTATTGCAGCTGCTAATGGGAGAAAGCAGAGATGGTTTCTTTCTTCCACTAGATGGATCCTAGTCCCTTTACACCACCTACCCCTTGCCGCTGACTTACTGCTGCTGTCAACTCTCCTGTACCACCCAACACTGCGGACTCCCAACGCTGGTGCAACTCACTGCCTTGACAACTCTCCAACTACCCCATGCCACACTCTGATTGCTGCTGTCATCTCTCCCACTCCATCCCAACAACACTGCCGACTCAATGCCTTCTCCTCTAGTTCCCTTCCCATTACAATGGAATCACTGCTGCTGCAGTATCACTTCTGTCTTGGCACTGCTTTCCAGGATCATAGAGAAGCCGTTAACTTGACGAAGTCACCAGACAGTTACTGTAAGTGTTACTGAATGGCTACCCAACACCACTATATATATATATATATATATATATATATATATATATATATATATATATATATATATATATATATATATATTGCAACAATATGTTGTGATATATGGTTGTAATTACCGGTACCAATTTCACTAACTTCATGAACAGTTGCCTATAAGCTTTGTTGGTATCTTTAAATTAGTGAAGGAATGTAAGAATGCTTTACACAATATGAACCAACAGAGCAGAACAGAGGTTCTTATGTCAGAAGATAACCATTCCAAGAGGCTCACACTGGAGACAAGTCCACAACTAGCACATTGTGATGATGGCAACAAACTCAGGCGAAGTGTTCTTTGAGCATAAAATCATAAAAGGAAATAAAAATCAATATCCTGCTTTATTTTTGTGCAGCATGGTTCATTGAAAGGTTTCTTACAATCACTCTACATTTATTATAAAAAAGAAAAACTTATGGCTTGACTTAACTCTCCATACACGCCAGGAGCTTTAGTTGCCATTGGACGGTAAGTGGACTGGCAATGGCACATCCCTCTAACAGTCTGATTGCCTCAGATTCTTGGATTTACTATTATGGGTCAGCTCACAAAAATCTTTGAATCCTGCATTACCATAAGTACATATAGCCAGACATACTGTACTTGCCCCATATCCTATTAACAGTGATTCTATATTTTTCAGACAGTGCTTGCTTTACTGATAATATTTAGTCATTACATTAAAACCTACTAAACGGAGATTATAATCATCTTCCCTAAATCACGGATGCACATCCACATACTGTACATACATTTGTGGACATCCCCATAAAATGCCGGGTGTCCACCCCAGTACGCCCCCTGCTTGTCAATCACTGTCATGATCTAAAATATTGCCAAAGGTGTTCGCAGTGGAGGTCTGTGAATGTGCATTAGCACCTTTGTGAATGTGCAGACCCCCACCATCAACAGAGGGGTCGAATTTGCTGCTTTATGAGCAGGTCTGAATTGACCCCTATATGACAACATTCTGATGAGTGAGTTATAGGAATCACCAGGATGGAACTTAAACTTTTAGAGTGGTGCTGAATCATCAGCAAGAACAGGGAATTGGAGAGTTTTTATGTTGTTTGGTTGTGATCCTATAGGCAGTGTTGGGGGGTGTTAGGCATTCATTATAGAGTTGAGATTCAGGGTTTGTCTCTATTTGTGTTTCTTTTCACTGATATTAGTACATACAATTGTCCAAGTGGGTTAATTTCAAATGGTCAGTCTGTCCTCTTTGTAGGGCGTGCAGCTTTAACTAAAGGGATTCCCAACCAGGGTTCCAACAGTGGGATTACTTGCAAAAAAGAGCGACTAAAATATAAAATGTATCTTTACGAATGCTGCTAAAGACATGTGTAGGGGTACTCTGGGACTTGCCATTTATACTGTCCTTGTGCTTGTTACAAAATTTTATACAACTGGCACATATGATCTAATGCCATGGTTGCCAACCTGTCACTCATGAGCTGCTGGTAGCTCTCCATAGCGATCCGGGTGGCTCGACCATGGAGTGCCCACCCTCGCATCAGTCTCCCTCCTCCACCCACTCATCCTTATCCTTCGCCCACTGTATCCCTCACACTACTCCGCCTCAAAGGAGATAGATATTAGAGGTCATGGTTTAAGTGACCATGTTGACTGTGCCGACATTTGGGACAAAAAAGTGAAAAATCTCATGTTGACATTTTGACTGTGGACCTTCCCAATGTCGACCTAATCACCCTGACGACCTAACCCCATGTTGACCTTTAGTCATGTCAATCTTCACACATGTTGACCTAGTGGTTTTGACATAATGTTTATGGACCTAGTTGTTGTCTATCCAATGATCCATACCTCCAGCATTACCCAGAAGTGCCAGGAGCACTTAGCACTGATGCCATATAACCCCTTGGCAATGAGCATTGACCCCTGGCAATGATCATTGACTCCTATCAAATAGCATTAACCCCTGACAATATGTATCTACCCATGTCTACAAACATTAAGCACTGGCAACAAGAGTTGACTATGGGTAATGAGCATTGATCCTGGGTAATGAGCATTTATCCTGGGGATTAAGCATTAACCCCTGGCAATGAGCATTGCACCCGGGACAACGTGCATCGACCCCTGGCAATGAGTAAATCATTTAAAATGAATTAGAAGCATTACTGTGGGACACAATGTGCGGCATATTGTGTTATTGGTAATGTATAACATATACAGTGGATGAGCAATTTTTGGGGCTCCCCTTAAGTTTTTTTAAATAACTAAGCTTCATAGTAACAAGCAATCTTTCAAGCAGCGTATATATCCTACAACGGTCCCAGCTATTTATATGGTTTATTTTTTAATTTTTTTTGTATTGTTTTTTTTAAAGGTTTCATATGAATTAAATGTTTATATATCAATCGATCAAATCAAGAATTTTAATTGGCAACTACTATTTTCTGTGTATTGGATAGCGCCACTATTTTGTGTGTTTACCCTTTGGGGTATGTTTACTAATGTTTCTAAAAATAAAAAGAGGTGATATTGCCCATAGCAACCAATCATATTCTGTATCATTTTCTAGGATGCAATAAAGAAATTATATTGCTATGGGCAACATCACCTATTGTCAGTTTTAGAAACTTTAGTAAATTGACACCTTTGAGGTTTAGCATCATTATCATTTATTACCTAATAAGGAAAAGTTTATGATTATTTTTTGGACGATCTTCTTGAATAATTGTTGTTTTAATTAAAACAATGCTAATTTTATAAATACAGCCACTTATTAAAGAGTTGTTTTTATATGCTCTAAAGATGCAACCAGTAGAACAATTGTGGGTACTCTTTACCTAGAACGGCGCCCGCGATTAGAATCGCGGGCGTCGGGGGTAAAAAATCGCGGTCATCGCGGGCATCGCGGGTACATAAAAATCGTGTACCCGCGATCACCGCGATTTTCCCATAGGGAACAATGTTAAAAAGCCTGATTGACCGCGATTTTACTTTAAAATGCCTCAATGCCCGCGATTTTCACATAGGAATCAATGTTAAATGGGCTACAGAGCCCAAATAGGCACAATTAACCCTTAAATGTCACCCCAATTTTTGTACGCCACCCCACGATCCACGCCAACCCGAAGCGTGGCGAGCGCAGCGAGCCCGCGAGGGGCGGCGGTACGCGTCCTCCGACCTTTTCATGCCCTACTATCCACGTCGGCGTGGAGTTGAGAATAGAATAGTGTGGCGAGCGCAGCGAGCCACCGAGCCCGAAGCGTGGCGAGCGCAGCGAGCCCCGCGAGGGGACGCGGATACCTTCACAGTTATACGCGTCCCCTCGCGGGCTTCACAGGTATCCGTGGCGAAAAGCGGACACCTGTGAAGCCCGCGAGGGGACGCGTTTACCTGTGAAGGTATCCGCGTCCCCACGCGGGGCTCGCTGCGCTCGCCACGCTTCGGGCTCGGTGGCTCGCTACGCTCGCCACACTATTCTATTCTCAACTCCACGCCGACGTGGATAGTAGGGCATGAAAAGGTCGGAGGACGCGTACCGCCGCCCCTCGCGGGCTCGCTGCGCTCGCCACGCTTCGGGTTGGCGTGGATCGTGGGGTGGCGTACAAAAATTGGGGGGACATTTAAGGGTTAATTCTGCCTATTTGGGCTCTGTAGCCCATTTAACATTGATTCCTATGTGAAAATCGCGGGCATTGAGGCATTGAATGCAAAATCGCGGTCAATCAGGCTTTTTAACATTGTTCCCTATGGGAAAATCGCGGTGATCGCGGGCATCGCGTCGCGGCCGTTTATGTACTGCCCGCGATGTCGCGATCACCGCGATGGGCGCCGTTCTAGGTAAAGAGTACCCAATTGTGGAGCTCCTATTATCATATATGGTATTATGCAGGATGTCTGAAATTATATGTAAACTCTCTAGATGAAAATGAAGACTTGGCAGTTCCTGCTATTTTGCATTATTCAAGGGTTTAATTTGCAGGTCTTATATGATAGCACCTTTATGGGTTAAAATAAGCTTATGTGTAAATGATCTCTGTGTTCTGGTCCCTCAGCTCCACTGCCTCCATTTAGCATTACATACCTCCATCATTCTACCATTATGCAAACGTTTTGATAGGAGATAGAAATCGTTAGGAACAGCGGACTCATTCAAGTCAGTCTGTGGTGATTAATACATTTCACCTCTTTTCAAATTGAAACTTCGTTTGGGAGGACAAAAAAATGAATGATGATCTATAATTAGAGAGTCCCATTGGGGAACAGAACATCTATTGTTACAAGATCTATACAGGGAATTCTTCACTGAGTAATCTATGTGAGGGCTTTGCAGAGCAATAAAGAATGGATAGCAGAATTTAACCCTGTGGTAAGTAAACCACTGGTCTTCTATTGTATTCTATGCCTGATTCAGCTTTGTTAGTAAAGCAAACAAATCACGCAAATGGGCAAAACCATGTTGCACTGCAGGTGGGGTATATTTAACGTGCAGAGAGTTAGATTTGGGTGGGGTGTGTTCAAGATTAAATCTAAATTGCCGTAAAAAACTGTCTAACATCTGTGGGCTACATGCAAAAGCAGCCAGTATTTATACTGAAGAGAAACAAAATAAATGCATTTGCTCCCCTTACATGGCAACATGGCATTTTCCAGACACAAAAAGTACTTGCTGTTTTGCTTTACTGAATCTGGCACTATATTCAATAGATATATCTAGTTTCTAGCAGCGTTTGAAAGGTCGACAGGGGTCAAGGTCAACATGGGACAAGGTTGACAGGTCATTCGGTCGACACAAGCATTAGGTCGATGTGGCCTGGGTTGACAGGCAAAAGGTTGACATGGGATTTTTCACAGTTTTTTTTACCTGAATGTCCACACAGTCAACATGGACACAGGATAAAGTGCACCATGTCCCCTCGCCATGCTTCGGGGACTATTTTATTTTTACACCATGCCCTAGGGATTGGTAGGGCATGAAATACTGTCTGTCGGCACATGTCAATTGAACAATCTCATATCAACCTTTTGACTGTCGACCTAGACCATGACGACCTAATGCTTGTGTTGACCTAATGACCTGTCGACCTTGTCCCATGTCGACCTAGACCCTGTCAACCTTTCAGTATGTCGACCTAGTGGTGTCGACCTAATGACTGTCGAACAACTTTAGGTCGACCATATGACCGTTTCCCCTTCGCTTTAATGGACAGATGAACCATGAAAAGAGAGTGCTCTGTGGGGTAACCTCCAATGCAGTACAGTACATACAGTATATCCATAAATGGGAAAGAGTGTAAAATGTCTTGAAACTAGGCAGTAAAGAACATGTTAATTTATGTTTAATTTGAGTCCAATTCCAAGATCGACGCAGAACACATCACTGACACATATTTGAACACAGCAGCCATATATAAAAATGCTAATTCTACAGGAAGTGTCTGTAGGAAAAAGACAGATGGTGAGATGTACAAAGCCTTGAAACATGGTAAAGTGGAGAGTGATAAAGAACCAACCAACTGTTATTTTTTAAGCACAGCATGTAGCATGGCAGTTAGTAGCTGACTGGCTGATGCATTATCACTCTTTATTTGATCATTTTTCAAGCTTAGTACATCTGGACCTAAGTGCTTTATCTAAAAACATAGAATTCGATCACCATTGTGACCATCAGCGCGATGTTGGCAGCATCGGTCATCTGAGTAAGCCAAAGCGGTACTTCTGTAGTTTCACGGCGCCAGCCCACGCTGCGGGCTCGGTGGCTCGCTACGCTCGCCACGCTATTTAAAATCAACTCCATGCCAACATGGATAGTGGGGGTATCAACTATCCATGTTGGCATGGAGTTAAGTTACTTTTTTTGACATATTTCGTGGCTAGCGTAGAACCCGGAAGTAGCACGGCGCCATGCTGGCGCCGTGAAACTACAGAAGTACCGCCATAGGCGTGTGCAGCACATTTTATTAGGGGGTGCACCACCTATTGTGCCATGTCTAACAACACCCATTGGGTGTGTCTAACACCACCAATCAGGCGTGTCTACCATCATCTATTGGCACTCACTACAATATAATAGTCTCTCAGCCACAACATAATCTCCTGCCTATTTCAGTCAGTTTTTAATCTTCTTATTAGTCTCTGTAACAGTTCATGCAAATAAAGTCAAAACATATATGGATGACACAGGTATGTAGTGATACGACAATGGTCTAGTACAATGAACAATGCAAAACACACATAATTGAATGATGGGCTCTTCTTTTAATAGAATACAGTTCTAAAAAGCAAAAGTCTTTGGTAAAAGGTATTGCTGGTTACTAGCGGCAGGGAGGTGTTTATAAGGGCGGGCACAGCATTAGGGGGTGCCTGTGCACCCCTAACTCTCTATGTGCGCACGCCTATGAGTACCGCCAAAGCTTATTCAGAAAGGCCACCAGAACTACTCTGCTAGGGCCAGAAAAGCTGCATTAGAAGACTCACCCACCTTTTTGGGAATACTGGACAGCACCGCCCACTCCATACACTTAAATGCTTGGAAGGCTATGGGGCAGATGTATTAAGCCTGGCGAAGAGATAAAGTGGAGATAAAGTGGAGAAAAAGTGGAAGGAGATAACGCACCAGCCAATCAGCAGTGTTAGAAATATGACAGTTGGAAGCTGATTGGCTGGTGCGTTATCTCCTTCCACTTTTTCTCCACTTTATCTCCAGTTTATCTCTTCGCCAGGCTTAATACATCTGCCCCAATGTGATCAATAAGTGTCATCACACAGGTCCCATTCTACACATGTGCAGAATGGGTCATACGCATGTACAGTCCACCAAACACTGGATATATATATATATATATATATGGGAGGAATAGAGATATAGAGAGCGCTTTCAACCACCGAATATAAATTCTAACAATAGTTAGTCAAAATACAAAACAGTACAAATCTTTATAAAACCAGTGTGCTTTTTATTGAATAATTTTTTCAGAGTCACATCTGGGAATGGTATCCTTTTCGGAAAAGCAAGTAACCCGACGCGTTTCGTCTTTAAAAAGACTTCATCAGGGGTTTAGTACTGCAGATTGTAAAAATGATAATGGTGGTACATTACATACTGATAATTCATATACAAAAATAAACACATTTAATACATACACATTCTATAGAATTAATATTTGTTTAAATATTAATTTTATAGAATGTGTATGTATTAAATGTGTTTATTTTTGTATATGAATTATCAGTATGTAATGTACCACCATTATCATTTTTACAATCTGCAGTACTAAACCCCTGATGAAGTCTTTTTAAAGACGAAACGCGTCGGGTTACTTGCTTTTCCGAAAAGGATACCATTCCCAGATGTGACTCTGAAAAAAGTATTCAATAAAAAGCACACTGGTTTTATAAAGATTTGTACTGTTTTGTATTTTGACTAACTATTGTTAGAATTTATATTCGGTGGTTGAAAGCGCTCTCTATATCTCTATTCCTCCCATTTCCAAACACCACCTCCCACTAACAGGGGGGGGTCATAGAGTAGCGGCTTGTAACATTCTAAGGGCGCACGTGGGGTCATCCTTTTGATATATATATATATATATAGGAGAAGAAATTTCCGCGACACTCCAAGGACTGATGAAATCAATATTTTATCAAAGTGCAAATGAGCAATAGGTACAGGTACAAGCACAGGTAGTCAACGTTTCAACACTCTATGGTGTTTTTATCAAGACAGTGTAGAACCTGTATAAACCTTGCACGGCGGCAAGAACATAACCTTGCACGGCGGCAAGAACATAAACAAGAAAGCTCACACAAGTGAGACTTAAATACATTACCTGCCTATGATCTCTCCTGTGGCCGTGTGTGATGCGCGCTGCTCCACGAGTGAGAGACGCACACCACTGACGTCAATCCTTTGCCGTTGCCAGGAAACCCAGATCATCTAGGAAACCTAACAGACGCAGGCTGGTGTCCACGGCCACTGGGATCATACCAATGGCCAGGATACACATGGAATGGCTGTCCCAATATTGGACCATATTGAATATATAATCCAAAATACTTTATGCCAACACGAAAATTGTAAATTATAAATCACATATAGGGAACAACACATAGGTGAATATAGGTGTATATCTGAGGGGCAGAAACGTCACATGAACACCTGCCAATTAAAACGTTCATTAAGACCCATAGGTCTGATAGTTTGAAGCTTGTAAATCCATTTGGATTCAAGTTTAAGCAGCAAGTTGTCTCGGTCTCCTCCTCGTCTGAGCGGGGGAACATGATCGATAATGATGAAGCGAATATCAGATATGCTATGTCCAGCATCCGCCCAGTGTCTGGCCACCGGTTGATCAGATTTTTTGTTAATGATCGCTGCATTAATGGCTGAACGATGAAGAGCCATCCGTCGTTCAGCCATTAATGCAGCGATCATTAACAAAAAATCTGATCAACCGGTGGCCAGACACTGGGCGGATGCTGGACATAGCATATCTGATATTCGCTTCATCATTATCGATCATGTTCCCCCGCTCAGACGAGGAGGAGACCGAGACAACTTGCTGCTTAAACTTGAATCCAAATGGATTTACAAGCTTCAAACTATCAGACCTATGGGTCTTAATGAACGTTTTAATTGGCAGGTGTTCATGTGACGTTTTTGCCCCTCAGATATACACCTATATTCACCTATGTGTTGTTCCCTATATGTGATTTATAATTTACAATTTTCGTGTTGGCATAAAGTATTTTGGATTATATATTCAATATGGTCCAATATTGGGACAGCCATTCCATGTGTATCCTGGCCATTGGTATGATCCCAGTGGCCGTGGACGCCAGCCTGCGTCTGTTAGGTTTCCTAGGTGATCTGGGTTTCCTGGCAACGGCAAAGGATTGACGTCAGTGGTGTGCGTCTCTCACTCGTGGAGCAGCGCGCATCACACACGGCCACAGGAGAGATCATAGGCAGGTAATGTATTTAAGTCTCACTTGTGTGAGCTTTCTTGTTTATGTTCTTGCCGCCGTGCAAGGTTATGTTCTTGCCGCCGTGCAAGGTTTATACAGGTTCTACACTGTCTTGATAAAAACACCGTAGAGTGTTGAAACGTTGACTACCTGTGCTTGTACCTGTACCTATTGCTCATTTGCACTTTGATAAAATATTGATTTCATCAGTCCTTGGAGTGTCGCGGAAATTTCTTCTCCTACCTACACCCTACCGAAGGCACCCTAGGCATCTGTACCCCAGGATTGGAGTGCCGGTTCTCCACTGCCCACTATATATATATATATATATATATATATATATATATATATATATATATATATATATATATATGCAAACCATTAGATTTGCATTCATTTCTGTGAAGTATGTACACGTGATTGGTCACTCCTTGCTTGCATGCAAGGTCATGTGATTGCCTGTACTGCACAGTCACACATCCTTACATGCGATGCAGTGAATATTAAGCAGGGTCTGTCACTCATGGCCATGTCTCTCACGATTTGGCCATGACCACTGAAATGGCATTTTCTACTTCTTGAGTGAACTGAGAAGTCTGGGCAACTTAAAATGCCATAATTTGTGATTTTGTATAGCGGGAGCAGAGGCCACAATGACACAATCAAGTTACCATGCTTTTCATACCACCCACCTGGCTGCTCTGTGCTCTGCTACCGACCTTTATAATACTTGTATGGGAAAGCTTTGGGGCTGAGTTGGAAGCAACCCAAAATTAACTAAAATGGAGAACAGAGGTGGATTTTCCACAAGGCAACCTAGGCGCCTGCCTCGGGTCCAGCAGGTCCCAAGGGGCCCCATAAAGATATCCTATCCTGGCTATCTAAAAACATTCCCAAAGGAGCAATGCTTGACTACTGTGTGATGATGAAATCCCTTTGATGTTCTTTGATAGTCACAAAAATCTTCATCCACTGTATGCAACAGTCAGTTTACTTTACATGTGATACAAGTATTAATCCTACTTCCAAAAGACCTAGGGCCAGATGCACAAAGCTTCAAAAAGTGATGAAGTGGAGAGTGATAAACAGCCAGCAAATCAACTTTTAACTGCCATGCTACAGGCTGGGTTTGAAAGATGATAGATAGAAGCGGATTGGCTGCTTGTTTATCACTCTCCACTTTATTACTTACTGTATGAAGCTTAGTGCATCTGGCCCCTAGAGGCTGATTCAGATTTGCGCACAAAGCTGATGTTCACACAGCTGATTGCCACCTGCAATCAGCAGCAAATATATAGTGTTTTAGGAGGGCCCCAAACCGGTGTCTTGCCTAGGACCCCATGAGGTCTAAATCTACCTCTGATGTACATTTTACACTTCATTCTGCTATCTGTAACTTTATGAATATTACACAAACAGACATGTTCCCTATATTTTGTACATATACAGGACCCGACGCCAAGATCTCCGTCAAGCCTCTCCATCCTGCCTCTTAGTATGAGCTGCTGTGGCCAACTTGCATGACGTAGTACTATATCACAATATATACTTCAGATACCTCTTGCGGCATTACCAAATGTGTTGATCGCTTCTGCTTCCAAGTAAGCAACAGCAATGCTCCCTCCAAGCATGTCTGATTCAAGTGCAGCATGGTCTAGTAATTGTTATAGCATTGTATCAATGGTCCATCTAACATTCAATATGACTGTTTACAGTATGTATACTGGTTTCACATTAATCATAGGCTGCAGGGACACGCTATTATAGTCTACAGATGAACACAGCTCAGATAAAAGGTATCACAAGCACAAACAATGCCTCCTCCCGTCTAGTGGTCAAGTTCTGGATGAGTGATGGAGACAGGTGTTCAACAAACCTATTATTTTTTAGAAGTAAAAGTGATACATATTTTTGTATCTTATTTTGGAACCTATACAGAAAATTCTAAATAAATGAATACATACACCTTACAGAGTGTAGTGTATGTTTTCAGCCTTTTTTTCTGTTGACAAAATGATTTTTAAAGATGATTAGATAAAGGTCAAAATCCCATTTGTAGCATGTAGGCCACTGTTATCTTATTAGACAGCGCTAGAAAGAATATGGCTTCAGTATGGGTGTAATTCGTCAACTGTGACAGTGACTTTCCAGCTTTTGTTGTAATATACTATGAATGATTCAATAACTGCACGGTGAGGAATTCATGAAATAGACAGGTAATAACAATTTATTAATCCACAAGTACAGTTGAACATTGCAATCTTTTATTGCATCTTTAATATAATTCATATTAATATATAATAAGCATTTTTGTTCACATAGTACTTTCACAGTATGTGTATAGAACGTGTGTAAATCCTCTGTTAGAATAAGCTGTTTTATATTTATGCCTAGCAGATGAATTCCATGTATTTAAATTAGGACATATCCACCCCTTCATCACTCTTTGACTTAGAACCTCCTTTGGATCATTGGGTCCTGACAGCTGTTTATTTGCATGTTGCATACTCTCATTGACAGATAGCGGTTAATAGCTTTCCATATTCCCATCCGTATCATGAGGTGATACAGCGGCTAACCTCCCACCGCATAATAGTCTCCGGATGGTATATTGTGAGGGGTTGTTAGATGACCTTTCAAATCCGCGCCAAATCATGATTTATACAGAGGCTACTGAGCAGACTCAAAGGACAAGGCACTATTCATTATAGATGCATTGGGAGAAGAACAACAAAGCTCACGCCCCATTAAATACAAAAAGAAATGTATGACTCTAAAGACAGGGTTAAATTATTTCTGTTTCCTCCTTGAATGCATTAAAATATGAACCACTGGCATTATTATTTTATTTTTCAACCACACTATTTGACCTGAAAAATATTTTGTTATGATCAAATAGAAATTTCTCAGGAGTGTTCATAAATGGCATATTTCTCACAGGAACATTCTTATCAGTAAAATGGCATTAGTGCTGCACAGTGCTTACATTAATAAGAACTCTCTCCCTCTTGCTTCTATTACTGTCTTGTTTATCTGTTACATACATAAGAAGAGATATGTACAGTACTAGGTATTAGGCCATTTGTGCATGTGGTGCCTTGCTCTAAACAAATAGAAGGGAGTCTAGGGCCTTTATTAAAACCACTGTACTGGTTTCTAAACTGATGTGTAAATTTTCCAAAGATTGTTGGGGAATACTGACTTATTTTATAATAGATTAGTTATAAGCTTCTCAGTACATCACCTCATAGAGGAGAGAAATAGCCCAGTGGTTCCCAAACTGTGTGCCGTGGCACCCTGGGGTGTCTTAGGACACTTGCAGGGGTACCTTGGATTAATGATCTAGGTCCAATAAAAAATATAAACATTATTGTCAATGTAATAGACAAAACCAGCATTTGTGGCTGCCAATCATAAAATATGTGGACAAACATATTCAGTCCCTCAGCACATCTGCAAACCTAAGGATGACATATAAACACAATTTACTTTTTTCTAACTTTCTCTTCGCCTAGGAGTATAATGGAGCAATTATAATTTGCATATACCTGGCGCAAAATATGTCAAACGATGATTTTATGAAAGACACATTGTTTATTTACATGCCTGTAATTATAACAAATGATAAAATATATTATATGTATATTTTATCGTTTATGTTATAATTGCCTTCACAGATACCAAAAACCCTACCCCTGGCCCTGGCTCTGGCTCTGTCTAATGGGGCGAGGTAAGGGGGATTCGGCTCATAGGTAAATGAGTTCCACCACCTCTCTAGGACCACTTTAAGCCCTGTGAAGCTATATTTGGACTTGTAGCAAAAATAAATCGTTTGATGGTTGTCGACCATCGTATCATATCGGCCCCGCATGCAAGGCTGCGAATGGATGTTTATGCCAAATATCCCTTTGCATGCCTACAGAGAAAATTGGCGTGCAAGCAGCTTTGCAAGTCAAACAAAATGACCTCCTTAATGTAACCATGAGAATATAGAAAATAAGCTTAAAATCAAATTTCCTGGGAATCTTGTTCATATCTCTGTGGACTACAGTGGTCACAGCAGGGCCGGCGCCACCACTAGGCAAATCAAGGCATTTGCCTAGGGCGCCGGCCACTGGAGGGCAGCATTTCGCCCCCCCCCCCCCCCCGTGCCGCGGGGGTACCTGTCCTGCGGCTGTGTATATAAAGCTTGGGGCGGCGGCAGCGGGGGGTCCGTGTGAACAAGCCCTGGTGAAACGTACGTCAAATCCATCCTTGCCGATCACGTGGGCGCTCACGTGACCGGCTGTCCCGTCTCCGTTCAGCAAAAAAGAATACCTGCGGCAACGAGGAGACGCCGTATCCACGTTCAGACCCGGTAATCGGACCCCCCATGGTGCCGACGGTAGACTCTTAATAGAGTCTCCTGTCTACCCAGTGGGTAGCGGTCCGTCTCTCTCTATATTTGTATAAGTATCTATAAACCTGTCCTTGGTTTTCATATGCATGCTGTCTCTGCCACAGTTAAAGACCCACATATATTGCTGAGATTTACACTTCCCCTCAGTTATAAATAGCATGCCCACTGGTCTTTTTAGGTACACTTAGCCCGCCAATTATTATTGTGATATGGGTCACAATTAAGGCATAAACAAATTATATATACTGCTGAAAACAACTTTTTCTCCAGTTACTAATAGTGTGCATACTGGTGTTTGTGTGTGCACACAGATTGTATCTATCACTGTGAGATTGGAGGTGCCGTTAATTTGGGACTATATCCAGCTTGTATTTGCGCAGGCAATATAGTAAGACTAATGGCTAAGTACGCTTGATGATCTGCATGTGGGAATGAATATATTGTGCTGTTGAAAGGGGCTCCCTCTCTCTTTCTCTCCGTATATTGGTAACCCATTGTGGGTATTTAGTGTGGGGAAGTGGCTGCAACCCACACATAGGGGACACATAGTTGCAACTTAGAGGGATCAATTGATGCATGGTCACATATGTTACAAAATTCTCCTGTCTCGAACAGCCAAACTTTGTTGCTATTCAGATTGTGAGGTGATGCTTTATTCTGAAGACAGGAATTTCAACCAGTAAGGACAGTATAGAGATATATGTCGACAGCTTGTGTCCACTTTGTATATATGTAAAATATGTGTATATACTTTATTTGTTTTGGTATGTGAAATTTCTGTTGACCTATGATTAAAACCTTACCATCACTCCTGTGAGTGAAACACCGGTAAAACCCATGGTGTATATGATAGGGTGATATGATGGTCATTATAATTAATTATTATCACACCGATTCTTTCATGAAAAGTGGACACACACCGTTGAAATACCGGTGTTTGATTTAATTATCTTTATAGAAATCACTGGGATTTGAATATCCAACTCTTTACACAGCAATACTAGTAATTAAATATCATTAATATTTATTAACAATAATTTTTGATGATAAATAAAATAAAATGTGCACAGCAGGAAAAATGTACAAAAAAATCATAATTTAAATTAACAGAACAACTGTAGTTAGGGGATCTAGAGTGCACCCCACCCAAGTTTCTAGCATGTACTGAATACTCAGACCCTTAGGGAGTCCAATAGGGGACCAGGTCAGCCAGGTAGGCAAAGTATTGCCCCCCTCAAACTGGCAGGGCACACATTCATATCCGTGCCAAGCATGCCCCACATTTGGCCACACTTTTACTTGAGCTCTGGGGACCTTCTGATGTCTTAGATCAGTGATGGCTAACCTTGACACTCCAGCTGTTGTTGAACTACACATTCCAGCATGCCCTGCTACAGTTTTACTATTTGGCCATGCTGAAACTAATGCAGGGCATGCTGGGATGTATAGTTCAACAGCAGCTGGAGTGTCAAGGTTAGCCATCACTGTCCTAGATGCTTTAAAAATGGGAAGCAAGACCTTGAGACTGCCATGTGCAGTATGGGCCCTGCGCTTTGTGCGCAGTTAGGCTATAGACATCAGGAAATTGACAGTCTGCAGCTAATTGGGGCAGGGAAGACGATTGGCTCCATTTCATAAAATAGAGGCTTGTTGTCTCCATTTTTCTGGAATTGCCATCTTCTGCTGGAGATTTCCTGTACTCAGCGACGGAGCTGCGTTACTAAGATGGCCAAAGGTGTTGCATAATGATGACACATACATGATAGAGGTGTCTATTTATATTAGATATAACATGTGTTCCAAGAAAACAGCAGCTACTGTAACTCCATCCACACCTGGGCCATGTACATGAATTAGGAGAACAGTACAATACTGTTATAGCTAATCTTGTGTACCAGTAGTGAGTATGAACACTGTGCTCTCCAATGTAGATAGACATTTTCATGTGTGGTGACATGCTTTGAGTGCATTGCACCAATATTATCATGCCGCAATACAAATACATGCAGATGCCGATAAAATATCACTGATACATACTGATACGTTTAATTCAATCAATCTTATTTCCACAAGTAGCATCAAGCTTTGTGTAAATGATGCAAGGAATACATGATGTTACTGCCATGGCATTTATGCTAAGGTTGGTAAATATTCAGAGCAATGTTTTTCCAACAATTTGAATCTTAAGCTGCCCATACACTAATATACAATATACATGCAATTTGGTAACTTTTTATGCAATTGTGGCGATCAATCACATAAAACAAGTCCAAATGACAGTCCTGAGAGTCAAACCGGCTGCAGGAGATATCTGTCGGATCACAACCAAACCAGGCAGACTTGGCTGCAATTGCAAAGTGCAACAGAATATGCTGCCCTATATTTAAAACTCTAAATAAATAAATAAGCGCATGCAATATATTGAATGCAAAAGGACAGCGTACAATATATTGCATGTGGTCCTGCCGTCTTAGAGGTTCATGTGCGGTAAAAGGGGGGATCACAGGTGACTTCTATGATTGGAGAAGTCACCCTAGTGTGTGAGATGTATAGAATATTGAAGAGAGATAAACTGACAAAAAAGTGGGAATGGGAGTACAGAAAAAGAAACAGGGGAAAGGAGGGATAAGAATCATTCACATCATAGTGAGACAGTACATTTCAAAACTAACATAATTCTAGATAATCAAATTTTTACACAACGTAAACAAATATACAGCAACAATAAGAAGTATTAAATATATGGAGAGCAAATCTTCAAAACAAACATAATATATTACGGAGATGACTCGTTTAAACTAAATTGTAATGTGTCAGAAAGGAAGGGTTGAGCAATATAATGGGTTTCCTCTCCCTCTATAACAAAGTTGTGCCATGGCATCCGTCTAACAATAAAAGAATGAGCCGAGGACGCAAATGGTATATACTCTGTTTCCATTGAGAAATGGAAATGGGCCTTATAAATAATTTTCCAAAGAGGGGGCAGAGACGTTTGCTTCCAACAATTGCCCAGAGTAGCACTAACTGCAATACATACAGTATATGGCCTAATACATAACACAAATGGGAACCGATTGAATTGGGAGTGAGGCATAGCCTGTGTAGTAATTTAACATGCATCTCAGAGTGATTCAGACACCTGGAAATGCTATATGAAGATCTATATATTTTGGCCCATTGTGCATGCAGCAATGACCCAGATCTGCTTTGCAACATTTCTGGGCATTGGATTTTGAGGTAGGTACCAGATCTATTAGGTTTTTATACCAAAAGGATATTTCCCCTTTATTTCCTCTTCCAAATGATCGGGCAGTGATTGATGAGAGGCATTCCACTATTGTTGCATTTGTTAATACCGAGACTGTTCAGAGTCGGGCAGAGAGTAGCGGTTTTGAAGATGGAGGAATCACAGGGCCATCTAACAGATCAGCTAGGGATCTAAATCTGGAAAAAGGATGGATAGACTGCGCTTATTGATGACAGAGTGAGGATATTTAAAACAGAGTATATTTTAATACTACCATAACATATGTAAAATACAATGTACATTCACAGTAAAATCAAGGGGGATAGGGAAGGGAAAAAAGTGAATAAGCTGCATCCACTGTGGGTAAATATCACCTTTTAGTATGTCCACAGTTCAATGAGAACCCAAATGCTGGTTTGATCCTTATAGTGCTCGGACTCAGCGGTGCTCTGTAAAACTTTATCCAGATGTAGTGTGGGGGTAGCGAGCCTCCCAATAGGAAAGTTAGGTCGAGACGTCCGCTGGGTGACACTGGGTGGGTGTTAGATAGGCGGCTTGCCTTCAGAAGGAGAGTGCCTCACTCCAGGTCAAATTAGCCGATGATGTTTCGCAGCTTGAGGATCTCCAGTAATAGTGGGTAGTGGATGATGGTGGTGAGGAGCAGCGTATTCAAGGGGCCAAATTGCAGCCTGGGCCAACGCGTTTTGCTGCAAACAGCAGCTTTTTCAAAAAGCTGCTGTTTGCAGCGAAACGCGTTGGCCCAGGCTGCAATTTGGCCCCTTGAATACGCTGCTCCTCACCACCATCATCCACTACCCACTATTACTGGAGATCCTCAAGCTGCGAAACATCATCGGCTAATTTGACCTGGAGTGAGGCACTCTCCTTCTGAAGGCAAGCCGCCTATCTAACACCCACCCAGTGTCACCCAGCGGATGTCTCGACCTAACTTTCCTATTGGGAGGCTCGCTACCCCCACACTACATCTGGATAAAGTTTTACAGAGCACCGCTGAGTCCGAGCACTATAAGGATCAAACCAGCATTTGGGTTCTCATTGAACTGTGGACATACTAAAAGGTGATATTTACCCACAGTGGATGCAGCTTATTCACTTTTTTCCCTTCCCTATCCCCCTTGATTTTACTGTGAATGTACATTGTATTTTACATATGTTATGGTAGTATTAAAATATACTCTGTTTTAAATATCCTCACTCTGTCATCAATAAGCGCAGTCTATCCATCCTTTTTCCATTTTCTATAGGGACTGACAATCCCTTTTCTGACAGCTGCTGGTAGAGACCACTCATACAGGCGCCCCTCCAGTTACTTCGTTAACTGAACCCCCCCTTTTTTTAGGGATCTAAATCTGCAGGTATAACACTTGGTAAGACTACAATTAGGGACACGATTGGTTAGTGCTCATTTGGAAAGTAATGGGAGAGTACTGAAAACATTGAACATCTGGTAAAGTAATTGATCCCAAAACTGTAGAGTAGCACGAGTAAACTAGATTTTTTTGCGCAAGCCCATAAAATGACAATTAGACATTTATTGGTTTGTAGAATTGGGGTTCTTCTGATATTTGCTTTATAGCAAGCTTGGCCCCGTCCCAATGTTTTGGAGACAAGACTGTGCATGCGCATGATCTATAAACGCATGTGCAACTCCCCTTTGTGAATGGCTTTGACCTGCATAGTTGCCTAGCTATTCACAAACATCATTGTAGGCCGGGGTGGACAGCAGCGCTAATGGGGCTCACCCATGGGATTGCCCAGCATTTTATGGACATCACTGTGAAATCACTGGGTGTTCCCATGGGCACCCAGGCGAGCCAATGATTGCCAGGGGTGGACAGCTGATGTCACAGGACGCCAGCTGCCCACCCCATCTTTGGCCAGACACGCGCAACTAAAAGTCAGTTTTCGTTGACTTCTATTTGCAAAAGCAGGAGAAATCATTTGATGGCCGCAGACCATCAAATGATTTCTCCTGCAGTGGAGGCATGCAAGGGGTGTTCTTCGTTACACAGCCCCTCGCATGTTACTGAGAGGAATTGATGGCGGCTGGGTGGCAGACGTTTGGGGCGAACTGCATCTCCGGTGCTCGATAAGCTGTGATGTTCGCTGCTTATGGAGACAACCTTAATCTGCCCCTTTATCTCTGTCGTCCGCTTTATCTCTCTCCAAAATTTGACAAATCCTCCCCAAAGTGTTTGGTCTAAAAGCAGTTGTTTCCTTCTACTCCACTAATTTGTTATTTACTCTTTTAGCCATAAACTATTATTGTGTTACTAAAAAAAATATTTATTGCTTGCAGGCCAGGTCACATGGGAAAAATATATTGTCAGAACAGAGAATTTGCATAGAAGAATGTTCCACTTGTATAACAGTACAGACCATTCTTCTTATTCTCAGTCTTGGCTTTTATTCCTGAAATAAATCATGTTTGAATTTATGGCTCATTATACTTATACAACTTATAATGAACATTTTTTACTTATGTATTTGTTGTACGTATATTAATTGTAATAAAAAGCTGGCTCTTAAATCATCGGCAGCAGGGAGTTGTATTCATTGTTATCAGAATTCTCAATCCCCGTAATTGATCCATGCTTCATTATTCTCAATCACATTAATCGACCCAGGATTAATTATACTTGCCAGCAGAAGTTATAAATTATTGAAATTTTTAAATTGAAATAAGTATGTACTTTATTTCTGTGCCCCGAAGGTATAATGAACCATTTTTCGTTAATATGCTTACTATATAAAGAGAAGAAAGATATGGCATGTCTTAATACAATGGTTCTTACATAATTTACTGAGAATTCATACATAAAATATAAAATATGCATACAGTGTATGTAATATAAAAGAATTTTAGAAACACACATTGATAGGAATGGATTTTTTTAAAGAAAGGTATTACTGTTCTTTCACAGAACCTTGTAATAAAGTCTGTTTTATGTTGCATCTGCAAAAGTGTGTCTTGGTGCAAGGTGTCCTTCCTACCTCAATGTCACTTCTGTCCTACTTCCTCTGTGACCACGTGCAGTGGGACTGCAGATTAATGGGAAGGTCTTATAGGGGTGAGGCTTCTCTTATTTCTAGGTCACACACGACTTGAATCTAAATTACAATCTCATGTAATTCGTCCCATTCCCCATAGCATCATAGTGAAAGTGACCAGTGCTATCATTAATAGGGTTTTGGCTCTAATAATAATAATCACAAGAAATCATCACATGCAATGCCCAAAGCTACTTTGTGGAGCAAGGGTAAAAACAAGGGCAAACTGTTAATGCACAAGCTAATATACGAATACAGCCATTAAAAGTGTTAATTTTAGGATTGCATAGCACTAATGCAAAGGTTTCTGAATGCGATGGAATATTTTTATCATAGAATGGTGAGATGCGTTATCCTCTTTATTCAACTATTATGTAGATGTAGCCTTGGAGTGTGATAAAATGGACAGAGATAAGTACCAGCCAATCAGCTCCTAACTGTCATGTTATGGTCTGGGTTTGAAAAAGGACAGCTAGGAGCTGAGTGGCTAGTACATATATCTCTCTACATGATCACTCTCCAGGGTTTTTGAGACCCAAGTGCATTATTTAACATTTTTTGCACATGCTGTAGAAGTGTGTGCTGCTGTTGCTACCTGGGGTGGAAGGGTGGGTCGGACTAGGGCTCCTGCGGGGCCGCTCCAGCAAGCCTGGGGCCATGTAATTAGTACCCGCTCCCCCTCCCCTCTTGGCCCCCTCCCCTCTTGGTTACAAGATCTTATTTTTGTTGAAAAGAGAAGGATAAGGCCCGCATATATTACATATAGCCTCACATGCGATACCTCAGCAACTGCCCACTGGGGAGCCTTTACCATACGGTCCTTTATAACACAATGTTTATTATGCGCACCCAGAAAGTGCTGCTGGACCCTGACAGATTTTACAAATCTTACAAGCAGCACTTGCGATCTCCGGATCTGATCCGATGCGCACGGGACTGCGCATCGGATTTGTTGGGCACAAATGATTTGTGCACTTTTCACCTGATTTCTCAAACCTATGCATTGGAATCGGGTGAAATGGGCTTAAATGGTATAAGTGTAGCGCAATCTATACATTTTGGATATTATTCATGATTCTGTTCTAATCATGTACAGTATGATTCCATATAAATGGCGATGAGAAACCTCAATGATAATGCATGTAGACATTAGAATCATTGGGCGAGATATAATAGGATGAGAGATTCAGAAAGTGAGAGAATTGGTATGAAATCTCCAGTTTTTTTAAAGTTTGATTTTGAAGTGTAAATGATTGCCGCTTTAAAAAAAAACCTGGTGAGTTCTTCCCAAATCTCTCACTTTCTGAATCTCTCATCCTATTAAATCTCACCCATGGTGTCTTATAACCAAAGGCACGGATGAGCCCACTTGACTATAAATGACAGGTACTTTTGTCATGGGAGTAAGATGCAATCAGGGAGTTTACTACTAATTCAGGGTCTCCAATATTCTGAGTATTTTAAAATAAATGAAGTATCCCTTTAATGTATTAATAGAACTGCAATATTGAGATATGTATATTTTTGTTGTTTATTTAAGGAGAACGATCCAAGTAATGACCGAGCATGTACATAGAGAAAGCCAGATCTAAACCCTGAAGTAAAGTGATAGGGATAGCTCTTATCAGAGGGATACCTTTAGTCAACAGTCACTTTATCGACAGTGAATATTCTATGGGGAATGCCAGTGGTATAATACTGACTTGACTGTAGTGTTATTTAAAGCATGGCAAGAATGCCAACATGGTTAAAAAGTTTTAAGCAACATTACAACAAACAGTCAGAATGCTTTCAGCATTCTCCTGTTGGCATATTTCCTGTTGACGTGTAACTGTTGACAGTATAACTATATCCCCTATGAGAACCCATGTTTCTGTAGCACATTTTTATACATATCCCCAATATATAGTTTCTTATTGCTACTCTATAATGCAGTCAGCAAGAATGACGTAGATCTCAGCAGCACAAATCACTACACTGACAGCAACTGTCTGCCCATAGTCATTGCCCTTGGGGAGAGAGGGGTGACTCTGGAAAAAGGAGGACACCTGTGGTGTTTCCTTGACAACCAGTGCTACAGCTGAAACCAAAATGACATTAGCTTGTAAAGTGTCCTGGCGCCAAGTGCCAGCTGCTACAGCATTGCAGCCTAATATATTTTCTAATAATGACAAACTTGATTTTTCATTACAGTGAAATTACAATATAAATATTGTTAATAGTATTATTTGTATGCTTATTATGCTAATTTTTTAAATATATATATATATAAAAAAACACATGTTCATTTTAGCTATGATGTGCAAGTAGTTGCCAGGTTCCCATGAAAACCAGTTGTTAGTGTAGGACTTGCAGTGAAATGGGGTCCCTTGGCAATGGGCTGCAAGCTTAAATGCATTGATCAATTCAAACTAAAACCCCATTATTTATTGAATTGATTAATTTAATGCTAAGGTGAGTTAGTTTGTTGTAGTGAGTGCTGGGCCCCCTGTGTTTGTATTTACTAGAGTGTGTGGTCATAGGCCACTGCACCCCATCCTGGGAAGTGGGTGCTGTTTGCACCCCATTCTTAGGAATGGCGAGTGTGTTCGTACTTCTGTATCATATATATATATATATATATATATATATATATATATATATATATATAAACGATTTTCGTGAGGACCGGCACTTAGAACCATCCAGAAAAAAGGTTGTGGGGTGCCTTCCACATAGATTAATATATGAACGATTTTCAAATAAATGAAAACAGGAGTGCCGCCTTCTTTTCATTATTTTGATTATCATCTTATTGCTTTTTTGCTTATATGCCTTTGTCTGTTAAAACTTTGTATTTTAGCATTTAAAGATTGTTCAGCCTGGCACTCCTCTGATGGTACAGCAATCAGACGTGCAGCACTCCAGCCAGTTTTAATTTCTTTTAATGGACGTAACATAATGCAATGTTTCAATACAAAAAATTATTATCATCATCCTGATAATAATACTTTTTAGTATTGAAACGTTGCATTAAGTTACGTCCATTAAAATAAATGAAAACTGGCTGGAGTGCTGAGCGTATGTTCGGATATATTTTCCTATGTGCTGTACGGGCAACTGCTGAATCTACATTTTTACTGTGGCTGTGCTGGACCACCTGCTTTATGTATATATATATATATATATATATATATATATATATATATATATATATAATATATACATCGGTGGGGTGGCGCGGCACTCACAGCAGAAGAAGGACGCAGTACACTTGAATCGAGATTCAAGTGTACTGCGTCCTTCTTCTGCTGTGAGTGCCGCGCCACCCCACCGATGTATCTACTCCTCCAGTGAGGGCACCCAGCCAAGCATTGTTACTACAAGCGCTACGGCGCACTCGTGAGTGCCGGTCTCCTGCTACTTGTATATAAATATATATATATATATATTATATATATATAATATATATATATATATATATATATATATATATATATATATATTGTATTTATTTCATGGAATCTTTTCTGGAAACTGTGTAGACATTACTGCTATCAACATTTACTAGATCCTTAGCCCTACATTTTACATAAGCAGTAAATTAGACATACTCTTATCACCCAATACCCATACCCACTAGTCCTCCAGGAGCTGCCCAAGAGGGAATACACAGACCTAGACCGATGATAGCTGATAGCTATTAACCTATCAACTTAAATTAAAGCAACAATAATATAACAGAAACACCGCCCAGCATCAGAATAAAATATACAAAATATAGTAAAAACTAAAGTACATTAATATACAATTTCATGAAGGCGCTAAGATATTATATGCACACACTTAACCAAGCTCATTATTCATAACCTCTCCAAGACCAATACACCAGACACTCCATCGTATCTAAAATAATGACACGGACCACAGTATTGGCAGTGAAAGTGTTCAGCTTTTTACTAAGAGGAAACCTATTTAAGTCTGATACATTTTATTGATTAAAAATATAAAACTTTAGACTATGGTGGCAGGGTAGAAAGGCACAGTTTATAGAAGGAGAACCAAAACATTAAACTTAAACACCAGGGCCAACTGCCCCAAATTGCAAGGATGACCTAAGTACCACCATCCTTGCTTAAACTGACTTGTAAGGGCAGAGCTAATTGCCCCATGCTTAATGGTACATATCCAGAAGCCAATGAGGCCATCTGCCTTCATCAGCACCAACTCAAGGTGACTGTTCAATATGAAAATAAAAACCAATCATCAAGAGCCATTCTGACAACTGCCACATCAACAAAGCTGACACAATAAAACAACCCAAACTCAATGGGGAGGGAGGGAGGGATGGTAACATCCAGAAGAAAGAGACAGCCTTCTTTCAGATTTGACCCTACAACAGCATAAAGAACCTCTCTAAACAATCTACAGCCAATCATAATAGTCAGGCTATTGCCAGGATTCCTTCCAAAACAACTCTTTAACCATTGCTTGTCCCGATTGAAGTGTATTTACAGCTAGAAGGTTTATGACACTACTATCACATTATAATGTCATCCATGTTTTAGAATAGCAATTCACATTCTCCTAGGCAGTAATTTTTAGTTATTTTATCATAAACCATCAAAATATTAGTATCCATAATGATTATTAAAGCAGTTTGGTTCCTCTGAAAAATACGCCGACTACAGTAAAGGCAGAGAAATGCTTAATGACTAGGTTATAGAAAGCTCCAGCTGGTATTAGCACTCCCAATCCAGACAGTTGAGTGAGTATTGAGAGCATGGACACTCCAAGGTAGTCTGCCACTATGGGGATGCACCAGGAGCCGTGAGATACCATTGCTGTTCCTCACTCTGAGCTATCCAAAAGGAGCATACTGGATGAACTTCACCTTAAAACTCTTCCTGGCCGGGTATAAGAAATAAAGCAAGTAACAAAGGCTCTCTGTGCTGTAATGGCAGTGTGGATAAATACCTATGAATAACTGCTACTCAGTGTCGTAACAATAGCACCGCAGCCCCCGCAATCGCGGGGAGGTGCTGTTAAAGTGCGGGCGCCGGGCGGCTGCGGGGCTATTGTAATGCTCCCCCCCCATCCCCCGCATCTTTACCTGTATTCACTGCGTAGTCCCGGCTCCCTTCCTGGCTTCATTCTGATAATATGGACTGGAGACGGACCATCATAAAATGTCCGCCCCCATATAGCAGACAGTTCTCTGAACCTGTCTGCTGTATGGGGGCGGACATTTTGTGATGGTCCGTTCTTCATAGCATCATGGAATGAAGCCAGGTGGGGAGCCGGGACCACCGCAGAGGCGAATACAGGTAAATCTGCGGGGAATGGGGGGGTCATGGGCGGCCAGGGGGGGGGGCTGCTTTACTATCGGCGGGGGGGTGCTCAAATGATAGTTATGCCACTGCTGCTACTGCAGGCTAATGTTAATCTTACTTGCCAAACTGTTTGAAATATCTCTAACATTAAGCCTAACCATTGTGTAAATTATGTATGGTTTTATTATTATGTATTTTTTTCTATTACATATATTACATTTCATAACAGTATCAGTTTATCATTGTATGACAGAGTTTTTCAAATAGATGGCATGATTTAGAAGCGATACAGAGAAGCCCACTGCCTATGTCTCTATTTTCATGCTTTACATAATAAGTGGCACACAGCGTAAAAAGCTGAACTTTGGGGAGCCCATAGCAACATATTGATTCAATGATTCCTGAGAGACACCTCTCTGTCGCAGTTATTAATTTTTACACTATAATAATGCCCTAGTTTATTTTCTGAACCATGGTAGTGCCCTAGTTAATGTTATGCTGCATAGAATTGTCATTGTTTATGTTATGAAACCTCATACTTACATGATGTCGCATTGAAGGACTGCCAGTACACATTATGCCACACAGTATCCCCAATTCCCATTATGACATACAGTGTCCTAATTTCATATTATGCCACATTATATAGCCCCTTGTTTGTAATGTGCCACATTAGTATGCCCTCTAGTCCAGGCCCTCCAAGCCTCGGGCTCTGTAGCAGTCATGGCCATGGTCACACATCCTTCACAACATTGAACATCTAAGCATCCATACAGTTGCTCAGAATGTCTGTCAGAACATGGCTACAGGAGCCAATGAAACGTCATCTTTGAACGCAGTGGTACTTGTGTATTATCTGGGCGCCCATTGCATTGCATACCACTAATTAAGGTATGCGATGGGATGCGATGGGTCCCGATTTCCGGGAGCACAGACCCGCACTGTGTGATAAAATATCGCATTGCATGCCATTACAAATGGCATGCGTTGCGATGCGATATTAAATTGTACAGGCACCCTGATGGGTGATTACTATGTTAAATGCACCCCCCTTGTTAACACCACCCCCACTATCAACGCCCACCCGAAGCGTGGCAAGTGCAGAAAGCCCGCGGGGGGCGGCGGTACGCGTCCTCCGACCTTTTCATACCCCAGTATCCACGTCGACGTGGAGTTGATTTTAGTGCGGTTAGAGCAGCGAGCCCGAAGTGTCGCGAGCGAGCCCCGCAAGGGGACGTGGATTACATGTGAAGTAATCCGCCCCACAGCCATAACCAGCACCAGGCTGAAGGAGCTCCCCGATTTTTAACAACCAGCCCCAGGCTCCAGGTCCGGGGCTGGTTCCCAAAATACGGGGGACAAAATGAGTAGGGGTCCCCCGTATTTCAAGAACCAGCCCCAGGCACAACCAGCCGGCAGGCTAATGCCACAGCCGGGGGGAGACTTTTTATGCACGTCCCCCCGGCCAAAGCATTAACCCTACCGACCAGTCAGCCTGGCCAGGGGCCCTGGGGGAGTGGGGACCCCCCCAATAAAGGGGTCCCCCCCCTCCAGGACTTACCTGACCAGGCTGAAGCCTGGTGCTGTCCTCGATGCCCCTGGGCGGTGGGCATCGAGCTGATAAATGGTGTAAAAAAAAGATGAACCTATTGTTTTTTACTGTGGCACTACAAGTGCCAGCAAGCCTCCCCAGCAAGCTGGGACTTGGAGAACCACAAGTCCCAGCCTGCTGGGCATTAAAGGGCCCGCTGGCACTTGTAGTTCTACAGTTAAAAAAATAGTGCACAAAACACACTGATACACTTTTAAAATAAAACTTTATTACACACAAAGCCCACACATACTAATACTTACCTATCTTCTCTCCGTAGGTAGCCCTGATGTCCTGTGTCGGCGTCTTCTGGTCCTGTGTCGTCTTCTTCCTCCATGTCGACCGTCGCTGTCGCCGTCCGGATCCGACGAAATCCATTTGGGAAGCTGTGGAAGGAAACCATACTCACCTGTCCCAGCGCGACGTAGTCCAGGTAAGGGTCTTTGCAAAAAAACAAACCGACACCCCGAAACCAGACCGGACTGACGGAGACGCACGTGTGTTTGTTTACATCGTGCGGCTCCGCCTCCCGAATGCCGCTATTGGCCGCCTTGCGGCCTAGCGGCTCCTGATTGGCCGCTAGGCCGCAAGGCGGCCAATAGCGGCATTCGGGAGGCGGAGCCGCACGATGTAAACACTGTGCGTCTCCGTCAGTCCGGTCTGGTTTCGGGGTGTCGGTTTGTTTTTTTGCAAAGACCCTTACCTGGACTACGTCGCGCTGGGACAGGTGAGTATGGTTTCCTTCCACAGCTTCCCAAATGGATTTCGTCGGATCCGGACGGCGACAGCGACGGTCGACATGGAGGAAGAAGACGACACAGGACCAGAAGACGCCGACACAGGACATCAGGGCTACCTACGGAGAGAAGATAGGTAAGTATTAGTATGTGTGGGCTTTGTGTGTAATAAAGTTTTATTTTAAAAGTGTATCAGTGTGTTTTGTGCACTATTTTTTTAACTGTAGAACTACAAGTGCCAGCGGGCCCTTTAATGCCCAGCAGGCTGGGACTTGTGGTTCTCCAAGTCCCAGCTTGCTGGGGAGGCTTGCTGGCACTTGTAGTGCCACAGTAAAAAACAATAAGTTCATCTTTTTTTTACACCATTTATCAGCTCGATGCCCACCGCCCAGGGGCATCGAGGACAGCACCAGGCTTCAGCCTGGTCAGGTAAGTCCTGGAGGGGGGGGACCCCTTTATTGGGGGGGTCCCCACTCCCCCAGGGCCCCTGGCCAGGCTGACTGGTCGGTAGGGTTAATGCTTTGGCCGGGGGGACTTGCATAAAAAGTCTCCCCCCGGCTGTGGCATTAGCCTGCCGGCTGGTTGTGCCTGGGGCTGGTTCTTGAAATACGGGGGACCCCTACTCATTTTGTCCCCCGTATTTTGGGAACCAGCCCCGGACCTGGAGCCTGGGGCTGGTTGTTAAAAATCGGGGAACCCCTATTTGTCGGGTTCCCTGATTTTTAATTACCGGCCCCGGCTCCTTCAGCCTGGTGCTGGTTTCGGCTGTGGGGGGGACCCCACGCCGTTTTCTTTTTTATTTATTTATTTTTTCTATTTTTTTTTACACCTTGCAGCCTGCACGGATCTGACTGATCCGTGCAGACTGCCAGAAACATTAGTATTAGCGGCCGTATATACGGCCGCTAATACGAATCATTACACCATCGGAGGGTTACAAAGCAGTCGTATATGACTGCTTTGTAACTGATCCTCCGGAACACGACTTTGCATACGACTTAAACAGTCGTATGCAGTCGTAGGGAAAATACCAATACGAAAAACTAGGTTTTTCATATTGGTAAATTTCCCCCTGTGCTACTAACACTTTTAAATTAATGAGTTACTGTACTATTGGCATACGGCTGCCAAAATCTGATGGCTATACTGGCAGTATAACCTGCAACTGTCAATTTATGTTGAAATAAGAGTGAGAATACATATTACGTTATCAGACTGTTAGCTTCGGTAGGTAAAAGGTTGGATTAATGTATTACACACTGATGAAGTGTATGACATTTACCTCTTTACAAGTAGATACTGGACAAGACTTACATCCCATAATAACACTGGTTTACTCATCATCTCTGTTCAAACATTCTTTGTTCAATTTGGTGAAGTTCACTGCAATGTCAACTCCCTGGGTTATGTTCTGTTGCGTAGGCTGAAGCTGATAACATGCAGACCTGCTGTTCTATTGATTGCCTTCTACATAGTGTTCCCATCTTAATGAGGCCCTCGGCCATGCAACACAACCAGAGTTATGATGCTTTTTCCTTCCCAACCTATTGCGAGACGGTAATTTGGCCCTTCTGCTATATAATGCACTGGCTGCATGCATCTCTGTGCCAAGCACTTTGTCTAGGTTTGCCAAGCAGTTTATTTTGTCCTACTGCTGTACTTCTTTTAAATGACACAAGCAGAGAATACCAGGGCTGCAGAAGATCAGCAGATGCAGCTGGTAATCAGGTTCCTAGTGGTTTATCTTCTGGGAGCTGAGGAACAGATTTTATACACACACGCAGCATATTGTAATCAAAAATTGCTCTCAGTCACCGCGATTCTGCTTAGCAAAGGATCGTGCCCAAAACTTGCCAACATTGAAAAATATATTAAAAAAAAAAAAAAACTTTCCTGGCTATGCAAAAGGAAGTAGCTTTGGGATCACAGAAAGCTGTTTAATAGATGTGTATGAGTCACTGATTGTATGAAACACCATTGTTACTTTTAAAAATACAGCAGTCCCAGTCAATGAATCTACCAAGTTCAGCAGAGCTTTGTTATAAAAGTACATATTATATTAATACATATAAACCAAAGGTTATGATATATGTATTGGCCGAAATAAACATAATAATTATCTATATATAGATATGTCTAGTGTCCATACAGCTCCGAAAAACTGGCATCTATTGGCAGCGAGTGAAACTACTACTACTGTAGCTTCCGAAGCATTTGCTTTGAGTGGGCTTGCTAGTATTATATACAATTACATTGACATTGTGCTTTACAGGAATAACAGTTGTCAGTGTTCTAGAAGTGAGGAAGCATATAGTGGTGGGAAACTCAGAATAAATGACCATTCATTATTTGACCATTAAAGGCCTGAACTGTAAAGTAGATTTTCTGTATGTCGACTAATCCTTGGCTACAGTGATTATAATCTGCTGTACGGTTGTATGAAACAGAACAGTGCCACATCATGAGCTGAATCTGAATCAGATGCAGTACTAATATTTATAAAAACGGTTGATGTTTTTGAACTGTGCATGCACCTTAGTGGCTAAGAGATGCACAGTGCATATTCCCAATGTTTATGCATGCCTCTGATCATTTTAGTTTATCCATGCACAGAAGACACACTGCGGATGTGCCGATGCGGCAATCTCACTCGCAGTGTTGCAGATGCTGCATCATTGACATGCTGCTGGAATTTGGGGGTGATGATTTGCAACAATGCAGAAAATGGGAGGGGGTGGGCAGAAGTTATTCCCGCTTTCTGAGCATGCTAAAAGTAAACCAGTGACTTCGCTTCATAGGCTATAGCAGCATGATTTTTCTCAGTATTACTCTGATGAGCGATGTTCATGCAAATGAACCAATGCTATATCTTTTGTCAATGCAATGGGTTAGAGAAGCTGGCAGGAGGCACAATGCACCTCCTGAGGCATTAGCATATCATTACAAAGCCACTACATACGAAGACGCAGTACTGTATCCGTGCAATCAGTGTACGTCTGTCAATTAGGCCCTAATTTGCAAAAAAGAAAAAAAAATCACACAAAACATGTCCCACATTTTGAGCATACAGAGTTGCAGGACCAAATGAGACGCAGAGATACTGCAACTTACAAAAGGCTGGAGCAAGTTTTGATGGTGCATCCGATGGTTACGTCCAGTGGTGGCTTCAGTGCAGTCCAACATTTAAATAGGGGAGCCACACCAACTGTCAGTGAATTACAGTCAGAAACGTCTGGCAGTATTTGGGGTGGATGTTGATTGGCTCCATATCTGAAATTTGGACCAAGCAACAGCCTCACCTCTGGAGCTGCCCCTGGTTACATGAAAAGATGGACAAGCTGGATTGCTGTGTCTACACACGCACACACCCCAGTCCTTGTACATTCAGATTCAAGCATGTACACCAGGAAAGGGCTTATATACTATTATTCAGCATAATTTGTGACTACCCAAAAGATACAGACATGTGAGTCTGCCCGAGAATCAGCAGCCATGTGTCTATTACAACAGCAGTGCCTGCTCCTGCCTCTATCAATTAAGCTGAAACTCTTCACGTTAATGTTCTTTCTATTCATGCATGTTGGATTATCATTTTCTTAGGATATTATGTATTAACTAAAGGGATTTGCCAGTTTAATTAAATAGGGAAACATTTCATTATTAAGGAATTAAATAACATCCATTAATAACCATTGTATTTATATGAAAGTTGCACCTTTAATTGATCATAACAAAATGTATTAAAGAATATTTTGCAGGGATTGAAATAATTCAGTGATTCCCATGTGTACCTGAATGTTCCGCATGTCACTGAGATTATATATAATAGTCAATGTAAGATTTGGAATTTTTATATTTATATATTCTTCATCCTCCTTCAGGTATAAGATGTCATGTCCTAAACTATAGCGATGTTGTTTATTGGACAGGGATGTTTGGGTAACAGCTGGGTGAGGTGTTAGGGAAGTGCGATTTTAATATAAATTTGAATTTCAAGCTGGATTTCATTAACAGTGTCGTATCCCTAGTGACAGAGACACATGTGATGTTAGATTTTTTTTTATTGTAACTTTGTCTCTTTTTGTCACCTAAGGACTTTTAAAAGTTAAAGTCTACTATGACAGTATAATATATGAAACTTGTACTATCAGTGTTAACAGACTTTTATTTCCTGCGGGCAAACACTCGTGGTATGTGCCGTCAATATCATTCACATTACAGCCAATATCATCCACATAAGCAGCATCCTGGTGACTGTTTAGAAGTTAGAAACCGTCAACAACTACAGTATGTGCTGTTGCTGTATAGGCTACACATGTTGTCCACCTTAAAGCAACTTTAAATGATGATATAAAGTAATATGAATTATCTTGTAAGCTTTACTAGACACATAGCTGTATACCTGTTACTATGCTTTTCAGCTATATATTTATATAATCAGGCAGAGTTATTTATGGTTATAGCCCTGGGATATGACATATTTCCAGCTTGCACTTAATTGTATCCAGAGGGCAACTTTGTATCTTTTCCCAGGACAACAAAAATAAACAACTCATAATATAATTACAGGACAGGACATAGGGAAGACCGAATGTATTTTTTTTAAAATTATATATATATGTATAAGTGGTGGACATGTGCAAACTAATAAAAGTCAGCTCTATGGACATCTATCATTCATTCTTATATCATTTATCTCTAAACTGTGATACATTACATAAAATAAAAGGCTAGCGTTGCTCTTTACCTCTATGGTGGGAATTGAAGTGCTGTGCACATCGTCGGCCACTTAATGGTCCAAGGGAGCAATTCAAGTGTTCAATTCAATTTGAGTGTGCACAACCACTGGATGTTACTATTATGTTGTTCTGTCATTTTAGGGAGCTGGTAACTAGTTGGACATAATGCCACTATTTATCACTTTAACAGAAGGACAATGCACCAACTAATCATAAACAAAACATTAATAAATGAACTGTTTGTTACCACCACACCCAACATTACAAATAGGGTAGGAGGGTAAACTAGAAAAAATATGGTAAGAAAAAATCGATGGTATATGCCTGATGTTTTTCCCTGTCATTATCAGGGATGCTGCTGCTGCGCAGTGCTGCTAGACTGTCAGCGGTACAGCCAGGAATGGGATATCCCACCTCTTACAGAAGCTGAGCTGTTATTCACAGGTCAGCCCTGACACCAGTTCTCACACACAAGCAGTCACACATGTGCATAAACACTGAGGGCATATGCACATAATAGTTACCTGCCATGGATGGTATGTGTCACCATCGCCCTGAATTGTAACCATCGATGATGGATGTAACACCACAGGCCATCCCTAAAACTGCCTCGCAGCAACTATTAATCATAAACCTCCTCCCCTATACAATAGATATCAATACATGAAAATCCACATGCAGAATGCAAAACCTTAAATGGGAGAAGTCGCAAGAACAGCACATGAGCAATGCACAGAATACACCTTCTGGATATCCTCATTCATATTTATTCCCGAACATTCAGTCCCTTAAGATTGTCGAAATAACTCAGAAGATGACATCCGAAGTTCAAATGCACGGTTTAAAAACATTGCTTCCAGGAGTTTATACATTCTTTATAAAGCCTTCATTTATGTGTTTCCTATGGGTTAATAGTCTTCCATAGTGATCAATAAGGAGTTCTATAATTGTATGTGCTTCCTAATATACTTAACAGTACACAGTAGTTGGAGTTCGGGCATTTGTCCCAATTGTACACACGTAATGATATCACACCTGATTTAACCTATGTATCTATCTATCTATCTATCTATCTATCTATCTATCTATCTATCTATCTATCAGAGTTTATCTATAAGAGTTTATCTTTGTAATAACTATAATAATTTAAGTTCTGTTCATATACTGTACCTACAGTATCTCTTTGCAGCATATTTGAGAAAGATACAATGTATGCATCTATTATTCTTGCATGTTCAAGGTCGTTGCCTAATAAATAAATATCACCTATAAATAATGAGAGCTAAACACTGTGTTCTACCCCAGTGGGGATAAATGGGATAAGTTATAGGTAAGGTAAACAAACAACAAAACATAAAGTTGAATAAAAGAACACAGTGTAATCAATATTCAGTTCCATCTCCTGCAGGACCACATGTGTCTCTATGATTTATTCATCTTGGAGGATTCTATATAAAGGAAGCAGCACAGCCTGTAGACTAGAAATCAGGTTACAAAAACTAGCTATTTGTAAACAGTTCAGTAAGTGTAGCCGTCCCAACATCCATACTTCAGGCTATCAGGAATTGCATGGGCTATTACTACTATTAAAAGTAAAATACAATCTGATGCTGGAACTAGGGATAGATCACTCCAACAACATTTTATAAATATTTAATGTATTAAACCTTGCCACTGGCTTTTAATCCTGAACTTAATTCTCATTATTAAAACATTTCTTTTTTTTTACTACAGTTATACTTTTATTTATTATACTTTTAATTATTATACCTAAAAATAGGTTTTATACTTATTAGTTAGACCATACATGTATGATGATGATGATGATTTTATTATTATTATTATTATTATTATTATTATTATTATTATTATTATATCATTGTCATACAGTAGTTGCAATATACCAAATAGTGTATTTTTTACTGTCATGGGAAATATGTATACTTTCATTTAATATATGACATATTTTTATTACTAGTAAGGCCGCTAATGCTAATGCTTTAAAAGGTAGTCTGCTACCTTGTGACTGCCTCTGTGTTTGTGCGAGAGAGAAAGAGATATAGTTTCAGTCGCTGCCAACAGATGGCAGTGTTTCGGAGACACACACACACACAGACATTAAAAAAAAAAAAAAATATATATATATATATATATATATATATATATAAACATATACAGAAACGGTGGCACTCGCTGGACTTTCTTAGAAAGAATGCAGGCTACACAAGCAGGTACTGGTAAGCTTTCGGATTTTACTCCTTCATCAGACCTGGTATGTTTGCATTACCGGAGGGTCCTTGGAAGTTGTGATTTCTACCATTTTGGAGTGCCTGTTCGGTACTTCTGTAGTTTCACAGCGCCAGTATGGCGCCGTGCTTCTGAGTCCCCTTGCGTCTGAGTCCTCTTGCGGGGCTCGCATCGCTCGCCCACGCTGCGGGCTCGGTGGCTCGCTACGATCGCCACGCTATTTTAAATCAACTCCATGCCAACATGGATAGTGGGGGTATGAACTATCCATGTTGGCATGGAGTTAAGTTACGTTTTTTGACATATTTCGTGGCTAGCGTAGAACCCGGAAGTAGCCATGCTGGCGCCGTGAAACTACAGAAGTACCGCCTGTTCTTCTCTATATATATATATATATATATATATATATATATATATATATATATATATATATATATATATATATATATATATATATATATATATATATATGTATAATGATTATTATACATCTAGAACATGCATGTCCAAACTATGGCCCTCCAGCTGTTGTGAAACTACAAGTCCCATCATGCCTTGCCACAGTTTTCCTATTAGGAGATGCTAAAACTATAGCAAGGCATGCAGGGATGTGTAGTTTCACCACAGCTGGCACACAGTTTGGACATGCCTGATCTAGAACCTGCATTCCCATTTCCCTACTATTCCATCATTGTTCTGTACAATTCTATTTTTTCAAATAACTAAAACAGATTTAGGTAGTCATTTCTATTTCCAATTAGGGAAACCTTTTATGAACTCTAATACAGTACACCTGGTCAAAATATAAACAACATTTTAGTCAACAGAAAATTCATATAATGCTTCTAGTCAGTGGGGCAAGGGGCACAGGGGTGACATGGACTACATATGACAATGCCTAACCCTGACCAGCTTACCCACTGCCTAACCTAACCCTCCTTCCCACAGCCTAACCCCCCTTCTAATGCCTTGATTCAAGTTGCTTCGCTCCCCTGCGTGTTCACACAGGGGAGCGATGTTTAGCAATTGTGCATGCACATAAACTTTTATGCGCATGTGCAGCTGCTTGATGTGAGCGGGCGTGGTGAATTGCTTATTCACCGGCCCATTCGCAACTAGCAGTGCCGGTGGGGGGAGTGGGATGATGGCTAGGAGTTGAGCCCATGGGAATGCCCAGTGTTTCATGGGCATAGACATTAAAATGCTGGGTGTTCCCATGAATGGGTTAGCTACTGCACCATGATTTCGCCACCGCACACAAGGCTGCCAATGGTATTGCTAAACATTCATTGGCATGTGTGCAGGGAAATCAGCCAAGGGAGGCTGGCTGACGCTCGTAGTAGTAGAATAACACAAAGTGTAAAAAAATGGGGTGGATGATCCTACAGTGTAGCAGGTGTAAGGCAGTGTGATGATTTCAAGCTTTCCTTCCTGGGCATTGTCAGATGGATCCGTAACTGAACACAATCCTTCTTGCATGCCCAGTTATATTTGTAAGAAGGGTAGTTCAATAGATTTGTCATGGTTATTGTAGGATACAGGATAGGGAAGCAGGCGTGGATACAGGAGGGTGATGATACAGTATGTGCAGTGCTTAGCTCTGGTTAAGTGCAACTGTTATGGAAGTTGTGGGTCAGGACTGGGAAGGGGAGGAGTCTGACTGGAGGGTCAAAATTAAACAGTAAACCGCCCCCAATAGAATAAAAGTCTAGATCCGCCCCTTGCCTAACCCCCCTCTTTGAAGCCTAACCCACGCCCCAACAGTCTATGCCTTATTCCCTCATTGCCCAGGCATAATGTGGTGACTAATAATATGCCTAGGTGTGTCTTGACATCTAAAATTCACCTGACCTCTAATGCCTCCCTACACACTGAAATTGATGTGAAGAAAATAGACAAAAGAACATTTGCCAAAGTGTGTGTGTTTGTGCGCGTTCATGCAGGTCCATTATCTCCCATTCATTTCTAGACTTTCACCAGTAAAGTGATTTAAAAACATATTTTGAACATTTATCAATAATACTGAATACAAGCAGCATATTGTTTAGTGTACTTATGCTGCTAGTATTTACCAATACTTACCTGATCGGTAAGGTTCTGCAGCGTCCTCTTCTTCGGCATTCCTGGAAGCCTAACATTGCCAGCAACAGCTCGTTATTTAACCCAGTGGGAGCACAGCAAATCCTGAAACGTTTTGCTAAGGTCAGAATGGCTGTTGCTGGGTTCCCAATGTGTATTGGACAGCTAGCGGAATAAGTGGTACAGTCACAAACAGAGGTAAGCTAGGCGTACCACTGATTACTAGATAAAGAACAGATGTCATAACCCATTTGGTGAGTGTTATAGTCGTGTATGAGACATAAACTAACTTAAAAAAAATCTGGATAAATTTAGAAGCATTTCTACATTCTAAAGACATTTTTGTTTGGATTTGCAAATCCATTCAGTGGGACACAATTTTATACTCACAGAGTGATGCAGTACTGTTCATGGCAGCAGTAGTGCCGATGAAATTACAGATAAACATGGGCACACAGTTGTGACATTTATTACTGTGTGCTGAATTGCTTTTTCCTGTCTGCGGCTGCCATGTGGAAAGAAATGTGGGCACATTGTTTGTCTCAGTGTGCAACTCCATTTCTCACAATTAAATCTGCAGTTTTTAAAAATGTTATTCTTAAACATTCACAGCTACCCTTTGGAAATGGCTATTTTGCCCTGAAACATTTGTAACTTTTTTTTAGGCGTTATTATCTCTCTTGGCTTTTTAAAAGATGTTTGTTTGGATTTTCTTTCGGCCAATTGCTATGATAATATCTTAAAAACACTAACCCCCTCCTCTTTGTGAGCCTGGCAGCATAATGATATTGTAAACCTAATTGGGAAGGAGCACTATGTCAGAACATTTCTGTGTACAGTGCTGTGTAGAATTGTGCAAATGTTATAAAAATAAACCATAGTACTGTTTCATTGCAGGGCCATTTTAGCAAGGCAGCAAAAAGAGCATTAAACCCCCAAGGAATGGATCATCACCAAGGGCGTCTCCAGAGTTGGGGCTGCAGCCAGGGCCGGCGCCAACACTAGGCAGCTTTAGGCATTTGCCTAGGGCACCGGCCACTGGAGGGCGGTACTGAGCCGCCAAGGAGAGCAGGTACCATAGAAACCGGGGAGCAGGGGAGCATCCCTCCCCCCCCCCGTCGTCCAGATCCTGCCCGTAAATCAACACTGCCCCCCTCCCTGCTGGTCATCAGCCTGAATCAAGCGCTTCGACACCCCCCGTGCTGGAAAGCCACAGTATCGTCCGCACACCCACCCCCACCAACCATCCCCCACTGGTCATCAGCGGGAATCAAGCGCCCGACCCCCCCCCCGTGCTGGACAGCCGCAGTATCGCCCGCACCCCACCCCCTGGAGCATGTGGGCGTGGGGGGGACTGCTTGGGGCGGCGGGGTGGATTGCTTGGGGCGCAGACAGGGTTTGCACCAGTGGCCATCTCTTCATTGCATTGATCATTTTTTCAGCAAGCAACCGATTCAATGATTACAATTAAAATCTGGTTATATGTGTGAGCAAATTATAATTGACCCATTTGTGTTCAAAGAAAGATGCTCAGACAAATTGGTTAAATCCACTTGAATTAACCAATTTGTCTGAAAGACCAATCTAGTCTTTTTTTCTTATCAGTCTTTTTTGCCATGTCCAGTAGCAGCACACCCTCATCCCTACCATTACTGTGTATGGGTACTCTAATAAGAGGGGCCACCACATCTATATATATTTAATTCCTATCCTGTGCGACTGGTCCTCCCTTTCTTTTTGGGCACCAATCTAGTCTATTTTACTTTTTCTATAGTTCAATTGTCATTTGCTCCCAGATTTTTTTGTGAAAGGTATATAGCCAGGTTTACAAAGCAAATCTTAACATATCCCCCCAAAAAAGAGCAGTCTTGCTCTGTTATCACCTAACTACAATAGGTGCAGTAGCTAACCCATTCATGTACTGTAGGCAGGTCGTAGATTACATGGGGTGGTGGGTTGATAGGGTGGTGATCCAGGGAATCCCATGTGGTTGCAAACTTCCCCCATGGTGTCTCTTTAATAATAACCCAGCCAGTCCCTCTGCACTACTGCTGGTTCCTGAGATGATAGCTCTCTGCAACCTTTGAAATAAGCTCTCCTGGCCCTCCAGCAGCTGGTGCTACAGACCTGGGGTGAGGAAACGTGGCAGCCTTCAAAATCAGCACTCCAGTGTCCCCAGTGGCTGACGACAGCAATCCTGCTGGATCCTGCCATTGCTGTAGTAGCATCGCAGACAGGATGTAATTATTGTGATGTTGCCAGTGCTGCTCAGGTAAGGCTGAAGAAGGATTGACAAGCGCTGAGCACTCCAGAGACAGAGTAGCGCAGCTCAGGTTATGATAAAATAATCTTCCTTGCAGGGAGAACACTTTATGGCATTGCATGGGAGGAGGCAGATACCTTTAAAAACAGAGAGGGTCAATTTTATTGGTGGGGGACCAAGCAAGTTAATTTCCCTGGGGCCCCAACAATTCTTTATCCAGGCCTGGCTGTAGGTATTCTATGTAAACAAAGTACACAAGATTTATAGAAGATATGGCAAGTCCTAATTGTGACATTAGAGTTCTTACTTTTTACACAGTTTAAATGTTATAAAGATGTCTCGTAATCCAATAGAATAAATTAAAACATACTGTATTTCATTTTTAAGTTGCATTTCGTTCAATCTCTATTATTTCTGATATCCCTGCTATAATAATGCTGAGCTATAGAGAACCAGATTTGGTCATCCGAGTGCTCCATTCACCAATTCTTAAAAAAAAAAAAAAAAGACTACAGCTAAAATTAATTGAGTAGGTGGCCTGAAATTTGATAATCAGCCATGCTACATGTTTTCAGTGGAAAGTGACAGCATTCCTATGAATGCCTCTCATTTGTAGTGCTGTATTTACCAGTCCTATACTTTGTCCCTCGCTTCCTGACATTTGACATTTTTTGCTGTGATTAATTCCTTTCTCTGCCAAGTCTTCTTGCCAAACTGACACATTGATAATCCCCTGCCTACACAACTAATGTGCAAAAATTGTGTTCTTTCCAGTCCCAGCAATCATCACATTTCTAAATTACCATCTGCATGGTTCCCTTTTGTTTTTTTTTAACCTACTATTTGCATCAGTACAGTTTAACCCTTGTAGATGCCAGATGTGAAGCAGTAAAGCAGGTGAAAAACAGCTTACTTTCATGTACATTGCCAAGAGAAATGTTGTCAGTACTTCATTTGCCCTTTTAATTTTATTCAATATAAAACCTTGCATATGCATTAACGATAGAATTTGACTTACTGTATTGGAGTCTTTATAAGTGTACAATTAGCGGCAGATCTCATGAAGGAACCGTAACTGGCTCAGTATGGAAGTCACAATTTGACTGACCACATGCGGAATATAGAAACAAAACTGTTCATTTGTTGAAACAGCTTCAGCCAGAGGATCCCAAACCCGGTCCACAAGTTACCCTAATAGTCCAGGTTTTAAGGATAACCATGCCTGAGCACAGGTGACTTAATTAGTAAATCATTTAAAATTTAGTTTAACCACCCGTGCTCAGCCATGTTTAATCTTAAAACCGGGACTGCTAGAATGCATTGAGGACTGAATTTGGAACCTTTGGCTTAAGCATTTAATATTAATGTCTGTAGATTTCTTAGGGTGTGTACACACTGGGCAATTTTATCCATCACCGATACTATGGAAATCGCTGGTCGATAGATCACAGTGCATACACACTAAGCAATTTTTACTCAGGCCAGCAATTTTGATGGGGGAAGACACACACTCCCCATTTGGAGACTATGGTTCTTTTCCCCATTTGGAGACTCAGTGGTTCACAGCACGGAGGCCGGCGATGATGCTGGAGCGCGCGCTCACTGCCTAACCATACACACTAGGCGATTTTGAGGCCAAAGTAGCTCAAAGCAGGAAAAGATCGCTACTCAATATTGTCTTAGTATGGGCCTTTAGTATTTCACAGACACTTTGCTTAAGACCTGATTGATAGTACAATAAGTATTACTACAATAATAACATGTTGTTTGCATTATATACTGGTTATACAATGTGGACTATTGTAGCATATACAATTAGCCACAAGATTATTCCAGCCGAAATTAAGGCATCAATTGAACCCATTTTCTGCTTAGTTCTGATATGGCCACTCCTGATTCATATGCCATCCAACTGAAAAATAAGCGTAGTCATGTTTGCTGTTAATAGCAACATTAATTATGTTGAGAAATTCAAATAAATATTGGAAAGCAAAGCATTATAGATCTCTGTTACTGGCCAAAAGCAAAATATGTGGGTTCAAATGACTGGTTTTCCATTTTTTAACAAAAGTTATTAAAACAAGTTTGGAAACAAATTCTCTAGTTGCATTCGGGGTAAATAAAAATGCACAAGTCATTTAACAACCGGTTGGCTGCTCCTCTGTGATGTTGTTGGGTGGGGAGTAATTAGGAGCAAGGCAGACAATGGAGAAAGTACAGGGTTGTAGAGGGACTGGGAGGTCCCTATGTGATTTGCAGCTGTTAGAAGAATATCTCCTAACAGCTAGCCACTATGTGTTTCTGACTTGCCACATTGTTTACAACCAGGTCAGTTAATGCAGAGCATAGTGTTGTTCCAAATTATATAACCATGTTAGACATCTTAGTCACTTTCTGTAACATGCAATATAAAAAAAACACCTGTTCCATGCAACACATATACCTTTCCCTCATCTCTTAACCAGGGCCGGATTTGTGCCTAGGCCCCTGAGGCACCGGCCTCAGGGCGGCACCATTTAAGGGCGGCAGGCAGGCTGACATTCTGTTAAATAGCAGCATGGCACAGCGGGTGGGCAGCGGCGAGCGCCGCTGCCGCAGACATGAATTATTATATGTTGTCGGCAGCACCGCTCGTCACCCGTCACTGCCCACCCATTCTGCCATACACATTACATCACCGCTTAGTGGCTGGGTCCTACGGTCCCCCTGTGTATCCAGAAATGGCTCAGGCTCACTGCTGCCGGCGCCCGCCCATTGGCTACTCTACACACACAGTGTGAGAGAGAGTGACGGAGACACTGTGCTAATCACTGTACTAATAAGTGCCTCCCTCCGGGTCATCTGTAAAGTGAGCAGCCCAGAGTGCTTAAAAAAATATTAAGGTGGGCTACAGTTAAATTTTAATGAAATATAAGAATAACAATGTATATTCATATATGATTACATCTGAAACAGGGGGGACACAAACATGTTGTGCCTAGGGGTGGCCTGACCCCTAAATTCGCCCCTGCTCTTAACCCATTATTCAACACTTTGAAAAATTTCAACTCAATAATGATATGTAAATATAAGTTGATAGGAGCGGATTGCTTTTGTTGAAAAGCAAACCGGCCCAAGCTTTGGTAAATCAAGTCAAACCAAGTCCAAACTCAGGTCACTTTCGGGTTTTCATATTGAATTGAGTCTTGGCATCGATCATCAATTGAATCTCTGATCTCGGATCTAAGGGCCCAATTTAGTCCTGCATTTATCGGATGACCGTGCATGTGTACAGTATGCTGTGTGCATGTACAAGTTGTCCGTGTGAAGACAGCCATCAAGCATTACACGGATAAACAAAAATGTAAAGAAACAGTAGAACCCGCGCTCAGAGGAACTCTCGATTTCTATGCATGAAGTTCAAAATTTTGCTTTGTATCCATATATCAATGTCTATTGATCTTCTCAACGTGATAGCTTATGAATAGGAAGAGAGAAATATATAGTGTAGTATTTCTAATAATCTTCCAAATCATTTAAGGACGAGTCAACGAGTAGCATACCCTCCTGATACGATGGAAAATTGTATTGTGCACAAAAAGGTATATTTACAGGTCCACCACATGGAAATAGAAAAGCAATATCACCTTAGGGTAAGGCTTCTTTAGAGGATGCCATACCATACTCACACAGATGTATACAGTATATTGAAAAGCACATAGCATATTATTTTGGGACACAGGCGTTTTTTTTACTATACAATGCTCATACACTGGATAAATGGAAAACAAGGGAAAAAGCGACATCAGTCTTAGTAGGGATCAACCAAGCAGGACATGGATGAATGACCACAAACCCTGGAGTAAGGTGATGCATATATGAGTAAGGTATGCCACCTTACTCCATGAAGCCTTTCCCTATGGTGATATTGCTTATCTGTTTCCACATGGTGGAACTGTGAAGATTCCATTTTGTATACAATGCAATTGTAGGGTATGCTATCCGTTGACTCATCCTCGAGATATTTGGAAAAAATGTTTAACGAATTCCCAGCAGAGCACACAGGTGAGAGTTTGTGTGCGCGGGGTGGCATGGGGTAGCGTTTACCTGATTGATGGGCTTCGAAGATTTGCAGCCCAGTGATAAGGTCTGTGTTGGGCCCGAAGTACCAAATGTTGCGTATGTTGAGTAAGGGTCTTATTGGATTTTAAGGTAAAATGTGACACTGTAAATTAATCTTATTGGTGTTAATAATATCATAGGAATAAAAAAGCTCAAAATTACATGAATTCAGCTGTTTTATTAATTAATTTTAAAGTAGTCCAAAATCAATACACTTGAGGGTGCTTTTGCCAAGAGCAAAACACAGCGATTATTATGAGCCTAAACAA